>NC_139936.1:25566394-26766394 GCF_963514095.1 Eutrigla gurnardus | reverse complement strand
TTCAAAACATACAAGACACAACATGGAGAGAAAAGCATGGTGTCTGTTTATATAACAGGCCAGCAAAGCAGGCCCCCCTATAGTGACTATACGTAACACACCAGGCCAACTCCAATGTAAACTCTCTCGCAACATTAATGGACGGTAGTAGCATGTGGTGTAGTATAATGTGTGCGAGCCATAGACTGTATATAAGAAGTGGACGTAGTCATCGTGATGTCACTCATTGGTTTCTTGACTACATGTTTTGAAGCCTTAAATTAAGCATTTTAGCCGTTGCAGTCATGGATTATGGTTTTCGCCATCTGGAAATGTTTTTTTAAAATAGCAATATTGGTAAGGGAATATCAACTAACTACCAAAGTGTGATGCTGTGTTCACACCAAACACTAAGGCCGAATGTACCAAATTCAAGTAATTTATATTTGTGTGATGCGGTGTCAGCTTTGATGAAGCAGCTACAGTGTTAGCATAGCTCGAATCGATCTGAACTCCATTCAGAAAACAAAACATTTTAAAAGTAGTTTGCTTGGCATCTTGCAGACAGACATAACAAAGCATGACTTCAGACTTTTTACAAATGTTTCTTGCTAGATACATTGACTACAGCTTGGTGAAATTCATCGAGCACCTATTCTATTATATTCTATTATATTCTATTATATTATATTATTATTATATTATTATATTATATGGGTGATGTCATGAACTCAGACAGGGCAGCGTTTGTTTACCCGACCTTGCAAAGCAGCAAAAGTGGTTCTTTCAACAATGACTGGTGAATATATTTTTAGTGACGCCAATAAACACAAATGATCACACGGTCAAACTGTGTGAACACACTTTCAGTTAGTTGAATACTAACTACAGAAAACCTGGTTTCTGTTGACCTCCAGCGTGTGACTTATTAACTTTCTGCAGTGTGCCAGTAGCATACATTGTGACATCAATGTTGGAGTGTGTCGTTACAGGTGCAATAGTGATTTCTTCTGACCAAACACACCAATCACTGCTGCTCGGTGTAGTCAGGTAGGACAACAAACCTGACATGGCAGTGGAACACTGGAATTAAATTACTGAATGTTTATATCTCCTACTTGAGGGGAGAAGTCTGATTCAACATTAAATAGTCAAGCGATGTTTGGATCTGGATTTGGTACAATTCTGACTCCCTTGGTTGTTTCTGAAGATGAATGGTCTGGACAATCAGGCCACTACTTCTTCCCAAATCTTCGTCTTTTGTGTCTACACAAAATATATTTTGTGACTGTGGATTCACCCCGGACTCAAGCCATTTCTAAATGTCAGTGCTGCCACGTTGAGTTCGGTGTCTGCAAGAACCCTGTTCAGTGTGCATCTCGCCCTGCCAGTGATCCTTAACATGTGACAAGTGTTTCATCTTTTTGAGTCAGGCAATGCCTTGCTGCCTTGTTGCTGTGTCAGCAAAGGCGAATGTGAGGTGTGATGAAGCATTGCTCACAGATTAAATGCACTTTATATAGAAAAGTGCTGTGCATATCTAGGTGTACTGCAGGGAACGTTTAATAAGCTAGAGTCTCTTCTTTTTACACGACAAAGGTCATGGCTTTACTTAGTTTGCTATTGAAATAATAAAGGCAATATTCAACCCTCCAGGACTCACAGTGTCCATTTTGCTGTAGTTTATTTGAACTTTCTATAAAGGATTATATGCACACAAAGGTTTCAAGTGCTGCCATCTACCAATCTTGTCATACTGTTTTTATCCTTAAACTCACCCATGCCTTTAAGAGCGCTGCACACATAAGACTAATACACTGGAAATATGATTCACTAAATGCTCTGTTGTTGCTTTAATTGTTTTGTTTTTTCATCCACAGACTTGTTTCTTTCCATTTTTGTCTGAAGACCATAAGGCTGAAAAGCAATTGATCTTTGAGGTTGAGCAAGTGCATTTTCCAAAGCAGATACAGAAGAGAATCAATTTGAAGTAAGAGCACCCTGCGCCACAATTGTTTGTGGGTATCAAAGGCTACCCTTTTCTGTCTCATGAAACAAACAGACCATAAATCACTGCTGATTGGACACAGTGTGGGCGGCACTGGCTTCACCACAGCCTGTACTGGAAAACCAAGGTCCCGATTAGTGAGGTAAATATAAAAGTAAGTAACGCTTTGGACTGTAAATGCAAAGAGTGAAGCTATATTTAATGACAAGCCTAAAATTAGACTCTGTTATCAGTAGGAATTATACGTAATTAGTGTATTGAATCAAAATGAATCATTGCTTCATGTTCAGTATTTTGAATAAAATCTGAGAATTTAACCTTTAGTTTTTTGAGTTGATTTACTCTTTACCCGAACAGCAATCATAAAAACTCCAATCATAGCTTAGCAACTGTAACTAGGCATGGGAAGCCTGTCATGCTTTAGTTATCATCACCTGTGCATGGGGTTGTGGTAAGAGAGATAGTGTTTGAAGTCTGGTGCCTTCTTTTCTAGCCTCTCAAAATCAAAACACACTAGCAAAAGTGTAAATAATGAATTCAACTGAGAGTTAGTTAGTAAGTAATTAAGTAAGTTGCAATAAGTAGAATCTATAGCTTATCATCACCAAAAGCAAGGTCTGGTGTCAACAGAGGACTAACTCCAGAACTAAATAGAGGACTTAGTAGAGCACTATATAGAGAACTATCTAGATGACTGGAGAGGACTATATATAGTCCTATGTAGAGGACTATGTAGATAACTACACAGGGATACCGGTATGTAGATGACTATAGATAACTATATACAGGGATATGTAAATGACTATAGAAGACTATATAGAGGGATATGTAGAGGACTATGTAGATGACTATAACGATTTACAGGGATATGTAAATGACTCTAGAGGACTATATAGAGGGATATGTAGTGGACTTTAGATAACTATATACAGGGATATGTAGAGGACTATATAGAGGGATATGTAGAGGACTATGTAGATGACTATAGATGACTATATAGAGGGATATGTAGAGGACTATGCAGATGACTATAGAGGACTATATAGAGGGATATGTAGTGGACTTTAGATAACTATATACAGGGATATGTAGAGGACTATATAGAGGGATATGTAGAGGACTATGTAGATGACTATAGATGACTATATAGAGGGATATGTAGAGGACTATGCAGATGACTATAGAGGACTATATAGAGGGATATGTAGATGATGACAGGGGGGTTTAGCTCAGGAGGTAGAGCGGGTTGGCTGGCAACCGCAAGATTGCCGGTTCGATCCCCGTCTCCTAGCTGAGTACCTGCTGTCCCTGAGCAAGACACCTCACCCTAATTGCTCCTGACGAGCTGGCTGTCGCCCTGCGTGGTTGACTCCGCCATCGGTGTGTGAATGTGTGAATGAATGGGTGAATGTCAGTCATTGTTGTAAAGCGCTTTGGACAAAAGCGCTATATAAATGAGGCCATTTACCATTTACCATTTATGACTATAGAGGACTATATAGAGGGATATGTAGAGGACTATGTAGATGACTATAGAGGACTATATAGAGGGATATGTAGAGGACTATAGAGGACTATATACAGGGATATGTAGATGACTATAGAGGACTATATAGAGAAATCAATGAAATCAATGAACTGAAAAGAAAATGCAGGAGTGCAGAGAGAAGGTGGAGGAAAAGTAAACTGACAATTCATTACGAGATTTTACGTCAACAACTCAAAACCTACAATAATACAGTCAAAAAGGCACGAATTTCACATTTCTCATAACTCATCACCATCAATAAAGACAACCCCCGGTTCCTCTTCTCCACTTTTGATATTTTAACCAGTGTTGGGAACGTTACTTTAAAAAAGTAATTAGTTATAGTTACTCACTACTTGTTCCAAAAAGTAACTGAGTTAGTAACTGAATTACTTTATAATAAAAGTAACTAGTTACCAGGGAAAGTAACTATTTGCGTTACTGTAAAAAAAAAAGTTGCTTTATGTCAAAGAATTTGGATTTTTCTTGTAATGAGATGGCAAACTGTAGTCTTGTAGTCTACTCCTATAGTCGCGTAGCGTGTAGTCTTGTGTATAATAATTGAGATCGCATTCTCCGCACCTCGCATGCGGGAATAATTAAAACTTGAGGAGAAATTCTACAGTGGGAGACGCTGTGTCTGTCATATATCACAAAACAGGGTCAGAGCGCACAGCAGTAGACATAATGACGGCGAGACCCCGGTGCCTCCACGAGCCGCCGCGCCGTTCATCATCATCATCATCACCACCGTCTTCACCATCCGCGCTCCACAGCTGCACCGGATTCCCGTCCAACACCAGAACGGCCGGACACCGGGGCCCGCGTGGCCCTCGCGCGCCGCTCAGACCAGCAGCAGCCCCAACTCCGGCTCCAGCTCGCGGCAAGTTTGCACGCTTCTCCACGGACAACAGGCTGCCGAGACCATGGCACGAGCGGCACGCAAGCAGAACACGATCCTGACTTTTTTTTTTTAACCGACAACTGACAAATTAATTTCATAGTAACGCACCGCATTTAACGTTCAGTAACGATAACGGCGTTGTAACGACGGAAACAGTAATTAGTTAGATTACCCCATTACCCCAAAAATAACGGCGTTACCTAACGCCGTTATTTTAAACACCGTTATTCCAAACACTGATTTTAACAGGCACTAATTCTAATAAAGTTTTTAAGACACCCACAGATGATCTTTGCGAGAATTTGCAGACCACTTCAGAACCAAAATCAAGGACATCAGATCCTCCCTTTTATCCCATCAAGTTTTAACTGTTAACACTGAACTGTTGTCCTTGCCTGAGGTAACACTGGAGAGTTTTGCCCTGGTTGATGCAAGGACACTTGGTCGAGTTTTCTCCCAAGTAAACCCAACAACCTGCCTTTTAGATCCCATTCCCACATCACTTTTAAAATCGTTTTATGGATTCTTTGAGGAACAGTTTTTAAACATCATGAATTGCTCTCTTCAGACGGGTGTCTTCCCCAGCGCCTTTAAAACGGCGGTGGTGAAGCCCCTTCTGAAGAAGAGCAATTTAGATCCAAGTGTTTTTAATAACTACCGACCTGTATCCAACTTACCATTTTTAAGTAAAATTTTAGAAAAACTGTTTTTTAACCAAGTTAACGACTATTTAAACAGAAATAACATTTTAGAGAAGCATCAGTCTGGTTTTAAACCACAGTACCGAGTCAGCACTTTTAAAGATTTTAAACGACATCAGGTGGAATTTTGATAATAAAAAGCTCACAGTGTTGGATCTAAGCGCAGCTTTTGATACAGTAGACCATCACATTTTATTAAATAGGCTCAGACACCTGGTGGGCATCTCTGGTACTGTTCTTAACTGGTTTTGTTCTTATCTCACAGACCGATGCTTTTATGTAAGTATGGATACATGTTCCTCAAGAACCCATGCAATTGGATGTGGGGTTCCCCAAGGGTCAATTTTAGGTCCACTTCTTTTTAATCTTTACATGCTGCCCCTTGGGGACGTCATCAGGTGGCATGGCATCAGCTTCCATAGTTATGCTGACGATACGCAACTGTACATTGCCGTGTCTCCTGATGACACAGGGCCAATTGACGCCCTTTTTAACTGTATTTTAGACATTAAGTCATGGATGGCAGAGAATTTCCTACAGCTCAACCAGGACAAGACTGAGGTTTTAGTTATAGGTCCTGAAGGCCAGAGAGAGAAACTTTTACCAAAACTACAAGCACAGTCAGTAAAAAATCTGGGCGTGATTTTTGACTCTGAGCTGAATTTTATTCCACATATCAAAAATATGACGAAAATAGGTTTTTATCATCTTAAGAACATAGCCAGAGTCCGCCCGTTTCTCTCTCAGGCCAGTACGGAGGTGCTGATGCATGCTTTTATCTCCCGTCGTTTAGATTATTGTAATGCCCTGCTCTCTGGTCTTCCCAAAAAGAGTATTTTAAATCTCCAACTATTACAGAACTCAGCCGCACGTGTGCTGACGAGGACCAGAGGGCGGGAGCACATTACACCAGTTTTAGCGTCGCTGCATTGGCTCCCTGTACGCTTCAGGATCGATTTTAAGGTTCTTTTACTAGTTTTTAAATGTCTTAACGGCCTTGCGCCCTCTTATTTAGCTGACCTGCTTTTACCATATCAACCCTCGCGGACCCTGAGGTCCTCCGGCACCAGCCTTTTATCCATACCAAAACCCAGAACTAAAACCCATGGTGAGGTGGCATTTAGCTACTATGGCCCCCACCTGTGGAACAGCCTGCCAGAGAGCCTCAGGACCGCAGAGACAGTTGATATTTTTAAAGGAAGGTTAAAGACACACCTTTTTAATCAGGCTTTTAACTAGTATTTTCAATTCTTCTTAACGTTCTTATGTGTTTTTATCTTATTTTATATTTTTGCTTCTATTTTGTTTTTAGATGATATTGATCTTAAATAATTTTAGTTGTTTTACTTATCATTGGTATTGTTTTATGTTATTATCTTTATTATCTTTTATTAAGCTGGTCACTTATTTTTCATGTGTTTTAGTTTTTAGCTTTAACTCCAGTGTTTCCTCAGGGGGGTCTTCCACACTGGGAGCTGTGTCTGGGCTGCTGCTGGGGGTGCTGTCCCTGGGTCCCTTCGGCTCGGCTGACTGTTGTCTGTCGGTGTCGGGGGGCCTGGGCACTGGTGCCCCCTGTGGCACAGCCTGCGACTCCTGCCAGTGTGGATGGCCCCAAAGATAGCGTTTCCTCAATCATCAGTGTCATGCCATGTCTCCCTATTGTCAGAAGTGAGAGTGTGCAGGTGTGTGTGTTTGTGTGTGTGTGCGTGTGCAGTATGGAGGGTGGGAGGGAGGGGCTTTATTTGTAATTGTTTTTTCTTTTTTTCTTTTTGATGTGTGTAAAGCACTTTGTGTTACATGTTTAAGTATGAAAAGTGCTCTATAAATAAAGTAAAGTTGAAGTATATGTAGATTACTATGTAGATGACTATAGAGGGCTATATAGAGGGATATGTAGAGGACTATAGAGGACTATATACAGGGATATGTAGATGACTATACAGGACTATATAGGGATATGTAGATTACTATGTAGATGACTATAGAGGACTATATAGAGGGATATGTAGAGGACTATAGAGGACTATATACAGGGATATGTAGATGACTATAGAGGACTATATAGAGGGATATGTAGATGACTATATGGAGAACTATAGAGGATTATGTAGGGGACTAGATTGAGCATTACGGGTACAACATAGAAGTGGAAATCACCAGAGCCCCCACAATAAGATATAATCATTTATCATTTAAGTCACAATATGATCTTATTGTGATTTAAACATTTTGCAATATGATGAGCAAATACACCGATCAGCCATAATATTATGATTTCTGACAGGTAAAGTGAATAACATTGATTATCTCATTATCATGGCACGTGTCAGTGGGTGGGATATACACTCACCTAAAGGATCATTCGGAACATGTTAAATTTCTCTTTAATGCAATTATCTAATCAACCAATCACATGGCAGCTGATTCAATGCATTTAGGGGTGTGGTCCTGGTGAAGACAATCTCCAGAACTCCTCAATGAATGCCAGGCGGGCTGGTCTGAGTATTTCACAATCTACTCAGTTACTGGGTTCATGCGCAATCATTTCCAGAGTTTACAAAGAATGGTCTGAAAAAGGAAAAACATCCCGTATGCGGCAGTCCTGTGGGCGAAAATGCCTTTTTGATGCTCGAAGTCAGAGGAGAATAGGCCGACTGATTCAAGCTGATAGAAGATCAACTTTGACTCAAATAACCTCTTGTTACAACTGAGGTATGCAGCAAAGCATTTGTGAAGCCACAACACACACAACCTTGAGGTGGATGGGCTACACCAGCAGAAGACCCCACCTGGTACCACTCATCTCCACTAAAAATAAGAAATTGAGGCTAAAATGTGCACAAGCTCACCAAAATTTGACAGTTGACAAGTCTCAACAGTCTCAAGTTCTATTGAGACATTCAGATGGTAGTGTCAGAATTTGGTGTAAACAGAATGAAGACATGGATCCGTGATGCCTTGTTATCACTGTGCAGGCCAGTGGTGGGAGTGTAATGGTGTGGGGATGTTTTCTTGGCACACTTTAGGCCCCTTAGTACCAATTGTGCATTGTTAAACGCCACAGCCTACCATTGTTTCTGACCATGTCCATCCCTTTATGAACACCATGTCCCCATCCTCTGATGGCTACTTCCAGCAGGATAATGTACTCTGTTACCAAGCTTGAATCATTTCAAATTTGTACAAAAATGGCCCCCACAGTCACCAGCTTTCAAGAACATCTTTTAAGTACTGTGAAGTTACTTTACCCTTCCCTTAATAACTCACACCAACAACAATGTAAATGTATGTTTAACAGTGAGGACAATAACCTTACATATGTTCTTTAATTTACAGCACTATAGTTCCTATTTTATTACAGGTATCATTGAACTTGTACACTTTGTGGGCAAGAAACAAAACTACACAATTTTTCCACAAAAAAATATTCAGCAACATCAGCAAATAACAGTCAGGTGTCATGAGAGTGAATCAGACATATTTACAGTTATTAAGCAGTAAAGTAAACACATTTACTAAAAAATAGCTATTTCCAGAACAATTAAGTATTAGGGTCAAAATACAAAGAAATTCTTTGCTTTGACAGATTTTTTCCAGCAGACCCATGGTAGGACCATATGATTTGCCTTGTACAGGGTGTCCTTGGCATATCTTTCTCCAGACAGTACAGTTGATAAATTGCTACATTTCAGTTCTCAGGTCTGTTAAGACCTGGGAATACACTTCCCATTGATAAAAATCATCGGCAGCAGGTGCACAGCAATGGTGATTAATTGTTTATTGTCCATCTGAGAGGTAGCAAGTGATGCATTTTACCCCACCATTCCCTATTTCAATGATTCTCCAAACTGATTGCAAAGGTTATCTACGAATAAGATAAACATTCTTCAGAGAACAACCTTGGACAGATTGGCCCTCAATTTGCAAAACCACTCTTTAATGTCTCTTTCACTGTCACAGCATTGCCACCAATGATTGTGTCTCCTCTGAGAACCATATGAAGGGCATCAGCTGCCGCCTTCATTTGAACAGACATGGTTGATGACTCGGAGAGATAAAAGGGGGCTCATTTGTATTCAGAGAAGAGTAAAGAGGGAGGAGTGAGTACATCGCGCCCGGGCAGGACCAAGGCTTGCAAATGAAAACAACCTACAGGTCAAATCAATACTGTGTCTATGATAATACTGTAAAGTGCATACCAAGGCCATTCATATATTTAATAACACTTACCACTTCAACAATGCAATGGATGCCGCAGTATATAAGCTGCCACACACACACACACACACACACACACACACACACACACACACACACACACACACATGCTCTTCTATGAGTTAAAAAGGAAAAACAATGCAAAAGGGAACCTGTAACATGAATATTTGAATAAATATTCTAAATTCACTTCTAAGATGAGTCAGGTCTGTTGAGAATTGGTCTCTAAGCTTTCATTTCCATTTTCTCCTCAGCCAATCTCTGATTGGCATTTAGACAAAGCTTCCAAGTATCCTGGAGAGGACTGACATTTGCGTTTGGTATTTTCTTCCTGGCTCCTCTGCATATTTGGAATTATAACCAATGAATGCAAAACCTCCATCTCTTTTTTCTCTCTCTGTACAACGGAAAGCAGACCTGTTATGAAAGTGAAGAGGGTTCAATTTCCTGTATAGACTTAGGAGGAATGCTTTCACTATTTGGACCCAATTCATGCTCAAAATTGACACATGGCTTTGGCCGCTACTTGGCACAATAGTGTCAGCTGGTGAATTATTTACTTTCAATTAGAACCTCTTTACTATGTGCTTTTAACCCCTTTTGTGACTTACACGTTTCCTTCTTGTGTCTTCTGCAGAAAAATCTAATTTAATACTGTACTGTACTGTAAATAACACACCAAATAAGAGTGTTGGTATTTTAACAACATAAATGAGCTGAAGCTATTCTATAATTATAGAATTGTTATTATATGTATAAAACAAGTCCATCACATGTACAATCAAATATAAAACACATAAGCAACAACAAACCGAAAGAGAAATGTGTATTTTGGCCTGTGGGTCATTTTAAAGCTTTAATTCTCCCACAGTACATGCATGATCAGGTGACAACAGAGATGAATGACAGGACCTTAGATTGACAGCTGGTAAAAGGACATAATAGTTCATGAATTTAGACAGGGAATTTTGAGCAATCAGCAATAATGTAAAATCCATCCATCCAACGTAAACATTTTAAAAGCCAGTGCAAAATGCCAAAATGAAAGAAATAAAATTCCTTGTTAAATGTACTAATATGGCATTTAAATCAGCTTGGGATGCCTGATAATATTAAAGAATATATCTTGGGTATAGGTCTCAGTTGGTAATAACAGGATTGAACAATTAGTTGCATGTTATCTTCAAAAAGTGTTGAGTTTCTAGAGCACATTCCTGGTCATATCGTGCACATATTTATATATTAACATTAAATGCAGAAAAATATTGAAAAAATGTTTTCTTCAATTTTAAAAACAAATGTTTTATTCATGTCGGCCCGGGTTCCTTCTGTGTGGAGTTTGCATGTTCTCCCCGTGAAAGCGTGGGTTCTCTCCGGGTTCTCCGGCTTCCTCCCACAGTCCAAAGACATGCAGGATGGGGATAGGTTCATTGATTACTCTAAATTGCCCGTAGGTGTGAATGTGAGTGTGAATGGTTGTTTGTCTCTACATGTCGGCCCTGCGATAGACTGGCGTCCTGTCCAGGGTGTACCCTGCCTTCGCCCAATGACAGCTGGGATCGGCTCCAGCCCCCCCGTGACCCTGAATACAGGATAAGCGGTAGATAATGGATGGATGGATGGATGTTTTATTCATGGGCGCATACTTACTTCAGCTCCTATCAAATAATATGAACAATAAAATCATGACTTCCTTCGTGCATCAATCAATCTGTAACTACGACTCACTAATATTTTGAATGATTACAATTTAATTCCTCCCAACATTGTGTCCTTCCAGCTGATGCTATTTCACTCGGAAATACACTATATTGCCAAAAGTATTAACTCACCCATCCTAATAATATAAATCAAAGTGTTCCGATCACTTCCATGGCCACAGGTGTATAAAAGCAAGCACCTAGGCATGCAGACTGTTTCTACAAACGTGTGAAAGAATGGGTCGCTCTCAGGAGCTCAGTGAATTCCAGCGTGGTACTGTGATAGGATGCCACCTGTGCAACAAGTCCAGTCGTGAAATTTCCTCACTCCTAAATATTCCACAGTCAACTGTCAGTGGGATTATAACAACGTGGAAGCGATTGGGAACGACAGCAACTCAGCCAAGAAGTGGTAGACCACGTAAAATGACGGAGCGGGGTCAGCGGATGCTGAGGCACATAGTGCAAAGAGGTCACCAACTTTCTGCAGTGGTGTAAAGCACGCCGCCACTGGACTCTAGAGCAGTGGAGACGTTCTCTGGAGTGACCAATCATGCTTCTCCATCTGGCAATCTGATTGATGAGTCTGGGTTTGGAGGTTGCCAGGACAACGGTATTTTCTGACTGCATTGTGTCACGTGTAAAGATGGTGGAGGGGGATTATGGTGTGGGGTTGTTTTTCAGGAGCTGTGCTTGGCCCCTTAGTTCCAGTGAAAGGAACTCTGAATGCTTCAGCATTCCAAGAGATGTTGGACAATTCCATGCTCCCAACTTTGTGGAACAGTTTGGGGATGGCCCCTTCCTGTTCCAACATGACACCAGTGCACAAAGCAAGGTCCATAAAGACAAGAATGAGAGAGTTTGGTGCGGATGAACTTGACTGGCCTGACCTCAACCCGATAGCTGCAAAGGGTGGACCAACGTCATATTAAACCCTATGGATTAAGAATGGGATGTCACTTAAGTTCATATGTGAGTCAAGGCAGGTGAGAGAATACTTTTGGCAATATAGTGTATGTCACCGTTTGGAAGAGAGATACTCTTTACATGCCATCTCAGATCCACTTTTAAGGTGGTATCATAAACATTTTCTCTAACGATTGCAACATTAAAACCGCTAAATCCACTGTTTTTATGCTGTTATAATGCTAATTCTGTCATTCTTTAATGCTACACTGGTTAATGCTACATTGGAAAATGAGCAGAGGAACGGGCTGGGGAAGGGCAGCAGAACTGGGTCTAATGGTCGCTCCACCTGACCATTTGCACCACTTGGGAGAAGGACAAGCTACCGCTAACTAGCCAGTGATCCATCTCTCTCTTTCCGGTGAGCTGCAATAACACTTTTCGGCCCACTGTCGTTTGTGTGACAACAATCACCATTTTCTTTTGTACCAGGCAAATGACCACTGAAAACAACTCATGTCCATTCTACTACGCATTTGTATAGGTGTTATACACAACATTTGGAGTATTTCTATTTCTGTCTCTCAACCTTTCTCAACATGGTGATGGCGGGTGCCAGCTAACAGGAAAAACTACAGCAAAAGTGCTGGCAAAGCTAACAGTGATAGCCTGAGGGGTAAATGGAGTGTGGGTGCTACACTTCTGTGATGTGTCTAGGGTCTCATCACTACGACAGTTTGCAAATGAAACGTAGTAATCATTTCTATTTTTTTTTTTTTTTTTTAGTATAAAAATATGGATAAGTGCAGCTTCAATTTAAAGTTAATTTAATAGCAGTCTGTCAGAGGGCACGATAGGTTTCTCAAATGGTTTGGTCTAAGTAATTGGCAAAAATAGTAGCCCAAACATTCAGGAGAGATACTATAGACAATATTTTTGTTGGTGTGAGCCACACAATAGAAATCGGTTACAGAGTTGAGATAAGAGAAACTTAAGTTTCTTCAATCAGAACATTGCACATGATCGCACAGACCACATGGTCACTCTCTGATCCACATTATTAGTTGGCTTTTGACTCCTCTCAGCCCGCTTCGCACCCAGATGCATGAATGTTTGAATGTCCCATTACCATTTCACTGTATGGTGAGATTGATTCCATTCATCCATGTTATTAGAGGCCTGGAGGGCAGCCAATGAGGAGGGAGTACAGTATGGCACAGCATTGCTAGGGTGACAATTCAATTAGCTCCCTCCATTTTTGCACCACCTCCACATGACCTGCACCAGTAGTTTTGCTGACGATCAACGTAAGTGAAGTGATGGCATCCTTGGGTAGTGGCGCAACCGCAGCCCGCTGATTGGCTGAGAGGACTTCAGGTTAATGGGATGGGTGGAGGGTGATTTTTCTTCTATGTTCAGCTCAGAAATTGGTTTCAGATGAATAGCTGTAGAAAATTAGCAATAGTTCAATATCAGAATACACAAATGCACATTCAAATTACAGCTCTCTCGTTTATTCTCTCAGAATGCAACTAGCATTTGTTATCATCATGTATTTTGCAAGCTGCAGTGCTTCACTTGAAATCTGTAATTTTGTTCCTGGATTTATGTGTTACAATATTAGCCAGTAGCTCATTTTGACCGAATATTGTAAAAAAGATTACTGTGATTGTTCGGCTGATTTAACTTGGCACATCTGTACTTTATGGTAATCCACATTGACTTATTTATGGCAAATCAATTAAAGCCTTCAAATGTTGAAATATTTGTAATTATCTGTGACTACTCAGTTTGTAATTGATTATTTGCTAGTTGTTTACTAAGTAATCCTCCTGACTCCCTCACCAATGCTGCTGTTGATATTCAGCATTTTAAATGAACAAACAAATAAAAAAAGATCAAATACTGCTGATTTCACTTTAATTAAATCACTTCAGTTGATTTGTTTCAGTGAGGTTAATGAGCAATAGTTGCAACAATACTTCTCACAGTTCATCACGGATAACTATCATCATAAACATGTATCACATTGAACAGTAGTAAATATCTCTCCTGATGGTTTTTCATCATCACATCCCCATAGTTACAGCATAAGATTTCGTAATTAAAGATAAAATTTACAGCTAAGTGTTAAAGTTATCTACATTGGTATCATGGTAGCAACGGTAGTAAGGCCTGTAAATCACAACTGTATAGAAAACATTCCCTGCTTCATGGTCCGTTTGACTCTAAATGGACAATAATTATTGAAATAAACATCATGCTGTATTGAAAAAGACTTGAGAATTGAGACCATAAACTTATGTTTATAATGTTTACTGAAATAATAAATCAAGGTTGATAAACCTGACATGAAGTCTCACTCAACTTGCTGGTTCCATCATTGTTTAAACCTGTTCACCGCAGGCTCATCTGTAAACAGGATTGGGCTGAGAGGATTACGTTTGGACCTACATAAACCACCAAAATAAAATTACATGTTTTCCCCCCGAACTACAGATTGCTGAAAATGATTTTCAACAGACAGGTGGTGTCTTGGATTTAACACAGAACCCTTATCCAAAGGAAGGGGAATGTCCTCGAGGTGTAGAAATAACATGAAAATAATATGGCAGCATAAGATGAGCCTGGGAGGAGAGACCAATGTAGGGGCCAGCTCAGTGATTTTAGGCAAGGAGCCGAACAAGTCAACGTTCAGCAGCAGGGACAGTTTGGCTGAGGGGGTTGGAGGTCCATCCAGCCAGGGTTTGACATCTATAGAGGACATGGGTCGCTGTTTATATTGGTTCTATTTTGGACGACAGACATTCACACATAAACTCACGTGTATACATTGTATTTAGAATGACTTGCTACACTCTTTCCTGCTTTAGGGAATTACGTTTAAGTAAAATTGGTCGACACACAGACAGAGTTGTTAAGCCTTTTAACAAGATCTGTTCACGTACACGTTATGTGGTAAAACCACATAATTAGAACAGAACAGCACTCAACACTCTCAACAGGGTTATAGGCAACTAGCCTATAATAATCTTTGACACCAAAATTGGTCTTTGTTATTTAATCATTACTCTCTGTGCTTCTCCTCCTACATTAGTGTGCAGTTCATAGTAAATGCATCTTAAATCTGTCCTGAGATCGTCTTACCCACAAACAGCATTTTACCTTGGCTTTAACTCGCATCCTGATTTTAGGATTAATATATGCCGGACCAGTGTAGTTCTGACTTCTCTCCATTAGCAGAGATTTCCTTCCACATTATGTGTGCATCAGTGTAGCAGTGTATATGTTAGTAGAACTCAGCCTACCTGTTTTTACTGCCGTTCACTGCCATTCATGTTGAAACAGTGTAAAAACACTCTACGGGGCTGTCAAGTCTCTGGTTTAGGTCATTAAACCTTGTGAAAATCAGAATATTATTTATTTTATCTAAAATTTCTGTATTACTCTAATAAAAGCCATTCAAATTCACGCACTGATCTCAAATCACCTCTGTGTCCGAAGCCAAAAGCAGGTTCAGGGTTCACTTGTTAATGTCAGCCTGCTCCCAGTTCACGTAAGTGGCCCAGGTGGGGCCATGCATCATGCTGGATTTGAAGAAGACTTGAAAATAGAGATTGAGACCATAAACTCATGTTTACAATGTTTACTGAGAATATATCAAGAGTGAAGTAGGACCATTTTCTCATTGACTTCCATGCAATCAGAATTGTTTTTGCAAACGGAGGAGTTGCCCTCTGATGGCAAGCAGAGAGAATGCAAGTTTAAGGCACGTCAGGTTTGGCTTCACATGTCAGAACTAGAGGTTGCTGCCTGGTTAATATGTAGAGATTGTACTGTAAGAAATCAAAAGAAGAAGCCTACTGTGATGAAGCTACAGAAAATATTAAGGGACTGAGGGAAACTTGCTTTGGCAAATAACCTCATATATTTCTATAGTTAATGCATTCCCCCCTCGAGCCATTGTGTCGTTTTCGGAAATGGTGCCATGACAGTCAACACTGGCTCCTACATAGAGAGATGTGGAAGCAGTGAAAATACTGGCTGACCTTGATGACGCTTATTAGCATAAAGCAGCCCTTTGGGCCCCACATACTGGGTGGTGGTGGTGTATATCTGTGTGTGTGTGCATTTGGTCAGCTTGGCAAGCTGCTTATAACCTTGTATTATATAAAACAGAATAAAAAAGATTGTATCACAGTAGAATTCATTGCTTACTGTATCGACATTTTTTTAAAGCTGCAGTGGACAAGTCTGGCAGATCGAGGAGTTGACTCAGTCAAATTTGGATTGTTTACAACACTCAGGCCCGCCCCCTCTACCACCGAGCTCCTCCCTCCCTCCCATGGAGTGCTCGTCAGTGCACGTGCACCAGATTCCTGTGTCTTCTCTCATCGATAAACGGCCTGGAGTACATGCTACAGAGAGGAAGGCTGGCTTATTTACTGATAGATAGCAACTGCTAACGTCATTTAGCATATGCCTAGCTTGAGGCGTGTGCCTGTGATATTGTAACATACGTGACGGGGGAGGTGGAATCTGTGGCGTGTGCACCAACTGTGAACTGTGCTGAGTGAACAGGATGATACGGGCGCGGTGGCTTTTTGGACCATATTAGTGAATATGATCAAACAAATGTTGCCGACTGCGACTTTAAATGGAGAGTATGAGACTATAACAGGATTGAAGTAATACAACTACAAACAGTTACAAATACAGTAAACATAAACAACTCAACGTTAACAATTTACAACCTGATTGGATGCTTTTATCAGAGATTAGATAGAATGAATAATTTCTTGCAAGTAAGCTGTAGATATTTGTCGGCCAAGTAATGAGCTCACACTGTTGATTTGGGTAGTTAAAGTTAGGCTATGTTCAGTGATTTGACTGTCCACTGGAAAACTGCATTTATTTAGTCATGATTTTGTCCATGTAACAAATTTAAGTTGACATTTCCCTTTGTTTGTAGATATGTTTTGGTCTCCTTGAAAAAACGAATGCTCTTAGCTAGCTTCTCGCTAAGTTTTTTCCCCTGATAGGCAGGGAGTATTCCATCATTTTTATTTGCTGAAAAAATGCCTGTTGCAGTTGGGAACAGAATAAAGAACATTTATTTTTGAAAGTAGCCATACAACAATGATTTTAAGACTCGACACATTATTTTAACTTTATGAGTTTATAAAAAACATTTAACAGTTTTCTCATGATTTGTGTGGCTAAGCTACACAGTAAACATATTGACCAGGATAATGTTGGGACTGCCTGTGTTAATGTGTGATATGTTGATATTGATGAGTTGCTTGATCAATGCCAGCGACTTATTATTTATTTGGTAAGATGCTTTCCCGCTTCAACCCATGGTGGAATCAATATGTCTCACACATCAGACTTGCATGTCAGGGAGGAGAAGAAATGTTCTATCAATGATGGTGTAACTTCTCCTGGTCCTGTAAAGGTCATGGACTATTTAGCGTGGTCTGCTTCCTCTGAACGTTTTCTTTATGATCCAATTAAATGCTGGAACAATTTCCTGTTATAATAACTGTCATTATACAAGCTAAAGACTCCTCCAGTTGGTTCAATACTGTCCCTGCAGACAACTTTTCATTCTGTATCCTTTACAATGTAATGCATTGCTCTATTTGTTTGCCAAATCTGGGCCTAAGGGCATCTTCAGATTTATTGGTCTGCAGCAGTTCTTTTGAACCCTGGAGCTCTTTCTTCCTCAGCTGGGTTTGTATGAGCATTAAGGACAGCTGCAGTGTAAACCAATTGGCCAGAGACCTTGTTGAGGGGCTGGTTCCTCTTTTGGTTTCCAAACTACCCTGAAGGTTTGTTTAGAAAGAGAAACATCTGACAGAAACCATAATCATAAATATCCTTAACAGCTTGTTTTAAAAAATAATACTAAATATATGCAGTTTATCTATTTAAATGGAGTTTTATGAAGCTGTAAAATAAATGATGATGCTGCGAAGCAGATTCTGACCAAGGCATGGTTGCATACAGAGAATTTGTACTGTGCAGCGCAATAGATGTGAATCATGCATATTTTGCCAAATTTTACAAACCCAATGCTGTTACGGCGTCTGCCGTAGATCCTAGCAGAAGCTAAGATCACTCTGTGTGGTCTTGTCTGTCCCTGTCTGGCTGTTTTACAAACCCAATGCTGTTACGGCATCTGCCGTAGATCCTAGCAGAAGTTAGGATCACTCTGTGTGGTCTTGTCTGTCCCTTTCTGGCTGTTTTATGTTGTGGGTGTGGCTGGCGGACTCCAGCTCCTCCTGAGTCCTCCCAGTCTGACTCATTCACCCACACCTGCGTCCCATTCATTGTCTATGTGAAAAGCTGTGCAATGCATTCTGGTAGCGTCGCGGCGAATGTCGAGAGACGGCGCGCGAGTTGGCCGCTCCTCATTTGCCTAAAGTTGAAGTCGAATCTACTTTATGCTAATCAGAAGCGCCGGGCTCGACTCGCCGCCTCGGGAACGCTCGCGAACGCTCGCAAAAATTTGTTGTTTAAAGGAGAGAGCCTGTCAATCATCCTCTAGTGGCAGCCCACCAAGCGTGCAATACTGGGAAGCGGCGCGTCCACACGCGTTTAAAATCGCCCCTAACCCTTTTTTTTGGTCCATGTCTAAAAATAATGTGATTTTGTTTTTTTGCCAGTGCCATACAGCCACAATGTTTGGGGATATGTGGTATTTTACATATTTGAATAGAAACTATTGTACTGTCACTTTCATAGAATCGGCTTCTTTATTTTATAAAATATCTTCAACAAATATTAACCATCGAATCGTATCGTTCTTACACTGTATGGAATCGATTCGAATCAATCAGTCTGTACTGAAAGGATATCGTTTTTGAATCGAATCGTAACCTGTGTATCTAGATGCATATCGAACCGTTTATCACAGAGAGATGTGCAACCCTAGTTTGTAGCATTCCTGGTTTCTTTTGAAACAAGTACTCAGGCTTCACGTGTTTCTAACACTGTGCTCCTTTCTAGACACTCTCTCCACTGTGGCGCAGTGTTCCCACACCGCCTCGTTCATCTCTACACTGGCCCAGCGTGGCCACCGCTCCTGCTCCCCCACGGGCTACTCCGCCACCGGATCCAGCGACCTCCACAGGTGGCATTCCCACAGCAACCAGTCCCTGCTAGCTGCAGAGAATAAACTTTTTGCATTTCACTACCCTTGTCTGTTGTCATGCGTTTGGGTCCCCCAGCATCGGGCCGTAACAAATGCGAAGAGGCGAATTGACAGAAGTTTGTTCCAGTGGTGTGAATGACTGGTGTGAGCACTTTTATTCTGTACTGTGATGAAACACATTAATGCAAAGGCTTATACTACGAAGCAAGTTCAACATACCCAGGGTATCTTTCAGTTATCCAGCTTAAGTAACCCTAACAAAGGCAATCGGAGATAAGCGGTCACATGAAGCTGGTTCAGCTAGTCATTTTCTTCTAAACACGTTAAATGGGTCATAACACGTCTCCTTAACGTTAAAAGCCATTCAACCATATACTATGTAATTGTGGAGCTAGGCTTCTGAAACGTTTCTGTGTCTTGGATTTAATGGGCGGGTCTGAAATCACTTTGGTATCACGTAACGCTATTGTAGTAAGCATAAGCCCTCCCCTGCTGTATAAATACTTTCGCGCATTACCTTCAGTGGTTTTCCGCTCGGATAGTTTCACATAGTTCAAACTTTGCAGCTAGCTAGCTAAACCTTAGTCTAACCAGTCATGTCTCGCCGGTGCATCTTTCCTGGATGTAATAGTGTTTCGTCCAGAAACAGCTTCGTGACCTTATTAAAATTACCAACGGACGACAATTTACGGAAACGGTGGATTGATTTTGTCAAGAGGAGCTACAGTGGAGAGTTCAAAATCACTGCCCAAACCTGTCTCTGCAGTCTCCACTTTACCCCCGATAGTTTCACCAACTATCACATGGTAAAGTCTGGATTTCTGCAGAGTCCGTTGATGCTGGTCAGGAGTGGGGCAGACCATCTCAGTCCCCGGATTGTATCCTCCCGTGACCATCCCACCGACAGCAGGTGCCATGCCTGCCACAGGCAGCATTACGTGCCCGCCATCGACCCTCTCTGTCCCGCAGACAACAGGTGCCATCTCCGCCACAGGCAGCACTACATGCCATTGCGCCTCTAACTGACACGCCCCCAGCGTCTGAGAGAAGACAGAAGTGCTTGTTTTTTCATGACTTTGAGACCTAATTTTATATATTTGGCTTTTAAACTTTCAAAGTTGGCAGGCTGAATAACAACACACTGTTCTGTGGTATGCCAAACTCAGAACACATATTTATTCTTACTTTACCCGGACTTTAAGTCAACCAGGGTTTCCCTTTCCAGCACATGAAAGAGGTGGGTTTTCAGCATTTGACCAATCACAAACATCAGTCTACGGGCAGCAGAGCGGCATATTTCACGTATGAGGAGCGAACCATAATCTTACAGAAAGTAAGTTAAATGTATAATACAGGCAAAAAGCAACAGTTTCATCTGCCAAATGCAGGAAGGACAGCTGGCAAAAACTTGCCGACTGTGTGAATTAGTGAATCGTATTAATATTTTTAATAGTTGAATAATATGACTGCCCCATCATAAGGGAACTACTAGATCTGACTGATTAAACGAATGTGTTAAATGTGCTGATAGCTCAGTGGTAGTTACCGCCCATGTACCAAGGCTCTCTGCAGCGGTCCTGGTTCTAATCTGTCCTGCGGCCGTCTTTTAAATCATGTCGTCGCTCTCTCTCGTCACTTTACCTCTCACAATGTCCTTCCGCAATAAAAGGACAAAAATATAACTTTAAAATAATTAATTTGTTGCTTGGATGTATTCTTATAACGTGGTTTATGACAATATCAGCCTCATTCTTTCCGCTGCAATCCCGGCGGTGTAAAAGGACTTGGGAGTAAATCAAATAAATATAAAACATTCCCTCCGATGAGAATCTGTATCTCTCATATAAAACACCGTCAGGGACAGAAAAAGGGTTTTTGCCGGTCTCTGAACTCTCTAGTTCTCCTAAGAGACCCGATCCACGATCCACAAGCTTCTTTTTTTTATCCGCGTACCAAGAGAGCTGATTGGTCAGTAGGCGGTGTGTTTCTCCACGTTGTTCTCTTATCAGGAACATAACCTGCTCCGGAGCAGGTTAGCTCTGCAGCGTAAGTTACCATGGTGATCTACCCCGGTAAGAAGTGAACCAGGGTCAAAAAGCCATCGATTGTTTTAAATCAGCCTTAATTTTACTAATTTATCTGGCCATTTAATGTTTCCGTTTTTGCGGATCCGTGTGCATGCGCATCTTTTTCAAAACAATGCAGAACTCTTTTAAAACACAAGGGGAAAACCAGTTTGACCATTTGTGGTTAAGTTAAGCAGTCACCAATTCACCAAATCCAGTGTGCAATGTCGTATCACTATTTTCCATGCCATAGAAGCTGCATTGATGCTTTTATCATACAGAAGTGGGCATGGTTTCATCTCTCAGCCTATTGCTCACTCTTTTTTTGTTATTTTTAAAATTAAGCTGAAGGTGAAGTTAGGCTCAGACCTGAGGGTGATGTTAATCTTCAAGCATTGATAGAAGCACAGATAATTCACCCAGTTATTGTTAAAATGTCCTGTGAGCTGACATGAAGAACTGTGTTTTAAATGCAACGTATTTTCAGTACATGCTTATGCTGTGGTCACACCAAATGCAAAGCAACATTTTCACACTTCTTGATAACATTCAACAACATTTGGACTATTTTAATGTTTGTACTATGTTAACTTAGCTTCTTCTTCGGTAATCCAGAAATCCCGGTTGCGCATGGAACTGCTCATTGCCAGTGTTGTGTTTCAACGATGATTTTAAGTCATTCATGAAGAAAATAAAAATAAAATGCACATGCATTTCATCACAAGGCTAAGCTTTACCTCAACCTCAGAAGTAGCCTAGATATATTGCAGTGTCATTTAATTAGCCCATTATGCCTAGTCAATGTCAAGGCATGTCATAAATGGATGCCGGTGACGGTTGTGAACGGTGGCAAAACTATGGCAGCGATACAATGCATCCTTGTGCTGAACCAAAGACATCGCCGTCCTCGGAGCCGTTTATTTGGAATAGGCCTACATAATTTCATAAGGATCACCTTCAATCCCGTGGATATATTGACCGATGCGGCTATATTGCATAAGTTTCGACTACAACAGCAACAAATACGCATGTAATTAAGGATGTAATCAATCTCCTCCGCTGTTTCTATATTTTCTATATCTTTTTTTAAATCAGTATAGGCTATGGTAGTATGTTCGACCATGGTTAAATAAATGTTTAGGCCTAGAAGGATTTCTAGCAATGTTTTATTCGCAAACACTGCAATAGCCTACATTTTATAATATAGTGCTGTCATGCACCTGCACATGAAATAGAAAATCGAACTCTAAGCAATCGATTTCAGCACTTTCTTTCTGGACAGCGCCGTGTACGAACGACGTGAGTGTTTTTTAAGAAGACTCCTAAGAGACCGTTCGACCACGACTATAGAGGACTGTGAATGACAACTTTGGTAAGTCATAACGTAGGAGTCTTTGTAGCGCGCAAAGAGTGGACGTAATCGGGAAACCGGGCCCTGATCATTATCTCAGCGGCGTTAATTACATATCAACGGCATCTGGTGGAGGATCCATAATCAATACAGATATATATATATATATATATATATATATATATATATATATATATATATATATATATATGATATTGCAAACTTTTTTGTTGTACTTTCCACTGGTTAGCAGTGACGTCATGTTTAGGTTGAATGAAAGTTTAGAATGAAAGGAGCAGTATATCCCTGCCGTCAATGTGGAGGCAATGTGCATGCTTAAATACATTCAAAACACTTTGTGACCATCTGTGATTTGTGATTCTCCACTCCACTATTAAATATATTATTTTCATGGATTTTTCTGAATCGCACTGCTCTCTCTGCTCTCTACAATCTATTTTTTTTTTCATTCAGCTCAATGCATGACGGTATAAAATCATCGGTTAATGATCATTGGATGTACACTATTTTTCAAGATGATTTGTGGGAAACGACGAAATGGAGAACTCACTATGAGTAGTTAGTGATTTCGGAGCATACAGGTCATTGTGCCTGGATCCAATTGTTAGTCTATCGAAGAATGGCTTATTATATATAATGCATTGCTCAAATCTTAAAAATACCCGGACATGCACACACACATACCCCCACATGCACACATACCACCTCAGTGCTGCCGAAACAATTCTTTCTTGGAGGCAGAGCAATGCTGGGCCTAATTGTGTCTTGGAGCTACTGTGCTGCTCATCTCTGGAGATCTCATTATAAGATCCACAAGCTGTTCAGGCACGTATACACGCTCTCTTCACTCTCTCATCCCATCAGCTTGTACATCATAACTGCCTGAAATCTCCATGGCCCCATTGCAGTATTGACAGAATAAAACAATTATCGTTGATTAGGAAATTTTACCGTGCACCTAAAGAGAGACACATAGAGGCAAAGAGATAAACTGCTCTGTGAGGTGTTCTTGCCGTTAGCTATCGATAGTGAGTGTCTAGCTAGCAGCCCTGTTAACTGCTCACATAACTTTTCTCTCATATGCATACACTATATTGCCAAAAGTATTCACTCACCCATCCAAATAATATAAATCAGGTGTTCCAATCACTTCCATGGCCACAGGTGTATAAAAGCAAGCACCTAGGCATGCAGACTGCTCCTACAAACGTGTGAGCCGTTTTCGAGGCTGGCAGTCGCAGGCCCGCAAAGGCGGTGTTAGCCACGCATTTCTTCGCCCGTTGAAACGCGCTGCACCGTCAACTAGCGTGGAGGTCAAGCTTAGCATGGCCCTGCTAAATGCTAGATCAATAGCAAACAAGACTTTTCTGCTAAATGACTTCTTCACCTTTCGTGAACTGGATTTTATGTTTGTGACGGAGACCTGGCTTCATGCTGGTGAGTACACCCCATTCTCCGAACTTCTTCCTCCTGACTGTACTTTCTTCAGCTCCCCTCGTACCTCCGGTAAAGGTGGAGGTCTGGCCTCCGTTTACAAATCCAGCTTTCAGTGTAGACAGATCAATTTAGACACTTACTCCAGCTTTGAGCTGCAGGTATTTGAATTGAATCTGTCCACTCCCGTGTTGTTTGCGGTTGTGTATCGTCCTCCAAAATTCAATAAGGACTTTATACAAGACTTTGCTGACCTTCTGTCAAAGGTTATGGTGAAATATGACCATCTCTTAATTTCTGGTGATTTTAATGTCCATGTGTGCTGTGAATCAAACCCTCTGGTCAAGGATTTCTTATATCTCATTGATTCTTTTAATCTTGTTCAGTCTGTGACTGAACCAACACATGAAAAGGGCCACACTTTGGATCTGGTTTTATCATTTGGTCTATCAGTTTGTGTAAACGAGATCTGTGCGTCGTGTATTTCGGACCATTTGCCTGTTTTATTTACTGTTTCAATACCCTGTTTGAGGCCTAAGGTGTGTGCTCCTGTACGCCGCTCACGTACATTTAACCCTTCAACTGCATCCCAGTTCTCAGTTATTTTTAACAAATGTATGATCTCAGATGAAAACTGTGATTTTAGCGCTGAGGAGTGTCTTAGCAGTTTTAACTCCACATGTAAAAGTATATTGGATTCTGTTGCTCCTCTTAGATCCAGACGCACTAAAGCACTTTCTGAGCCTTGGTTGAATGACTCCACCCGCTCTCTCAGACGCTCATGTCGGCGTGCTGAGAGAAAGTGGAAGAAGGACAAACTACATGTCTCCTTAGGGGCCTTAAAGGTTGCTTTATCCATCTATCAGACAGCTGTAAAAGAGGCTAAAACAAAGTATCTATCTAATCTTGTCCTCACAAACAGTCACAAGCCTCAAGTTCTCTTTAACATTATAAACTCTCTTGTAAATCCCTGTGAGGTTCCTTCCATCCTGCCGTCAGCTTCCCTTTGTGAAGACTTTGTTAAATTTTTTATCGGAAAAATCTCTGCTCTCAGGTCTAAGTTACACACACTGGCTGCCCCCGATTTTGTTGTTACACCGATGTGCCCTGCTGTTTTCGACCAGTTTGAGCCTGTGTCGCTGTCATCACTTTCAGATATAGTGAAGGGTCTGCGGCCTACGAACTGCCCCTCTGATAGCATTCCCTCTCGCTTTCTCAAAGAAGTTTTTGATACTGTTGGCTCAAGTGTTCTTGTTCTTATAAACACTTGTCTCAGTTCAGGCTGTGTCCCAGCTGCCTTCAAACATGCTGTAGTACAGCCTCTAATCAAAAAGAAAAATCTAGACCCTTCTGTTCTTTCTAATTTTAGACCTATCTCTAAGCTACCGTTTCTGTCAAAGGTTCTGGAGAAGGTAGTCTATGTTCAGCTGCAATCATTTTTAACTCTCCATGGCATCAATGAAAAATTCCAGTCTGGCTTTAAACCACGCCACAGTACGGAAACGGCCCTTTTAAGAGTTTTTAATGATCTTATTTTAACTGTTGATGCAGGTAACTCTGCTGTCCTTGTGCTCCTAGACCTGTCAGCTGCCTTTGACACTGTGGACCACAGGACCCTTCTGTTACGTTTAGAACAGTGCGTAGGCATCACAGGTACTGCCCTCAAATGGTTCGAGTCTTATCTTTCTGATAGGAGTTTCGCAGTTCACCTGGGGGAGTTTTCCTCTACCGCTGCCCCTCTCACCTGTGGAGTCCCTCAAGGCTCTATTTTGGGCCCTATCCTGTTCTTACTGTATTTGTTGCCCCTGGGATCCATCTTAGCGAAACACAACATTTCTTTCCACTGTTTTGCTGACGATGTACAAATCTATATCCCTTTAAAATCCAAGAGTAAGGATACATTGCAGCCATTGCTTGATTGCTTATCTGATGTAAAAACTTGGATGGACATACATTTTCTCAACCTTAATGAAAACAAAACTGAGATTATTATGTTTGGGCAAAATATTCAGGATTTTTCTGCTGGTTTTCTGGACCCACTTACTCCAAACTCCCGCACTCATGTCAAGAACCTTGGAGTAACACTAGACAGTGCTTTTAAATTTGACAGGCAGGTCAGCTCTGTTGTCAAAACAAGTTTCTTCCAGCTTCGACTCTTAGCCAAGATTAAGGCCTATCTTCCTCCCAAAGACCTAGAGAGAGTGATCCATGCCTTTATTTCTTCACGGCTGGATTATTGTAATTCTTTGTATGTTGGTGTCGACCAGTCGTTGCTCCGTCGCCTGCAGCTCGTGCAAAATGCTGCCGCTCGTCTTCTGACTGGAAAAAGAAAGCGCGACCACATTACACCAGTCTTGGCCTCACTACACTGGCTCCCTGTCCGCTTCAGGATTGATTTTAAACTTTTGCTATTTGTTTTTAAAGCTTTAAATGGACTGGCTCCACTATACCTATCTGAACTTTTACACAGTCACAATCCAGCCAGAGCACTGAGGTCGGCAGATCAACTGCTCCTGAAAGTCCCCAGGACCAGACTTAAAACCAGAGGGGACCGAGCCTTTGCGGCAGCTGCCCCGAGGCTCTGGAATAGCTTGCCTTGGCATATTAAATCAGCCCAGACCCTAGAGGTTTTTAAGTCCCTATTGAAGACCCACCTGTTCTCCATGGCTTTTAATTCAGGCTGAGCATGACACCCGTCTACTGTATTTTGTGTATATTTTTATTTATTTATTTTTATTATTCTCATTGTATTGTATTGTATTTGTTTTACTGAACTGTACAGCACTTTGGTCAACCATTGGTCGTGAAAAATGTGCTCTATAAATAAAGTTTGATTTGATTTGATTTGATTGAAAGAATGGGTCACTCTCAGGAGCTCAGTGAATTCCAGCGTGGTACTGTGATAGGATGCCACCTGTGCAACAAGTCCAGTCGTGAAATGTCCTCACTTCTTAATATTCCACAGTCAACTGTCAGTGGGATTATAACAAAGTGGAAGTGATTGGGAATGACAGCAACTCAGCCAAGAAGTGGTAGACCACGTAAAATGACGGAGCGGGGTCAGCAGATGCTGAGGCACATAGTGCACAGAGGTCACCAACTTTCTGCAGAGTCAATCACTACAGACCTCCAAACCTCATGTGGCCTTCAGATTAGATCAAGAACAGCGTAGAAAGCTTCATGGAAAGGGTTTCCATGGCGATCAGCTGCATCCAAGCCATACATCAGCAAATGCAATGCAAAGCGTCGGATGCAGTGGTGTAAAGCACGCCGCCACTGGACTCTAGAGCAGTGGAGACGCCTTCTCTGGAGTGACCAATCACGCTTCTCCATCTGGCAATCTGATGGACGAGTCTGGGTTCGGAGGTTACCAGTTACCAACGGTACTTGTCTGACTGCATTGTGCCACTTTCTTTGTGTTTTGTATTAGGTTTCTTTCTTTTGATTTGGAGAGGTGGGGTTTAATTTAATTAATTAATTATCTTCACTGGGTGTTGATAGCTGCAATCTCTGGGAGCCGTGGCACTATACATTTAGAGACCCCCTTTTTGTGTGGGGGTCGTGTTGTTAAAATTGCATTTTGCTTCAAAATGTATCACGTTAAGTGTTTCTTTCCAGTAGAAGAAACTTTGCATCCACTGAGAGGTTTACAGTCTTTGCACTTGTGACCTGCAGCTTTTTTCCACAGATGAAATTTTAAGAAATTAATTAAATACATTTTAGAAGAATTTTAGATTTTAGAATTTTAATGTGAAAAGTAACTACAGTGCAATGTAGCAAAAATGTACAATAATTTGCTGTGAATTATTGTGGAGTATGTATGAAGTACCTCAACATTGGGAAGACTAGCGGTGTTTAAGGGTCCAGCTTAATGGGGATCCTAATAAACGAGACATATAACAGATTACCTATAAAGAGCCCTTTGTCTTGGTCTAGTCTAGCAGATAAGGCTTGTTCCAGAGAGAGAAGACGTATGTATGTTGGGGATGGAGAGGACAGAGAAAGAGAGGATAGTATAGAGAGGATAAGACCACGAGCGAAGATCCTTATACAACATATAAGAGAAAATGATTGAAAACAAGGAAGAAAAAGAAGAAAGAAAGCAAATGAAGAAAGAAGAGAAGGAAAAGACAGAAAATGGAGAAGAAAGAGAGAAAAAGTGAAGAGAAATTCTCTCATACACTGAAAGGCTTTCACACAATATGATTATTCTTTTCAATACTAAATGTTGACACTTTTCAATAGTTTATAAAATAATAGTTTTCTATAAAAACATTTACATTTAGGTCATTTAGCAGACGCTTTTGTCTAAGGCGACTTACAATAACCTTGACCTTAAAATAGAACAAGTGTTAGGTACTCATCTGAGTAAAGTAGTACCTTAAGAGCAACAGTGCTATGATTTTTTTTTCCTTGACCAGTGTTTGAAGGTAGATGGGTGCCGTTCCATTGATGGCCCTGAAGGCCAGTGCCATCTTCTTGAATTGGATGTGTGCTGCAACAGGGAGCCAGTGGAGGTCACGGAGGAGGGGGTTCACATGGGAGAATTTGGGTAGATTGAAGACAAGGCGTGCTGCAGCGTTCTGGATACGCTGCAATGGTTTAGTCGCAGAGACCGGGAGTCCAGCCAGGAGAGAGTTGCAGTAGTCAAGGCGGGAGATGACCAGTGCTTGGACCAGGAGTTGCGTTGCATCTTTTGTGAGGAAGGTCTGAATCCAGTGGATATTGTAGAGGGCAAATCTGCAGGATCGGGCCACAGCAGTGATGTTGGGGGTGCAGGATAGTTGTTCATCGAGGATTACACCCAGGTTCCTCGCAGTTGAGGAAGGTAATACTGTGATGCCCTCGACAGTGACCGACAGGTCCATGCGAGGGCAGTCTTTCCCTGGGATGAAGAGGAGTTCTGTTTTATTCAGGTTAAGCTTGAGGTGATGTGCATTTGTCCAGACAGAGATGTCAGCCAGACAGTCCGAGATGCGAGTTGCAATGTGAGTGTCAGAGGTTGGGGGAAAAGAGAGGAACAGCTGGGTGTCATCTGCGTAGCAATGGTAGGAGAATCCATGCGATGTAATAACAGAACCTAATGATCTGGTGTAGAGTGAGAACAGAAGCGGTCCTAATACTGAGCCTTGAGGGACACCCGTGTCCAGAGAACAGGGTTTGGACATAGACCATGTGGCCTGAAAGGTGCGATTTGTCAGGTATGATGTAAACCAGGTGAGAGCAGAGTCAGTTATGCCAAGTTCAGCCAGGGTGGAGAGGAGGATTTGGTGGTTGACTGTGTTGAATGCAGCAGATAGGTCGAGTAGAATGAGAACGGAGGAGTGGGATGAGGCTCTGGCATCTTGCAGGGACTCAGGGTCACTTTGAGGAGGGCCATCTCAGTGGAGTGAGCAGTCCTGAATCCTAATTGATTAGGGTCAAGGAGGTTGTTCTGCGAGAGATAGGATGACAGTTGGTTGTAGGCGGCACGTTCCAAGGTTTTAGAGAGGAATGAAAGAAGAGATACAGGTCTGTAGCTTTGGATGTCAGCAGCGTCTAGGGTTGTTTTTTTAAGGAGGGGCTTCACTGTAGCAGGCTTAAAAGCCGCTGGAATGACACCTGAGGTGAGGGAGGAGTTGATCAGGGTGGTGAGGAATGGCAAGATGTCGTGTGAGATGTCTTGGAGAAGAGAGGAGGGAATCGGGTCAAGGGAGCAGGTGGTGGCACGGTTAGACGTAACAAGTGCGTGAACATCTTCAGAGGTGAGGGGGCTAAAGCTGGTAAGGCCATCAGAGTTGAGAGAGATGTTTTCTGGGAGGGTATAGGCGTGAATGAGGAGCTGATGTCATTTACTTTCTTGGTAAAGTAAATTGCAAAGTCATCAGCAGTAAGGGAGGAAGGAGGGGGAGGGGTAGGAGGTGTGAGGAGGGAGGAGAACATGGAGAAGAGTTTCCTGGGGTTGTAGGCGGAAGAGTTGATCTTTGCCAGGCAGAAGGCAGATTTAGCTGCCGAAACAGCTAAATCTGCTAAAAAAGAGTATTACAGTTGTGTATATGAAAAGCTTTTCAGTATGTGAACATATGTTTTTTCAGTTGTTTGTGTGAGTGTTTCACTTGTGTATGTAAAAGCATTTCACTTGTATGTGTGTGGTTTTCAGTATAGTATGTGAATTAATGTTTTCAAATGTGTACCTGAGAGGAAAAGTACGTGTATATGCATGGTAATTATGTATAATGTACCTACACCCCTCATACTAAAGCACCTTTTTCAGGATACTGTTGCCTCTCTATTTTTCTTTCCAAAGGTACATTTGTTCAACATTTTCATGGAATATTTGATTAAACAAGTATATGCAAGTAGTATCCAGTGTTTATAAATAAAAAATTCTATAAGCACACACTATAAAACATGTTGCATCGTTTAAGCATGTTACTCTTCTTTTCAGCTGCCTGAGCGTCTTTGTGTAGCGTAGGTTTATTTATAAATTCAAACCCGCAGATTAAAAATTAAAGTGGGCGCCAGACAGTTGAGAATTCACCCTGTCAATAAGTATTTATATAATTAAACATGATAATACCCGGATAGCTGCTGCCTAGCTACAAGGAAACAATTAGAAAAACATTCCCCAACGGTCATCAATTTGTCTTCATCTCAATTTTTTTTTCAATAACTTAAATCAGCATCAAGTCAACTCAAGAGGAAAAAGTTCATGATCAAACAAGGCATCACTCACAACCAAAATGAATTATTACATTCCAAATGCGGTCAAAATTCAAATCAGAGTAAAGTAAAGTAAAATGTCCACTAAGTAAATAATCAGTTATTGCACAGCAGAGATGTGAGGGTGAGTGTGTATGTGTAGACGCTGAGTCAGGGTAACGGTGTATTGTCCTTCAGAAGAGGGGCAGTAGAGTTCAGTTCAGTTCATCTGTGTGTGTGTGTTTTTGTAGGGTTAAGGTTTTAATGCTTGAGGAAGTTAGAGGCTGAGGGGTGTGTGTGTGGGTCTGTGGGTGTGCCTGTGTGTGTGAGATAAAGAGTTTTGTGTGTGTGTGTGTGTGTGTGAGAGAGTTTTGTGTGGGTGGAAGGCCAGTTAACAGGGGAGCCTAGAGAGTGCTAAGTCTTGGCTCCATTAGGCCGAATCCTGAGCAAGATGACCACAACCAGAACCAACCAGGTCAAGGCGGTGCTGTAGGCCGAACTCTGAACCCCAAAGCTCGCTCCAGAACGGATCATCTCCTAGTCTTACTTAATCCTGGGCCTCGAAAGTCCAATCGATCCCATCTTCTCTTATTTATATCTCTGCTATGTTGTCATAGCATCGACGATCCAAGATGGTAGCACGCCTGTACCTGTGTGACTGACTACCTGTGTAACCTGTGTGTGTTTAAGTGTGTGAGTGGCTAGTGTCAGCGTTAAGGATATATCTGTTCATTTACAACATAACCTACCGACCAATTTACAAGTTGTTTGGAAAATACAGCCACTTAATGCCTGTTGTTGGTCAGTGTGAAGATCCGTGACTGGAAACGCAGTTTGGAAACTGTCTCAGTCCGAGCATTCAAATTGACGCTTTACTAAAGCATGGCCAGACCAGACACACACAAGCCCGTTTGAATAGGGAGCCCGTCCGTCGTGCTGTGAAATTGGATCATCTGTGCGGTGTATCCTGCATTGTCGCTGATTGTGGAGGATCTGGAACGCTCCATCTGTCATGACGAAGAAGCGCTGTTCTCCCGGACCTGCTGGAACGCTGACGCATCGTTGATTTTGATGGGTCCAAATTTCCGATGACAAAGGAAAGTGCTTCTATCTTTGGATGCTGATGTTTGAAACTGTTTTTAGCCGCTGACTAGTCCGGAGTTTAATTCATTTATTCTGAATGTTTTGTATCACCGACCTCTCTTCCTGTTTATGTGCGACGTCACGCAACGTCATTAACTGACTCAGCAGAGGCCCAGGCTCAGGTGAACGAGAAAACGCGGACTGGATTATCTTTGCGCCAACTTGTCAGCATGTTTTTCTCAGCACCTCTTCTACTTTTATTGACTGTTCTTCAACAACACAAGACGCATGAATTATGTGGAGACTTAATCATGCCTCATCATTCTTTGTCTCTTCAAAAATGCACAAACTGGGAAAAACCTCAATGGAGCTGTCCCAACTGGATTATTCAAAATGAGGATCGGACTCATTATTTTACTAGCATATTTAGCGCATATGACTGGTTGTTTTCGTTTTATTCTTCTCACACAGGTGGACAGGGGGTTAGGTATACTCAAGCAGTACCTACTCAAAACTATTTGAAAAGAAAGTGTTTTATTGTTCTTTTGCTTTTATTGTCAGGAAATGTTGAACCTAACCCCGGCCCTGATTTTAATTATCTGAGTACCCCCTGTGATTTTAAAGCTAGATCTGGGCTTGGTGTTATTCATGTAAACGTTAGAAGTTTACTTCCTAAACTGGATCTTGTAAAAATTTGGGCTAAAACGTCTGACACTGACATTCTTGTATTGACAGAAACATGGTTAAACAAATCTGTAACAGACAAAGACATTGCAATTAAGGGCTACAATGTTTTTCGTTGTGACCGTCCTAGGAAGGGCGGCGGCATTGCCATTTTCACAAAAAACAAATTTCAGACTACCCTTCTTTCATCTGTATCTCTGAGCAGACAATTTGAGTTTCTTGCTTTGAAGTTGGAACTGCTTAAAGGCCATTCTATCACCATTGCTGGTTGTTATAGACCCCCCTCAGCAACCAGTGAGGCCCTGTCATCATTAAATAAACAACTATTAACCTTAGACTTTAATGAGATTCTCCTCACTGGGGATTTTAACTGGGACTGGTTATCCTCTGCCTCTGACAGTTTTAAATCAACCTGCGATTCATTTAATCTTACTCAATTAATCGATAGCCCAACTCGTTCAAATATTAAATGTCCAGAGAAATCTTCCCTTATTGATTTATTTTTAACAAACACTCATAAATATTCAGATGTAGGCATTTTTGCTAATGATATGAGTGACCATTGTGCTATAGCCGTAGTGAGGCAAGCCAAGCTCCCAAAATCAAGGTCTCGAATTATTTTTAAACGAGATTTAAAACATTTTTGTGAGCAAGCTTTTCACCATGATCTGTGGGACTTTGATTGGTCCAGGATCTCTCTTTTCAATGATGTAGAACTGGCATGGAAATACTTTCATGATGCTTTCACCAGTATTATTAATAAACATGCCCCTTTCCGCAAATTTCGAGTTAAAGGTCGAGACAATCCTTGGTTTTCTTCTCAGCTGTCTAGTCTACAACAAGAAAGGGATATTGCCTGGGCTAAGGCCAGAAAATCCAACTCTCATGCTGACTGGCTGATTTTCAGACAGCTGCGAAACCGCTTTACCTCTTTTGTCAAACAGGTTAAAGCTGAATACTACCTCTTAAAAACCACTAGCGACTTAAATGATCCTAAAAAATTCTGGAAAACCATCAAATCTTCTTTTGGAAATGTGGCCACAAACGACCTACCAACATGTATTGTAAAGGATTCATGTAGGCTGACTGATAAATTAGAAATTCTTAATTGCTTCAATGAACATTTTGTCTCCTCCGGTTCTCAATTTGAGTCTTTACATCCGGACTCTAATAATATGCAGAATACCTCTCCATCTCCACTCCCAAATAACGATTGTGTTCAATCTTTTACTATTGTTCCACTGGACGTAATTGAGGTCTATAGAGCCCTAAAACATTTGGACCCTGCTAAATCTGCAGGTCCTGACAAGCTTGAGCCATTATTTTTGAAGTTGGCTGTAGATTTCATAGCAGAACCTCTTACCCATATTTTTAATCTGACATTTTCTAATAATGAGATTCCTAACATTTGGAAATCTGCCTATGTCCTGCCTTTGTTGAAAGGAGGTGATCCTACAGTTTTAAACAATTACAGGCCTATTTCTAAACTATGTGTTTTATCCAAAGTCCTTGAAAAGTGTGTCAGTGACCAACTGAAAGACTTTTTAGACGTGAATAATATTTTATCCCAACACCAGTCAGGTTTTAGAAAACGACACAGCACAATTACTGCAACATTAAAAGTTGTTAATGATATAATTGAATCACTGGATTGTAAAAAGTATTGTGCTGCTGTTTTTATTGATCTTTCCAAGGCATTTGATACTGTAGACCATGTCACCTTGGTAGACAGGCTAGTCAAAATTGGTTTATCTAGGCAGGCTGTAGACTGGTTTTCGAATTATTTGTCAGTAAGAACGCAATGTGTCCAGTTTGCTGGGTCCTCGTCCTCCTCTCTCCCTGTATCAAAGGGCGTGCCCCAAGGCTCCATATTAGGGCCATTGTTGTTTTCTATTTATGTAAACAATCTTTGTGACTCAATAACCAATGCTGCCTGTCATTTTTATGCAGATGACACTATTATTTATTGTTCATCCCCATCAGTGGCAGACACTTTTCATTTCCTGCAGTCTGCTTTGGACGTTCTGCAGTCACAGCTGACAAAATTGAAATTGGTTTTAAATACTGATAAAACTTAATTAATGCTTTTTTCAAATGGAAAAGCTCTACCAAAAGTTTTGCCAAAGCTTTTAACTAGTCATGGGACCGAAATTGAAAGGGTAAATTCGTACAAATACCTGGGTTTCATTATTGATGAAAATTTGTCTTTTAAACTTCATATTGAAAAACTGGTCTCCAAATTAAAAATTAAATTAGGTTTCTTTTTTAGAAATAAATCATGCTTCTCATGGCAGGCCAGGAAACGTCTGTTCACTGCGACCTTTTTACCGTTGTTAGATTACGGTGACCTGCTGTTCATAAACGCCCCTGACCAGTACCTCAAGAAATTGGATACCGTCTACCACTGTGCTCTGCGATTTTTAACTGGCTGTGGAAATCGTGTCCATCATTGTACCCTGTATGCCACTGCAAAATGTCCATCGCTATCTGTACGCAGACTCTCACATTGGTTGTTTTTTGTTTACAAGTGTTTTATTGGGCTGGTCCCTTCATAGCTATGTGTTTACATGTCCACAAACAAATGTAGCTATGGTTTGCGTTCTAGGGATGTGTTACAGATGTTGGTACCCAGAGCTAGATCTGAGTTAGGGAAAAAGGCCTTTCAATATGCTGCGCCTTATGCCTGGAACACTGTGCAAAAGCAGCTGAAGCTGCCGGAGCTGGTCACCTTGGGAGAATTCAAAGGAATCCTGAAGGACAGAGAAGATAGTTCTCTTGGTCAATGCAATTGTTTGTAAAGCTATTTTCTGATAACGGCCGGGTTTTTTCATTCATCTGTCACCAGTTTATTTATTTAATTTTTAACTGTACTCATTTCAATCTTCATATAGTCTTGTCCCTGATCTTGTATTGTACTTTACCTGACGTTGAATGTGGTGTATGAGAATTGTGGTTGATTGTTCTTATTATATCATGGTGCTGCCTTCTTGGCCAGGTCATTCTTGAAAAAGAGATTTTAATCTCAATGAATTTTACCTGGTTAAATAAAGGATATTGATTGATATTGATCATATTATTGTAAAGACACCAAGGTCCTTGGTGTCTTCTCTCTTTCTCTCACTCCTCTCTCTGTCCTCTTCCACTCTCTTGGTTTGACTCTTTCCCACTGCAGCTCCCAGGTGTCTCTCTAATCACCTTCCTTCCCCCACTTTCATTTCCACTTCCTGTTAGGTCATTTGCAACCTGGCTGCTACACTTGGAATGTGAAAAATGTATTCTGTATCCTTAGTTATATACCTCAAATGTAAACGGCAGTAAATATTAATCTAAGGTAATTTTTGCATTTTCAGCATTGGGGTTGAAACAATTTTATTTATGAACTTCTTAATAATATTTTTGTATATTTGTTCTTATTTAACTCATCAAGTAGCCTAACGCAATATCTTAAACTTTCCTCAAGCGGACACAAAGGGGCTGCATTCATGCACAATAAAACAAAACAAACATAATTAAATCTCCCTTCCAATACCATGGAAAGTGCCACTCGGCTAGGTATGCCAAAACGCTTATTTATGAACTCCAAAATGCAATGATCGAAAAAAGGAATAACACAATTAGGTGTCAACATAAGTACAGTGTAGGCCTATGTGTCATACAACAGTCCATTTTGATTATAGTCATCCATGGAAGGTTGCGCCTCTTTTACCCACATCTCATGAAGGCGGGTGCTGACACTGGGTGGTCCATTTTTGATTTTCTATTGCACCATCTTCATCTTTTGTGCATACTCAATCACGCAAGTGATCTGTTTTTTTTGCTAGATTTACATCATGCTAAGCATGTGCATTTTCACAAAACAATACTCAAAGTGATCTCATCCCTACTCTCCAGAATTTGCCACTGGTGAGGAAGCACTCTTGAATATAATAATAATAATAATGATAACTTTTTATAGAGCGCTTTTTAAAACAAAAGTTACAAAGTGGTTCACAGAGCATAATTAAAGCAAAGCAATTAAAACAAAACAACAGCAATATAACTCGAGCAGGAACAAACAGACTATGGAGGCAGGAAAAGCCTGTCTGTATAGATGAGTTACAGTCAGAATTACAGCTGGAAAGTGTGGCGATACGTCTGAGCTCCTTTTTTACATTCCCTCATGTCACCTTGTGATTGTAGGTCATCTTGTAACCTGTCAAGGACAAAGCAGCAAAATCCCCCCCCCCCCCCCCCCCCCCCCCCCCCACACACACACACACACACACACAAACAGTTCAGGCTCAGGATTTTTTTGTTGCTTTATCCCCTGGCTGCATCGGGTGTGGACAGGCCAGTTACTCACTCCACAGGTCAGGACACCCTAACTACCATGCAAGATGGACCGAACAGAACGGAAAACATGGAATCGAATGGAATGGCAATTACTAACGAACAATGGATCCTGAGAAAATGTAGCTGCAGGAGGTCAAAAGTGACTCATAGAGGCCTGTGCATCCATAAAGGGAAGACAAAGGACAGGGAAGGCAAAGTGTGGAGGAAAGTCACTACGTGAAGGAAAGTCACTACGTGGAGGAAAGGACCAAATGCAAGCTTGCCAGTGCGTCAGCAGGTCAGACAAGAGGGGTAAGAGCCAAGTTGAGCAACACAGTGCTACTAATTCCAATTTTTCCAAAGATGATCAGGGGGAAGGGGATCAGCCTTACCAGAAGCAGGTGCACAGACAACAGCTAGTGCACACCCCACAGAATGAGTGCCATGAGGAGGCCACCCAGCTCGAACCTATGACGAGTGGTAAGAGAGGAGAAAACCAATCCAAAGGCCCAAAGTCAAGTGGCATAAAGCCAGGAACGAAGAGGCATGGAGAAGCCTCAACCAAAATCTACATCCAATCCTTGGAAAGTCACTACAAGGCAGTGCAACCACCATATTGAACCTATAACCTATAAGGCAACATATTTTATGAAGAAGGCAAACATATTTGCGGAGATGGTCCAATCTGTCTGACAAACAGACTCTCTGAAGGCCTGGAAAGACTTCCAGTTCACACTCTACCAGCACATGATGTGGCCTCTGAAGATACTGAAGATACACAATACTGAGAATTAATACCATGGCCAACAATTTAATCTGCAAGTGGCTGGGTCTTCCTCGTTGCTCCTTTCCAACACAGGCCTGTTCGGAAGTAACTCTCTCTAACTACAAGAGAAGGCAAGGATCGCAAGTAAGTAAGTAAAATGTATTTATAAAGCACATTTTTAACAGGTTACACTGACCAGTGCTGTACATAGTGCATTAAAAGGAACCCCGGCTATGAAGACTTGTAGTTCTTAAAAGATAAATGTTAGTATCAGTTATAATAAAGTGATATAAAAAAACCTTCTTGATGTCTTCGTTTTTATAAAATTTGTAAAAATAGTTTAACTCGTAGGTCGACATTGTTGTTAACGTCGCAATGCACTCTGGGTAGTGACGTCAAATGGTTGCACTGGCCGGCTTCGGGACCCTAAACATGTCATCTGTTCAGCCTTTTCAATTTGAACCCGAGCAAAACATTAATGAGGAGGACAGCACTGACAATGTTTCACAAAACGAGCATCAAAATGAAGAGCAAGAAAGACGGGATGAGGCAAGAGTGGGACAAAACCGGTGGTCTATGTGCGGCAACTGCGTCTCCATGGTAAATGAGAGGGAGAGTGTTTGTTGTCAAGAGCTCCAATTTTTGTCAGCAGATTTTCCAGGTAAGCTATTGTGTGATCAAACTTATTCCAATTTCAATTATTTTGGAGATTATTAGCATCCAGAGCTGTCGTGTGCTTTATAGATAATTATGACCAGGTCCAGGGTGTGTCCTCTGTTGTGAGTTGACTGTGCGACGTGCTACTTAAAATCAAGACAACTTAAAAGATTTAAAAACTCATGGATATCGGATCCGAGATATCGTCAACGTGTAGATTAAAATCACCAGTTATTAAAATCCTGCTAAAAGAGGTGTGAATAATTGATAAAAGTTCAGAAAATTCACTGATAAAAGAGCTAGAGTGATGGGGTGGTCTGTATACAGTAAGGCAAAGAATTGGAGGACTGCTAAAAGTAAAGGCTTGGTGCTCAAATGATGAGTAACTGTTAAAAAACACTCCATTTGAGGTCTATGAGTTGTCTATGATCGATGCCGTCCCTCCTCCTCTTCTACCCTCTCTAGTAGAAAATAAAAAATTCAAATTTGGTGGGGAAGCCTCGGTGAGAACAGCAGGTGCGTCAGTGCCAAGCCATGTCTCAGTTAAAAGAAGACAGTCTAACTTGTTATCTAAAATCACATCATTTATTAAAAAAGTTATATTTAAAAGAGAGCGAACATTAAAAAGTTTATAGTGACAGGTGGTTTGTTGACTGGAGTGGTGGATTGTTCTGTGAGTGGTCTGAGATTATGAAAGTTCACAGAGTGGGTGTGGTAGTGTCTGATGTGGTGGTGGTGTGTAATGATTACGGGAATGGGTGAAGTGTTGGTGTGAATATGAGGTCCAAGTCCGGTATTGTATGTATGGTGGTCAGGGGTGGAACTGAATGCATAGGAGCATCCTTGCGCGTCCTTGACGAGCCGCCTGCGCTGGGATGAGGAGCGGGACGGGGGAGGCGACAGCCCGGAGTTGGACACCCACCTGCTGGGGGGCAGCTAGCCGTGAGTGGAGGGAAGGCTGTGGTGTCTGTCAGCGGGGGAACAACACAGGCACCAGCAGAGCGGCTGTGGGGACCTCCAGAAGACAGCGGGGGAGATGTTAGACCGACCTGGTGGTGCAGGGCAGCTGCCTTGCTTCCCCCCGATGGTGAGGGACCCACGGGCCTGGGTGGCGGTGCGCCACCGGGGAGTGGAGCTGTGGACACCGCGCCGGTCGGAGGAGCCGAGCCCGGACCCCGATCATCGCCCGGGGTGCCAGCAAGGTGCGACAGAGCCTCATAGCGATTGGAGAGTGGGATTGGAGGCGAAACAGCTCCAGGTGGGGTCCTCTTCGGCCATGAGAAACCTGAGCCCATGATCGCTGGAGGTGGGGAGTGGAGCAGAAGGATGGCCGCGGACAGGTGGGATCCCAGGGCACTGTGTCCTGGAGGGCCGCTGACAGGGGCCGTAGACTCTGCTTGTGAGCTACTGTCAGAGACTGCTGTAGCAGGGCGTCCTTGCTCCTCAGCTCCTCGGAAAGTCGGCGAACATCATCCGTCAGGTCAGCAATCTTTTTGTGAGCTTTCTTTAGTTGTTGATGATCAGCCGGGGACGTGGAGGTAGCCATTTAGCTTAGCTTAGTCTTGCTTGGCTAGGTAGCTTGTACGTCGCCGGCTAAGTGTCCAGTAACAGCAGATAAAATAGCCACTGATTGCCTTAAAAACACACAGTATAGTGGCTGTGAGTATAAAAAGACTAAAAGCAACTAAAATCTGCTAAGATACTGGAATAAAAAACCCTTAAAAACAACTAAAAGGGAGTTTTGGCACCAAATGAACCGAATCAATAGAGGGGGACAAGCCAATCAATCTGATACTAACAGGTAGGGAACTCCGGTCTTGTTATTGTTTTTTTTCTGTGCACTCCTTGCACACACGCTGTGTTTGCTTTTGATGTGTGTCCGTGAGCCTAAAACAGCTTGCTTTGTTCGATTCACGAGACTCTCAGCTTTCAAATGATGTATAATATGACGCAGACGCATTGAAAATAATATGCGATTAAACGGAATGAATGAGAAACTAGTGCAAAACGTCCTGCCCGTGGCCATGCAACCACCGGCATGGCCATCGGTGTGTCCTCTGTTGTCGACCTGGCTGTGTCTGACCTCTACTGTGTATTTTTTAACATCACCAGTTTTAACCAAGAGGAGGCCCCAGTGAGAACAGTGAGGAGGCGCTACCTTACTTCTGAAGTGGCTGCAAATTTTATGGAGATTTTACAGAGCACTCCTGCTGAAATTTTACCTGCACCTTGTGATTTTATCGTTGATAATTTTAACAGCAGACTGAAGTCAACTTTGGACTCAGTAGCTCCACTTTTAACTAAAACAATAAAAAGAAAACCTACACCCCCGTGGAGAAAAAACATTGAAATCAATGAACTGAAAAGAAAATGCAGGAGTGCCGAGAGAAGATGGAGGAAAAGTAAACTGACAATTCATTACGAGATTTTACGTCAACAACTCAAAACCTACAATAATGCAGTCAAAAAGGCACGAATTTCACATTTCTCACAACTCATCACCATCAATAAAAACAACCCCCGGTTCCTCTTCTCCACTTTTGATATTTTAACAGGCATTAATTCTAATAAAGTTTTTAAGACACCAACAGATGATCTTTGTGAGAACTTTGCAGACCACTTCAGAACCAAAATCAAGGACATCAGATCCTGCCTTTTATTCCATCAAGTTTTATCTGTTAACACTGAACTGTTGTCCTTGCCTGAGGTAACACTGGAGAGTTTTGCCCTGGTTGATGCGAGTTTTCTCCCAAGTAAACCCAACAACCTGCCTTTTAGATCCCATTCCCACATCACTTTTAAAATCATTTTATGGATTCTTCGAGGAACAGTTTTTAAACATCATGAATTGCTCTCTTCAGACGGGTGTCTTCCCCACCACCTTTAAAACGGCGGTGGTGAAGCCCCTTCTGAAGAAGAGCAATTTAGATCCAAATGTTTTTAATAACTACCGACCTGTATCCAACTTACCATTTTTAAGTAAAATTTTAGAAAAACTGGTTTTTAACCAAGTTAACGACTATTTAAACAGAAATAACATTTTAGAGAAGCATCAGTCTGGTTTTAGGAAAAACCACAGTACCGAGTCAGCACTTTTAAAGATTTTAAACAACATCAGGTGGAATTTAGATAAGAAAAAGCTCACAGTGTTGGTTCTACTGGATCTAAGCACAGCTTTTGATACAGTAGACCATCACATTTTATTAAATAGGCTCAGGCACCTGGTGGGCATCTCTGGTACTGTTCTTAACTGCTTCTGTTCTTATCTCACAGACCGATGCTTTTATGTAAGTATGAATACATGTTCCTCAGGAACCCATGAAATTGGATGTGGGGTTCCCCAAGGGTCAATTTTAGGTCCATTTCTTTTTAATCTTTACATGCTGCCCCTTGGGGACGGCATCAGGAGACGCGGCATCAGCTTCCATAGTTATGCTGACGATACGCAACTGTACATCGCCGTGTCTCCTGATAACACAGGGCCAATTGATGCCCTTTTTAACTGTATTTTAGACATTAAGTCATGGATGGCAGATAATTTCCTACAGCTCAACCAGGACAAGACTGAGATTTTATTTATAGGTCCTGAAGGCCAGAGAGAGAAACTTTTACCAAAACTACAAGATCTTAAACCAGCACAGTCAGTAAAAAATCTGGGCGTGATTTTTGACTCTGAGCTGAATTTTATTCCACATATCAAAAATATGACGAAAATAAGTTTTTATCATCTTAAGAACATAGCCAGAGTCCGCCCGTTTCTCTCTCAGGCCAGTACGGAGGTGCTGATGCATGCTTTTCTCTCCTGTCGTTTAGATTATTGTAATGCCCTGCTCTCTGTTCTTCCCAAAAAGAGTATTTTAAATCTCCAATTATTACAGAACTCAGCCGCACGCGTGCTGATGAGGACCAGAGGGCGGGAGCACATTACACAGTTTTAGCGTCGCTGCATTGGCTCCCCGTACGCTTCAGGATCAATTTTAGGGTTCTTTTACTAGTTTTTAAATGTCTTAACGGCCTTGCGCCCTCTTATTTAGCTGACCTGCTTTTACCATATCAACCCTCGCGGACCCTGAGGTCCTCCGGCACCGGCCTTTTATCCATACCAAAACCCAGAACTAAAACCCATGGTGAGGCGGCATTTAGCTACTATGGCCCCCACCTGTGGAACAGCCTGCCAGAGAGCCTCAAGACCACAGAGACAGTTCATATTTTTAAAGGAAGGTTAAAGACACACCTTTTTAATCAGGCTTTTAACTAGTATTTTAAATTCTTCTTACGTTCTTATGTGATTTTATCTTATTTTATATTTTTGCTTCTATCTTGTTTTTAAGATGATATTAATCTTAAATAATTTTAGTTGTTTTACTTATCATTGGTATTATTTCATTTATTTTTATCCTTTTAAGCTGTTCACTCTATTTACTTATTTTTTCATGGTTTTTTAATCCTATCTTATGCTTTTAGTTTTTAGCTTAAACTCCAGTGTTTCCTCAGGGGGGTCTTCCACACTGGGAGCTGTGTCTGGGCTGCTGCTGGGGGCACTGTCCCTGGGTCCCTTCGGCTCGGCTGACTGTTGTCTGTCGGGGTCGGGGGGCCTGGGAACTGGTGCCCCCTGTGGCACAGCCTGCGACTCCTCCCAGTGTGGATGGCCCCAAAGATATTGTTCCTCAATCATCAGTGTCATGCCATGTCTCCCTATTGTCAGTAGTGAGAGTGTGCAGGTGTGTGTGTATGTTTGTGTGTGTGTGCGTGCGTGTTCGCGTGTGTAGTATGGAGGGTGGGAGGGAGGGGCTTTATTTGTAATTGTTTTTTCTATTTTCTTTTTTATGTGTGGATAGCACTTTGTGTTACATGTCTATGTAGGAAAAGCGCTCTATAATTAAAGTAAAGTTTAAGTTTAAAGTTTTACCTTTCGAGCTGTCTGGAAGTCCAAAAACAACATGTAGCATGATAATCCTGATATCCAGAGAAAGGTTAGAGTCCAACGAACAAAAGTAGCCACTTCATTTAGTCCCACGAGCACGCTAACTCCGATAATCATCCATAACACACCATGTGTTTACTTTGCGAGTCTCTGTAGAAGATATTGTTTTTGTTTGTTTATCGCTTTGTACCGCTTTACGACGGAGCGGTACTTATCGATGTTTAACGCGCATTTCACTCGCTCCCCGAGGGCGTTTAGGCTCCTTATGTGGGAAAATTGTCAGAAAACCATTTGATTTTAGTCTTCGTTTATACCCAGCCGCTCCGGTGAGCTCTTTCAGCAGTTGTGGTCGACTAAAAGCCTCAAATGCATCAGGAGAAAAATGTCGAGAACACAGCCGCAGATCTTTGGGAAGTTGTGTCCGTCCACAGGCATCTTCCCACTCCTTTCTTCTCTTCTTGTCAGTAGGAAAGCAGTGTAAACTCACATCACTCCCCTTGTTGCCTTTTGACTGGAAATCGCATCCAAAAGCAGTACAATGTGGCATTTTACTTGAAATTACTTAACAAACGCACGTAAACAAACACTAGCGTCAATAGCTATTCTACCAAGTGCAACCACTCTACGTCATCGCCCCCAGAGTGCATTGCGCGCGGAAAGCATGGCGTCCTACGTATAGGTCAAAATATGTACTAAATATTACATATTTTTAAAGCAATGGCAATATTTTATGTGCTTCTAACAACATATTTTAGTACAAGAGAACAATTGTGGCGTATTAGGGCCTACAAGTCTTCATAGCTGGGGTTCCTTTTAAGAAGGTCAACAAGTAAAAAACAAAAACAATGCTGAATAAAAATACACGTAAAACACAAAACATCCACATACTTACAGACAAAGGTGTGCAGAGGTAAGATATTTAAGGGGGAGAGAAAGCAAGGGTGTAAAGATGGGTTTTGAGCCTTGATTTAATGGCAGAAATGGAGGGGGCATCGCACATGTGTGGTGGCAGTTGGTTCCACAAGCGTGGGGCCGCAACTGCAAAGGCCTGGTCACCTTTTTGTTTCAGTCTGAAGCAGGGGACGTGGAGAAGACCCTTATTACAGGATCTTAAGCACCTAGTGGCTGAGTGGGGGTGTAAGAGGTCTGAGATGTAAGATGGGGCCTGGCTTTGAACACCATCAGTGCAATCTTAAAATGGATCCTCTGGTGTATTGGCAGCCAGTGAAGGGATGCAAGGACAGGTGTGTTATGATCCCATTCTTTGACCCAGTCAACAGTCTTGCTGCTGCATTCTGGACCATTTGGAGGCGTGATATGAGGGACTGGGGGAGAGAGAGTAGAGGGAGTTACAGTAATCCAGCCATGATGTTATGAAGGCATGAATAACTTTTTCCAGATTGTGATATGACAGGGAGTGTTTTATTTTAGAGATGATGGGGGGGTCCATGCATATACTCAGTTCTTTGCTTGCGTTCTTTTAACGACGCACACCATCGAGTTTACCCACTCGGTTGGTTCTTCCACTTTTGTGATGGCTTTTAACTAAATGGCCTCATTTATAAATGGCCTCATTTATATAGCTTTGAGAAGTTTAACTAGAGATGTTCCAATACCATTTTTCCCCTCTCGATACCGATTCCAATACTCGTGCTGTGGGTATCGGCCGATACTGTAGTGTGTTTAAAAAGGAAAGAAAAAGATCATACTACGCCTGCATGACTGTGATATGATTATCATTGTGGTAAGGCCTGGCTCAGGTTAAACCCTATGTAAAACATGAGTGAATACAGCAAATGGAAGCCATTTATTTTTAAATAGAACAGTATAAAACAGTAGTGCAAATTTGCAATACTAGTGACACCCCTCGAAATTGAGTCTTTGCATATGTTGCACAGGGCTCTCAAGTTTTTAACTTAGTTCAGCGTGAGATTTTGGCTGAAGGTACGTGTCCACAGGTAGGGTTATTTCCACGCTTCCCATTCATTGTCTATGTATGAAGCCGTGCAATGCCTTCGTGTTGCAGCGAGTTTCGAGAGAAGGGGCGCCTGCCTCCTCATGCTCTTGAGGCATTTCCGGTATCGGAATCGGAACAACTCCACTTTTAACTGACACATTCTATCCAGTTCCTTTTTGAGGCGTTCCCGAAGTGGAGCTGGAACTTTCCTTGGTGCATGGATTACTGGAGATGCATCCTCTTTCAGTTTGATTTCGTATGTGCATGGACATCCTAGTCCTTTGAAAACGTCATTGTAGCGATGCACAATGGACTCCACTGTGCCTGTGTGTACACTCACTGCTTCTGAGCAGTTGATGTGGTAGACTCTCCTCACCAGGTTAAATCTATTTGAGGAGACACCGCCGTGACTCCCTGCCCTCAGGTACAACAGAGAACAGTAAATTGTACTTTTTGTCCTTCACAGTCACTTCCAGTCTGCACTGACCTTTGCTTTTTATGTCGTTTCCATTGTAGTCTTTCAGTTGCACTGTTTTGTTGGTTATGTTAGGCTTTTCCTTCATAGCCTTCATTTCTGTCATGCTGATGAATGAAGTTTGCTTTTGCGCCTGTGTCAATTCTTAGCGCTACTAAGGCTCCATTGATTGGCAATGACACAATCCATGTCTCTTCATTTTCTAACTGTCTATCATTTTCCTTGTCAGGCCTGGACTAAAAGGAGAACTCAGATTCAGGGCAGAGGCAATATTCAACAGACTTTTATTCTGAATCTTTGGCTTTCAAGACAGAGACAAATAAATAGGCTTTGAAACCTAAACCTGACTGTACTACCAGAGCAAGAGAAAAGGAGGAAAAGAAAGAAATCGAAATCGCTCCAAAAAGGAGGAAAACAGAGGCTAAATCACTGACCTACACTAAGAGACAACGAAATCAAAATCACTCCAATAGGGAGGAAAACAAACGGCTAACTGAAAACGAGAACTGATCTGACTATCCAAATTACAAACAAAGGCTGTGGTGGAATAGTCTATTTTGCTTAGGAAGGTTCCTAACTGAAGAAGTGACCCGGAAGTAAACAAGTGGCCGCCATGATAAGAGCCGTTTAATTCTCTAAATGCAAAGAAAGGAGCTCCAATGCTTCCTTTCAGAGCTCCTTTAGCATAGGATACAATGGACTTTCCTATACGAAAGGAAAGGAGATCACGCCGACCCACAATTCTTTGCGAGAGCAACATTTAAAGTGACGCACACCTCGGCCGTTCATGAAAACAAACGATATGCACATTTGCATATTTACCAATTACCTTAATGCAGACATAGTAATTGGGATTGTGTTGATAAATGTGTGTGGACAGTGATAATAATTGAATGGTATTTTTTATTTATTTCAATCATGTTACAAATGTTTGACAAAAACGAAACTAAAACCACAAATGTAAATACAGCCAACAGTCAAACAGGAAGGAGGAGCTGCTGGACCTGAAGCCGCTCAGTGAACTAGCTGTTTATAAAACCAACAACATGGGGAGAAGTGGACGACGTGCTTTTTGTAGTCCATTATTGTAGTTTCTCCAGCGGAGACGCATGTCAATCGCTGGTGCCAATCATCAGCTGTCAATCATCAGCAGCATTATAATGACGTGGTTTAGTGAAAGTCCGGTCAGATTCTCTGAGCACCGCGGTTGACTTTTCCTAAATCCTTTTGAGTTCTTCTATCGCCTTTCCTTAACCCTGTGTCGTTTTCTTCAAAGGTCAAGGAATAGGAGTTAGGAATAGGAGTTAGGACCTTATTTTTTGACTATTCGACGGCAACCACAGACTATTTAACACATGAGGGAGAGGGGAACAGGTGGAAACAATCAGGAATCAGGGACAGACCGGGACACATGAGGAAGGGCAAGTGACCTGAAATGAGAGGGGAGTTAGACTTTCAAAATAAAACAGGAAGTTCACAAGACAAAAACCAAGACAAGACAAAACCTCACCGCTGTGTGACATTCCTCTATGCTATCATTTTTTACATTATCACATGACACCATGCCAACAAAGAAAGACTAATTTGGGTCAGTGTCTTCAACTAGCCTCACTGACTTGGGATTGTCCTTCGATAAACACTGCCTTGCAAAATGATTTTTCTCATTGCAATTCAAACATCTTTTGCCATAAGCAGGGCACTGCCGGGGCTCATGTCTGCTACCACAACGTTTGCAGGAGTCTGCTGCTGCATCATCTCGGTTCTTCATTTGTGGAGCATACTTTGTCATCTTGTTAATTTTGACTACAGCCACTGTGGCACTGTCGTGTACTGCCGTAACATTTGCTTCATTAAACATTTTCGCGTGCTGTTGGACTAATTCACTTGCATGGCATAGCCGTTCTGCTTCTCCCAGAGTCAGCTTAGCATCTCTCAAAAGCCTCTCCCTTATTCTCTTATCCTGGATTCCATAGACAATTTGATCGCGGATCATGGAATCTTTCAAATCTCCAAAGTCACACGACTGCGCTTTAAGCTTCAAATCAGTCACAAAGCAGTCAAAAGTTTTGTTGGACTGTTGCATCCGTGACCGGAAGACAATGTTCTTCTGTGGGGAGCAATACGCACTGAAATTTTGCAGTATGGTGTCGTACTTCTTCGTCTTCATCTTCGCCGAACTCAAACGTGTTGAAGACTTCAATGGCTTGGGGACCCACTACCGTAAGTAGCAACGCAATCTTCCTGGCGCCAGATTTATTGTCCAGTCCTGCAGCCATATACAACTCGAACTGTTGCTTAAAAGACTGCCAATTGCTGTCCATGTTACCCACCAGCTGAAGTCCCTCCGGTGGCTTCAAAACATACATTTTTTTTGAGTTAAACTGAAGCTTGACAAAATGGTTTACGCCTGGTACCATGTATTGTTTGAGTCTTAAAGAAGAGACTTGGTTTTCATCCACAATGAGCTGGTGCTCAAACTTTAATGAACCACACGAACATTATCATCTCAAGCCCCAGCCTATAGCTACTCGTTATAGATAGTAGATAGTTCATCTCTGAGTCTCCTAACATACACTCTGGTCATATCATTCGCTAGCTCCCGCTGCTGGTCACATTGTGTATTACAGTACATATCAACACAGTGAGAGGACTACTTTTTCCAGAATTTTTTAGATAAATTGTAAAATTAGAAATGGGACGGTAGTTTTTGGGGCAATTGACATCAGGGTTATGTTTTTTTAAGCAACCTGGACAACCGCATGCTTGAAAAATAAGGGAACAGTGCCAGAGACAAGGCATGTGTTCATAATGACCAGAATGCTTGGACCAATGATTTCAATGGCATCTTTGATGATCTGAGCAGGGATAGCATCATTGGGGGATGTAAAGGGATTCATGTACATGACAATATCTTTCAGATCATCTAGGGTCACTAGTGAAAGATTATCAAAAAACGCTGTACCAGCTATAGAACACAGTGGAGTGGTGGGAACAGAGGGGTGTAAAAGACACGATGATGATTTATCAATAAAATACTTTGAAAGTTTCACAAATGACTGTGGAAGTTTTAGCCTCAGGGGAGACTTGGGGGTTGATAATTGGGTTGATGGCACTAAAAAGGATATTGGGTCTGTGGGAGTGTTTGTCAATAATATCAGAGAAATGTTTGGCTCTGGCTTTCTTAGCCACTCTCTGGAAGGCTGCTAATGAATTCCTGAAGATTTAAAAAAAAAACTGTAAGCCTATCTTTGTTCCATATCCGCCTGAGAGACCGGGTTGTGTCATCAAGCCAGGGTTGTGGCTTAGGTTTGGGATGTCTGAGTTTAAGGGGAGCAATAGAATCTCGAATGTAAGAGCAAGATGTGTTAAATAGAGACACTGGGCCCTAGTTTCGTAGACCAGGCGCAGTCAGCTCTCAGCGCACCTGCGCCACGCCGACGGGGTGTGTCCGCCTGGACTTTGCAAGTTTCGTGCACCGCGCAGGCTCCAGTGGGAAAGAGGGAGGAGAAGAAGGCGTGAGTGGGAGACGAGGAAGAGACGAGGCGTGGACTGGGATTAATACAACCGATTCAGATCTTCACCAATCAAATGAGCTCCTCTCCTCTCCTTTAATGCGTTAGGGGGGGTTCAGTGCAAGTTCCGTCACTTGACAACCCGATGACAGAAGCAGCGCCGCCGCTCCCACCACGCGCATCACGTGCTGTGTGTGCGTATCATAATAATAACAATGCCGATATTATAAAAAACAGGAGAGAGAGAGGGAGATGTTTTGGTCCGAGAGGCTGAGTTTCCGTTACGCGTGCCATCCGCCTTTGATCTGACGTCAGATGTGACGGGACAATCTATATAGATATAAATTCACGTGTTGATTCAGTTAGTTGCATTAAATAGTCTTTGTTGTGATTATTTATTGCATTTAAATGTGCCTGGAACTGTGCGCGCCGTCAGCCAAACTTCCACTCCGCCAGCTGTGATTCACCTTGAATGAATGGACTTTATTTGCGCCTTTCGCCTTGCGCCGAGAGTAGACCAGGTTGGACCTGGCGGGCTTTCGGCGAAGTCTAGGCGAGGCTTTTTGCCACGAAACTTCCGCTACGCCAAGCTGAATCTGTGACGCCTCCCCCTGCTGCGCCGCCACACCCATCTTGGCGCAGGCTATCCACCAAACTGCCAAACTGACCGTGCGCAAGGCTGCACAGGTCGAAACTTGCATTACGCCGGCTCCGCCACCCTGCGCCGCCCTGCGCTGCGCCACAAAACTAGGGCCCATTATGTCATCTTTGCTGCCAGGCATCTCATTGGCAGTAGAAATGGAGCTAGCAACACCATTACTCAGGAAACATTCAGAGAGATGGCTAGCAGTGAGAAGCAACCTGGGGATTTAGCTACAAATAACGTGGCTGTCATTTATGTCTAGATGACATTATTTAAAGTACCTTAAAACACAGAAGAAAGCACTAACAATTAAGCACATTTAATCATTTTATTTAAGATTTTTAATTTGTGACCTTGTTTTCTCTCATACTCGCACACACATACAGGCGTTTACACACATACACGTGTTTACACACATACACACGCACACCATTCTAGACGGAGACGGAGTCTTAGTGTAGTTTAAGCTACACTAATGTTTTCCATAAACATGCATTTTATTTGAACTCCCCTTGTTTCTTTCAGCATTGCAAAAGATCTGGATGCAGCAGCCTCTGTCATGGTCACATGTCGTGTCTGTATCCCACGTAGCATTTCTCCAGGCGTTTTCTGCGGGAGAAAAGTGCATGTGCCAAGTGATGACTTCAGCGATGATGTGTCAAATTTGTGGAAATGTTGCGGTGATTGGACAAAATTGCAAGGCCACGCAACATTTGTGGGGATTGGTTGAAATTTGTATTTCATTTCCGGGAGGGACTGTATTACTCTCAACTCCAGCATAATCTATAGGGCCGTGAACGCACCGTGATTCCCAGGTGAGTCTTGATGTGGTGCCGTATGAGTGTTTTGCGTCCGGGCAGGGGGGAGAACACATCAGCAAAATGCTGTTGCAATGCGGCCACATCTGCTCTCTGGGACGGTGATAGATTGTCATCACAAATGAGTGAGGCGGGATTAGTGGATTTTGGTACCTTTTGCCCCAACTCATCTCATGATCATGGCGACAGGTAGCGGCAGAGTGGCAGGTGCTGCCGTTTCACCTCTCCCAAAACAAACGGGGAGACCGCCTGATTATCAAACATTACGTGGTAGCAGGGTGCCATGGAGATATTACTCTCATGTCAAAACTGAGGAGTATTTGCGCCTGTTCATCTTGATCCTCTTCCTTACTATCATTACTGTTACACAATTGTGGGGAAACTGGTGCGCCGCTGGTATACGTTCATCACCACTGGCCTACTCTCCAGGAAACAGCGCTGCCAGCCGACCGCTAGATTCATGGAGCCAATACATCATCTACTCCAACGTTTTGGATGACGGGCATGTGCGAGATCAGCGATCACAGCGTGAGCAAAGAAAGAGTGTTTGCAAAACATCCCCAACAACAAAACAGAGTATATCGATTGTGTTCTGCGCGTTTCTTTTGCTATGCGGAGATGTTCACCTAAATCCCGGACCTGTGGGCTACGAGCCAACTCATGTGGATAATCGCCAATCAGCTGTTCCACAGGGAATCAACATGCCGGCTACGTCTCACATTGCAGGATCTCGAGGTAACAACCTTCCAACAAACTCTTTGTCCGAATGCAGTACGCAGGAAAAAGTAGGAAAAAGCTTAAGGATGTTATCAAAATGTATCAGATGACACAAATGATAAGTAAACCCACTAGATTAACAAAATCTTCTCAAACACTTCTAGACCTCATATTTACAAATAAACCAGACAGGATTACTAAAACCTACAACCTGATCACTGGTCTATCGGATCACAATCTTACACTGGCTGCTAGAAAGCTGACTAAATCACGTTTTCAGAATCAACACATAATGAAAAACAATCCCAATATATCTTTCATCCAGAAGAAAGATTTGGCACCCATTGAAAAAGAAATAAAGGAAACAAGATGGACTGACATATCTGATAACAAATCCTGTGAACAAGCAAGTTCTGATTTAATGATGGCTTTTAAGGCTATTGTTCTAAGATATACAAAAATAAGGTCGAAGAAACAAAACAAAAAACACAACCTTCCTTGGTTCAATAGTCATTTATGGGACATAATGAAAAAGAGAGATGCCGCTCTAAAAAAGTTTTTAAAGTCACGACTTAGTATTGACCATCTGATTTTTAAAAGTTTAAGAAACAGGGTAACACAGCAACTTAGAAAGGCTAGGGCAACTTTTTATCTGGATCTCATCAGGGATGCCAAAGGGAACAGTAAAAAACTATGGAATAGCATTGATAAATTACTTGGGAAAGAAAAAATGACACATGAGAGCATCCAGCTTAAGGCAAATGGCTCTATCCTAAATGATAGCCATGCTGTTGCCACTCATTTAAATGATTATTTTTTAAACTCTGTACAAGAACTTAGTCAGACGTTTCCGGCAATAGACCCTCCACAACTATTAAATTGTGAAGGGCCTGTATTTGACCTGGTCACAATAAATGAGGCAAAAGTTGGAAAAATTCTTTCAAACTTGTCAAACAGCAAGGCCAAGGATATACACTGCCTGGACACTGCTTTTTTAAAACTACATAAAGAGGCTGTCATTTCGCCACTAACTACAATAATAAATCGATCAATAAATGAAGGCATCTTTCCCAGTACTTTTAAGACAGCTATAGTTACTCCAGTCCATAAATCCGGTGATGCTCAGGAGGTCAGTAACTATCGCCCCATTAGTATACTCCCAGCAGCCTCAAAGGTCATGGAAAAGGCAGTGGCGGAACAACTCACTGCCCATCTTGAATCCAAAGCACTTTTACATCCTCTGCAGTTTGGATTCAAGAAAAAACATTCCACTGACACGGCCTGCTGCTATCTCCTTGAGGACATTAAAACCAACTAAGACCAAGGAGGAGTGGTTGGTGCAGTCTTCCTAGACCTGCGTAAGGCCTTTGATACTGTCAATCATAACAAACTGCTTCAAAAACTTGGTAATTATAATCTTTCATTACACACCCATAACTGGATCAAATCATACCTTAGTGGCCGTCAGCAGTGTGTACGTATAAACAATACAGTTTCTACATCTAAAGCATGCACACTGGGAGTACCACAAGGATCGATCTTGGGGCCATTGCTATTTAGCATTTACATTAACGACCTGCCCTCTGTATGTGGTGATGTCAGCATTATAATGTATGCAGATGATACTATCTTATATACTCATGGTAAGAGCGCTAGAGAGGTTGCTATGAAACTAAACAAAACAATGCAATGCAAAAACAATGCAAAAGGTTGCTCTTTGGTTACAAAATTCATGCCTCACCTTAAACATTGAAAAAACTGTAACCATGTTTTTTACTAATAGGCGTGTCAGTGAATGGTCAAATAATTAAAAATGTGGATAGATTTAAGTATTTGGGTGTTACCCTTGACCCAACCTTATGTTTTAAACACCATGTTAAAAAACTGGGAAACACACTCAAATTTAATCTATCCAATTTCAGATACATTCAATTCAATTCAATTCCATTTTATTTATAGTGTCAAATCACAACAGAAGTCATCTCAGGACACTTAACACATTGAGCAGGACTAGAATACGCTGAAAATTTCAAGAGTCAACACAATTTCAAATTCCCAACATCACCCAGGGGCAAGCGTTACAGCGACAGTGGCGAGAAAAAACTGCCTTAATAGGCTTTTAGGCAGAAATCTCGTGCAGCCCAGGCCCTTGGGTTCCAACTGCATTTGGTGTTGGTAGTATGGTAGTAGTAGCATTAACAGTAGTGGTGGTATTAACAGAAGCAATAGTATCAACAGTAGTAGTCCATGGCAGCAGGCACAGCCACGCCAAGATGGATCCATCCCAACCACGTCGCCGTAGACCAGAAAGCAGGAGTAGTTGAGCAGTCACACAGCGGGCAGGTGGAACTACAATGTGGTGTTTCCAGCATCAGGCCAGTTAGCAGTCTGCATCGGTCAGGACCTCAGTAGACTCTGCTGGACCAGAAAGCATAGCCAGACTCCCGGGAGTGATCCCGGGAGTAGTCAAGTTAGTGACAGTAGAGATGCCGATTTTAGTCAATTACTTTAATTAAAAATACAGGCGGTAAGAGGCAAACAAGACCACAACATCGGTGCAGTCTGGATCAGGTTCCACCACGGTCCAGGGAGACCTGCTAGGCAAGAGAGCACAGGGACTCCGGGGGAACATACACAGAGAGAGCGCGCGAGAGAGAGAGAGGCTCAGTGTGCCACTATAATCCCCCAGCAGTCTAGGCCTATAGCAGCTTAACCAAGAGCTGGCTCAGGGCAAATCTGAGCCAGCCCTAGCTATAAGCGGTGTCAAAGAGAAAGGTTTTAAGCCTACTCTTAAATGTGGGAACAGTGTCTGCCTCACGAACCAGAACCGGAAGACGGTTCCACAGAAGAGGAGCTTGATGGCTGAAAGCTCTGGCCCCTGTTCTAATTGTGGAGACTTTAGGAACTACAAGTAACCCTTTATTCTGAGAGCGTAGTACTCTAGGAGGACAGTAGGGTTTAATGAGCTCTTTAAGATATGATGGTGCCAGTCCATTAAGAGCCTTGTAAGTGAGGAGAAGGATTTTAGATTCTATTCTGGATTTTACTGGCAGCCAGTGCAGAGAAGCTAATACAGGAGAAATGTGATCCCTTCTTCTGGTTTTAGTCAGAACACGAGCTGCAGCATTCTGGACCAGCTGGAGAGATTTAAGAGATTTATTAGAGCAGCCTGATAATAAAGAATTACAATAGTCCAGCCTTGAGGTAACAAATGCATGGACGAGTTTTTCTGCATCTTTTTGAGACAGCATTGGCCTAATTTTAGTAATGTTACGCAAGTGAAAGTAGGCTGTCCTCGTGGTTTGTTTAATATGCGAGTCAAAGGACAGGTCCTGATCAAAGATAACTCCAAGGTTTCTTACAGTAGTATTTGAGGCGATGGCAATCCCATCAATAGTCACTATATCTTTAGACAGCGAGCTTCGGAGGAGTTTAGGCCCAAGTACAATAAATCAAGCGTAGCGTTAGTTCTGGCAGGCCACGACGTCAAGCTCTAAATCAGCAGCAACAGCGTAGCTGTCAAAACCGTGGAGATCAGCTGACGGCTCAGCTGACTCCCCGTGCTCGCTTCCTATTGGGAAATTGCATTCAGAGCGCACTATTTAAACTGCTCTAGCCTGACCTCCCTCGTTGCTTCCTCTGCCGGCGTTTTCAAGACGAGCTCCCGTTCGAAGAGAATTCGCTATTCGCGTTCGTACTCACCCTGCTGCTGCTGATGTCGTCGCTCTCCGTCCATGATGAAGACCCGCGGCTATATGACGGTACGGAGCCTCAGCAAAACCCCGAAACAGAGGAAGCCGACGGATCTATGACGATGAGAGGGCTCCATCTCTCCGTCGAAACTCTCGCCCGGCAGGCAAAGGTAACGCCACAGATGTCCCATTGCTCGATGACTGGCCGATTCCAAGCCGCTGGAGTTTCTGTTTGCCAACGATGTTACCACTCCGGTCGGAGCGTCACACCAGGGACTGTTAGCTTTATTTTAAATTTCGCTGGGTCTCAACCTCCACCCGCCGATCAGCTCCTGTCTCCGCTCCTCGGAAGCTTCAGCAAACGCAAATACAGCTCCCGGAACTCAGCATTCGCTCCGACTCCAGCTGCTGCCCCGCCGGCCAAAAGAGCTAGAGCCCCGACTTCAGCAGTCGCCTCTGCAGCTCCGGGAAACGACGCCATCATGGCAGCGCTGTCTTCCACCCAGTCATCCATTTCCAGCATGAATTCCAGGATCCAAAGCTTAGAGGCCGCTACCGCTTCACCTTCCAGCTCTTCTCTCCAGGCCGCCGTGTTTACATCCCGGGAACCTGCCGCTTCCTCCTCGACGCGGGCCGAAGACGTCACTCCGACACCCCCGACGGCGTCTCTATCCCGCGCAGAACTCTGGGAAGTGCAGTCCCAACCTCCACCGGCATCCCATTCTACCCTCCCGCTGCTGCCATCTCTGGCAACCTGAGAAGCCAGATCCCCGCAGTCGCAGGTAATGATGTCAATCTAGTCAAATCCTGCTGCGCTGTGATTTCAGTAGGCGAATTCGACCCGATGTACCTAACGCATTGTATGTGGGTCGAAGCGATGCATGATGGCTAGAATTTGTTTTTGCTAGCAGCCGACTACAAATACGTCACAGGGTCGCGACCATATCACGTGACCTAAAACATCGCGGTAATAGTTTTCAAGAGCCGCTTCCGCAGCGCTAAGCAGCGCGGTCTGCGACGGCTACAACCGGCTTGCCCACACCTCCGCTACAGCGGAATGGTTCTCATGGGTTAAAAGTTCAATGACGTGTATTCAGGTCCGCACTCGGCGGCCACCTTGTGGTGAAATGCTTTGCCTTTATTTTGGTCGCTAATCTCATGGCTGATCCAAAGTTCCGTGCATTGTGTTGTGAGTTAGGCCTATTTATATTATGTGAGGTCTGGTTAATTCAAACATAGGATGATAATACAAATATCTGAAAAAAAAACAAAAAAAAAAAACACAACACGTCGCCTTGCGTGTGTGTGTACATGTGTGTGTGTGTGTGTGTGTATATATATGTGTATAGCCATAGCAGGGGTACTCAAATACAAATCCTCAAGGGCCACAAAGATGTTTTTCAATGACTCAAAAGTCCGTTTATTGAGGTCGGTCAGGCCACATGTGATATACTGTATTTAGTGCATTTCTTTTGTTTTTCTTACCTCTGAATTTTGAGAATATGTTTCTTCAAAATGTGTATGCTTTTGTCTGCCGTTTTCAAATTGGAAATCTTCATCACAGATAGTCTCCTGGCTTATTAAGCACATGGGTCTTGTGCTGGTTGGAGGAAGAATCAATGCAAACTTTTCAGTCCATTCTTCTCTAAATTGGCGATTTTTACTGTCCACCTTTCTTTAGGCAGAGAACTTGGAACACGCCATTTTCATGTAATCTTTTTTCCCGTCTATGCTATCTATCTATGCTCCTACTGGCAAAGTGGCAATATGCGAACCGCTTAAAAAACGAAAGTGAAACTAAAAAATGCGCTCGCAGCGCGACCCAATAGCAGGCTGTCTGTGTATCGTGTGCATGGAGACAAGTCCCGATACACGTGTTGACCCAACCAAAACACATACTGAAAAAATAATAGTTCCGGGGCCACAAATAGATGGCCGGCGGGCCGGTACTGCTGCATATAGCCTATCGCTTGAGTCACGTTGACTCTGCTGTCAGACTCGACGGCGTTCGGCTACAGTCTCTTAGAGCCCGCCCCCTCAGACACCTGCAGCTCTTGTCGGCGTGATAAGTCAAGTCAAACCAAGACCATCCTGAACAAGCCTAATGATGAGCGTGTGGTAGATTGTGGTGATGTGTCCGTGATGTTAAAAGATAGCCTAATGATCCTAGACTTGGAAAGACTCTGACACTAGCAGGATTCTCCGTTGTTATGGCGTATACAGAGATGTAACCTGCGAAGTCTATCCATCCCGTCCAGCCGAACTGGATCTTTCCATCATTGCCGATCTTGCCATGTCATACGGGGGAACTCTGTTCTATGAATACCACAAATCATTCTCTGCCAGGGCTGCCATGTTCATTCAGAGGTTAACCAAAGACTGGACTGGTCTGTGGTCGACCTGGCTCTAATCAGCAGGCACTGCACTGGCCGCTAAGCTCTTTCTTGCACCATTCGCAGTTCTTTCTCACACCATGCAAGCTGTGTCCCAAACCCGTGGCTATAGCCTAGTCCATCCGCCGGCAGGCCCAAAAGCAGATGAGGATAAGGTGACATCTTTTTGGACTCCAACGTTCCACAAATCCATAAAAACGTATGCAATTTGTCAACTGTAACTATATTCATGCTTGCAGCTATTGCGGGGACGGGCATCCAAAATGAGTGAGTCCCAGACGAACCCGCCTCGTGAGGAAGGAAAAGAGATAATAAAACATCCGTTAAATAATCGTAAGCTGCAAAAAAAAAATAATAAATAAAAATAACAAAAATAAAAAATAAAAAATGAAGCAGCTGTTACTTTATCAACAAAGGGTGCTCCCCATACCATTAATTAACAGATTTATAAGACGCCTTACTTGGGCATCCTTGCTAGGGAACTTCATCATCTAGCAGCTTACATTCCAGGCCGCATGTGCTTTTTGGTTCACTGTTTTGAGTCCCGCAAATGCAGCCATCCTCCATCAAAGGCCTCCTCGCAGGTGTCCAGTTCCACCTGCGCTGCTCGGATCCATCCGCCAACAGCTTGCTAGAGAATCCATCCATTAAGCTCCTGCTAAACGGCTTCAAGAGAGGAACCCAAGGCAAGAAATTCGTCTCCCTTTCACACCACTCCACCTTCACAAATTAATCACCCGCCATGGAACGGGTGCTTTGGTTCATAGGCTCACTGTTAGGAACAGCCTTATGGGTTTTAATAGAGATACTCGGATCAGATATCAGCTCCGATATCGACTAATTAGCTGGATATCGGATGAATGAGGCCGATCCAGCATTCCGATCCAGCTATTTCATTTTTATTAACATCCTACACAGCTATACAGTGACAGCGATCTAGTCGCTTCAATTCTGTTTGCTATGCTGGTTATGTCATCACGCAGAGCACGCTAGCAGCTAGTGATGAGTACACAGAGCAACACGGAGCAAGCGCCGGTTCATTAAGCCTTCGTCCGTCGGGTTTCAGGCAGCTACTACTTTTCATGTTACATTTTAAAATATCTGTTTACAGTGCACTTTACATGGTACAAGTGTTATTTATCTCTTTTTGCTGCTAATGTACACTTTATTCGTTAATAAATAATATTAAGTACTTATATTATTATAGTATTTATATCTGTGGCAATGCCACATGATCGGAACTGGATTGGTGCATCTCTAGTCTCTAAGGTGTGGAGAATTCACCACACACTCACGATCTTCAACCCCTCCCAAGACCTCACCATAGGCCATGTAACTCTCCACAGTCATTACCTTTGTGTTCCTGAAACATTCCAAAACTGATAGAGACAGAAGCAGAATATCTGTTCCTATTTCCCAAACTAACTCTGATTTTTGTCCATTGTCTTCCATGGCCCGCTATCTGGGAGCTGTGCTCCAGCCAGCCCACAGGAGCCGCTGTTCATCACGGAGGGAGGAGAACCCCTGTCACGAGCCTGGTTCACCTCTTGCCTCCGCCTCCTCTGCAAATTCTGCGGCCTCCCTCCAGAACGCTGCATGGCTCATTCGTTCCGCTTCGGAGCAGCAACTACAGCAGCAATGTGCCCAACCTAAAAGCCATGGGCAGATGGTCCTCACCTGCTTATGAATGTTATCTGCGCCATCCTAGATGCTCAAGCCATGAGCCGAATATTGGAAGTACATAAGTATAATCATATTATTATTATTTACCAAGCTGAGGGGTAACTGATCGGCCTATCTCCTATTAAATAGGCTACATTTATTTTTAACTCAGCCTCCTGACATCTCTTGTAGCAAGAGGGTCAGGGAATTGCCGGTGTGGTCGTTTTGGGGGCCTTTTCTTTGCTGCTGCGCTCCCGGCCTGGCTGTGCCTGCTTCCATGGACTACTACTTGATACATGCTTCTGTTAATGCGACCACTACTGTTAATGCTACTACTACTATACTACCAACACCAAATGCAGTTGGAACCCAAGGGCCCGGGCTGCACGAGATTTCTGCCTAAAAGCCTATTAAGGCAGTTTTTTCTCGCCACTGTCGCTGTAAAGCTTGCCCCTGGGTGATGTTGGGACTTTGAAATTGTGGTGACTCTTGAAATCTTGAGCGTATTCTAGTCCTGCTCAATATTAAGTGTCCGGTGATGACCTCTGTTGTTTGACAATATAAAATTTAATTGAATTGAATTTATCATGTAAGGTGACCTGGGGTGTTTGGAAGGCGCCAACAAATAAATGTATTATTATCATTATTATTATTATTATTATTATTATTATATTATGCCGTTCATGATAACTCATGAAGGGCAGGAAGGTGCTCTTCCTGCCTCAGGCTTTCCACGCAAGCGTGTGGAAGAGCAGATAGGATACGTCTGTCTCCTCTTTATTCATCAAGCTGAGGGGCAACGGATCTGCTAATCTCCTACCTTAATAGGCTACATTTATTTTAACTCAGAAAGCCCCCTGACATCTCTTGTAGCAAGAGGGTCAGGGAAATTGCCGGTGTGGTCGTTTTGGGGGTTTTTCTTTGCTGCTACGCTCCCTGCTTATGCCGTTCATGATGGCTCATGAAGGGCCTGCCTCAGGCTTTCCACGCAAGCGCGTGGAAGAGCAGGGAGTCCCAGAACAGTACCATACCGCCAAATGAAACTTGTGCAAATAAATAAAGATTCTTTTTGACAAAGTGGTCCTGACTGAAATTAAGCGTAGCGTTAGTTCTGGCAGGCCACGACGTCAAGCTCTAAATCAGCAGCAACAACGTAGCTGTCAAAACCGAGGAGATCAGCTGACGGCTCAGCTGACTCCCCGTGCTCGCTTCCTATTGGGAAATTGCATTCAGAGCGCACTATTTAAACTGCTCTAGCCTGACCTCCCTCGTTGCTTCCTCTGCCGGCGTTTTCAACCCACCTCCACCCCAGCTCCTCCCGTCATCTGTTATGTACCTTACCATTGTTCTTGTTGGTTGCACTGCTCTGTCTGGGTTTTTCTTTGCTGCTACGCTCCCTGCTTACGCCGTTCATGATGGCTCATGAAGGGCAGGAAGGTGCTCTTCCTGCCTCAGGCTTTCCACGCAAGCGCGTGGAAGAGCAGGGAGTCCCAGAACAGTACCATACCGCCAAATGAAACTTGTGCAAATAAATAAAGATTCTTTTTGACAAAGTGGTCCTGACTGAACTTCCGTTTTATCGGAGTTGAACATCAGGAAAGCGGAAACAACAAGGACCAGGAAGTACGAGACAGGGAATCACACCAAGGACAAAATAAAACAGGAAATCAAAACCAAGGAAACAGAACATGACAAAACACAGATCAAAACAAACACAGATCATGACAGTACCCCCCCCTCAAGGGACGGATCCCAGACGTCCCCAAGGTTCATAATACGTAGGGCAGGTGGAGGGGAACAGGAGGAGGGGTTCAGGATACGTAGGGTGGGTGGAGGGGGTCTGGGGGCAGGGCTCAGGAGGCCGGGCATGAGGGCGACCTAGCGGGCGGGACCGCTCAGGAGGCCGGGCATGAGGGCGACCTAGCGGGCGGGACCGCTCAGGAGGCCGGGCATGAGGGCGACCTAGCCGACGGGGCCGCTCAGGAAGGCGAAGTGGAGCAGGCGTAGGACGGCCCCCCGTCGGAACAGGAACGGGTGACGAGCGGACCTCCCGAAGGCTGCGTGGAGCAGGCGTGGGACGGCCCCCCGTCGGAACAGGAACGGGTGACGAGCGGACCTCCCGAAGGCTGCGTGGAGCAGGCGTGGGACGGCCCCCCGTCGGAACAGGAACGGGTGACGAGCGGACCTCCCGAAGGCTGCGTGGAGCAGGCGTGGGACGGCCCCCCGTCGGAACAGGAACGGGTGACGAGCGGACCTCCCGAAGGCTGCGTGGAGCAGGCGTGGGACGGCCCCCCGTCGGAACAGGAACGGGTGACGAGCGGACCTCCCGAAGGCTGCGTGGAGCAGGCGTGGGACGGCCCCCCGTCGGAACAGGAACTGGTGACGAGCGGACCTCCCGAAGGCTGCGTGGAGCAGGCGTGGGACGGCCCCCCGTCGGAACAGGAACGGGCAAAGAGCGGACTCCCGGACGGCTGCGGGGAGCAGGCGTCGGACGGACCCCTGTCTGGGCTGGTGCCGGACGATCCTCCACCCGGACTGGTGTCGTCCGGACCGCCGACTTGAAACCCCTGGAGAGTGTCGACCGGGCCGCCGACTTGAAACCCCTGGAGAGTGTTGACCGGGCCGCCGACTTGAAACCCCTGGAGAGTGTCGACCGGACCGCCGACTGGAAGCCACTGGAGAGTGTCGACCGGACCGCCGACTGGAAGCCACTGGCAGGTGTCGACCGGACCGCCGACTGGAGGCCACTGGCAGGTGTCGACCGGGCCACCGACTGAAGACCACTGGCAGGTGTCGACCGGGCCGCCGACTGAAGACCACTGGCAGGTGTCGACCGGGCCGCCGACTGAAGGCCAATGGCAGGTGTTGACCGGACAGCCGACTGAAGACCAATGGCAGGTGTCGACCGGACCGCCGACTGAAGACCAATGGCAGGTGTCGACCGGACCGCCGACTGAAGACCACTGGCAGGTGTCGACCGGGCCGCCGACTGAAGGCCAGTGACCGAGGCGTGGGCTGGATGCTTGGCTGTGGCTAAGGCCTGGGCTGGATGCTTGGCTGTGGCTAAGGCCTGGGCTGGATGCTTGGCTGTGGCTAAGGCCTGGGCTGGATGCTTGGCTGTGGCTAAGGCCTGGGCTGGGTGCTTGGCTGTGACTGAGGATGGCTGGAGTTCAGGGGTTAGGAGAAAGCCCCTGACCCAGGCAGGCAATGAGCCCCTGAGCCACGGGCTGGCAGAAACCAGCTCCCTGACTGCCTCTCCTCCTCTCCCTCAGCATGCCGGTGCTCGGCCTGGAGACACTGGAGTCTGTAGGTAGCCTCCCGGAGCTCGTGTGTCGAGCCACATAAAAAAAAGGCTGTTGAGTCCATAGTTAGCCTCTGCTGGGTCCTTAAGGTGGTCGGATCATTCTGTCACGTTGGGGCTTGGAAGCAGGAGGTGAGGACCCAAATGCAGTTGAAAGGTTTTATTTAAATCAATAACTACTTACAAAACCAAAAACTAAGACAAAAAACAAAGTATCAAACAAGGAAAACCACAAGGGCAAAAACGACTATCAACGAAACACTTACAAAACAGGAACCAGAACACAAAGGGACACGGAAGGCAGGACGCAGGTACAGGGAAACATCCAGGGACATGACATGGTGCGAGACAGCGACAAATGACAACGACAAACGACAGCGACAATGATCCGACAAGAGACAGGGGAAACACACACACTATATACACACAGGGAGGCAGGGAGCTGACGAGGGACAGGTAAAACACATCAGGGCAGGCATGGTAATCAACACGAGAGGGAGGGGGAGTCAAGACAGCGGAAACAACAAGGACCAGGAAGTACGAGACAGGGAATCACACCAAGGACAAAATAAAACAGGAAATCAAAACCAAGGAAACAGAACATGACAAAACACAGATCAAAACAAACACAGATCATGACAAGATCGTTATCTGGACACCACCTCGACAGCCAGCGGTGGAAAGATGACATGCGGCTATACATGTCATCACTAGTAAAGTTTGGCAGGGGACCAGAGAAAACTACGGAGTCCGACATCGTTTTTGCATATTCACACACCGAGCCAACATTAATTTTAGTGACCTCCGATTGGCGTAATCTGGTGTCATTAACGCTGACGTGAATAACAATCTTACTGTATTTACGTTTATCCTTAGCCAGCAGTTTCAATTGAGCTTCGATGTCGCCTGCTCTGGCCCCTGGGACACATTTGACTATGGTCGCTGGTGTCGCTATTTTCACGTGTCTCACTATGGAGCTACCAATGACCAGAGTTGGCTTCTCAGCGGGTGTGTCGCTGAGTGGGGAAAATCGATTGGACACGTGAACATGGTGGTTAACCGTGGGCTTCGGTTTAGAACTATGCCTCCTTCGGACATTCACCCAGCCTCCCGGCTGCTCGGGGTTTGCCGAGGGACGGCTAGCTGCTACGCTATGTCGGTCCGCACCATGTACAGCTAGCGTCAGCTGGCTGGTTACAGCGGCAGCCGACGGAGGATTGTTGGTGCGGAACCACGCTTCCAAATCATTCATCCTCGCCTCCAAAGCAAAAAGTGAACTACATTTATTACATGTACCGTTATCAGTAAAGGAGGCAGAGTAGTAGCTAAACATCAGACACACTGGGCAGGAGAGAAGAGAAGGAGGACAGGGAAAGAGAGAAGCCATCGTAGCCGCTAGGCTAGCTGTTGCGCTAAAGTAGCTAGCAGAGATAGCGCGTAAACAATAGCAAATTTAGCGAGGCAACTCAGAGAGTGAGCGATGTGTCTGCTGAAGCAGGGATAGCGTGTGCTTAGTTTAAACTTGGCGGTAGTAAGCCGCTGAACAGGGAAACTACGTTAAATTAACAGAGTTAGGCTAGAGAGAAAAACACAGCCTGTAGCGACTATCACGGAGAAACAGGAAATGACGCAAAGCGCTTACTGTCAGAGAAGTCTCGCGAGATGAAGTCTCACTCTTCTGCTGGTTGAATACATAAGGCATTCCCTAACAGTGGAGGCTTCCAGTATGTATTTGAATGCTATGATCATACCACATTTCCTGTACTGTATGACAAGCTGGTCCCAGTCAAATAAAACCATTCTAAAACCGCTTGAATCCTTATACAAAAGTGCCCTCAGAATCCATGATGAAAAAAAAGCCACGTCGTTACCATCACTGCCACATACTAAACAAATATGACATTTTAAACTTTGATAACCTGATCAAGCATGCAAATGTTTGCATGCTTTTTAAAATTATTCATAATGCTGTAGCTCCCCCTTTGAAAAAATATGTTACACTCTGACATTTTAAACTTTGATAACCTGATCAAGCATGCAAATGTTTGCATGCTTTTTAAAATTATTCATAATGCTGTAGCTCCCCCTTTGAAAAAATATGTTACACTCTGCTCTGAGAAGTCATCAAGAACAACAAGATCTGTAACAAGGGGCGAGTGTAGCGTACCCAACGCAAAACTGTATTTGGAAAGTCATCCTTCTCCTGTATAGCCATGACTCAATGGAATACTCTACCAACAGACATTATCTCATGTCGAAGTCCCCCACACCTTCTCACATCTTGTTAAGCGTTGGTTATTGTTATTGAGTGTACACATCTATGAATTGTGTGTGTGTGTGTGTGTGTGTGGTGTGAGGCAGCAGCCTAGTTTTATATCTTAGGGGTCTGTTAATTTGCTGTTATTAACTGTAAACTTGATAATTTTATTGTAATTTTACTTGAACTGTTATTATGTTTTGTGTACTATACCATCAACCTGCCCAGGGACTGCAGGTGCAGTAAATAGCAATCTGCTAAAACCTGGCACAATGCATATTTTCTTGTTGTGCAAGATTAATGTTTTATTGTGCATTGTCCCTGTCCTAAAAATAAAATTACAATTACAATTACAATCACCATACTCACCATAGAAACAGGTACTGCCTCTCTCCATGCTTTGAGGGGGTTGAGGTGGTAACATTGTGGCGTTGACGTTCCTGGGGTTGACGTTCCTGGGCCTGGAGCAATTAAGTCTGTCTCACCACCTGACCGTGTAGGAGCTCTAGGTGCCGTTGGTTGACAGCCCCCTGTTCCCGGGGCATGGCCACGATCTGGCCAGCATTTGGCCGAGAAATTCCACCGGTTGCTGTGCATCCATCATCTTGCTTGAGCCTTCCCTGTTCAGGCACCACTGTAATATTGACTGTTGCCACCCAGGGTTCGTACAGCTCAACGGACCACTCAGACACAGCTGACGCCGCCACCACACACCTGTCTCTCCTGCAGCCAGATGCTGTACCACATCTACCTCCTCAGTCATTTAATGCACAAAAATAATTTTTGTTGTTTGGCAGATACCATAAGTCATTCTTACCTGAACATTGATACTGTGGAAGGATTTTCTGTTCACAAAATCCCCTTCATTTGCACCTGAGGTTTATCTGAATGTGTGTAAAGTCCAAGCGCACTGATAACATTAGGGAAACCTGTAACACAAAATAATGAGTACTGTGACTGTTCTAAAGTAACACATTGGGCCCTAGTTTCGTGGCACAGCGCAGGGTGGCGCAGGGTGGCGGAGCCGACGTAATGCAAGTTTCGACCAGCCGCAGCCTTGCGCACGGTCAGTTTGGCAGTTTGGTGGATCGCCCCTATTGGATCGCGGGGCCCTACGCACTGTGCGTGTTCTGCGTGTAGGCAGGGGCGGCCCTGTCTGAGCGGCACGCGGGGTCCCGGTGTCCCGCCGTTCTGGTGTTGGACGGGGAATCCGGTGCAGCTGTGGAGCCCAGATGATGAAGACGGTGATGATGATGATGAATGGCCCAGCCGGCTCGTCTATTATGTCTAATGCTGTGCGCCCTGACCCTGCTTTGTGATAGACATGCCTAAAATGTGCCTACAATTTCTATAGTGATATAATATCGGCATTATAATTATTATGACTATATGCACGCACAGCACGTGATGCGGGTGGTGGGAGCGGCGGCGCTGCTTCTGTCATTGGGTTGTCAAGTGACGAAACTTGCACTGAACCTCGCCTGGCTCATTAAAGGTGAGGAGAGGAGCTAATTTGATTGGTGAAGATCTGAATCGGCTGTGTTAATCCCAGTCCACGCCTTCTCCCCTCCTCGTCTCCCACTCACGCCTTCTTCTCCTCCCTCTTTCCCACTTGCGCGGGTGGGAGTGACGGGAGGAGTGCCTGCGCTAGCCTGCGCGGTGCACGAAACTTGCAAAGTCCAGGCGGACACACCCCGTCGGCATGTCGCAGGTGCGCTGCGTGCTGACTGCGCCTGGTCTAGGAAACTTTGGCCCAAAGTTTTGGTAATCTGTACAAAAACGTAATTATTTGGTTATCTGGATAAAAAAGCTTGTAGAATTATTTCTAAAGTGGCAGTCCATAACATTTGCATCTATTTAAGTGTCTTTTAAGTTCCTACCTATCAAAGAGTGAGAAAACAATGATGGTTGATCATGTGACCCACTAATGAAAGTGCTTGTTCTTGCTGCTTTGTCCAGAAATAGGTTCTCCGTGTCTGTGGCGACAAACTCCTCAATGAGTTTTATCTTTTTCCGTCAGTCAGCAGCGGTTGGTCTGCAGGTGGAGCTACTCACAGAAGTATGCTGCATTTACTTGTAATGGGAAATCGGTAACTTCCAACTGCTGAGTCAGGCTCCCTCTAGTCTAAAGTGTTTGACCAGGTACATTTCATTACTGCTGACTCACAATGGAGGATCAACAACCAGAGAAAGAAGACCATTCAACTTCCAGTCCAAGAAAAAGAAAGAACAAACTAATGGAAGTGAAGAAGGAAAGTCATCAAGAAGCAAAGTGACGCCAACGAGGGAAAACCACGGACCTCCTTTCAGTGTGGAGCATTTTGAAGGCATCACGCAGATGAGAGACAGTCGACACTGTTGGGTGAGGGAGACAAGTCCCAGACACTCGCCTGCAGTTCCATCTACCGACACAGAGGCCGCTAGAAGCAACGCATCTCAAATCTTACAGACTGACACTTTAAATGTAACTCATTCTTCTGTGGATGGGGAAAGTCATGAAGATGTGGGAAATTGCCTTCAATGCAAAATAAACTTTTCGAATAAAGTGGCAAATAGTGTCTTGGCTCAGATTTTCGACATCTCCTACTAACTAGGAACATGTCACTTGCAAATAATCGTAACCCGACACACACTATCTGTGGGGTGGTTAGGGCATGGCTCTGTGTTAAAAGCAAACCTCCATCCCACAAATGTCACCTCTCCCTCTGCAGCCCTGGCTTAAAAAAGAATATTGTCAGTATCAGAGTGACAGAGAATGTAGCCCTTACACACCGCCTTTCAAAAGAAGGCCTGGCAGCTCTGTATTGTACGGAGGCAGAATGGGGAACAGAGTTGTTCCGCCACAGATCTGGCTGGTGATGCTGCTGCGTTAAACGTCACAGCTCTTTCACTGCTGCCGTGCCAGCGTGCTTTTTGAAATCACACACTGGGGTGGCCTTTTACCGCTGTTGTTTGCTTCAGTGTGTAAAAGTATCTCTGTGTGAAAGGGACTTCTGTCACTGTCATTAAATCTGAGGGGGAATTATGTCACAAATAGGGTTTTAGTGCCCTTTTTCTGCATGGGATTTTTTAAAATGTTTTAATAAACAGATACATTACTGTTTGTGCACAGCCTGCAATCTCCCAGAAGTATTGATAGAATGAAAATTTCAGGTGCTCCTGATGATGCCCATAACCTCCCTCCCTAGCTCCCAGGGCACCAACGAGCCTTTGAAAGGACTCAGGATCGCACGCATGCAAAATGTAATGCCTACGAAGTCATTCAGTGCAGTCACATCAGTCAGGTATGTTGCCAATGAAAGTCGCCCCAGGGCTCTCAAGTCTCAAGCATTGGGCGTGAGACACGTGCATTTCAACCTGTTCACAGCTCATACGCCACACCTAGTATTTCTCACGCAGAGAAATTACCGGGATAATTCATTTTCCTGGTAATTTCTGGAGTCATCCAGCAGGGAGGGAGATGACTCCGGAGATGATGGGGTCCAGGTGGACTTCAGGACCAGTTTGCAGCAGTACCAGGACCCCACATCTCCGATCCACCTGACCTGAACAGGCTGCAGTCCATCCCCAGATCCCAATCTGTCCCTCATCTCCATCTTTATAATCTTCAGACTGCCATACAGAGCTCTGCTTTGAGTGACAAGGTGGATGAGCACTGCATGAAAAGTCGGATTTTCGTCCCTGTAAACGCCCGAAAATCTCCCTAATTTTCGGGAGTTAACGACAATTTACAGGCTGCGAACGCCGCGTTCGTCTGTGCCGAAAATTGTCGGAAACGAACCACAGCGAAGGCTCTAATTAGCATATGAATAGCAGCGAAACCCCGCCTGGCCAGAGATGGCTTGAATATCCTCACTCAGGATTGGATGAAACCACTAGTTTTAAACAAGTATAATCGCTCGTGATTGGTTGGCAGATCTGGTCATTATAAATGTAAAGCCAACCCACGTTGGTAGATCTGTCACTATTGGTCAACCTGATGAGTCATTATAAATGTAAACCCCACCCCCGTTGGCAGATGTGTTACTATTGGTCACACTGGGTCTTTTAAACAAGAATAATCACTAGTGATTGGTTAGCAGATCTATCACTATATATATATATATATATATATATACATACATATATATATACACACATATATATATATATACATATGTTTATATATATATATGTATATTTATACATACACACATTTATTTTTATTTATTTATATATTTATAAATATAAATATGAATTAATTAATTGAGGAAAGGAAAAATTGCCAGGAGGAAGTATTCAAAGAAAGAGCTTTATTGACAACACAACACACAACTGTACAAATTTGCCCACACAACAAACAAATGAACTGGCGACATTCTGTCCGAATTTGGTCAATTTTACAGCCGCCTGCGGTGGGTGGCCCTGTACTTGGGAGTCTTCTCTAATCGCGACTGTAGAGTCGCACAGAGCTCGGTGAGCTCCTGGCTACGAGAGGATGGAGGTCGCACAATTCATCCAGACACCCCGCCAACGACGCCGTCCTCCTCATCAGACATCATGTCTGTGGTGGAGCACTTCCAACGGTCCACCTCATCGCCAGCAAGCACACTCCGTCTCGCTTCCAGCAGCTGTAAAACAATCAATAAAGACAATCAGTACTGCGCGATGCACTGCGCATGGACACAACACATCTATTAATGCACCTGAAAAATAGGTTTAGGTAGGTTTGGTCACATTGACCAAAAACGGATCTAATAAGTCTTACCCTCTTTCTGCTGGAACGACTCCGAGCTGACGTCTTCACAGCTTCCGCCTGCGATGCGAGATCAGGCTGTGTGTGTCTGAAGCTCCTGCGTACCGTTTCATAGTATGTCTTACAGGCAGCTGGAAAACAATTAAATGAGTGGTATGAATACAGTTAAGATCGGTATCTACTGTTAACGCATCTATTTCCTTATACAGCAGAATGAAAGCATATTCTTTAAATCGTACCCTTGCTCCGGTTCGTAGCGCCTACAATTCGTCTCCGAGTTGTGAAGACGGCGTACTGCTTCCTGTAAAAGACCAACATACACTTAACAAAGCAACTTAACGTTACACTGGTTCCTCTCTCTTGTTCTTTTACAAGGCTACTATGCTACTTTTAGCTTGGACTATTAGCGTTTAAGCTACTTTTAGCTTGGGCTTGCTTTGCTAATTTTAGCTTAGCTAGCAGTCACCGAACATATTCTTACCGCAATCATCCTGAGAGTCTCCAGCAGTCCTGGGACATCCTGAGAGTCTCCAGCAGTCCTGGATATAAGAATTATAACATTTAAACCACATTTTCTTAAGTGAAGCCTCTCAGAGCAGCATCCCTCCTGCCGGTGAACGTGAACGTCTCGTCATCGTTCCCCCCACTGAATGAGGCGCCCGGTGTCTGCATACGTCCCTTTAGCGGACAACGGTGCACGGCGTTATTAATCACCGTTAGTAAATATATAACCACGGTTTAACATAAGCACTATATTACTAGTTAACGTCGGTAAAAACGGCACATTTTCCGCTTCGCTTGCGCTCGCTAACCCTAAATGGTAAATTAGCGTCAGTAGGCTAGCCGGCTGGAAGGACCTTCGATTCGTAACGTTAACGTACAATGCCAACAACAATAAAGTAACGTTCATTATCAATACGATTTAAAAGTCAGCTGGAAACATAAAAGTCATGTTACAGTATACTTACATGTGTACGCGGTTTGTGTCGGGCTGTCGCCAGAATCACCGCAGTCGTCCGCCATTATCCAAAACTTGTGAAGTCAGACGAGCCGCAATGCATTTTGGGAAGTTGAGTAGATTTAGCAAGGTCCGCTGTACTCAGAAATTCTTGCCAATGCAGTATACATCCGGGCATTTCTCGCGTGCACAAATTCACATACTATTGTATGCACTACGTACTCAAATTTACGTCACAATTAAGTACGAGTAGGACGTTAGTATGGCATTTCTAACACAGCCGAGATCTATGATCTATGAACCCATCCTTGACCCTCTAGCAGAACTACGACCAGCCATTATAAAGCAGTTTATAGTTGTTAATGTTGTGTCAAAAGGTACTGCATTTAAACATGTTACTGCGCAAGTTTCCTGGCTTCATCCCCATCCGGACAGACATTTTTATGGAAAGCCAATAGAAGTTTGGAGCTTGCAGGGAACAGACACGTCATACCCAGCATCATTTCTGCCTGTTGAGCGCATTGCTGGGAGATGTGTGGTTAACACATCCACTGTGCATTTAAGCACAGAAAGGGTCACTGTAGTTATGCCACTATGCACAGTGGTTGAGCTCTAGGAGACTGTGATGTTGTTTGCATGAATGTACATTTTACCTTTGTGGCAAAGCCTGATTAAAAGTAATTGTTGAAGCAAATTGTTTTGTGTATCTTTGAATGAAGATGAAATTAAGTTATATCTTTGAATGAAGATGAACTGAAGTTAACACCTTTCAGAAAAATGTCACCTGGGGGAAAACTCCCCCTGCTACCCTGATTTGCATTTGTATAGCTCACAGCATTTTCATTTACATGTTAAAGCCTCCCCTAGGATTACGGGGAGCGGGGTCATGGGGGGACAACTGCCAAGCAAGGCCCACGTCAATTCCCGGCAATTTACGTCAGTTTTCGGTGTTTCCTGCAAATTGCCGTTTGCAGTCGTAAACCTGAACTTCCACGTCAATTTACAGGGCCGCTAACTGACGAAAATCCCACTTTTCATGCAGTGCTTGTTGTATATATTTTGGATGTTTGTGTTGTGTACTTTGGTTCTGAGTGGTCAAAACACCTTTCGAAAAGTTGTTTGACGGAGGAAGACCCCCCCCCCCCCCCCCCCCTTGGGAATTGCTCGAAAGAGACACTATTTGGACAGTAGCCTAGAGAGTCTATGAACCAAGCAGAAGCTCTAAATGTGCCAATTAGCTAGGCTACCTTTTGTTTGTAAGGGAATCAGTGGAATGATCGAGGTTAGAGTCTTGTATCACATCATCTACTGAAATGAAGAACGGTCCCATCATGTCCCGGCAGTCAGAGCGCAGGGAAGCTCTGTGTTGGAGAATTTTGTCGGGAGGTTGTACCATTGATATGTAGCCTTGGATTAATCTTTACACAGTGAATGTGGTTTCTCTTTAATTTTATAATTGTAGTTTGTCAACTGACGTTGTTCATTTAAACTAAGTCGAACTTTTGCGTAAAAGTTGCCAACTAAGCACTTATTACATGTATGTCTGTGCCTCCCACTTCCCAACTTTTTTTTGGAGATGAGCTATTCACTATCTACAATCACCTTTATTTCGCAAAAGAAAACAACTGTTGAATAAGATTCAAAAACTGAGCTCCACATCCTAAATTTATAGTACACAGTAATAGCATTTTAGTCATAAAATATTACCATATTCTTATATAAGCAGAAGTATGACGGCATAGTAGAAAAAAAGAAAAAAGGAGCCGAGAGAAGTGGTCACTATTCTCTCTATGACCTCTATCCATCCATCTACCGCTTATCCTGTATTCAGGGTCTCGGGGGTGGGCTGGAGCTGATCCCAGACAAGTTTTGGGTTTGGGCGACAGGGTTGTGAAGATACATGAATGTTGGCACTACACATAGGCCACTGACAGGTAAGAAGCAGGTAAGTCAGGCAGGTTTGTTTTTCTTTCAATCGGTCAGCCTGGTTGGGTTTAGTTACCAAAGGAACTATATCTGTGTCTTGGTTAGCAAGCGCTTTGTGTGAACTCATTTGATTTTCCTTTGTGAGCATACTGAACAGTTCACCATAGCTACATCAGTAATCTTGTTGCTTCCCTTTTTCCGAGACAGTTACATCTACAGGCTTTGTAACGCTGTGGTTACACAAACAAATCCTTGTCCCTAACTTTAATCCATAACCCTAACTTCAAATGATAATCCACCTAAAATGTATTCAATCATTTTGAATACCTTGAATACAAAGGTGAGTGTTGATTAAAGGGTCGACTCTAGGTGCAGCAGCACACCTCAACAGTCATTTTAACGATAAAATCAAAGAATCTGAGGACATTTGGTCACACGCCTGCACATAAACCTCTTCAGGTAAATACAGCTAAGCCACATCTCTCAGTGTCTGCTGTCTGCCATCTGTGCCACACTTCTTTGGAGCTCGCTTTAAATCCACTTGGCAAGCGAGCCTCTGTGGCTCAGCTGTAACCCACAATCCATTCATTCTATCAGGTGGGGTAACATTATTCTGCAGGAGAGAAGTCCGGGGAAACCCATATGGTTAGAATAATAATTTCCCGGTTCCTGAATTCCCTGACATGGATTTGGAACATGTGGGAGGGAAAGCGTGACTAGACCCAGTAAAAAGCACTTTTCACTTTCAACTGCATCCTAAAATGGTAAATATATCTGAGCTTGAGGAGAGTTGAGAAATACACTATATTGTCAAAAGTATTGGCTCCCCTGCCTTGACTCAGATATGAACTTAAGTGACATCCCATTCTTAATCCATAGGGTTTAATATGACGTTGGTCCACTCTTTGCAGCTATAACAGCTTCAACTCTTCTGGAAGGCTTTCCACAAGGTTCTTCCAGAAGCGTATTTGTGAGGCCACACATACCCCTTTTCCAGCAACGCGAACCTAGTTCAAGAACCGGGCCGGTGCCTGTGCTAGTTCGCAGTTTGTTCAACTTGCGAACCTTGTGAGAAACCTGTTTGCGTTTCCACTGGCTAGAGAGCCCAGAGAGCCACGTCATTACGTCACTGTATACGTCTGAGGTTTCCCCGCAGCGCTAATTTCGAGCATAGCAGATATGTCTCTTCAGAAAAGGTGTTTATTTAGGCAAATAATACAACAACAATAAAATACACAAAATACTAAAATCCATTTTTTTTTTTTTTTTAAAGTGTAGAGCAGTGTGTGATCAATATCAATGATCAGACTGTTTGATGTTTAGTCATCTGCAGATTGGACCGTTCAATATCGTCGATGTTCGACAGCTCTACAAACACAAATCAGAGAACAGCTGTTTAATCACAAACTTGTCCACGACGCTGTGAAGACAGATATTAAGTCACGTTGGTAGTTGGTAACGTTAGTGAGCCAACGGCAGTCAGAAAGTGGCACGCTAACGTTGTTAACAATATCACGCTAGCTGGCTAGCCGGTCAGCTTACATTACCCGAGGAAGCATAGCCACTCGTTGCTGCTGTTACGAACGTAATCACTAGCTTGGTAAACAGACATATGTCGTTGGTTTGCAACAAGGTGAAACATTTTAAAAGTGAAACTTACCAGGAACAGTAACGTTAGTAAATCTCCACAGCAGCGTATTTTCCCCCATTGCCTTGAGTGTAAACAGCCCCTGACGTAGGTTTACGAACGGTTCTAGACCATCAAAGAGTTGGTGCCACTCTGGAACCAGTTTTCCTGGCCCTCAAAATGCCTCAGTGGAAAAGGGGCAATACTGATGTTGGACGGGAAGGCCTGGCTCTCAGTCTCCACTCTACTTCATCCCAAAGATGTTCTATCGGGTTGAGGTCAGGACTCTGTGCAGGCCAGTCAAGTTCATCCACACCAAACTCTCTCATCCATGTCTTTATGGACCTTGCTTTGTGCACTGGTGCACAGTCATGTTGGAACAGGAAGGGGCCATCCCCAAACTGTTCCACAAAGTTGGGAGCATGGAATTGTCCAACATCTCTTGGAATGCTGAAGCATTCAGAGTTCCTTTCACTGGAACTAAGGGGCCAAGCTCAGCTCCTGAAAAACAACCCCACACCATAATCCCCCTCCACCAAACTTTACACGTGGCACAATGCAGTCAGACAAGTACTGTTGTACTGGCAACCGCTAAACTCAGACTCGTCCATCAGATTGCCAGATGGAGAAGCGTGATTGGTCACTCCAGAGAACGTCTCCACTGCTCTAGAGTCCAGTGGCGGCGTGCTTTACACCACTGCATCCGACGCACTTGCTGATGTATGGCTTGGATGTAGCTGATCGCCATGGAAACCCAATCCATGAAGCTCTCTACGCTGTTCTTGATCTAATCTGAAGGCCACATGAAGTTTGGAGGTCTGTAGTGATTGACTCTGCAGAACGTTGGTGACCTCTGTGCACTATGTGCCTCAGCATCTGCTGACCCCGCTCCGTCATTTTATGTGGACTACCACTTCTTGGCTGAGTTGCTGTCATTCCCAATCACTTCCACTTTGTTATAATCCCACTGACAGTTGGAATATTTAGGAGGGAGGACATTTCACGACTGGACTTGTTGCACAGGTGGCATCCTATCACAGTACCACGCTGGAATTCACTGAGCTCCTGAGAGCGACCCATTCTTTCACAATGTTTATAGGAACAGTCTGCATGCCTAGGTGCTTGCTTTTATACACCTGTGGCCATGGAAGTGATTTAACACCTGATTTTAGTTATTTGGACGGGTGAGTGAATACTTTTGGGAATATAGTGTAGGTTGGACACATGAGACACAGTTTGTGAACATGAGGGACAGTGAGTATGAAGTGAGCAGTAAATTAGAGCATGAATGTAGCAGTTCAGCGTTGACCAGCACTATTCTCCTTGAATTGTCAATCTGCTCCTCTGACTCTTTCTTAGCTGTTTTCGTTTTTAATATTTCTTTGAACTGTTTTACTGATAGCATGGTTAAATTGTTAATGCTGATGATACTCAGTTATATCTATCGATCAAGCCTGAAGAAACCAATCAGCTAGTTAAACTCCAGGCATGTGTGGATGACATAAAATCCTGGATGACCTGCAATTTCCTGATGTTAAACTCCGATAAAACGGAAGTTATTGTACTTGGGCCTAAACTCCTCCGAAGCTTGCTGTCTAAAGATATAGCGACTATTGATGGGATTGCCATCGCCTCAAATACTACTGTAAGAAACCTTGGAGTTATCTTTGATCAGGACCTGTCCTTTGACTCGCATATTTAACAAACTACAAGGACAGCCTACTTTCACCTGTGTAACATTACTAAAATTAGGCCAATGCTGTCTCAAAAAGATGCAGAAAAACTCGTCCATGCATTTGTTACCTCAAGGCTGGACTATTGTAATTCTTTATTATCAGGCTGCTCTAATAAATCTCTTAAATCTCTCCAGCTGGTCCAGAATGCTGCAGCTCGTGTTCTGACTAAAACCAGAAGAAGGGATCACATTTCTCCTGTATTAGCTTCTCTGCACTGGCTGTCAGTAAAATCCAGAATAGAATTTAAAATCCTCCTCCTCACTTACAAGGCTCTTAATGGACAGGCACCATCATATCTTAAAGAGCTAATTAAACCCTACTGTCCTCCTAGAGCACTACGCTCTCAGAATAAAGGGTTACTTGTAGTTCCTAAAGTCTCCCCAATTAGAACAGGGGCCAGAGCTTTCAGCCATCAAGCTCCTCTTCTGTGGAACCGTCTTCCGGTTCTGGTTCGTGAGGCAGACACTGTTCCCACATTTAAGAGTAGGCTTAAAACCTTTCTCTTTGTCACCGCTTATAGCTAGGGCTGGCTCAGATTTGCCCTGAGCCAGCTCTTGGTTAAGCTGCTATAGGCCTAGACTGCTGGGGGATTATAGTGGCACACTGAGCCTCTCTCTCTCTCTCTCTCTCGCGCGCTCTCTCTGTGTATGTTCCCCCGGAGTCCCTGTGCTCTCTTGCCTAGCAGGTCTCCCTGGACCGTGGTGGAACCTGATCCGGACTGCACCGATGTTGTGGGCTTGTTTGCCTCTTACTGCCAGTATTTTTTATTAAAGTAATTGACTAAAATCGGCATCTCTACTGTCACTAACTTGACTATCTGGCTATGCTTTCTGGTCCAGCAGAGTCCACTGAGGTCCTGACCGATGCAGACTTCTAACTGGCCTGATGCTGGAAACACCACATTGTAGCTCCACCTGCCCGCTGTGTGACTGCTCAACTACTCCTGCTTTCTGGTCTACGGCGACGTGGTTGGGATGAATCCATCTCGGCGTGGCTGTGCCTGCTGCCATGGACTACTACTGTTGATACTATTGCTTCTGTTAATACCACCACTACTGTTAATGCAACTATTACCATACTACCAACACCAAATGCAGTTGGAACCCAAGGGCCTGGGCTGCACGAGATTTCTGCCTAAAAGCCTATTACAGTTTTTCTCGATCGTTTACACACATTTTCTGAATGCATGCCTACTATCAGAACTCTACACACAAATCAAAAAAACACACACAATGGGCAAAACCCCTCAATTCTCCTGCAAAATGAAACTTTACATTCAAAACAATGTTATTTCTTCTCAAAATGGTATTTTGTTTTCAAATGACACACACAAACCATAATATGAATAGACATTTATAAGAACCAGTTGAACACTGATGTGCTCAATGTAAAACACGATGAACACTTCTTCTCCATTTATCATAATGACTTAGGCCTTTTTTTGTTCAGTGTCATACTCACTACAGACAGTACTTTTTTTTTTCACTTTGTTGTATGATGTGAAGCACTTTGAGTCTGCCTTGTGTATGAAATGTGCTATACAAATAAAGTTGCCTTGCCTTGCCTACATACATACATACATGTGTTGTAAAATATTTTAGAATATTGTTTTTATACTCAAAACACAAATAAACGGTAACAAATATATTTTATTTTTCCAACAAGAATACTGTAATGTATACAGTTTTCATCCCAACCAACACAAAGTAGCATATACAGTGGTCTACATACAAAACCAGAATAATTTACTGTATACAGTTGCAATGTTTTCCTTGGCCAAGCAGCGGGGGAAATATCGCCTAGCATGGCGAATCCAGCCATGAATAGCATCAACCGCTATATCTCCACATGCGTCGATGAACACTTCTTCTCCATTTGCCATGATGACTTAGGCCTTTTTTTGTTCAGTGTTACACTCACTACAGACAGTACATACATAAATGTGTTGTAAAATATTTTACAGTTTTTCTCAATTGTTTACACACAAATACTGGTACTTGAGACACAATGACCACAACATGTAACTCATGCACCAACACACTGAACTAACTCTGCTAAACTGCAAGCACAATTCCTGCTTTACACTCAAATTGCAGTTTTAAAACACACTTTTTTCAAAACACTACACACAATTCTCTGCATTTGGCACAATTTTCATGAAGAAAATCTCTTGTTTTCACAAGGAACACACTGCCATTCAAAATTCTAAAGTGAATTTCCCTACTATGCACACTGACTCATCACATGGGAAAACACCTGCAACACAGTTTTACAATTTGCAATCAGAGCATTAGCATAAAAGGGTAACAGGTGATCTCTTCTGTTTTGGAGCAATGGATGCCAACATTGGCAACAGAGGCAGAGGAGTGAGAGTACGAGGAGGAGGACGGGGAGGACGAGGACGAGGACGAGGAAGGCCAAGGACCATAATTTCTGATGAGATCCGAGCCACTTTGGTTGACCATGTGGTCAACCATGGTCTAACAATGAGAGAGGCTGGGCAAAGAGTACAGCCAAATTTGAGCAGGTACACGGTAGCATCCATTATCCGGACTTTCCGAAATGAAAATAGGTAAGAAATCTACTCTCACTAGAAAATCGCAGTACTGCATATAAATACAGTACTCAATGAGAACAGTTGTACAGTATTGCCTGTGGAATATTCTGTAAAAATAAAGTATGTTTCAAGTATTTGGGAAATGTATTCCTACTTTGTATTCCTACACAGTATTTTACTATTTGTATTGCAGAACTGAAAGATTACCAACACAAGGTGGTCGGCAACGTCTTCTGTCTCCTGAACAGGAAACTGTAATAATCAACATGGTCCTAGAAAATAACGCCATAACATTACGGCAAATTCAAAGGAAAATAATAGAAAACAATGAGATATTTGGAAATATTGATAGGATAAGCTTATCAACACTGGACCGTGTCTTGCGCAGAAACAATCTCAGGATGAAGCAGGTCTACAGGGTGCCATTTGAGCGCAATTCAGAAAGAGTCAAAGAATTGCGATATAACTATGTGCAAGTAAGTCCTATACAATCCCACAATTGATGCATACTCTCAACACTGTATAAATTATACATATTTCAGTATTGTAATCATAATGATTGTGCTTCACAATAGTGACCACATGTCTATTTCTGATATTGTCATGTGTGTTTCAGAGGGTCCTTGAGCTAGAGGTGGTTGCAGTGGAGCACCAGTTCATCTTCATTGATGAGGTTGGATTCAACCTTGCAAAAAGACGAAGGAGGGGAAGGAATATCATCGGCCAGCGTGCCATTGTTGAAGTCCCTGGCCAGCGCGGAGGGAACATCACAATGTGTGCAGCAATTACCCACCATGGCGTCATCCATCACCATACTACCCTTGGCCCCTACAACACTGCCCATCTGATCACATTCCTGGACACCCTACACAACACGCTCATTCCACCAGATCAGATAGACGGCCCAGAGCAGCTCAGGTACGCTGTCATTTGGGACAACGTAAGTTTCCACCGGGCTGCTCTGGTTCAGAATTGGTTCACTGCCCATCCACGCTTTTTAGTTGTTTATCTCCCTCCATATTCTCCATTCCTCAATCCTATTGAGGATTTTTTTTCTGCCTGGAGATGGAAAGTGTATGACCGCAATCCACAAACACATATACCCCTTCTCCAAGCTATGGAAGACGCATGTGGAGATATAGCGGTTGATGCTATTCATGGCTGGATTCGCCATGCTAGGCGATATTTCCCCCGCTGCTTGGCCAAGGAAAACATTGCCTGTGATGTCGATGAGGTGCTTTGGCCGGACCGAAACAGAAGAGAGGATGCGGCATAGTTGTTTTTTTTTTATTTTGTTTTTTTTTATTTCAACTGTATACAGTAAATTATTCTGGTTTTGTATGTAGACCACTGTATATGCTACTTTGTGTTGGTTGGGATGAAAACTGTATACATTACAGTATTCTTGTTGGAAAAATAAAATATATTTGTTACCGTTTATTTGTGTTTTGAGTATAAAAACAATATTCTAAAAATATTTTACAACACATGTATGTATGTATGTAGGCAAGGCAAGGCAAGGCAACTTTATTTGTATAGCACATTTCATACACAAGGCAGACTCAAAGTGCTTCACATCATACAACAAAGTGAAAAAAAAAAGTACTGTCTGTAGTGAGTATGACACTGAACAAAAAAAGGCCTAAGTCATTATGATAAATGGAGAAGAAGTGTTCATCGTGTTTTACATTGAGCACATCAGTGTTCAACTGGTTCTTATAAATGTCTATTCATATGATGGTTTGTGTGTGTCATTTGAAAACAAAATACCATTTTGAGAAGAAATAACATTGTTTTGAATTTAAAGCTTCATTTTGCAGGAGAATTGAGGGGTTTTGCCCATTGTGTGTGTTTTTTTGATTTGTGTGTAGAGTTCTGAGAGTATGAGGCATGCTTTCAGAAAATGTGTGTAAACGATCGAGAAAAACTGTAGTATATATACGTTATATATTGTTTTTATATATTTAATTTTTCCCACAAGAATACTGTAATCTATACAGTGTTCATCCAAACCAAAACAAAGTTGCATATACAGTGGTCTACATACAAAACCAGAAGAATTTACTGTATACAGTTACAAAAAAACAACAAAAAAAAACAACTATCCCGCATCCTCTCTTCTGTTTCGGTCTGGCCACAGCACCTCATCCACATCACAGGCAATGCAAGCGATGGCCGAGCAGCGGGGGCAAATCCATGCTAGGCTCCTCCTCGTACTCTCACTCCTCTGGCTCTGCCTCTGTTGCCAATGTTGGCATCCATTGCTCCAAAACAGAAGAGCTCACCTGTTGCACTTTAATGCTAATGCTCTGATTGCAAATTGTAAAACTGTGTTGCAGGTGTTTTCCCATGTGATGAGTCAGTGTGCATAGTAGGGAAATTGACTTTAGAATTTTGAATGGCAGTGTGTTCCTTGTGAAAACAAGAGATTTTCTTCATGAAAATTGTGCCAAATGCAGAGAATTGTGTGTAGTGTTTTGAAAAAAGTGTGTTTTAAAACTGCAATTTGAGTGTAAAGCAGGAATTGTGCTTGCAGTTTAGCAGAGTTAGTTCAGGGGGTTGGTGCATGAGTTACATGTTGTGGTCACTGTGTCTCAAGTACCAGTATTTGTGTGTAAACAATTGAGAAAAACTGTAAGGCAGTTTTTCTCGCCACTGTCGCTATAACGCTTGCCCCTGGGTGATGTTGGGAATTTGAAATTGTGTTGACTCTTGAAATTTTGAGCATATTCTAGTCCTGCTCAATGTGTTAAGTGTCCTGAGATGACTTCTGTTGTGATTTGACACTATAAATAAAATTGAATTTAATTGAATTGAATTAAAGGACCACACCAGTGTTACTACATGTCATTGCCCATCAACAACATCCGCCACCTAGTTTACAAAAACCTCTATACCGTGTGTACCAAAATTGCTTTATTTTTTAGATAGTTTATTTATGTTTTATTATGATTTGATCAATGCACACATTTAAAGGGATGGCAGTGAACGTTTTGCAACACGAGGAAGCAGGAAAGACTTACGCATTACGCTAATCATAAATCTACACTATGATAATTAATCGCTGTTGTTAGCTGTTGTTGTGAGCTGGAAACCGACTCACGGAGCGGCTCCCGGTCGGTCAGAGCGCAGACCCCGGCAGTCACCGAGGTTCAACAGCTGAGTGGCGGCGGCGAAGAGGCGGAGGCTCCGCTTTTATGTCCGCGTCATAACGCTTTTGGTGCGTGCTCCCCCTAAATGTCTCAAAAAAGACGTAGCCTAGGGCAAAATCTGGAATGAAAAATGACACTGTTATTTCATCCCCGAATCCCATTCATAAACACAATATCTAATATCAGTTAACGAGTCGTTTTCCGTTTTTAAAACGAATAACGGTGTAGGAGACATACAGGTTGAGGATGAGGAGCACGGTGTGCTTGAGAGTGTGTGTGTTGCAGAGGTGGTGGTTCACGTTGTAGTGGGCGTGTGCACGTGCGGAAGTGGGTGTGTTTAAAGGTGCGCACTCACCTGTGACACAGATGATTAATTTTTGTTGACCGCTATTCATTCATTCATCACCCTTTTATCTGTTTAATCCGCTGGTTTCCATTCATCCATCTCAGCTGCGCTGTAATAGCTCTGTGCTGTTTGTCACTAATAAATGCACCAAAAGCATCTTTGGATCTCAGCGTATCTGTCCTCATAGCCTCTTAGCGCGTCAAAAATCTGCGAACCTGAGGACCCAACCTTTTACTCTCAGCGGCTAATAATGTTTGGTAAGGAAGCCGCAACAAACGGGATACGAGTAATTTTTCTGTTTTTCGTTCTTTTATTTTGAAGCGAAAAACGGGAAACGACTCGTTATCCGTTTTGCGATTGTTGACTTCAAAACGAAAGTTGGATGGCCGCAACGTACACGGACCATTTATCCACTTAATCATTGTGTGCGTCTCTTCCCTGGCCGCCGTCCAGCTTGCTGACGGAGGATACGCCAACAGCTCTGGCAACCTCGAGTCTGGAGGGGAGGGGGTGGAGGGGGAGGCGGATACGACTCGCCGCAGTGTTTTGAATTTGAGTGTCGTACCGTTTTTGGCCACATTCTTACATATGGCGCCTTTAACATAGTTTGATACTTTTACCTGCTATAACATGAGAAATAAACATGGGTACATTTTGTAAAGGGGTTTGTTCCTGTCAGATCACGTATTTCAAAATAGTAAAAAAAAATAAAAACAAAAGAAATGGATTCCATGACTTATTAAGAGGATCTATTTATGTCGGCATGCAACTGCAATTTCTGTTGGTAACGCTGCCAGCCCTTGTGCTCCAGTGAAAACTCTAACTGATCTGTTGTTGTTACTTTGCTGAAAGTGTTCTCACTTGTGTCTCTTCCACCTCCGGTTACTACCAGAACCGGAGCTGAGCCTGCCTCTGTTGCTCACTGTCCTCACCTGCCACCATAATCACCAGCCTGCACCAGTTCTCCACCAGCTCTCCACCACCAGACGGCACCACCTTCCGCTTGGAGAACCATCTCCCCTGTTCAGCATTTAAAACGTGTTGCTTGCAAGAACCCAGATTGGCTTAGGCCAAATAAAAAGCTTTATTTTATTGAAGTCAGTGTGTCATGTCTGAATCTGCCTTTGGGTCTAGAAAGAACTTAAACCAAATCGTAACACAAGTATATTTTACAATAAACTACCTCCTTGTTGTGGATTATTCCTTATTCCTTATTCTTTCCCATTAATACTAATGATTCCTCACAATGTGAGCTGTCTCTGAAGAAATGGTCCTACTTCTCTCTTGATGTATTATCTCAGTAAACATTGTAAACATGAGTTTATGGTCTCAATCTCTAGTTTCAAGTCTTATTCAATCTAGCATGATGTTCATTTAGTACATTATGGTCCATTTAGAGTCAAACTACTTTCGGGGGCGGGGCTACCTGTGAATGACAGGTCCTTTGTTTTATAAGTGAAAAATAACTATTTTTTGCTTTCACCTTTTGGGCTCAACCCTTTTTACCCCACTACTGAAATGTTTTTCTTGCCACTGTGGCGCTGTAACGCTTGCTCCTGGGTGATGTTGGGACTAATTGAAAGTCATTTGTGTCTGTGTTCTAGTCCTGCTCGGTGCATAGTACAGCATACAAGTGCCCTGAGGTAACCTTTGTTGCCATATGACACTATAAATAAAAATAGAATTGAATAATACCTTCCATAATGTGTATTATTATAATTTGTTGTTCAATATGTTGTATATCTTCTTCATACTACCCTTACACACCTCCAACATATGCTAGCAATAATCAGATCTACCTACACTAAACTTCACGAGCAGGACCAGACCCCAGCTGCCTACTTCCTGTTTCTCCATAAATACCTCTCCTCCTGTTCTGCTCTGGTATTCAGTGCCCCTCGTCCCACCCTGATCTTCTCTTCCTCTATGTTCCTTTCTCATCTCCACTACGTTTGGTCCTGAGGGGGTACACCATGCTACAAGCAATTCAAGCAGTGAAAATCAATCATGTTTTTATGTAATAAATCTATACACTCTTAGAAACAAGGGTTCCAATAGGGTTCTTCTACAAGGGCTGAGGTTCTACCTGGAACCATTTGCTTCTATAAAACTCTTTCCCGAAGAAAGGGTTTTTCAAGGGTTCTTGGTAAGACTAATGGCTCCAGTAAGAACCATTTTGATCCAGAGAACCCTTTAAAACCCCTTTCCTGAATAAAGGGTTTTAAAAGGGTTCTTGGTAACACTAAGGGTTCCAGTAAAAACTATTCTGATCCAGAGAACCGTTTTTGGAAGAAAGAGTTCTTTAGGGATTGTTGAAAGCATGGGTATAAGATCCTTTGTCACCAGGGACATACTTCCTGATAACACTTACCAATAATGGCACAAAATACAATTCCTTGTGACTACTGATACAAATACTTTTCATATCCAGTTTTTTGTTTGTTTATTTGTTTTTTTCTTTTTCTCCAGATCCTGTTGATCAAACTGTAACATAATTGCCCATCTTGGGATTTGAACACCTGCCACCCAGTCTAAAGTCACTGGCAGTAGTGACTGAGCTAACCAGCTAGCTGCATTGAGTCATCAGGTCCACCATACTAGTCTATTACCTTACACCTTCTGATCAGACATACAAATAATGGCCTATAACTGAAATGTTCTGTTACCAATTTATTTTCACAACCATTAATTATAAGAAAGCAAGACCTTCATCAGCAAATCTTGACCCAGGCAAAGATTAGCTGTGACTGGGATTTTAACCCCCACCCTCCTATTCTAAAGTGTGTACCATTACCCACTGAGCTATCCAGCAGAACGTGAATCCACACTCACTCACACAGCCAGGTTGACAGCTCCTTCATGTCAGTGGTCAGACAGTAAGCTGATCATGTGTCTGTTTAGCTCTGTCTGTACAATGTGTGACTTCTGCTTTTAGGTCTCAGGTTCAATTCCCATGTTGACAGATATCATATGTTACTGGTTGCACTTCCAGACAATTAGCTCAGTTGGCTAGGAGCTGGTTCTTGGTGCCATATAATGTGGGTTCAAGCCCCAGCAAGTGTGATAATTGTAATACATCAAAATGCCTGTTAGTTTTTGTGAAACAAATGTACAAAATTTTAGAGTCGTGGTAGATGATGTTTGACAAAAACATCAGAATTTTACCTCAAAAACTGATTTTTTTTTACAGTGGTTTCAAATCTGCCTGCGCGACAGTGAATTGCTTACTCAATTTGTGAAACCACAGTTGAGTTGCCACTTGCCAATTACCTCAGATCGATAGACAATGGTCTTTGGTTCCGGAAATTGTGGATTTCAGCCTCAACTGGTGCAAAATGAACATTATGTCAACTGTCTTGCCTTCCTATTCTCCTGTTTGTTGCTCAGAATTGCCTAAATTTGCCAAAAATAGCCCGGACCTGACCCATCGCTGCGCAGCAGTAAAAGTTTAGTTACACTACATATAGTTTGAGGTTGTGAGTTCAAGGCCTGGTTGATGCAGAGTGACCATGTTAATGCCAACTTAGGTGATGTATGGATTAGTGACAGACAATTTGAAAAATATTAAACACTTATTTTACAGACAATTTTACTCATGTATTTGTCTCCTCCTCATACTTTTCCATGATCGGCCTCATCCCATGGCTGCTGTACCCTGCTGACTGGCTTAGTTCAGTGATAGAGGAAGGTCTTTGAAGTCAGAGGCCAAGCCTTAACTGATGCAAAAATCATATTGTAATGCTGACTTTGGGGCTACTACATCAGGGTTTGTTGATGCCGGGAACTGAACATTTATCTCCCAGGGGAAAAGGCCAGGTTTGGTGTGTTGGGCCTGGGAGCTGGCCCCATGGTGGCTGTCATGTGTGAGTTAAGAGCTGGTTGCCCCATGGATTGCACCATATTGTCTGGTATTCCCCCTCTACAAACCAGGTGTGACGTACCAATAGTGATTACTGTGAACAGAACAGAACAAAGAAGAACAGAAGAGAGAGAGAACAGAAGAAACTTTAGAGAATCAAGGTGAGCTAAATATAATATCTTATTTCAGCATGCTTGACCCTAGCTGAGGACTTTTATGGTGAAAGTTGGACTAAGCATTTGTTTCTTGTTATGTTTTGATTGTTTGTTTGTTTTCTTGTAGAAATGTCTTACACAGCTTGGACGAAAGCCAAAGTGTGCCATTGGCTTGAAAAAGAGGGTTTTGCCGAGATTTCCATTATTGTTACAATACGTAACATTTTGAGTTATTGTTACATAACACTGAAAAGTATTTTAACATTATTTAAATCAATGTGAAAACTTTGTGGGGTTCCCTCACTTTCTCATGATTCTGTTCCACTGTCACAGTTACTATGTACAGTATGTACTCTGATTCCTTTCATTGGACCATGCATTATTTTATTGTTTGTAGATAGCTTACAATAAGGCGCAGTAAATGCAGTAAGTGCACCTTGGATTGAAGGAACTAACACTTTTTCGTCTCCCCTTTCTGCCATGTCACCGTTGCTGGAGATTACACAAATTCACCTACTGAGGACAGCATGATGTGCCTGGCCTGTCATGTTGCTGATTCCACTGGACCAGGGGTGCCCAACTCCGGTCCTGCAGAGCCACTGTCCTGCATGTTTTAGGTTTCTCCCTGCTCTTACACACCTGATTCTAATGATGTGCTCATTATCAAGCAACTGAAGCTTGTCACAGGTTTAAAAATCATTCGAATCAGGTGCAGGGAGAAACCTAAAACATGTGGCTCTTCAGGACCGGAGTTGGGCACCCTGCACTGGACCGATGCTGACTTTTGACCTGTTCTCCCCTGGGACCTACACAGCCTGTTCTGTTGGACTATCTTTAAAAAAATGTTTTTCTCATTAAAATGTTTTGAATGTTTGTTTAATGTCAAAATGATAAATGACCACAATATAATATGAACTAAACTGATCTGTAGAATACAATATGGTTCTTTATAGAACCCTCAGAGGACAAGACAGTTATTTGTGAAAACCTTTGAAAAGGGATGTTTTTAGATCCCCCTGTGTGAGGTCTCGATGAAACCCTTGAAACATGAAAGGGTTCTTGGTGGAACTCCTTTTGTAGGTTCTAGATGAAACCCTTGAAATATGAAAGGGTTCTTTGTCGAACTCCTTGTGTGGGTTCTAGCTGAAACCCTTGAAATACGAGAGGGTTCTTAGTGGAACTCTCTGTGGGGGGTTTAGATGAAACCCTTGAAATATGAAAGGGTTCTTAATGGAACTCCCTGCGTGAGTTCTTTGTAGAACCTCTAATGAGGGGTTCTGGGTGGAACTCCCTGTGCGGGTTCTAGATGAAACCCTTGGAAAATGAAAGGGTTCTTGGTTGAACCCCCAGTATGGGTTCTTTGTAGAACTTCTCATGGGGGGTTCTGAGTGGAACCTTACACAAACAGTTCTAGGTATAACCCTTTATGTGGGGTTCTCGGTAGAACCCTCCAAAAGGGTTCCAGGTGGAACCTTTATAAAAGGTTCTACCTGGAGCCAAAAAGGGTTCTCCTATGAGGACAAGCCGAAGAACCTTATATGGTTCTACTTAGCACTTTTATTTCTAAGAGTGTAGGATATTTCTTTGAAGGCGTGGTCCTCATTAGTATGTGATTCAAGTTCTAATTGGACTTCAAACAAAAAATTGTTGAGTCAGCCATAAAACTTGATATTGATATTTTTCATGGGCAGTCGCTGTTTGTGGGAGAGAGACCAGTTGAGAACCTGCCAATTTATTGTAATGTATGTCAATAAAAGTAGTGTATTACGTAACTAATAAAAAAGAACAAAGCAGTTCATGATTGTTAGCTGATTGTCTGATTAAAACAGAAACGGTCATATTAAATCCTGCACAACCGTGCTGGATTTAGTATGACTGCGTCCGGAGTTCACAAACCATCCTTTCTGCCGTGGCTTCTCTGCATGTGTGTGTTGCTTACCCCCTCTCAGCCAAAGACACAGAAACAGCAATGTACCTTTTTAGAAAGTCCTGAACTCACCTGTGTGCTGTTAACATGTTAATCCAGTGGACGGAATGGAACAATCCCAGTACAGAGGGCCAGAAATCCCACACTCTTAGAAATAAAAGTGCTAAGTAGAACCATATAAGGTTCTTCGGCTTGTCCTCGTAGGAGAACCCTTTTTGGCTCCAGGTAGAACCTTTTATAAAGGTTCCACCTGGAACCCTTTTGGAAGGTTCTACCGAGAACCCCACATAAAGGGTTATACCTACACAGCAAATCCCAAAGTGTTAAAATCCCAGAGTTATGATGACCAGAGTAAAATGTTATACACTTTGGTGTTAAATGGGCACAAAGTACACTTGTCGGGGTGCACCAGAATCTCTCTTTGGTGTTGTCTCTAAGTATAATGCTGGTGTAGAGTTATTGAAGTGTTTATTTTGGGACGACGTACACCCTGAGAGTCCAACTGTTGATTGAGACTTTCCCGGCCACATCCAAGTTTAGGTTTCGATTCGTCATCAGGTCGCTGCGCCTTCTCATTGGTTGAATCCACCCAGCCGGTCGCCACCCCTCGTCAAAGCGACGGCAAAGACCTTTAAGCAGAGACTGCGACGGTTGATCACAGAGGAGTGAAGCCATCATTTTTGTGCTTTTCGAAACCGCTCAACGGGACGGAAGTTAAGAAACTACGGAGTGAATAATTCAGAATATTTAACCTTTCTTCGTGTTTTAGTTCTCATAAGTTCATAGCTAACTTAAACTAAAGTTAGCAACTTTAGGTAACGAAGCAAGTGCAAGTGGCTTCAATTTAATTTAGCAAACTTGCTGTATCACGGTAAAGTCATTGCAGACGTTTAATATATTATAATTTTTATCGTTGTTGTAGTGTTGGCTATAGTAAAGCAGGCAAAGTCAAAACGCTTTAGCATGTTAGCTATTGCGACGTTAAAGTTAGCTGTTGCTCCCAAAGCTATTTCAAAGCTTCTCACTCCCGCCCGAAACTATGCTGTTCGCGGTTAAATTTTACTTTGAGTTGCATTTAGTAGGCTATTGTGTGTGCAGTAGAGCATGACATTTTTCGGGAATTCCCGCGGGTCACGTAATGGGAGTCAAAGTTTTATTAATCCCGTGATTCGGACGGGATGGGAATAAAAATCAACGGGAGCGGGCAGGAGCGGGAACGCCATTAATAGATGATGATTTTCAGCCGTGTTAAACAACCAAAAGGACAGACACGTCCATTTTTGTAGTCATCTTTCAGTGAGCCAAAACAATTTTGACTTGCTTTAGCAAGTCAAAAGAACTACACATCCAACAGTGCTTTGACTTCCGGCCGGGCCGGCCACTACCGGAAGTTAAATGCGCGGAGGGAGGTAGAGGCGATGAAGCCGGGAAGCGAGAGCTACAGACTAAAGTCCGACACAATGATCCGTCGGTGAGATTAACTGACTTTATTGGGAAGTCGCAAATATTGCATAGATTCATGCGAGTTGAATGTGATGAAAAAACAAAAAAAAAACGGAGTTGGATGGGAGTGGGAGTAATTTTGAGTGGGAGCGGGAGTCATTCTACAGGAGTGGGACGGGATGGGATTTTTTTTTTTACTCCGGCCCGGGATTGGGATGGGATGGGATTTTTTCTCTGGGAGTGGGATGGGACGGGAGTGAAAATCCACTCCCGTGTCATGCTCTAGTGTGCAGTCACGCTTAACCAATTGCATTTTTGTGTTGTAATAGTGGAAGGACTGCAACAATGCTGTTCAAAGTGCAATACCAAGGAAAGAAGAAGTACATTAAACTAAATGGAGCATCGCATTCACAATTTCTCAATGAGGGTAAGTTATTGTTTTGGTGTAAGTGACAATGTCTGCTTAATTTATATAACACATTTACAACAACTGTAGTTGACCAAAATGCTGAACAGACTTTACCCAAACGTTAGCCCCACGTGACAACAGGTTTGGGAAAAAGTTCAAGTTTGCAAATATATTTCTGCATAATACAGCAGTAAATAAAGTTAAAGTACACCAAGTGTTTCTGTTGAGTGTGGATGACAAATTCACCCGCAGCAGCAGTGAATTATAAAGTTACTCCTATGATATCAAATATTCCAAATATGTTTGCTTGAAACATCATTAACTGCTCTGGATAGCTACCACAGAGTGGCCACTGGCTAGGGAATTGAAAGTGGCTTGAACAGAATAGAACTACATTTGTGAATTGCACTATTGCCATGGATTATGTATTGTTTTCATCTTCAGGTACACTACATTAACCATCAAAGAGCTTAAAAGCTGTACAGTAATGTAAAGGGCCTTTATTTGCCTCAACCAAATGCATTCCAGCCTTCATTAAAAAAAATGTTTTCTGTTTCATAGCTAAAGTCAAGTTCAACATACCCACTGAGACGGACATATATGTGCTGGATGACACTGGAACAGAGGTCGATGAAGAGGTCTTCAGTGACATCCTGGAGGAAAAAACGGACATCCTGTGGACTATTGTTGATGTCCTTTCAGTCACTGGTAAATGGTCATTTGATTATATTTTACATTGAAGGGTTACAGTACTAACATGCAGCCGTTCTAATTTACTTTCCATCACAAAAAAAGATAAGGTTCTTACAAATATCCTGTTTTAAATTTTATCTATTAGGTATTATTAGCTTTTTATTGTTTTCAGAACCGAACCAATACCTATTAAATATATCGGTACCGACCTAAATACTTGCTTGTCAACTAGTCTTGACTGTCATGGCCTTAAGTGTTTAAAGTGTGGCCATATCAACCGCCAACAAGAAGACAGTTTCCCTATGTCTTCCCACGCTCTCACTTCCTTTCAATTGAACCTGTGGGTCAATTAATGAAATCAGAAGTAAAAAAATGTTTTTGAAAACAATGTTGTGTTCCCTCTTTTCAGACTCTCCTGTCCCATCCAAATGCACAGAGACCTTGTCACTATCATCACGCTCATCAGGGAGTGATACATCTCTAATGTCCCCAAAAAGACAGCATGTTGATGACTCCTTTCTGATGTCTCCAAAAAGACACTCCGCTGATGATGCCATTCTGAAGTCCCCAAAAAGTCATATTGATGACAGTTCTTCACAGGCCAAAGAGGTGGTGTTTTTTTGTAGAATATTTATCCTTATGTCATAAGTATTGTATGTTTTTGACATAACATTTTTTGGTATGATCTAATTTTTTTTCTTATCCCTGTTAAGCTTGTCAAAAGAGTTTTGGAACAAAAGCCTGGAGGGGAGAGGATACTAAAAGAATACGCCATGAAAGGAGAGATGAAGGACCGAACACGACGTGATCTTGTCAACATCATTGTTGCTGATATGGTGGAAAAGTATGGGTAAGTAAAATGCTTTATAGTGCATGATTTAGTGAAGAGTATATTCAAAGTATTAGATTAAAGACAAATGCAGCTAAATAAGAGAAATGCAACTACAGACAGACGCAAATAGCAGGTGAGTATAATTGATAAATGACAACCATGGCCAGACAGAATTTTTTCCTTACAGTGCAACTTATCATTTATCTCCACAGACGTGCTCCACCGAAGGACAAAAGAACACAGTATGCATTGGGGATCGTAACACTGTTTCCTTCTCTAAAAGATCCCTACTCCAAAAAAGGCTATGTGAGTATATATTTTAAAGTGTGGTTAATTTTTCCTAATCTTTCATGTTATAGCAATCAAGACTTTTGCTGTTTGTTAGGTATAATATAAGCAGGCTTTTTCTATTACCAACATTGCTTGGGCTGCAGGCAGCAAGGGGCAATTAACATTCTTGATGGTAACTAATATTTTGTTTGTAAATCTTGTTAACCCTTCTTTTCTACAGGTATCTATATTGAATCATGCTGAAATTTCTTTATTAATTTCCAACTTTGTTATTGTTTTTAGGAACATTTCTTTGATGCAGATAGCAATGAGGGCTACATTGCCTGGAAGCTTAAAAACATACAGCGGGACCTGAGCCGTGACAGTAGCAGTGGAGTTAGGAGCAGAAGCTCTCGCATCTCAGACAGTAGCGGACCAGAGTTGGAGAGAGAAGTGGCTAAAGAGCACCAACTGGAGGGAGACCAATGTCGCGAGGCCATATCTCTACTGAAACACAGCACAGACAAAGAACAGATCTTCATGAAAATGAAAGCAACCTTCCACCACAGAAAAAAGCTGATCCACGATCCTGAGCAATGCAGCACAGTGCTTACAGTGTTCCCAAGGTTCCTTGACACAAAAGGCCTGGTAAGTTGACATTAATTATGTTTAAAATATGATGAAGGTGGTTATTTCCTCCCACTGCTGCCACCCTCAAATAAACCTACACATGCTTTCTCCCCTTTAGGTCTTGCAGGACTTTGAACTGTTGTTTGGAGCCGAGACTTCACCAAAGCTCCTTGAGAAATGGGGAACACTCCTGAAGGCAAAAGTAATAGAGCAAGCCAAAAACCTCAGCAAGACACCCCTGCTTGACTACCTCATTCAGTCTGCAGAGGAGAACCCTGATGAGGATGATGAAGTCCCAGGTAAATTATATAGAATAATAACCTGTTTGTATTTGGCCACCTTTTCAGATGTTAACTTATTCATTTTATTGACAATGACAAATGACTGTGCTAACAATTTATACTTTTTTATTGACAAGAGCTTTTTGAAGGGCTTTTGTCAGGTGTATTTCATGCTCAAAGCAGGTGCTCTCCCTTCTTCTCAGGTTGGGATAGTGACATGGCCTCACTTCTATTGCTGGTCTACCTCCTGCCACCACCATCAAGTGGAAAGAAGGGAGCTGTGAAGATCAGTATCCGGGAAGCTGTGGATCGTGTAGTAAAGTTTCATAAGGTCAGTGTATCCTGATTTCTATTTTTAAACCATCCAAGATGCAATAGTGTAACCCAACAAAACAAACATGTTTCAGCTAATTATTGTACATTTCACTTGATATAAAGGAACTATAGAAGTGGATTTCCTTACAGGTAGAGATGCAGTAGCATGGCTGTTTAACATACATACATGATAGAGTAAGTCTCAGTCAGGAAATATCTGAATCTAAATCTCTTCCAAACCTCCAGCATTTAGACAAGTAATGTCCCACAAATACCAGAATAAGTTGCAAGTGATGATATGTAAACACAACAGTCAGTTTTCAACAACTTCTCATAGGACAGTTCAGTTGAAGTTCCTTGTTTAATTCTTTGGGATGAATGGTGTGGAGGTAATAAATCTTTTTTGCAATGCAGCAGTTTCTTTTCAGTGTCACCTCCATGTTCCTTGTGAAAAATTAACTGAATAAAAATTTGAGGAAAAAGTGTACTGATACATTTGTTTGCTGTCTTACAGTCATGTCGCAGCCTTCAGGAGCACTCTGGTCCAGACCAGCGGAGGCAGCCCTACATCCTGGCAGTTGGGACAACAAGAAACAGCATCCATGAGTACTACATCGCGGTGGATGGTGAGCTCCTTCCCTGCAAGGCCAAGTCTTCCCTCTCAGCCTTTGATGAACTTTTCAAGACACATTATGTGTTTGGCATCTCTTATGACCAGGCCTTAAACGGCATGTACACATTTGTGCAGACCACCATCTACAACATTGACGTAGGGCTTTCTCACAAAACTCCCAGAGTCAAGGACCTTAGGGCAAAGCTCCTCAACTAAAGTTGCTATGTTTAGATGCTTTGTTTGCAAGTCCAGTTTTGTCACCATTCAGCAATTGGTCCGCCATCTCAAGCTTTCACATGCCTTTTTTCCTGGTAAGAAGTTTCAATTGGTGTGTGACCAGAATGGATGCCGTCAGAGATTTTGCACTTTTTCAGGCTTCAGAAAACATCTTCACTGCAAGCATAATGCTGAAAGTCTAGGTCAAACTGATAATGAATCAGTTACTCCTTCAGTTGTAATACCTGATCAGCAAACAGTGTCAGCTTCAATTTCAGAGCAACCAGTGAATTCTCAAAGCTGTAATGAGACCAGGCAACATACCCAAGAAATGTGTGCATCCCTTATTGCAAAACTTCAGAGCAGTGGTGTGGCTACTAATGTCATAAAGACTGTTGTTGAAAATATGGAGGAGCTTGTAGAGGAGTTGCATTCAAATGTTAAAGAAGATGTTGCAAAAATACTACCTAATGTTGAGGACATGAGAACAGAATTTTACGATTATTTTGACAGTCTTGAAAATCCATTTAGCAAACTAAACACTGAGACAAAATGGAAAAAATATTTCAAGGAGAAATGGGGTCTTGTAGAACCTGCTGAGGTTCCTCTAGGAGTGAGGTATGATACCAGAAGGAATCGAGCCACTGGCACATACGATCAAGTTCCTGTAACAGACAAATTTGTGTACATTCCTCTTTTGGAAACACTGAAGTTCATATTCAACAACAAGGAGATTTGTAATCATATTTCTCAGGCTTGTGAGAAAACGGGGGTTTATAAAGATTTCTGTGATGGGAACTATTTTAAAGATCACCCCCTTTTCTCTGAAAAGCCACACTCTCTCCAAATACAGATATTCTACGATGATTTTGAAATGGCAAATCCACTAGGATCCAAGCATGGTATCCATAAGATCCGAAGTATATACTTTATTTTACGAAATCTGTCTCCAAGGATAAACTCAGCACTTATGAATATTCATCTTCTGGCACTTTTTCATACTGAGGATGTAAAGAAGTATGGATTCAATGCCATCTTGGAGCCTCTTGTACTTGATCTGAAAGTCCTTGAGTGCACAGGAATTGAAGTGCCTTTCTCTGATGAACCAGTTTGCGGAACAATTGCACAAGTAACTGGGGACAATTTGGGATTGCACACACTACTTGGGTACGTTGAATCATTCAGCGCAAACTATTTTTGCCGTTTTTGTCTGGTAGACAAAGAGATCTCACAGACAGTTTTCAGTGATGATGATCCAAGAATAACATTCCGCAATAAAGCACTGCATGCTCAGCACTGCAATGACCTCATGGCAGATCCTACGCTGCCATCGACATTTGGAGTGAAGCGCACATGTTTACTTAATGATCTACAGTACTTTCATGTTTCTGACAACTATTCTGTAGACATTATGCATGACATATTGGAAGGAGTGGGGCAATTTGAGCTGAAGTTGCTTTTTGGTTACCTCTCAGACAACAACATCATATCCAAGACAGACATTTGTAACGGGATATATTCATACAATTATGGCTTTGTTGAGCGAAAAAATCGACCAACCAGAATCAACTTGGAGCAGCCTGGAAATGGCATCGGTCTCAATGCCATTCAAACATTTTGCTTGATACGGAATATGCCCTTGATATTTGGAGATGTTGTACAAGAAGGAAATGCACACTGGAGACTCTTGTTGCTTCTGTTGCAAATTATGAATATCATATTTTCTCCAGTCATTACTGATGGCATGACAGTATGTCTGAAGCATGTCATTGTCGAACATCATCAACTTTTCAAAGAGCTTTATCCACAGCGCAAAATGATTCCTAAACATCACTTCATGACTCATTATCCCAGGTCCATTCGTAAAATAGGTCCAATTCTTCATGTTTGGGCTATGAGGTTTGAAGCTAAGCATAGGTTTTTCAAGAACACAATCAAAAATTTCAAAAATATTACGTCGTTGGCTAAAAAACATCAGATGGCTATAGCATACCACTGGGAATCAATGCCATTTAAAAGTGTTGACTGTGGGCCAGTAAAAACTGTTCAGCTCAATGCCTTAGCAAATGGTGAAATAATTGCTGAAGAACTGCAGGTTGACTTGGACTGTGAAGTTGATGTGACATCTTGGATCACTTGTTTTGGGACAGAGTATCGCCCAGGCCTTCTGGTTTGTGCAAGTATAGATGAGGATTTGCCAATATTTAGTCAAATAACAGACATTGTTGCATTTAATGGGGACTATTTTCTTCTAGCAGAGGACTTTGAGACACTGTGTTTTGCAGAGCATTTTCATTCTTTTCAAGTGAGACAGGGAAATGCTGAAAAGGTTTCAATGCTGAAGGTTGATGAGTTGCGTTTGTTTAGGCCATTTGATCTGCAGACAACTTATGGTTTTGACAGAAATGACCAGTATGTGGTGCCTGTGCATGTGTTTGTATAAGAAACATGTTCCTTGTTGCCATGCACACCTTTTTTATTTTTCATAATGCTGTATTGTTTTCTCAAATTCATTTTCTGCTCTGCATTTTGCACTGTTTTGCACTGAGCCTATTTTTGGGTTGGTTCAAGTTGCAACTGGTTACATCGTCTAAATATGTAAAACCATCAATAGATATGTAATAACAGCAGCAACAAAAATAAAAATGTTTTCAAGTATCTAATGTGTAGGCTGTTCATTACTGAAGTGATGAAAATTCACCTTAAAAGTGTTGGGTGTACACCAGTCATAGAGTACATTCTCACTCACCAAGTGTTAAATAATCAGCTCTCCAAAGTGCTACAAAGCACTCATTTAGAGTACATCTTTTTACTCTCTGGGGGTTCAAGGTTTACACTGCAGGTGTTGGAAAGCACTGAAAGAGTGTCTAAAAGTACCAGTAATAGAGTATATTTGCACTCTCAAAGTGTTCAAATGTAACTCTTAATTTGGAGTATATATTTGACTCTTTTGACAGTGTTAAGTGAACACCGAACACTTGGACCTATATGTACCCCGAAATGGGTGTTAAATGTACACCTATAGAGTACAATGTACACTGTGATTTTTGCTGTGTAGAACTGTGTGTGTAAGGTTCCACCCAGAACCCCCCATGAGAGGTTCTACAAAGAACCCATACTGGGGGTTCCACCAAGAACCCTTTCATTTTCCAATGGTTTCATCTAGAACCCAAAAAGGGAGTTCCACCCAGAACCCCTCATTAGAGGTTCTACAAAGAACCCACGCAGGGAGTTCCACTAAGAACCCTTTCATATTTCAAGGGTTTCATCTAGAACCTGCACAGAGAGTTCCACTAAGAACCCTTTCATTTTTCAAGGGTTACGTCTAGAACCCACAGAGGGAGTTCCACTAAGAACCCTTTCATTTTTCAAGGGTTTTATCTAGAACCAACAAAGGGAGTTCCACTAAGAACCCTTTCGTTTTTCAAGGGTTATGTCTAGAACCTACACAGGGAGTTCCACTAAGAACCCTTTCGTTTTTCAAGGGTTTTATCTAGAACCCACACAAGGAGTTCCACTAAGAACCCTTTCATATTTCAAGGGTTTCATCTAGAACCCACACAGGGAATTCCACTAAGAACCCTTTTGTTTTTCAAGGGTTTCATCTAGAACCTACAAAAGGAGTTCCACCAAGAACCCTTTCATGTTTCAAGGGTTTCATCTAGACCTCACACAGGGGGATCTAAAAACATCCCTTTTCAAAGGTTTTCACAAATAACTGTCTTGTCCTCTGAGGGTTCTATAAAGAACCATATTGTATTCTACAGATCAGTGTAGTTCATATTATATTGTGGTCATTTATCATGTTGACATTGAACAAACATTCAAAACATTTTAATGAGAAAAACATTTATTTAAAGTCCAACAGAACAGGCTGTGTAGGTCCCAGGGGAGAACAGGTCAAAAGTCAGCATAGGTCCAGTGGAATCAGCAACATGACAGGCCAGACACATCATGCTGTCCTCAGTCGTGGATTTGTGTAATCTCCAGCAACGGTGACATGGCAGAAAGGGGAGACCAAAAAAATGTTTAGTTCCATCAATCCAAGGTGCATTTACTGTGCATTTTCTGTGCATTTACTGCCTTATTGTAAGCTATCTACAAACAATAAAATAATGCATGGTCCAATGAAAGGAATCAGAGTACATACTGTATGTAGTTATCGTGACAGTGGAACAGAATCATGAGAAAGTGAGGGAACCCCACAACGTTTTCACATTGATTTAAATAATGTTAAAATACTTTTCAGTGTTATGTCACAAGTACTCAAAATGTTACATATTGTAACAATAATGGAAATCTCAGCAAAACCCTCTTTTTCAAGCCAATGGCACACTTCGGCTTTCGTCCAAGCTGTGTAAGTCATTTCTACAAGAAAACAAACAAACAATCAAAACATAACAAGAAACAAATGCTTAGTCCACCTTTCACCATAAAAGTCCTCAGCTAGGGTCAAGCATGCTGAAATAAGATATTATATTTAGCTCACCTTGATTCTCTGAAGTTTCTTCTGTTCTCTCTCTCTTCTGTTCTTCTTTGTTTTGTTCTGTTCACAGTAATCACTATTGGTATGTCACACCTGGTTTGTAGAGGGGGAAGACCAGACTATATGGTGCAATCCATGGGGCAACCAGCTCTTAACTCACACATGACAGCAGCCGTTGTGCCAGCTCACAGGCCCAACACACCAAACCTTGCCCTTTCCCCTGGGAGATCAAGGTTCAATTCCCGGCATCAACAAACCCTGATGTAGTAGCCCCAAAGTCAGTGTTACAAAATGATTTTTTCATCAGTTAAGGCTTGGCCTCTGACATCAAAGACCTTTCTTTATCACTGAACTTTTGTGCAGCTTCACAACTTGACTAAGCCAGTGTAGAAGAAAATGTGTTACCTTACATTTCTTATTTGTATCCCATATAATGTTCCTTTCTCTCGGGAACATCAAATGTCCTGCTGAGCTGCATTCATTGTATGTAACCCTTGCCATGTTGATGAAAAGACCCTTTGATCTGTCCCCCTTCCTGGACCGTCTCCGAAACACCTTCATCTCACATACTTGATCAAGGCCTTCATGAATGGCCCCTGTTGTGACACTATGTAGAAAGAACCCAGCTGTTCCGAGGGAAGTCACACCTTTATGTTGTCTCAGGACGTCTCTTCCTCTTGGGAGAGACGCGTATTGAATCTATGTAAATCCACTGTTTAGACCTGCCCCTTTGGTTCTGTGTATAAAGTTATCCCTCACCTCACATATTTTAGAATGGACTGTGTGGCAACGCGACATTGTCTTTTCTCCACTGTCAGTGATTAAACCTCATTTGAACCAGCCACAGAATTGGACCTGAAGAGTTGTCTTCCACAATATAAGCAGGGTACAGCAGCCATGGGATGAGGCCGATCATGGAAAAGTATGAGGAGACAAATACATGAGTAAAATTGTCTGTAAAATAAGTGTTTAATTGTCTGTCACTAATCCACACACCATCTCAGTAGGCATTAACATGGTCACTCTTCATCAACCAGGCCTTGAACTCACAACTTCAAACTGTATCTCTAGATCACGTGACTTGTAACAAACTTTCAAAAGCCTGTCCAGTGAGTAGTATAGCTCACTTAGATGCCCCAGAAAGAGGGGTTATATCCTTGCTGTAGGGACCCAGGGTTCAATTCCCCTGGCTGCTTCTTTGCTGTGTGTCAATTTCCTCCTGAAGAAGGGAGTAGTGTAACTAAACTTTAAAAAATAAACACAATTATTTATTTTATAATTACAAATTCTGATATGTTTTTGTCAAACATCATCTACCATGACTCTAAAACTTTGACTTTTCATTTGTTACACAATGACTAGCAGGTATTTTGATGTATTACCATTATCACCCTTGCTGGGGCTTGAACCCACATCGTCTGGAACCAGCTCCTAGCCAACTGAGCTAATTGTCTGGAAGTGCAATCAGCAAGGTATTATATCTGTCAACATGGGAATTGAACCTGTGACCTAAAAGCAGAAATCACAGTTTGTACAGACAGAGCTAAACAGACACATGATCAGCTCCTTCTGTCTGACCACTGACATGAAGGAACTGTCAACCTGGCTGTGTGAGTGAGTGTGGCGAGTCAGAGGAGGCCCTGACCTACACATTCTGCTGGATAGCTCAGTGGGTAATGGTACAGACTTTAGATTTGGAGGGTGGGGGTTAAAATCCCAGTCACAGCTAATCTTTGCCTGGGTCAACAAGATTGGCTGATGAAGGTCTTGCTTTCTTATAATTAATGGTTGTGAAAATAAATTGGTAACAGAACATTTCAGTTTCAGGACTGCCATTATTTGTATGTCTGATCAGAATGTGTAAGGTGATAGACTAGTATGGTGGACCTGATGACTCCACCCACCTAGCAGGTTAGCTCAGTCACTACTGCCAGTGACTTTAGACTGGGTGGCAGGTGTTCAAATCCCAAGATGGGAAATTATGTTGCAGTTTGATCAACAGGATCTGGAGAAGAACAAATAAACAAAAAAATGGATATGGAAAGTATTTGTATCAGTAGTCACAAGGAATTGTATTTTGCACCATTATTGGTAAGTGTTATCAGGAAGTATGTCCCTGGTGACACAGGATCTTATACCCATGCTTTCAACAATCCCTGAAGAACTCTTTCTTCCAAAAACGGTTCTCTGGATCAAAATAGTTCTTACTGGAACCCTTAGCGTTACCAAGAACCCTTTTAAAACCTTTTATTCAGGAAAGGGGTTTTAAAGGTTTCTCTCGATCAAAAAGGTTCTTACTGGAACCATTAGTGTTACCAAGAACCCTTGAAAAACCCTTTCTTCGGGAAAGGGTTTTTCAGAAGCAAATGGTTCCAGGTAGAACCTCAGCCCTTGTGAAAGAACCCTATTGGAACCCTTATTTCTAAGAGTGCCTGGAGGTCTGAGGTGCTTGTCAGTCCATTGTCAACAGAAGACAGGCAATTGTGCTGGTGCTGTTAAAAATCGGCATTACAATAGAGCAAAAAGAAAAAGTGTGAGGCTATAAATGCTTGGAAAAAGAAAGGCAGAGAGGGGACTCATCATAAAAATGATTTTATTATCCTAATTATTATCAGAGGACGGATATCAATTCTTCACTTTTTACAATATACTGTCAGTCAGTTTTATACATTGTTTTATATATTAATCATTTTCAAATATTTTTACATGCTTTTGGGACTGACATTCCCTGGTCAGGTTAAGCAGAAAAATGAAAAAAAAAGGCACATGATTGCTCTTGTCCTCAGTGAGCAATACAGTCCAAAGAAACAAAGAACTGTAGTGGTTTGTATGAGCGCAGGTGAGGAGCCTCCTGATCATGTGACCCTTTGAAGCCTACTACATGTCTTGCTAGTGCAGCACGATATGTCCAAAGAAATTTTCCAAATTACAGACCTTATTAATCACTTAGATGTGGCAATTGACAGCAATCACATGTTTTGATTTGCTCAGATAAACTAAAACAAGAATAAAAAGAAAACACTCAAAGATTCTTCCTCATCTCCAAAGATCTGATACTGCAGAAACAAAATAATCGGAGGATCTTGAGCCACCTTTAGGGGCTGCACTCAGGTGTCTTGTTACTCTGTTCTGTACATGTAGCTGAATGTCAGAAATGTGGGACATTTCAAAGCTTGTCATAAGGTCTCTGTGAACGCACAGCTCAGTGGAACACATGAATTGATCAGATGCCTCTTTAAGACTCAAAGTTGCAAAGCTCTGTGGCCTGAAGGGAGCTCAGTGTGCTGTACAGTCTGTGAAGTAGCACACGCTTGTGCCACCAGTCCCTGCAGCTCTCTGAACTGTCCACAGTTTGAGATCCGACTGTGATTTGAAACGCTGCCCAAACTGTCTCAGAGGTTGTGCTCCGGCTTCAATGCCTGGGATGCTTAATCCAGTTTCGTATCATCCACTTCTGACCTGAGCATCTCTGGACCACCAGGCGAAGGCCAAAGTTGGCATCTTTGGACATTTCGACCTCCAAGCATCGACCGGTGTCCCTGCTGATGATTGGACCATTCTGTGACAAAGATGACATATGACATATCAAAACATAGCAAAATGTCTTCACTCTTTGATCAACTGTATTCTAATGCCTGTTTTTAAGGTATCACTTATTATTCAGAAAACATATTCGTAACTCAAGATCACAGTCAGACGATCAAGTGTTTGCTTCTTACCTGTGTAAAGTCCCAAAGCCTCTGGGAAGTCCTTGAAACAGCGTCACATTTTTTCAGTCTGGGAGTACGTCCTCTGCCGTCATCAATGAGGCATTTTGTGTCAGGCAGAAAGGTGGTTGACCCCAGGGGTCCTAGCTGGAGAAGCCCCTCGGTAGCATAGCGGGCGAGCTGCAACAGAGAGAAAAACCACTGTTACCACAGACTGTAGGCTATATGAGAAGGGGACGTACTCATCATGATGTCATTGGATTTTGGTCTATGGTTTTGAAGTCTTGAGTTCGAAATGTTGGCAATCGCCACCTTGGAATTTTTGCAACTGCATATTTATGCATATATATTTGCATATTTGGCCTGTGGAGGAGTGACTTGTGGATCTGACATAGATTCGACTTTGTAAACAGGAAGCAGTGCGGTAAACAACATATACACATCATTTAATATTATTTAACATTGTCCCGGATGTGCTAGCATCTATCTATCTATCTATCTATCTATCTATCTATCTATCTATCTATCTATCTATCTATCTATCTATCTATCTATCTATCTATCTATCTATCTATCTATCTAACACATTTATTGAGCGACTGTTGAGTCGAAGTTTGAGGTGTATCTTTCAGCCAATTGTTAACCTCCTGTATACATTGGTTCCACCCTCTGAGCTGTCAATCACAACACAACAGTTTAAAAAGTGAGTGGTATTTTGTGACTCCTCCAAAAATGATTGCACATACATTCGCATATTTATGTTCATGGTCTCTGAATGACAAGGAATTATAATTAGAACTACTAGAATGTTTTTCAATACATTTCTAATATTTGATATATTTATATTTGATTTATTTAAAATCTCTTTCATTCTAAAACATAGAATTATGAAAAATGTGAATGGAAAACACAAAATTTGGGAAAAAATAAAACGGAATCTGGAAACTTTTCATCGACAAAGGGGGGGGCCAAGTTTGGGAACCACTGCCCTAAAGCATCCCCTGCTTTCTGGTCTGTTGGACTCTAAATGGACCATCATGAACTAAATGAACATCATGCTGAATTGAAGAAGACTTGAAACTAGAGATTGAGTGTTGTGTGAATGTTTACTGAGATAATACATCAAGAGAGAAGTCGGACCATTTTCTCATAGACTTCCATACAATCAGACTTCTTTTTGCAACCAGTCATCGCTCCCTGATGGCCAAAACAGATAATGCAAGTTTAAGGCACTTCAGCGCTTTACGTTTAAGAACCGGAGGTTGCTGCATGTTTTTCACTGTTGGAGTCACATACGAGAAAAAATGACGGCTATAAAAACAACAACAACTTTTTGAGTGTGAATGCGTTGTTTAGCTGTGCCATGAGGACAGACAGCAGTACAGAAGTAGCAGGGTTTTAAGTGTTTAAATTATGTTATTCACAGCCCGGAAGAATCAATGTAATTGAATGCCCCCCCGCTGAAAAGATGACAGATAAACAGTGTGTCTTCCAATGCTTTATTGATCCAAACCCATGCCATATCATAACATCAATTAAAGAAAATCTTTAACGTTCAATTTAACTAAAATGATTAAATGTAGGCTCACACAAAAGGACACTATTAGCCCCCAGTTCTTATGTTGTAAGCCCAAGGACAAACCAGAGAACTCAGTTCACAGATATAGTATTTATTCAGGTCACAGGTAAAGTATAGCAGCGCTGGGCTTGGAATGGCAGAGCTCCCGCAGGATCTCAGTCAGAACGAACCCCGTTTCTGGGTGCTGGTTACATTTTATTTTCTCTGGCTGAGACTGACCCATACAGAGGTTGGATTTCACACAACCGAGTCTCACTGGTCAGTTATCTCTGACGTGAACTTACAGAAATGTAATATGAAACATGTATGGGTGTTGTCCTTTAGGTGTGTATCTATTCTAGCAAACCTAACTAACAGATCAAAGAGGGCCTTGAAGAGTCAAGAGACTCCTGCTTATCAGGTTAACTGTCACTCTGTTCTAATGAGCACAACCAGTGATTTATATGAGTTCAGTGAAAAAGTACAAGTCTAAAGTGAACAAAGTAAAAGCCAATTCTAACAACCCCAAGGCAAAAAGAGGCAGACAGGTGACTCTTAACAAAAAGTGGGCTCTAATAAAACCCTACATAGTGATTGGAGTGAATGGTTGAGGGACTAAATACACAAGAAACGAATCAGCCAACGAGACACAGGTGGGCAGACGGGAGGGCAGGCTGAGAGCTAATTGGTGGAAACAGAGCAGGGCGAGACTGAAACAACACAGGTGAGACACAAAAGGAGGGAAAAATTAAAAAAAACAAGGGGTGCAGTGGAATAGTCTATTCCACTGCACCCCTAGAGCATGTATAGAGGATATAGAGGAGCATGTGGAGGATGACTGACTGACACACACACACACACACACACACACACACACACTGCTAGCACAATAAAAACATTTTCTTTTTGCCAACAAGTGTATCAGTGTACTTATTTTTGTAAGTGACATTTTGGTATGGTTTGTGCAAAAACTGGTAAAAGGGGTGTCTTTCCTGGGACGGACCTCACTAATTTTGAAATCCTGGCTACGGCCCTACCTGTGACGTTTTCCCCAGAGGTCAAGGAATAGGAGTTAGGAATAGGAGTTAGGACCTTATTTTTTGACTATTCGACTGCACCCATCAAGTCAAGAAAACGCAGGACCCAAGAGGCAGGGAAATTCCCAAATAAACAGGAACTAGCCAACATAAACCTAAAATCATGATACAATCCTGGAAACAAATCTGCTGAAGTTTGAAATGCAAACCTATTTTTGGGTTCATATCCTGTATTAGTATTTTTGTCAGTCGATTTCAGCATTCAACATGTCTCCAAACTGCTTTTTGGAGGGGAGCTGCAGTGAGTGGCCTTTGAGAAGTTGCTTCGTGTGAGACAAGAGAATGCAGGTGGAGTTTGTGCATCAGTCAGATAAGTTATTAGACTAAAAAATGTCATACAGTTAAATTTTTGTCTGAAGAAAGGAATGAAGCTGCATGTTATCTTGTTGGTAAGTCAGAATGTAATTGTAGATACTTGGTTTAGGCATTCTGTGAGTAGAGCTAGTTGTACTTTTTAGTCACTGTTGTTCTTAAGGTATGTTTGCTGAACAGCTACTACTTTACTCAGACGAGGAAGTAACACTTGTTTCTATTTTTTCGCTCTCACTTTATCAGCAATGATATGTTGTGTATGTTTCTTTTGACAAATGTACTTATTGTAAGTCGCTTTGGAAAAAAGCTTCTGCTAAATGCCCTAAATTTAAATGTATCATTTACATAAACATATTTCTAACAGTCTTATCTTAGTCTTAGTTCTTCTTGGAACTTTAGATTGCTGTCTTTTGAGATTCCTAAGCAGATTTATATGGTGTTACAAGAGGAAACCACATAGAATCCCCAGTACTACATGTTTACAGCTCAGTCTGGCAGCCTTTATGCGCTAATACATATAAAATGCTGCCACAACAAATAATTAACACAAAGGAAATTATTCTGCCAAGCCAATTAACCTTTGCCCCATGCTGCAACATTAGACGGTTCATTGCCTTCATGCCATCGTTAAAGACCTGCACTTTCTGGAGGTCAAACTGATCTCAAGTTTCTTAATAAGCTCATTAATGGTGCAATGCTATGACGATGTCAATGTAAGATGGAGTGTTTGTACATTGTGTTGGATTGTAATCTCCACATTTCTATACCTTCCCTGTGCCTTGCTCCAGGAGAAAGTTATCAGCATATTCATGCCACAGATTATCACAAGCATTTTAAGAAGGGCTTGGCTTCGTTTGAGTGGACCTACATGTCCTCTCCTTATGGGACTACAGTTCAAGCATGGGAATCTGACTGAGCTTCTAATTTCCACACAAACCTCTAAAGGCAAGATTTAAGAGGCCCCACACATAGCTGGGATTCCTTGTGAAAGAAAGGAAGTTTGCTTTTCAGATCCCTATTTCCACAGTGGAGCAACGGCCAGTGCAACATTGTTCTGTTATTGGTATTTATTTTGGTGAAAACTGGGTCTTTGTCAACAACAGCAAACTAAATGATTCATGCAAATACACAGCAATCTAATTATGCTTCAAATGTAAATGAACAACTTTAATTTAACACTCATTTAATGTGGTTGAAGTAGGACCTTGATTTTATTTCTGTCCCATTTAGTTTAGAAAGATTATACATGGCCATCCATTGTGTTTACCTTCATGAAAAGACACCAGGGGCCCATTTCAGAAAGCAGGTTTAGTGAAAACCTTGATTTAGTTAACCCTGAGATGAGGGAAACTCTGGTTTTTCGGTTTCACAAAGCCAGTTCAGCATAAATCTGAGTCAGTTACCCGGGCAACATACTCTGTGAACCTAACCTGCTCGCTGGCAGGTTTTCTTCAACAAACCCTGAGTTTCTCATACATGTCTGTCCGTCTTTTTCCGGAATCTGAACCAACTCTGAAAAAATGTGCCGTCCTCTAGTCACCCTAAACGATATGGAAATAAAAGTGATTCTAACAGCTTTATGTCAGGAGAGAATTTTGATTACCTTTTCGCAAAAAAAATCTAAAGACCTCTGCAAAGATTTGGATGTCCGCGATATGAAATGTTGAAAATGTGAGTCTGAGAATATTTTTTAGATTTGTCTTATCAGTAGGAAAAACGGTAATTTCCTTCTAAGTAATCAAAATCCTCTCCCGACGTAAAGCTGCTAGAATCACTTTTATTTTCATATCGATTAGGGTGACGGGGAAACATATTCCCATTTTCTCAGAGTTGGTTCAGATTCCGGAAAAAGGCGGAGACATGTAGGAGAAACTCAGGGTTTGTTGAAGCAAACCTGCCAGCGAGCAGGTTAGGTTCACAGAGTCAGTTACTATGGTAAAACCTACTTTCTGGAACACACCAGCAGAATCCAGATATCCAGGATAAACGACTAAGCTGGGTTCAAAATATCCCAGCGAGAGCAGTCTGGTTTTATTGGTTGTTCAAAGGCCTGACTGATCTACATTCTGCTTCTTGATGTGGGAGACGCCAGATAAGCCCAGCTCGTTAATCCTGTCACAGCCTCTTTCCAACTTTTAGACAGTGTTGGGCAAGTTACTTCAAAAGCGTAATGCATTATTTATTACTTGTTACTGTCATTTCAAAGTAATTAGTTACATTACAATATTACTGTCTTTGAATTGTAAGGCATTACACTACTTTTACATTACTTTTGCATTACTTTTTGCCAAAATAAAAGGAAATATGGATTTTTTGTTCTCAATAGATCTTCTTGTGTTCAATGCAGCTCATTACACATCAGGATGTGATGTTTTTCGCTTCAAAATAAAAGAACGAAAAACGGAAAATGACTCGTATCCCGTTATTCGTTTAAAAAACGGAAAACGAGAAACGGAAAACGACTCGTTAACTGATATTTCACTAGCAAGGACCACACCGTCAACGAGATGCGTTTAAGGATTTATTATTATTGACAAAGAGAATGAAGTGTCGAAGATCTCGGTTCTTGAGCGTTTGAGTGCGTTGTGGGGATTCTTGTAGAGAATCCGCCGCCGCTCCCGGGCAGCGACGGACCCCCTCGTGGACCTACGAAGGAGAGGATAGAAAGAAGAATTGGGAAGAGAAATGGGGTGGGGGGGAGGGGCGCAGAATACGAGAGCGAAGCGGAGGAGAGGGTCAGGTGGCTATTTATAGAGATGCGTAAGTTGGCGCTGTTGAGGTGTGGACCTGCTCCTGAAACTCCGCCTATTAGGCTTCAATTCACTAGCAAGGACCACACCGTCAACGAGATGCATTTAAGGATTTATTATTATTGACAAAGAGAATGAAGTGTCGAAGATCTCGGTTCTTGAGCGTTTGAGTGCGTTGTGGGGATTCTTGTAGAGAATCCGCCGCCCCTCCCGGGCAGCGACGGACCCCCAAAAACCTCCAATTACTTAAGAAGAGATTGAACGGATTTGAGATCTTTGGGATCTGAACGGATGTAGCGGTCGTACATTTGGGAGGACCGGCGGCCCACGGGACGTATGAAGTGTTCTGGGATGCCACAACGGGAGGCCGAAGTGGCCGCTCCAATTCTGAAGGAGTGCCCGGAGTAGTTGTCGGGCCAAATACCAGACAATGAGAGCATGAGGCGAAAGTGATGGTGGGACTAGAATCGTGTAGCCACTTGGGACTAGAATCGTGTAGCCACTTTGCCGGACTCGGAAATGAAGAAGGGATCTGTCATGTTGTGCACTGAGGTTTGCGGAATTGCGAAAGTTTGCGAGGTTTTCGAAGGGATTCAGTGGTGATTGGACCTTGAGGAAGGAGACGGGCGTGGGCGGACCAAATTGATTGGTTTTGCTTAGCTGTAAGTGGAGCACCATGAGGTCGTCTGAAAAGCGAGACGAGTCGAAAATGCCAGCATGACGGCTTGAGTCGAAGCGAATGGTTGAGGAGGTGAATGCGGAGCATCTGAGGAAACCAACGAGGCAAGCATAAACATGGCTTTCGAGGTTGGGCGACTTGAGGAGTGCCGTACCTGGAACGGATCGTGCGGAGGCAGGTGGACTGTCGACTGTAAGTCGACAGTAAGAGGAAGACGACAAGGGTTTGTGGCTGGCTCTCGGAGTGGGAGTCCTTTAATGAGGGAAGTTATCTGGGGATGGCTGGTGGCCAGGCCCGAACTGCCGGTTATTAGCTTGGAGAAGAAGCTGGTACCGCTAAGGTACGCTGTGATGGTGTTTGTTTGGATTGCCCTGATGGAATGGGCGTAAGTGATGAAAGAGTCAAGGTGATAAGATCGAACGACGGAAAGGTTGCGTTGTATTGGTCGTGGAAGAGGTGGAAGCTTTTCTGAGTTGTCAAGTAGGACGAGGGGGTTGAGGGTGATATGGAGGAATGGCTTTGGAAAGGTATCGGCGTGAGGTGCCAAGCTTTGGAACTTCTGCAATGGGAAGCAGGAAAGAGAGTCAGCGATAGTGATGGATGGGGAGTTGGAGCGTCCTTGTTAATTATGTCGACGACTGCAAGGTTATCTGAGTATATGTGGATGGACTTGCTGGACCATTTGTGTCATCGCAAGATGGCGGTGACTAATATAGGGTAGAACCATCTTCCGTTGTAGAAGCCCCCAAAAAGGACTGAAGGTGAAGCGTCAATGTACAGATGGATGTCATGTGCTGTCAGCTGCGACCCTTTGCCGGCGAGTTTAATAAGGGCGATGGCATGGTTGATGGTGGCGTAGTGATGTTGGTTTTTTGAGAGCCGCGACCCTTTACCAGTGGGTTTAATAAGGCGATGGCAAGGTTGATAGTGGCGTAGTGGAGAGGAAATTCTTCGCTCGGGATCAAGCTATTGGTGCTGGGAATAGTACTGCCATGGGGTGCTAAAAGATCGATAATAGTGCGTTTCTTGCCGGAGTATTTCCTGGTTGCAATACTGTGCAATACCGATGCTGATGCGTTAGTTAGGAAGTTAGGAAATGGAGGATGGAAGACATGGAACCTTCCTTAACTTCTTTAGCGAGAAGAGGCTGGGTGAGATGGGGCACCGCGAAGGGAGCATGTGAGGGCTGCACGGGCGGCGAAGAAGTGGCAGTAAATCTCGTTCTCGAGAGCGCCCCAGTAGGTGGCCTCATTAAACTGTGAGAGGCGGGCTGTAACTTCGGGGGCCAAGTGTGTGTGGTATTGATAGAAACCATGCTGCCAAAGCGGAGGGCCAGATTAGCGGAGGAGCCCCGGGTGAAACGAGTTGCTGTGGTTGTTGGAAAAACGGCGGGGGGCGCTGGCATCCTGGTGCCAGGAGCCCCGGCTGAAACGAGTTGATGTGGTTGTTGGAGAAACGGCGGGGGGCGCTGGCATCCCGGTGCCAGGAGCCCCGGGTGAACGGGCTGCTGTGGTTGTTGGAAAAAACAGCGGGGGGCGCTGGCATCCCGGTGCCAGGAGCCCCGGCTAAAACGGGCTGCTGTGGTTGTTGGAAAAGCGGCGAGGGGGGCGCTGGCATACTGGTGCCAGGAGCCCCCGCGAAGGTTAGCTGCGGTGACGGCTGGAACTGGATGGCGGTGGGCGCTGTGGCGTTTGCCCTTGGGGTTGTAGGTTGCTCTTGCTGATGATGACAATCCTGATGGAAGGGTCCTGGAATCCGTCTGGGCGCTCCCTCTGGATTGTAGAGATGACGAGAAGTGATGGCGGAAACTCCGGAGTTGTTTGATCTGGCAGAGGATCTCTGTCTCTGCTTTGCTACTGCTCTTGTTTTCTTAGGGCTGTGTTTGATGGTACTATTAGCCCCCGGTTCTTTTGTTGGAAGCCCAAGGATAAACCGAAGAAATCTTCAGTTCATGAATATAGAATTTGTTCAGGCCGCGGTAAAGTATGGCGGGCCTGGGCTCGGAATGGCAGGGCTCCCGCAAGATCTCGGTCGGAACGAACCTCGTTTCCTGGTGCTGGATACATTTTATCTTCTTGGGCTGGGACTGCCCCGTATGGAAGTTAAGCTTTCACGCAACCAAGTCTTACTGGTCAGTTGTCTCTGACGTGGACTTACGGAAATGTAATATGAATCGTGTTTGAGTGTTGTCCTTCGGGCGTTCGGGTTTTTATTTATTTATTTATTATTATTATTATAATTTTTTTTTTTTTTTTTATTTTTGCGCGCACGCTGTGTTCGCTTTTGATGCGTTTCCGTGAGCCTAAAACGGCTTGTTTCGTTCGATTCACGAGACTCGCAGCTTTCAAATGTATATTATATAATGTATAATATGACGCAGACACATTCGAAATAATATACGATTAAATGGAATGAATGCGAAACTAGTGCAAAACGGCCCGCGGGTCACACTGTACTAATGAGCACGACCAGTGATTTATATGGGTTCGGTGAAAAAGTAAGAGTCTAAAGTGAACAAGGTGAAAGCGAATTGTACCAGTACTGTCCCTTTAACAAGAGCGTCGACGTCACGGCCTGTACGTGTGTGCGTGATGACGTCACCCGGAAGCGATCTGGTGTTGACGGAACGAGCGGCCACGAGTGTGGAGTTTGCTTTATTGTCGATCGATGGAACGTCTTTTGGCGTCTTTCCGGTTGGAGATTCTTTGAAGATGGAGACTGGTTTTGGGATCTCACTGGAGCGTGGTGACGCTGCGACCGGCGAGTTGTTCGGCCGGTGTTGTCGGGACGATGGCGGGAGGCTGGAGTGATGTTCAGAGGCGACGGGGTCGGCGAACTCCGGCGATGGCGACGTTCTGTCCGTGAGTTTCCTCGTCCTCTCTTAGCTGCTGAAGGAGGTGGGCTGGGAGACACAGAGGATTCGTCGGGCGAGCTATGGTAGTCTTGACTGTTGAGAAGGGATGAACTAGGCGGAACACTGGCGGTGGATGAGATGGAGTTGGTTTTCTTCGAAGTCGATTGCGTCCTGGACGTCGTTTGCGCCACTGAAGTCGGGGTCTCGGGAACGGAGGTGGCTTCTGGTGGATTATGGTCCCGATCTCGATGGAAAGGATCGTCGGCGGACGGGGATGGAGAGACGAAATCCGTGGTGAGGTGAGTTAAGCTGCGAGGTGAGCCAAAGCTGGTGTTTGTTCATGCGAAAGTTTGGTTGTGCTCGAGGCGAAGTCACGTGCTCTCGTCTCTGGCCGAACACGAGAGTGAACGAACACGAGAGCGAGCGCAGGATACGAGAGCGAGCGCAGAATACGAGAGCGAAGCGGAGGAGAGGGTCAGGTGGCTATTTATAGAGATGCAGAAGTTGGCGCTGTTGAGGTAAGGACCTGCTTCTGAAACTCCGCCTATTAGGCTTCAATAGATATTGTGTTCATGAATAGGATTTGGGGATGAAATAACAGGGCCATTGTTCATTCCAGATTTTCCGTTCGTCTTTTTTAATGACCCGGAAGGCACTGTATGCTGCGAAATTACCTGAAAGCCTACCTGAGACATTTAGGGGAGCTCTAAAACACTGTTCATTAACGCTCTGACAGCGTCTAACGCTCGCGTTTTGAAATAAACCTACTGTTTTAAACTCGCACCAAAAGCGTTATGACGCGGACATAAAAGCGGTTCAAAACCGACGGGGAGAATCGGAGCCTCCGCCTCCTCGCTGCCGCCCCTCAGCTGTTGATCCTCGATGTGCCGGGTCGGCTGTGCTCTGACCCGCTCCGTGAGTCGGTGTCCAGCTCATGGAGCCTGCTAACAACAGCGCTTAATTAACATAGTGTACAGTCACACGGACCAGCTTTCACACTTTTCCAAAAGTGGAGTGTATGCCCATCTCGCGATCGCGAATGTAGAGTCAGTTGATTTCGGGTTTAAAATGCATTGTAACGCGCGTTACTGAGATTTGTACCGAGTAAAATATTACCAGTTTTTTTTTTGTAATGCCTTACATTACCGCGTTACAGCAAAACGTAATGCATTACAGTAATGTTTATGGATAAGTGCTGTCAACATTAATGCGTTAATCTTTGCATTAATTATGAAATATTTAACGTGTTAATTTTTTTTAACAAAGTTAACGCAGCTGTGTTTTGTTTACTTCCCGTGGCGGCTGTTTTTTTAAATTATCCCGGTAATTTGTCTGCGTGAGAAACACTAGATGTGGCGTATGCTGCTTTGTCCTCTGACAATGTAAACAGACTGGTCTGTCTCAGTAACGGGCTGAATGTAAAGGAGGACTAAGCTGACTTGTTCTATGGAGTGAAAAGGATTTATCATTCTGACTTCACAGCAGAATATTTCCTTGTTCTTTTTTTCCATGTTTGCATGTTCTATTGTGGACCTTTTTGAAATGTTCTGTTAGTGCATATAAGAAATATGCCTATTTAAGCTGACAGTTAATTTTGATGCCCTTGATGGTTTCTTTGGTAATCTGTAGTTCACATGAGAGAATCTGTGCTTAAAGTTAAAAAAGCTGCTATTTAACAATAGTATTTGAATTTGATTCTACATAAATTCCATCATTTTACATTTAAATATCCATTATAACATACTTTATTCTTAAGAAGAAAGAAAGTGATTAATTGCGATTAATTGCGATTAATTACGGCAAATTGTGCGATTAATTCGTAAATTTTTTTTAATCGATTGACAGCACTATTATGGATGGATTACGAGACAATGGCGCTTATCGGAAGGAAGTAGGGTAATTTCCTCATTTCTGCAGGGCCATTGTGTTAATCATAGACTGTATATAAGAAGTGGATGTAGTCATTGTGACGTCACCAAATGGTTTGTGGGCTATCTCGGGATCATTGCAACCAGTGAAAGAAATTACCATATTTGGACTCTGGAGGATGTGACAAACACAAGCAGCAGGGCGACACCCTGAGCAGCAACCTCACTGCATCTGGATCCATCTGGAATCTGGTGTGAAGCTGTTAACAACGTTATTTAAAAAAAGTAAAGCATCCCCTGCTTTCTGGTCTATTTGTCTCTGAATTGACCATAATGTACTAAATGAACATCAGGCTGGATTGAAGAAGACTTGAAACTAGAGATTAAGGACCTGTGCCCAGTAGGCCAGTTCACTAATCCATCAATGACATGACCAGTGATGTGACTGGCTGGGAGTGCATTAACCACTAGTAGACTCTGATCTATTACCCACCTTTCCCAGTGCTTTGACACTTTGGGCTGCTGCTCATAAGATAATAGTTCATATTAGTTACCTTGACGAGCTATGCATTGCTTACTTTAATAGTATATTGCTTGGTGTGTGTGTGTGTGCGTGTGTGTGTGTGCGCGCACAATGATGCAGGCTTTGTAGCTCCTCCACCATGCATTGCATTACACTGCTGGAGAAAGGTGATACATTATCCACGGTTCAGACTTTTGCTAGGAGAACTGGCAGGGAGAGACTCATTCCTCACAAAGAAGAATTATTCTGGCCAATTATATTATATTTTGTCCTAAATAAATGGAGCAATGTTTAAAAGGAATGCAAAATCAGAGCGTCCCTCTAAATTTAATTGTGCCCTGCTCACAGTAATGGCGGTCATCACTGTAATCTAATGATACAAAGAAACAAAATTCATCTCCATTTGTTTATTTTCCCCAAGGATCAGGATTCAAAGAGAGTGATGTTTTACATTACTGGACCCCGCTGAGTTTTCTGTAGAAGAAAAGGCTGGTGAGCTGACAGATAATGAACATGTCACTCACCAGCAAGAGAAGCAGTGAGCAAAGGTGGGGAATGCAAGAAATATTATGCATGAATAGCATTTGCATTATTTGTTTTCAGGGATAGCTTTTGTTTCACAGGACAAACAGCCTCCCACCCTGGTATCTGTTCAGGTAAAGGTTATGCTGAGCACACATGTTTCAGCAGCATCTGCCTGCATAATCATATAACGACATGCAATGTGACCTGGAGTGGCCCAGTGTTTCCTACAGAGCAGCTCAGATAGGTGTTAGTGATGCCTTGCCACTGTTACCATTCGTGTTATTGTTGCTATTAGGGGTGAGTATTGGCAAGAACCTCCCGATACGATACGTATCACGATACTTTGGTCACGATACGATACGTATCACGATACTTTGGTCACGATACGATGCGTATCACGATACTTTGGTCATGATACTATACGTATCACGATATTGCGATATAAATAAAGATGAAAACACAAGTACCTGTATATCTACATCAGATGATATTGATCAGAGGACAAATTGAGTCAAAACTATTTCATTCAAAACAGCCTCTCCATTTCATTAATTCCCATGAAATTCACTGAAATAAACATTGAAAATAAAATGAAAAAGGATAAAGTACTGCATTCACAATGCGTCTAAACAAGACTTTAAAAAAAAAAGATCTTTGGAGATGAAAAATCCATATTGTATTGGGCGGCAAAGTATCGCGATATATTGCCGTATCAATATTTTTACCCACCCTTAGTTGCTATACTACCTTTTTACAAATCCAGCTTACGTACGGATATCATAGTATAATTAAGCCAGTCAAAAGACACAGTTTAATCATGAAGATTTGGTTCAGCGTAAAATTTAACTCTCCAGAGACTGAGCATCTGTTACTTTTAGCATAATAGAAAGAAAAAGATATCCAGTAAGGTTCTATACTGCAAGATATACTGTGTGATTCAAGCTTTACATTAGCTGTGTCCCAATCCAGGCTCCATTTGAAGACCGAATGTGTCACAGTGGCTGTGACAAGACTGTCCCATTTCAGAGACCCCTTCAAATGCAGCCAAGAAATACGGCCTTGTTTTCATGGATTCGTAGGATCCATTTGGTGCAAACTTCATGGCACAACTTAGCCCAACATTCATTGCGTGCTGGTTAAGGTTGGATTTGAATCAACATGGCATGCGAGCGGATCAGCAGCAGGAGATGCGACAAAGTACACCCTCTCCTGAAATAAATGAAGCATATCCTCTATCATAATATACAATAAAACAAATATAATCTCATCTCTGGCTCGTATTTCATCAGATAACAATCAGATACCTGTTCTTTGATCTTTCTTGTCAACTGCAGCTGGTTGCTAGGTGACAGGAGCGGTACAGTTGATGCAAAAAGGAAATCCGTGTCTGATTTCATAAAACGCAGAGCTCATGCAGGTTACAATCAAGCAAAGCAAATGACGTGCAATGAAAATGAATGGGCATGGAGCCTTGATGGGCTTTTGATTACCTCTACCTCAATAATATAAAACACAGTCAAAATAACTGTTGTGTCGTATAAAACCAGTCTTTAGAACAGACATTATTTTGATTATGCCTTGTAGGACTTTAAGCAACTGAATGTGAGAGTAACATAAGTCAGGACTCCGTGTGTGATTTAAATGAACTTCTGCCTGTGAGATGATTGTGAAGATGAAGATAAGACGACTGCATGGTTGAAGAACAACAGTCTCTGAATACATTTTGAAATTATGTAGAAGATTTCCTTTATTGAATTGCATCTTGTTTAGTGCACGTTAAAAAGCATACACAATACATTGCTGGAAGTCAAGTTCCAGAAAAAAAGAGAGGATAGGAGCATGATTTTATGTAAAGCTCACCCACACTATGGTGCAGCATGAAAAGTAAACATAGATTATAGAATCAAAAAGAGGAAGAGAAAGAAGAGTTGACAAAATAACCTTCTTTCCCAGTAACACCGAAATCTTTTTTTTTTTTTACTCACACAATCTACTGTATGTGTTGACTCTAACTCAAGCTCTCATTGATTGTGATTCAGGGAAATGTTGTCCGACTAGAAGCATTTCATTATACCAAGTAAGATTTGTAACACGTATTTGTCAACATGGTGCTGTAGCTAAGCATTCACGTTTTAGTGGCGCTTACATATTAAAGATGCACATTATATTCATTCTCTGAAATCCCCTGAGACGGTTTCAAATCTTTATCAGGTCTGCAGTAGTTTTAAGTGCTAATTAAACAAGACAGGAGCCTTGTCATATCATTTAATGTGACCGCTGCACATAGTAGAGAGAGAGAGAGAGAGAGAGAGAGAGAGAGAGAGGGGGTACCATTTATAGGTACCATTTGTTACTGTAAATGAGGGGCTGCAGGAGCATTCAGTTTTATAAAATGGAAAGATCTAATGAGATCTGAAAAATCTTAACAGTCATAATAAAAAAGAGTGGGAACTCTTACGTAAAGGTGATTAAAAAATATATTTTAGTAGTGTGTTTGTAGACCCAGAACATGCTGGAGAGATTATATATCTCATCTGGCCTGGGTACACCTCGGGATCCTTGGGAGGAGCTGGACAATGTTGCTAGGGAAAGGGAACGTTGGGAATACCACACCACGGTTTGGAATGGCAGCAACATTTATTTTGCTTAAACACCAAAGCTACCCATAAAGTGCATTATAACGTACTATTATTATCTACTGTACCTCTTGTTTTATGTTAATTTTCTGAGCTGGACGACTTACACAGTATCATTATTTAATGTAAAGTTTGACAAACCCAACCTCAACCCTGGGAACACCATGTGAGTGTGTGGCACCCAGGTCTGAAACTTGCAATCTCTCTGCTGGACATGAGGGGTGACTACTCTCGTCACAACAAAACAGACCGTTTGCATGGGACTGAGAAAATGAGCCTACTTCTTACTTGTTTTATTATCTCGGTCACCATTGTAAACATGAGTTTATGGTCTCAGTCGCTCATTTTTATGAATGAAAAATTTGTATGAATAAAAAATGTTGCCCTGTTTTTCCTGAGTAACGAGATACCGGCACCTGAAACACCCCAACAGAAACTCATTAGGCCACGTCAAACATGCCCCAATTGTTTAGTTTAATCCCCACAAACAGCTGATAAATGGTCTGACCTGGGAGGACATGCCATGGCACGGGTACAGGATGGCTTTGTCGTCGTCCTCAGAGCCCTGGTCCAAGCAGTAGCCACTAGCTTTGCTGTTTCTCACCTGAAACACAGAAGGTCCAATCACATTGTGAATGATGATTTTTTTTAAAGAAGGGAGTATAGTAGTATAGTAGGGGGATTAATAGGAGCTACAGCCGACCAGTAATCTCTGTAATTAAACTAATCATAATTTTCTAGGAAATCACTGCCCAGCCAAGTAATAGTACAGGTCTTTGTGATGAAACGGATATTTTAGATGGTGGACTTTAGAGATGGTGGATTCTTCTTTGGACTGTTCCCCTTAGTCACAGTCTTTTGCTAAGCTTAGCTAACATTGTATAAATGTATTAATCTTTTCATTTAATTCTTTGCAGCAAAGCAAGTAAGCATATTTCTCAAAATATTTCACCGTTGCATTAATTATAAAATGTCTCTCCTCAGCTTCAGGGGGTTTCACTTGGTTAAAACCTGCCTCATTCTTTGTTAAGGATTGTTATTTCATTAGCATGGTCAGATTTTCGCATGAGTGGGCAACACTGACTCTGGAAACAAACCAAGTGTTTATTTCAGATTTTCCTCAAATCTGAACAATAATTGTATTCCTTTTGTGGATTTCAGACCACCTCTTGTTTATGTGGCTTGTTGAAGCTTTTTTCATGAGTGATGACCTGGCCTTGACCAGATATTATCACTCAGAGACCAGCCGCGCTTCCGTTTCTCCCTCTCCTCCAGGCCTCCAGATGGTGGGGGCGGGGTGCATTGAGCCTGAGCTTTGGTTCTGTGGGATTTGAATGCGGATGGCTTCATTTCCAGGTTGTGACATATCTGTTATGCGTCGTTGTCAGGGAAGGGTCCACTTGGCCAGTCCGGTTGGAATGGCCAAGCGTGGCGATGATGCTCTGTGACAGATGAGACTTCACTTCTGCTGTGGCAACACCAGGCTTGTCGACACATCTGAAAAAGTGCCACTTAAGTGGCTGCCGCTCTGAGGAATCCATTAGCTGGGTGCCAGATCCAAAACAGGGCAGCAGGGGAAACAAATTCACACAGCTTTGATGAATGTAGAGGTTCATTTGATGCATTTGCATTTGCAGGGAATATTGATTTGACACTGTTTTCCATTGATGAAATTGATATGGTGAAAAAAAGTACATTTCAGCAAATCTCTAAATAGTGTCCGACTCTGGAGTGTGTTCAATTCTTCAACCTGTTTCTTCCCCCGCTGTGCTAGACTAAGCCCAAAACTATAAAGTTGCAATTAAAATCTAATAAGTGTAAATCTCATTCTGAGAAAACTGTACCTCATCCGTGATGCTGCTGCATTGCTATAGCAACAAGATACCTCTACCTCACACCGGCTACACTGAACACTGAATGCGGTGATGCTGGTCTATCGGCACAGATCAGTTTGTTTGAACACCACTTACTTGTAAAGGGTTTTGTACAAACTACAACAGGTATGCTGCTGAAATCAATAAAAAAAAAAATAAAGTCTCTCATCCATGTCGTTATGGACCTTGTCATGTTGGAACAGGAAGGGATCATCCCCAAACTGTTCCACAATGTTGGGAGCATGGAATTGTCCAACATCTCTTGGTATGCTGAAGCATTCAGAGTTCCTTTCACTGGAACGAAGGGGCCAAGCCCAGCTCCAGAAAAACAACCCCACACCAAAAACCCCCCTCCACCAAATTTTACACGTGGCACAATGCAGTCAGACAAGTACCGTTGTCCTGGCAACCGCCAAACCCAGACTCGTCCATCAGATTGCCAGATGGAGAAGCTTGATTGGTCACTCCAGAGAACGTCTCCACTGCTCTAGAGTCCAGTGGCGGCGTGCTTTACACCACTGCATCCGACGCTTTGCATTGCACATGCTGATGTATGGCTTGGATGCAGCTGATCGCCATGGAATCCCATTCCATGAAGCTCTCTACACTGTTCTTGAGCTAATCTGAAGGCCACATGAAGTTTGGAGGTCTGTAGTGATTGACTCTACAGAAAGTTGGTGACCTCTGTGCCTCAGCATCCTCTGACCCCGCTCCGTCATTTTACGTGGTCTACCACTTCTTGTTGAATTGCTGTCGTCCCCAATCACTTCCACTTTGTTATAATCCTACTGACAGTTGACTGTGGAATATTAAGGAGGGAGGACGTTTCACGACTGGACTTGTCGCACAGGTGGCATCCTATCACAGTACCACGCTGGAATTCACTGAGCTCCTGAGAGTGACCCATTCTTTCACACATGTTTGTAGAAACAGTCTGCATGCCTAGGGGCTGCTTTTATACACCTGTGGCCATGGAAGTGATTGAACACCTGATTTCAATTATTTGGATGGGTGAGTGAATACTTTTGGCAATATACTGTATCATCTGTGGAATCAAATTGCCTCAGTGAATGCATTCTCTTTGAACCAAAGCTCTGTAATATAATGACATGATAAAGCAAAATGAACATGCAGTGTTTCCAATAATCCTGTAAGCAAGTATCTCACCTCGCCATATGTAATGGTGTTGTTGTAGATCCGCATTTCTGGGTAGACGTGTTCAAGGTACCAGTGAAAACTCCGACATTGCAGTCTCTTCCTTAAGGCCAAGCGCTCCGAGACATCCCCGAAATCAACCCCGGGGTTCTGTCAACAAAGTTGAAATAAAGCTGTTAGCCAGCGGGCGCTTGACTTAAGAACAGAGCAAGAATACATAGCTGCTGGGGAAATGGAAGACAAGTGTTGAGGTGCTGAGAGGACACAACAAGCATTTAGTTAAGAGATAGATGTGCCTGTCATATGGGACCTTTATTGTTCTTTCATTAGACATGATGGGCCCTAGTTTCGTAGACCAGGCGCAGTCAGCTCTCAGCGCACCTGCGCCACGCCGACGGGGTGTGTCCGCCTGGACTTTGCAAGTTTCGTGCACCGCGCAGCACAGGCTCGCGCACACCTCCCGCGCAAGTGGGAAAGAGGGAGGAGAAGAAGGCGTGAGTGGGAGACGAGGCGTGGACTGGGATTAATGAAGCCGATTCAGATTTTCACCAATCAAATGAGCTCCTCTCCTCACCTTTTTTTTTTTAGATAATTTTTTTTGGCTAGAGTGCCATGCAATCCTCTCCTCTTTTTTTTTTTTAGATTATTTTTTTTGGCTAGAGTGCCATGCAAGCCTTTTATTGATTTTTTTGTAGAGAGACAGTGTGGAAAGGGGGGAAGACATGCGCGAAAGAGATCGCCGGGGAGTCGAACCCCTGATCTCCGCGTCGAGGCCAAGCCTCCGTACATGGGGCGGCTGCCTTATCCACTGCGCCACCGACCGCCCCCCTCTCCTCACCTTTAATGCGTTAGGGGAGGTTCAGTGCAAGTTCCGTCACTTGACAACCAGATGACAGAAGCAGCGCTGCCGCTCCCACCACGCGCATCACGCGCTGTGCGCGCGTATCATAATAATAACACTGCCGATATTATAAAAAACAGGAGAGAGAGAGGGAGATGTTTTGGTCCGAGAGGCTGAGTTTCCGTTACGCGTGCCATCCGCCTTTGATCTGACTTCAGATGTGACGGGACAATCTATATAGATATAAATTCACGTGTTGATTCAGTTAGTTGCATTAAATAGTGTTTGTTGTGGTTATTTATTGCATTTAAATGTGCCTGGAACTGTGGAAACCTGCCTGTGAGGTCTCGGTGACGTATGCTTCCACTCCGCCAGCTGTGATTCGCCTTGAATGAATGGACTTTATTTGCGCCTTTCGCCTTGTGCCGAGAGTAGACCAGGTTGGAGCTGGCGAGCTTTCAGCGCAGTCTCGGCGAGGCTTTTTGCCACGAAACTTCCGCTACGCCAAGCTGAATCTGTGACGCCTCCCCCTGCTGCGCCACCACACCCATCTTGGCACAGGCGATCCACCAAACTGCAAAACTGACCGTGCGCAAGGCTGCGCGGGTCGAAACGTGCATTACGGCGGCTCCGCCAACCTGCGCCGCCCTGCGCTGCGCCACGAAACTAGGACCCGATCTGTCCAGAGCAAATTCTAATGGACTGCTTAAATATGAGCCCTTATGTGCCTTATGGAGGTGGCTTCCCAGATTCATTAGGGGAATGCCTAATACCTGCACTGCCTGGCCTGATCCTGATGTGCACACACAAAGCCCATATCAGTATGTGCATACTCGTGTTAATATGCAAATGAGCAGATATTCTCTATAACCACAGAAAATACATACATGTAAATGAAAGGACAGTGGCCTTGGTAAGGAAATTGATGCAAAAGCACAGACACAGTTGTATCATTACCAGGCACTGTTTCAAGGCAAATCCTTCTCTTCATTTCCCCCTCCCTGTTGGAATCTACAGCCAGCTGCTGAACTTGCTTTCCAACATCAATAAATGACGATATCTAGCTGGAAATGTCCATTTTATTCAACCATAAAATGACACTTAAAAAATATATTCAATTTCAGCGAGATGCTGTTTGGTATTTGGACTTGGCACTGGTCACTGTGGTGAAAAATAAAGCCTGCCACCATCAAAGTAACAGCGCTCTCAGCGGGTACTTCAGACAATAACAAGAATCTGTGCTTGTGTGTATGGGCGGGTGAGTACGGAGGACGGGGGGTCTTTGTACTGTACACAAAATAACTCTGCACCACAGGACAGCTGAGGTAATAACGTGCCATACCACTGTGTTGGTAATTACACTGGAGAAAGAATGAACATGCACTCACACAATGGTTGCAACCTTTTCCCAGCTCGTACTGCCTGCTCAAAGTGAGTTCTCATGTAATATTTTTGCCAGATTTTTAAACCCCAAGCAGGCATCCGCATCATATCAGACCTGTATGTGACTGCTACATTGCCGGTTATTGTTCCGTTATGAACAGCAGTGTGGCCGTTTTCAACCTTCACCGATGTCCTTCACTGACAATCAACTCATGCATGGCTGACGAGGCAATTAGGATTCAATATTAAACTTGTTATTAATCAAAGTAGCTGTTTATTATTTTGCAGCCCATCTCAAAGACCCTTGAAAGCAATTAAACTAAACTGATGTGTATGAAAATAGACTGATTGGACATGAGGCTCATCGCATTCACTTGGTGTACCTCTCATCTGTTTGGAGTGAGACTCCACTGCTTCCTCGCTCTGCTGCCAGTGTGAAGGTCAAATGGGATGAAATCTGAATTTTGAATTTCATATTGACGAGTGTCTCCAGAGACCCCAGGCTGCAAGACTGAATGAGCAAGTGAGGAGGGAAAGGAGGGAGCAAAGGGTTTGAGGGATGGCTAAAACTCAGAGGGTGAAAAACGTACGTTCATGGGAATGTTCCAGGCCATGTAGACGTGGGATTTGTATTCATCCATCCACACCTCAGCGGCCCTCAGGGCATTGCGCTTAGCGTAGTAATCTATGTCGTTGTTGTAGGGCTTCTTGGTGCGCTCAATGTGAGCCACTCTGGCGCACGGCAGGACTTCCATACTGCCTCCACACTGCCACACCTAGACAGTAGCAGGAGAGAGATTCCATATTTCAATCAAATGTGGATTGACACAGGATTAAAAAAAACATTTTTGAATAAACATTGACACAATGCAAATGAAGGATGGTTTATTTCTACTGTCTCTATTTCCACTTGTAATCTTCAACACATTTTGGCCAATAATGAGGCTTTAAAACAGGCCATTCATCAGGATTGAGAAGTGGATAATGCTACAGGAGTGATTTGAGAAGTTGCTATGGACATATTGAGCCTGTTTCTTCTACGATAAAAAAAAGTGTATCTTACATGTAGTCAGGCTGAAAACAGAAATCTAACTGAAAGTCAGTTAGATCAGAGATTGAGGGATAATTCTAGTTCTAAGTTTAATAGTTTTCATAGGTTTAGTTATTATCATCGGTCATGGCAACTTTGTACCCTCAAAATGAGATCTTGGAACACAGAAATAACTTTACAACAAGGAGGTCCAGGGGGAACAACCGGACGTGGGCGCACCGGTAGCCTGGATTAATGCACCTTCGGACGGAAGAAAAAGCTCCGCAAAGACGCTCTTCCAGAGCTTAAGGTGCGTGTCCACAGGCAGCGGTGTTTCCCCGCGTCCCATTCATTGTCTATGTGAAAAGCTGTGCAATGCATCCTGGTAGCGTCGCGGCGAATGTCGAGAGACGGTGCGCGAGTTGGCCGCTCCTCATTTGCCTAAAGTCGAATCTACTTTATGCTAATCAGAGGCGCTGGGCTCGACTCGCCGCCTCGGGAACGCTCGCGAACGCTCGCAAAAATGTGTTGTTTAAAGGAGAGCGCCTGTCAATCATCCTCTAGTGGCAGCCCACCAAGCGTGCAATACTGGGAAGCGGCGCGTCCACACGCGTTTAAAATTGCCCCTGTGGACACGTACCTTGAGCGACGTTGTGGTAGCTATGACATGAGGGTGGGGCTGTAGTAGCGACCAGTCAATTCACAAGGTAGACACGCCCTAAATCAGGGGTGCCCAACTTCGGTGCTGGAGAGCCACTGTCCTGCATGTTTTAAGTTTCTCCCAGCTCTAACACACCGGATTCGAACGATTTTAAAACCTGTGACAAGCTTCAGTTGCTTGATAATGAACACATCATTAGAATCAGGTGTGTAAGAGCAGGGAGAAACCTAAAACATGCAGGACAGTGGCTCTCCAGGACTGGAGTTGGGCACCCCTGCCCTAAATCATAACCTGCTTTATGGTCTATTTCTCTAAATGGACCATATTTGACTAAATGAACATCATTCTGCATTTAAGAAGACTTTAAACGATTGCATCCATATATTGTCGCTTCATTGCACTTTCATTGCTTCATGATCAAATCCGTTCCATTTTATCAGTAAGCAAATACCCACAGCAAAAGAGTCCACTCCATGTTTTCCTGCTTTCCTAGACACACACACACACACCTGCAGCACGCACGACCACTAAAGGAAGTTTGTTTCTTGCAGCTACTTGGTCAACAAGTTAACGACTGGCCATCGGTCATATTTTAATTTCAGACGTAACATCATGAATCATGGACCTATTAAAGCAGGTGACGGTTCGGCTCTCAGCCGCAACACTGCAGTTTAACACATCCGCAGACAGCGTTAAACGCATCCGCAGACAGCGTTAAACGCCACAGCTCTGGCCCGGCAGTCAGACTGGACCAGTTCAATACTGTCAATTACTGTCAATCTGATTAAGAAAACGAAAAAATGTTGAAACGGAAAAAAAGGTGGTGGAGATGAGAAAGAAATGGGTGGCGTGTATAATTTAAGTAGCTGGAAAAAACCTTGTGCAAATTAACATTGCACTTTAAGATCAATATTTAGGCTATCATGACTGTATATGCCACTATGCAATATACACTGTGCAAAAGCTTGTTTTGATTCTGTAGTCAGTTGTATAACTACAATTGCAAAGGCTTTATAAAAATGTTAGTTTAACAATGATAGGCCTGTTTAATTCTTATTTTCATTTCTAGGAAAAAGAGACATTAGATAGTGAAGAAACATGTTCTAAAAACATGTTAAAATGCACCAGAATGTGGGAAATTGCATCTACTTAATTAAAAATGTTTGGGGGGAGATCCCCCAGACCCCCCTCCTATAACAGGACCCCCCACATATCAAATGCTGCTGACGCCCCTGCGATTGAGACCACAAGCTCATGTTTACAATGTTTACTGAGTTAATAAAGCAGGGCAACAGAAGTAGGGATCATTTTCTTAAATTTAATCAAACAATTTTTTGCAACTAGAGGAGTCGCCCCCTGATGGCCAGTTCAAGTTCAAGGCACTTGAATGGCTTCATGCAATGGCTTCATTTTCAGAACCCGAGGTTGACAACTGGACAAGGGTTCAGCATGCACAGTAAGCACTACATGGAAAAATAACTGCTTGATGCTCTACCTAGGTGTTACTGTCCTTTATTGCCTGCTGGAGCGAGTGAAAGAGTGGGTGATAAATGGCTCTGTGAGCTTATGGCCCATAAATGCAAAAGTGCTCAGAGGGTTGCCTATCACATGCAGAAAACCCAGATACCATGAGTGCTGTGTGTGTGTGATATAAGGACGGAGTGATATATAAAGCCAGGCAGTAAATATCTGTCATCTTAAAATCTATATATCACAGCAGAAAGTATTGATTGATAGATTGATTCAAGGATGTTGTGACACTCATCCAACATACCGATGGTAAGAACATTTTGTCAGGCAGTCACATGGTAGTCATTTCTTAAAGTGCAGCATGAGATTTGAATTTCAAAACTCAATTCAAATTTCAAGAACACTCTTCTATTGATATACAGTATGCAAATCTGCAAATGTATGCGATGCTGTGGGAAAGTGGCCCAGCGCTTACAGCGCCATCAGAATGCTACAGCATATAGTAATATCCTTCCAGCTGCACAAATTACATTACCGCCACCGCCCACAGTATCTTAATTATGATCACAACGCGTAACAGATGTTCTGACCCATTAACATTTCTCTGAACCCCAAATGATACCCCCCGCATGGTTTTAAAGAAGACATCGGCTTTAAAATGATTTTCTTGATGTCCAGAGGTGAAGACTATGATGGTGTATTAGGGCCACTGTAGGAAAAAATAATTAAATAAAAAACAGAGCTGAGAGAGGTGGGCAATATGCAGAGAAAATAAGTAGCAAATTTGCTAGTTTTACTATTTTTTTGTAGCAAATTTGCTACAAATTTTTTTTGCCAAATTCTACTTTTTTAATATAATAAATATTCTTGCCCCCATCACCCTATGGACCTTAACGAGGCGTCACACGTTGTGATGTATCAATTAAAAAGATAAATTCATGGCATTTATAGCATAGATGTTGTTAGCATCATAATAAAGTAGCAAATCTGCGACTTTATAAAGTAACAAATTTGTGACTTTTTTCTCTGAATATTGCCCACCTCTCTTGGCTCCGTATTTTATTTTATTTTTTTCCCCTACAGTGGCATCGTAGAAAACCATGTTTGTTTAATGCCATGCAAGTAAATACAGCTTCTTCTACTTTAATGCATTTTCACAATGGTCATGTTTGGGGTGGTTTATTTAAACTTTTCTCCCATGTTTGTTTTCTTGGCCAGGCTACAACAGTATCACTGAACTTATAGCAACAAATCTATACCTAAGGTGGGAGCACATTAAACCAACTAACATGACCAATGCAAAAGGTTTCAATATCATTAAAAACTATTTTGAGGTCTGGTTTGTTCTGAAAGAACTAATATGAAAATCATTAAAACAGGTCATGAATATGTACTTTAAGTTACAACAGGTAGTTTGTAACTCAAAATCACTCCAGTGTGGCCTTCAGCAGCAGCCAGTCTGCTTCATTACCGCCTTCGACTTGCAGTCGGAACGCTGGCAGAAGTGAAGCCTCTGGTTGCCAAAAGAAGTGAGTCTATGAGAAAATGGTCCTACTTCTCTCTTGATGTGTTATCTCAGTAAACATTGTGAACATGAGTTTATGGTCTCAATCTCTAGTTTCAAGTCTTCTTCAATCCAGCATGATGTTCATTATGTACATTATGATCCATTTAGAGTCAAACAGCCCAGAAAACAGGGGATGATTTAGGGCGTGGCTACCTTGTGATTCACAGGTCGCGACCACAGCCTCCCTACCGTCACTACTGCTACGTCGCTACCACGTTACCATGCTACCGATGCAATTAGCTACTAAGATGACTTTAACACTTAGGGCCCTAGTTTCGTGGCGCAGCGCAGGGCGGCGGAGGGTGGCGGAGCCGGCGTAATGCAAGTTTCGACCCGCGCAGCCTTGCGCACGGTCAGTTTGGCAGTTTGGTTGATCGCCTGCGCCAAGATGGGTGTGGCGGCGCAGCAGTGTGAGGCGTCACAGATTCAGCTTGGCGTAGCGGAAGTTTCGTGGCAAAAAGCCTCGCCGAGACTGCGCCGAAAGCCCGCCAGCTCCAACCTGGTCTACTCTCAGCGCAAGGCGCAAATAAAGTCCATTCATTCAAGGCGAATCACAGCTGGCGGAGTGGAAGTTTGGCTGACCGGCGCGCAGTGCGCACACGTCACCGAGACCTCACAGGCAGGTTTCCACAGTTCCAGGCACATTTAAATGCAATAAATAATCACAACAAACACTATTTAATGCAACTAATTGAATCAACATGTGAATTTATATCTATATAGATTGTCCCGTCACATCTGACGTCAGATCAAAGGCGGATTGCACGCGTAACGGAAACTCAGCCTCTCGGACCAAAACATCTCCCTCTCTCTCTCCTGTTTTTTATAATATCGGCATTGTTATTATTATGAGTATACGCACGCACAGCGCGTGATGAGCGTGGTGGGAGTGGCAGCGCTGCTTCTGTCATCGGGTTGTCAAGTGACGGAACTTGCACTGAACCTCCCCTGACGCATTAAAGGTGAGGAGAGGAGCTCATTTGATTGGTGAAGATCTGAATCGGCTGTGTTAATCCCAGTCCACGCCTCGTCTCCTCCTCATCTCCCACTCACGCCTTCTTCTCCTCCCTCTTTCCCACTTGTGCGGGTGGGAGTGACGGGAGGTGTGCCTGCGCGAGCCTGCGCGGTGCACGAAACTTGCAAAGTCCAGGCGGACACACCCCGTCGGTGTGGCGCAGGTGCGCTGAGTGCTGACTGTGCCTGGTCTACGAAACTAGGGCCCTTAGCTGTAAAGTTGACCTTCAATTATGAAGCTAACTTTGTTAACAGCTTCACACCAGAATCCAGATGGATCCAGATCCAGTAAGGATGCTGCTCTGCCACCTGTGTTCATCAGATCTACCCATCAGTCCAAATAATGTCACTTCCATGAACGAATGGGTCTCCATGCTGTGTAGTGAAATGGGACTCCTGACATTGCACCCAAAATGCTTTCAAAGCTTCATTCATAATTGCCAACACACCCCTCTATAGTTCTTGATCAGGAAAGAGGAAGTAAAAACATGAACAAAACAAATAAACTTGCAAAATGACCCCAAATCACAGAAATACCCATTTGCACGAATATTACATGATCTCTGTGTATGGTTAAATATGCCAGTTAATTTGCCATGGATCTTTTTACTTGACAAATTGTCAAAGTAGCAGATTTGCACAGGATAGAGATCACATACGACCTCCGCAGTTATTACTAAGTAGAGGTCCCCAGTTATGGGGAGTTAAATATAGTCCTGTGTGAATAGGGCTTTAGATTATTATCTTGTTACCTCACAGTGTTGAAACAAACTGAGCATGACCAAAAAGCCCAATCAAATCACCAGAGAGCCTGTGGGTAGGCCCGATGTCTTAATCAGACACGGCCTTGAGCAACATGGCCAAGTGTGCAGCATTCATGGAAATGAGACACTGTCAAACATTTATCCAGGTCCCACTTACCGTCATTTACATGTTTCTGTAATCCTCAATGGTGTAAGAGCTTGTGCATGCTAAGAAACATCCCGAAAAATATGGGTCAATTTAGGATTTTTCTGTATTGATTTCATCAATAATTTTAAGTATGCTTTGAATTGTGGGAGCAAGAACCTCCACTAGCCTCACAAAAACGTTGATTTCATTTTTGGATTTGGAGAAACCTTGTTCACGCTTCAGCGGTAAAATAAATCAAAAAATGCTTATCTAAAATGATTTATGTTGTTGTTATTGTTACAGTGTGGTAAAATGTTTTGTTATTGTTATTCTCTCTTACCCTGAAGCCACTAATTGCCCACTGTGTCACTGGTGGAGTACCCCGGGGCTGCCCTGAGTTTAAACGCCTCCATTGACTGGCTGACACGTCATCTTCAGTGCTGATGATCCACCATGACCCATGGCCCAAAAAAATCCATTAGTACTCAGAAGTAGGCTTTACCTGCTTTGCTGCTGCCCATGACAAGTGCTGCTTTTCATTTTAGCCTTTGGTGTGTGCATTTATGTGGGTGTAAGCGCAATGCCAATTTAACGGTAAGTCTTTAGTCCTTGCAGATTCCACCCATCACCTTTTGCATCATAATAAGTAACTATGGCTTTACACATAACTCTGTGGAAAGCCGTCTTTCTTTGGTTTCCTTATTCAGGTTCCTGTTTAAAATCAATAATCCATACTGTATGTGTGTGAAAGTATGCACGTGTGTTTCGTGCTAGTGCACTCAAGGATAATTGAAAATGTTTATGTGTGTAATTGCAGTTAGCAGTTTGCCAGCCACTAAAAGCAAATTGAAGATCAATATTTTTTCAACGATTTCCAGAAGGTCACAATCCTGACAGCTAACCAGGCTTGTGAAACAGGCTTTAGTTCCTTTGTATCGCATTAGGCTGTTTTCATTGGACTGAAGCAACACAAATAGTTTTTTTCTGTAATGAGGAAAAGGATTATTTTCTGTTTATTTCTTTCATATGGCAGCAGTCCACTGCACATCATTACCACTGTACCTCCAGACAGATGATAATAATACTCTGTGTGGCTGTAATCATCTCAATAAGCATCATTTATTTTGATTAAAAATCACAACATGGTGCGTGACAGATCACATGCCAGGTAAATTGCAAGAACCTATTCATGCGATATCCAACATAGCAAAATGCTATATTATCGGCCAATTTTGACTGGTGTAGGTGTTTGAAACTCCTGCTCCTTTAAGGGCAGAAAAAGAAGAGCTATTCCATGAGTGTTCCTGTGCTGGGAAAAAACATCAGCATCGCAGAATAAATTGAGCTGCTGTAATGTCTCACATACATACTAAGCTCCGTTCACCTCTGTGAGCAGAGTCTGAGACTGTCTGTAAGCCAACTGTATGTGTTTAATCCATGTGATTTACCTCAAGTGTCAATATCCCTCAGTACAATTACAGGCTGATTATATGTTTGTATACTAGATAGATAGATAGATAGATAGATAGATAGATAGATAGATGATCAATTGATCGTAGAAACAGACAGGTCTTTGAACTGTGGGAGGAAGCTGGAGAAACCGGAGAGAACCCATGCTTACACGGGGAGAACATGCAAACTCCACACAGAAGGAACCCGGGCCGACCCGGGAATCAAACCCGGGACCCTCTCGCTGTGAGGTGACAGAGCAAACCACTACACCACAATGCAGACCTCGATATATCATAAGAGAAACAAATAGATATCGATTCAGACGTATACATACAAAGACATGTGTATGAACCAATGTATGTGAGACTAGCTTTATTGAGTGTACGGTGTTATGTTGAAACAAAGTGGTTCATTCAAGTGGTTAGACACAGAATTAATGTTTCATTTATTTTGACATATGATTCTGTTGTTATTTTGCAATGTGATTCAAGGAACAAGCTTTGACCATAATGGCGAGATTATGTGTTCTGGCATATAGTTGTAGGATCGCATTTATAATAGTTCAATCATATAGATTGTGGACTCTAACTTGAAAGGGTCCGCCCTGGACACGCCCCTTTTGGTCAAAATTAAGCTATGTGTCTACAGCATTAGAGTCATTAAAGTGAACTCTATACTATAACTATAAATTCCTGTACGACCAGCATGGTGCCCCCTTCTTACGAAAGCAGGTATTAAAATATTATATTAATCCATATATATATTTATATTAGGGGTGTAACGGTACACAAAAATCTCGGTTCGGTACATACCTCGGTTTTGAGGTCACGGTTCGGTTCATTTTCGGTACAGTAAGAAAACAAAATGCAAAATATAAATGTGCTAGTTGTTTATTACTTTTGTGCTTTTAACAGTAGGAACATGCACTGGAGCTAGAATGCTGCTCAAAAATATAAATACAAGTATTTAAAATATTTATTTAAAAAATAAAAATAAATAAAAATATCTGATCTTCCAATATCTTCCATCTGATGTGCAAAATTGAACAGGGCAGGGAGAGGCTGTTTAAATGCGGTGGGGAGCTGTGTTTGAACGTTACGCTCGTCTTTCTCCTCGTTGTAGCGATGTTCACGTGGGGGTGGTGCCGTTTCAAATGCGTCAACAGGTTTGACGTGTTGCCAGAAACATACCCGACCTCACATGAACAATGTCGGCAAACCGCTTTGCCGAAGTGTTCCCAAACGGGAGACCTTAATGTCGCGGGAGGGTCCTCCAACTCTGGCTTGTTGCCAACGCTAGCGGCATTAGCCATGACGTCCGCTACTACTGCTGTTTATTGTGTCGCGGTGTGCGCAACTGTGCATGTGCGGCTGCAGCATGCTCCACACATGCGGTCCTCTACTTAATATGTCCGTATGTAAACTCGTTCGGTACGCCTCCGTTCCGAACCGAGCACCCCGTACCGAAACGGTTCAATACAAATACATGTACCGTTACACCCCTAATATATATATATATATATATATATTAATATCGTCCTTACATTCCTACATTATTATAGAATATTTTTTTATACAGTGAACTATAACATTACTCCAACCGAGTGTGGACTTCTGTGTCTGATATTTTGATAAAACAAAAAGAGAGTTAAGAGCAAATTGGTCTGTATACATTGTCTTTATTATCCTCTTGTATCTGGTGTTGTATCTTATTTTTTTGTTGTCTTGCAATAGAAAAAAAAAGATTGTGACTCGTCTGAAAGTCACTGAGATCACAGTGCTGCACAGTATTTGGGTTTGACAAATGGCCACTGCACAGCCACCATGTCACTGAAAAGTTATTTTCATCTTCCAGTGTACAAAATGTTCAAGCAAATAGTTGATTCAACCATTTCTCCATAAGTAGGCCACACCAAATACTGATCCCTCCAAGGTAACTTGCTGCGGTGGGTTCATATACCAGAGAGATGATCAAATATGGTCCAGATGTTCAGTTTGAGTTATACATCCCTGATTATAAAGGGTTAGCAGAGGGAAAAATGCTGAAGCACTTTACCATGCTATGACAAAAGACGTTGCAAAAGAGTGTTGTTTACAAAAAAGTGTTGTTGTTTTTTCCAAAGCCTCAGCATCAGATCCTCTACTGAGCCAAAACGGTGGTCTTAATCAAAATTAATGAGGCAGATGTGTTTTTAATATAATATCAATCTAAATCTCATTCAGGCATCATCCTGTCAGGTTTTGGTCTCATATTTTGAAATAAACATGGCTCGAATGTAACTAAGTACATTGAGGAACTACACTAAAAACATCTCATACTTTCTTCTTTGACAGCTTTAGACATTTAGATAGTTGTATTCAAAACATTCAAGGAGCTTATCATATGTTTTCTTATAAATTAAACTACTCTGCAGTGTATGCCAGTACCGGTTAACAAATATGAGGATTTGCTTGTAATATATTTTAATACATTTTTAAAACAATATTCATTAAAAACTAAGTTAAAAAAAAAAACAATATTCATGATCCTGCTTTTGGTTGAAAAAAATATGTATTGTGAAGATAACATTTTGGGCTCTGAGAAATTTTAACGGCAGGAAACAATTAATCAGACTAACCAATATATATATTAATTACATTTGTTGCTTACTTTTACCTAAATAAGAAAAATAAGAGTTCTGAGTAGTTTGTTCACCAACGGAGTTCAGTTACCATTCACCTCTTGGTGCAGACCTCTGGACCTGGCCGGGCCTCTCAGCTGCTTGACGTTCCAAGAGTGTATTATTTGTCTCGTGCATTTTTGTAGACTGCACCTGCTCTGTACACTGTTTACTGGACTGCCCAATCTATCCCCTGTGTTTTCCCTGTACACGTGTAATGTGTAACAGAGTGGAAAGGCCGCTGCAATAGGAAACATCTGGTTACACTGTAACCTTTCTTTTCTGAGTTAAGAGACTATCTGGTGATGTGAAAAACAAATCAAAAACCACACACTATACAACATGGAGGAAGATGAGGGCTGACTTAAATTTCTTCCTTGATTTAACAGCAAACAACCTGGAACGAGACTCAGGGAGTCTGCCTTTGTGGGTCATCAATGCTGATGTGAACTTTTTCGACATGTGAGAGACTCACAGATGTGATGATTTGGAGTAAAACCACAGTGTGCCTTGCATTCCATTGCTCATGACTCCACCCTGTAGCCCATATCTTCATAACCAGGGCTTCAAAGCATGAGCAAAATGAACCAGACCAAATGTCTGACATAATACACTATATTGCCAAAAGTATTGGCTCACCTGCCTTGACTCGCATATGAACTTAAGTGACATCCCATTCTTAATCCATAGGGTCCCAAAGGTGTTCTATCGGGTTGAGGTCAGGACTCTGTGCAGGCCAGTCAAGTTCATCCACACCAAACTCTCTCATCCATGTCATTATGGACCTTGCTTTGTGCACTGGTGCACAGTCATGTTGGAACAGGAAGGGGCCATCCCCAAACTGTTCCACAAAGTTGGGAGCATGGAATTGTCCAACATCTCTTGGTATGCTGAAGCATTCAGAGTTCCTTTCACTGGAACTAAGGGGCCAAGCCCAGCTCCTGAAAAACAACCCCACACCATAATCCCCCTCCACCAAACTTTACACGTGGCACAATGCAGTCAGACAAGTACCGTCGTCCTGGCAACCGCCAAACCCAGACTTGTCCATCAGAATTGCCAGCTGGAGAAGCGTGATTGGTCACTCCAGAGAACGTCTCCACTGCTCTAGAGTCCAGTGGCGGCGTGCTTTACACCACTGCATCCAACGCTTTGCATTGCATTGCTGATGTATGGCTTGAATGCAGCCGATCGCCATGGAAACCCATTCCATGAAGCTCTCTACACTATTCTTGAGCTAATCTGAAAGCCACATGAAGTTTGGAGGTCTGTAGTGATTGACTCTGCAGAAAGTTGGTGACCTCTGTGCACTCAGCATCCGCTGACCCCATTTTACGTGGTCTACCACTTCTTGTTGAATTGCTGTTGTTCCCAATCACTTCCACTTTGTTATAATCCCACTGACAGTTGACTGTGGAATATTAAGGAGGGAGGACATTTCACGACTGGACTTGTTGCACAGGTGGCATCCTATCACAGTACCACGCTGGAACTCACTGAGCTCCTGAGAGCGACCCATTCTTTCACACATGTTTGTAGGAACAGTCTGCATGCCTAGGTGCTGCTTTTATACACCTGTGGCCATGGAAGTGATTGGAACACCTGATTTATAGTATTTGGATGGGTGAGTGAAAACTCTTGGCAATAAAGTGTACAGTATATATTATAAGGTTGCATGTGTTTTTGTGTAAACACCATAGACTATATATAAGAAGTGGATGTAGTCATCGTAACATCCCCGTTGGTTTGTGGACTTTGACTCTATATGAGACAATGATTTACAAAATGAACATCGTGCTGTTTTGAAGAATCTCGACCATAGAGACCATAAAATGTAACACTATACAATGATACTGAGATAATAAATCAAGTGAGAAATTGGGTAATTTTCTCATTGACTTCCATTCAATCAGGCTTCTTTTTGCAACCAGAGGAGTCACCCCCTGATGGACAGCAGAGAGAATTAGCTTGGCTTCAATAATAACGGCTTGTCTACACTGAAAAACATATTAATGTCACACTTAGAGCACCTCTTCTTATGGCATGGTCTCTTTTTGTGTTATGCAGTTGCAAATCATTAAAGTATAGGTGGAACCATTCACACTAACTAATATGAGTTGTCCTAAGTCGAATGGTTATCTGCTGCAGTATTTACTGACCAATAAAACTGGAATGCATTGTCATTGAGATAAATTAGCATACAATTTGACTCTCCAAACACATTGGGGGGCACATTTACATTGTGTACCTTTTTGTATATTCTAGTATTACATGTAAAAACAATACAATCTGAATACCAAATAAGATTATTTATTATTATTTATTATTCTTTTGCCTCTGAAGTCATCCCATACAGAGAACCCCAGGACCTCATTCTGCACAAGTTCATTTGGCATTGACCTCTATAAAAAAAGCAGCCTGCATCACTAAGATGAAGCACTTAACACAGAGCACTTTGATGAAGTGGTAATGTAACTGCTAATTTAATTTAATTTTCTTTGTACATGCAGTTAGTTAATTACAGATGGACCATTTGCATGATAAGCTCCACGGAAAACATCAGCCATAAAAATCATAAAGGCTATTAACAGCAATATACAGGATTCCATCAGCACCATTACACAATACAATCAATAAACAAGGAAAATGCAGCAGTCTTATAACAGGCATTCAGACAGATCTTGGCTATTATTATGGTAAAACAATACTCACATGTGGGTCAATGCTCTCCACTGAAACTGGATAGTATTTTAAAGAGTATAGAGGGGGCGTCATCAGTGTGAGCAGATTAGAATTAATTATATATCACTGCATGAAAAGTGGGATTTTCGTCAGTTAGCGGCCCTGTAAATTGACGTGGAAGTTCAGGTTTACGACTGCAAACGGCAATTTGCAGGAAACACCGAAAACTGACGTAAATTGCCGGGAATTGACGTGGGCCTTGCTTGGCAGTTGTCCCCCCATGACCCCCCTCCCCGTAATCCTAGGGGAGGCTTTAACATGTAAATGAAAATGCTGTGAGCTATACAAATGCAAATCAGGGTAGCAGGGGGAGTTTTCTCCCAGGTGACATTTTTCTGAAAGGTGTTAACTTCAGTTCATCTTCATTCAAAGATATAACTTAATTTCATCTTCATTCAAAGATACACAAAACAATTTGCTTCAACAATTACTTTTAATCAGGCTTTGCCACAAAGGTAAAATGTACATTCATGCAAACAACATCACAGTCTCCTAGAGCTCAACCACTGTGCATAGTGGCATGACTACAGTGACCCTTTCTGTGCTTAAATGCACAGTGGATGTGTTAACCACACATCTCCCAGCAATGCGCTCAACAGGCAGAAATGATGCTGGGTATGACGTGTCTGTTCCCTGCAAGCTCCAAACTTCTATTGGCTTTCCATAAAAATGTCTGTCCGGATGGGGATGAAGCCAGGAAACTTGCGCAGTAACATGTTTGAATGCAGTACCTTTTGACACAACATTAACAACTATAAACTGCTTTATAATGGCTGGTCGTAGTTCTGAGGGTCAAGGATGGGTTCATAGATCATAGATCTCGGCTGTGTTCGAAATGCCATACTAACGTCCTACTCGTACTTAATTGTGACGTAAATTTGAGTACGTAGTGCGTTCACATACAATAGTATGTGAATTTGTGCACGCGAGAAATGCCCGGATGTATACTGCATTGGCAAGAATTTCTGAGTACAGCGGACCTTGCTAAATCTACTCAACTTCCCAAAATGCATTGCGGCTCGTCTGACTTCACAAGTTTTGGATAATGGCGGACGACTGCGGTGATTCTGGCGACAGCCCGACACAAACCGCGTACACATGTAAGTATACTGTAACATGACTTTTACGTTTCCAGCTGACTTTTAAATCGTATTGATAATGAACGTTACTTTATTGTTGTTGGCATTGTACGTTAACGTTACGAATCGAAGGTCCTTCCAGCCGGCTAGCCTACTGACGCTAATTTACCATTTAGGGTTAGCGAGCGCAAGCGAAGCGGAAAATGTGCCGTTTTTACCGACGTTAACTAATAATATAGTACTTATGTTAAACCGTGGTTATATATTTACTAACGGTGATTAATAACGCCGTGCACCGTTGTCCGCTAAAGGGACGGCAGACACCGGGCGCCTCATTCAGTGGGGGGAACGATGACGAGACGTTCACGTTCACCGGCAGGAGGGATGCTGCTCTGAGAGGCTTCACTTAAGAAAATGTGGTTTAAATGTTATAATTCTTATATCCAGGACTGCTGGAGACTCTCAGGATGTCCCAGGACTGCTGGAGACTCTCAGGATGATTGCGGTAAGAATATGTTCGGTGACTGCTAGCTAAGCTAAAATTAGCAAAGCAAGCCCAAGCTAAAAGTAGCTTAAACGCTAATAGTCCAAGCTAAAAGTAGCATAGTAGCCTTGTAAAAGAACAAGAGAGAGGAACCAGTGTAACGTTAAGTTGCTTTGTTAAGTGTATGTTGGTCTTTTACAGGAAGCAGTACGCCGGCTTCACAACTCGGAGACGAATTGTAGGCGCTACGAACCGGAGCAAGGGTACGATTTAAAGAATATGCTTTCATTCTGCTGTATAAGGAAATAGATGCGTTAACAGTAGATACCGATCTTAACTGTATTCATACCACTCATTTAATTGTTTTCCAGCTGCCTGTAAGACATACTATGAAACGGTACGCAGGAGCTTCAGACACACACAGCCTGATCTCGCATCGCAGGCGGAAGCTGTGAAGAGGTCAGCTCGGAGTCGTTCCAGGAGAAAGAGGGTAAGACTTATTAGATCCGTTTTTGGTCAATGTGACCAAACCTACCTAAACCTATTTTTCAGGTGCATTAATAGATGTGTTGTTTCCATGCGCAGTGCATCGCGCAGTACTGATTGTCTTTATTGATTGTTTTACAGCTGCTGGAAGCGAGACGAGTGTGCTTGCTGGCGATGAGGTGGACCGTTGGAAGTGCTCCACCACAGACATGATGTCTGATGAGGAGGACGGCGTCGTTGGCGGGGTGTCTGGATGGATTGTGCGACCTCCATCCTCTCATAGCCAGGAGCTCACCGAGCTCTGTGCGACTCTACAGTCGCGATTAGAGAAGACTCCCAAGTACAGGGCCACGCACCGCAGGCGGCTGTAAAATTGACCAAATTCGGACAGAATGTCGCCAGTTCATTTGTTTGTTGTGTGGGCAAATTTGTACAGTTGTGTGTTGTGTTGTCAATAAAGCTCTTTCTTTGAATACTTCCTCCTGGCAATTTTTCCTTTCCTCAATTAATTCATTCATATTTATATTTATAAATAAATAAAAATAAATGTGTGTATGTATAAATATATATATATAAACATATGTATATATATATATATATGTGTGTGTATATGTATATATATATATATAGTGATCTGCTAACCAATCACTAGTGATTATTCTTGTTTAAAAGACCCAGTGTGACCAATAGTAACACATCTGCCAACGGGGGTGGGGTTTACATTTATAATGACTCATCAGGTTGACCAATAGTGACAGATCTACCAACGTGGGTTGGCTTTACATTTATAATGACCAGGGCCCTCATTTATAAAACTGTGCGTAGGATCCTTACTAAAAGTGTACGTACGGCAAAAAGCCAAAGTTTGCGTGCGCCAAAAAAAAATCAGATTTATAAAACTGTGCGCACGCAAGCTGTACGCAATGTTCCCTTTATAAATCACAGGATCACCTACAAGTGTGCGTACCTGAATCCCGCCCTGTACACGCCCACATTTTACTATGTTAATGAGCCGGCATGCAATCGTTTCCGTGTGGTGAATCACGGCGACAGGTCAGAAAAATAGTGAAGAAACATAACTTTTCAGAAACGGAGAAAGAGACACTTGTTGGGGAGGTGGAGGCCCGGAAAATAATTTAATTTAGTGGCCACAGCAGCGGGATCACGAATAAAAAGACGCAGTGCGAGTGACAACACATTGCTGCTGCAGTCAACGGCGTCAGTGGGACGGAGGAGCGGACGGTGATCTGAAGGTAAATCTTTCTGCTCCTAACATGGATTTAATGTATTTGAGTATTTGAGGAAGTTTGATTTTGATGTGACTTTGACGGGGATTGTGTCTGAAAAGGAGGGAGACACAGACGCGACTGAGACCAGAGGGATAAGGGTGAATAGATTTTAAACGTTTATTGTATATAAAACAAAACGTGAAATAGTTTTTGTCCTTCCAGAGTCTGCAGCGTTAGGCGTAGAGGAGGGTGACGGTGAGGAGGGTGACGGTGACGGGCCCTCGGCCCAGCGTCCGGGTCTGGCGCAAAGCAGCAGCGCACCCCGGGCGCATGGCACATCAAGCGGTCGGGTGCTCACTGATGCCGTCCTGCAACTTCAGCGAGACACAATCACCGCCATCAACAACGTTGCAGATGAGCTACGGCAAACGCGCACTGTGATTAATAAAATAATACGTTTACAATGAACATTGATTGTTGTCTTCCTTATCTTACAAACGCATAACATCTCTTGCGATTCTTGCGCCCTGTTGATACCCCTCCAGTCGGGCAGGGGGCCGAGGCTCATCATGCTGGGGACTCTACCACCTTTGCCGGGTGGTAGATTCTGCCTCCTGAAGTTCGGTAAAGTTGCGCTCTCCGTGCACGCTCCACGACTGAGCGCGCACGAGCGTGCCACTCATTATAGCGCATTTCCTCTGCGCTCTGGTGGTTTAAAAACGAGGATAAAGTGTAACAATTATACGATGGCTTAATGGCTGTATGTATGTGCGGTGATGATATATGCACATAAATAAGGAGAATATTTAGTTATTCCCGCTGTGTTCTACAGTGATCTAATGGAAGGTATTACATGCAATTGGGCCGTCTCCTCCTCCTGCGGTGACAGCGCTGATTCAATATTTCAAAATGATTTTGATTTAAGATACAAGTCAGATTTTAAAAGAAGGTGTTAATATGAAAAAAACTATCACTCAATAAAAGCGTCAAAAACATTGCTGGAGTTCATCATGATAACGCAGATCTAACGTATGATATGGAGTGTAATTAAATGTGTGCGAGTCATCAAAAATATTTAGTTCTTCTCACGTTTACTGCTGATTCCCTTCCAGTCTCCAGAATGTGCGTACCGGTACGCATGCCTCAGAGTTTGCTTACGGGTACGCACACTTTCCCGTCAAGTTTGGTTTTTATAGATCACAACATTTGCGTGGAAAGTGGCGTACGCACGTTTCCAGCCCCGTTTTGTGCGTACGCAAGCTTTATAAATGAGGGCCCAGATCTGCCAACCAATCACGAGCGATTATACTTGTTTAAAACTAGTGGTTTCATCCAATCCTGAGTGAGGATATTCAAGCCATCTCTGGCCAGGCGGGGTTTCGCCGCTATTCATATGCTAATTAGAGCCTTCGCTGTGGTTCGTTTCCGACAATTTTCGGCACAGACGAACGCGGCGTTCGCAGCCTGTAAATTGTCGTTAACTCCCGAAAATTAGGGAGATTTTCGGGCGTTTACAGGGACGAAAATCCGACTTTTCATGCAGTGCTAAACTGTTGTCCATTAAAATTAATTCAATACAGTCCAGTGCTGCTACAGAAGGGAGTGTAAGTGTGGGAAAAGTGGCTACTAAATGAAACGAGTAGCCCCTGATGGTCAGTAAAGAAAATGCAAGTTTGAGGCACATCAGCCTTGGCTTCATTTTTCAGAACTGGGGGTTGCCGCCTGGTTAAAATAAGTGGAGGCACAAAAACCAGAACATGCTGAATTTATTATCGGGGTAATTTAATCAGCAGACTGATCTCATGAATCAGCGTATGTATGACACGCCAACTCGTATGCCATTATACAAATCTTCTTCTTCGTTGGTGTTTAATGGCAGTTTCCGTCACGCCAGAGTATGAACAAGTTTAGCTGATTTTTTATACTCTCGCGTGAAACTCGCGTCACGGAAACAGCTGGGTAAATGCCGACTGCCATTAAACACCAACGAAGAAGAAGAAGAAGCTGGGTGAACAGGGAAGTGCCGTCTATGCAACAGCGGTAGCTTTAGCAGTAGAAGCGATCAGGCAAGTGTTTTTTTAAATAAACTCCTGATGTACTTACAAACTTTAAAATGCCTCGTTTTGTGAGTATGGACCCTATGTGTACTACTGCAGAAGTTTGGTAACATTCCATGCATTATTAGTGGGGAAATTTACGAGATATACACTATGCACCATCGCGCTATTACTAAGCCATTCGGGTGATCGCCCTATCTTGACCAATGCTGACCATCGCTAAAAATGCTCCGAGGGGGTGTTTGGCTGGATGTCATGGTGGAAATTACCTAGGGTGCATTTTACTCCGAACCATGACTTTAATTTGTGGGTAATTCAGTCCATCCAAAAACCATATGAAAATAAAATACAAGAACACAGGAACAAAAATATAAGAATACTGCACCGCCTCGCAATATGCCGATGATCTTCTCATTGCCGTGATCTTCCCATGCTGGCAGGCGGTCAATGTAGTATCCAAATAATGTTATACACTAAATCAAACAGGAGTTCTAAATTGTCTTTAGGCTGTCTAGGCTTCCAATCTTTTTAAACCCTTGCCAGCACGTGCCCGAAGGATCTTCTCTCCAGGTAAGTTTACCTTTTTCCTTCTCTAGGATGGCCCCCTCATAGGGCCCTAGTTTCGTAGCCCAGGCGCAGTCGGGGCGCAGCACACCTGGGGGGCATCATAAAGGAATTCTGCTTAGGGCACCAAAATGGCTAGTGGCGGCGCTGGACAGAAGACAGCAGCAGCAGCAGCGCCAGACGCCAAACTTTTCCCAGGATAAAACTGATGTTTCAGCTGTGTTAATTCAGTCAGGCTGAGTTTCCGTTACACGTGCCATCCGCCTTTGATCTGATGTCAGATGTGACGGGACAATCTATATAGATATAAATTCACATGTTGATTCAATTAGTTGCATTAAATAGTGTTTGTTGTGATTATTTATTGCATTTAAATGTGCCTGGAACTGTGGAAACCTGCCTGTGAGATCTTGGTGACGTGTGCGCACTGCGCGCTGGTGAGCCAAACTGCCACTCTGCCAGCTGTAATTCGCCTTGTGCCAAGAGTAGACCAGGTTGGAGCTGGTGGGCTTTCAGCGCAGTCTCTGCGAGGCTTTTTGCCACAAAACTTCTGCTGCGCCAAGCTGAATCTGTGACGCCACACCCATCTTGGCGCAAGCGATCCACCAAACTGCCAAACTGACCGTGTGCAAGTCTGGCAGATTTTGGTTACAGAAGTAGTCTGACGCAGCCGGTACAATGTCAGAAAGGTGAGGAGGGAGAAGCTTTCAGATGCTGTTTCCTCCACTCACCTTTCAATGCAAGGAGGCCCGCTGCTCCGCAGAGTACCCAGAACGCGTAGGGCCCCAACTACCTGTCGGGGGCCCCCAAAATTAAGATCGATTAAAAAATGTCATGATAATTACTACGTTATTACATTGCAACAAATATATGAATTAGTTATGAACAGGCCCGTCGTTTGTCAATTCGTGCAAATTAACTGTTTTTGCCTAATATATAAAAACAGTCTCCCCCCGCCCTGCTTCCCTGAAATGGTATAGCCCAGTTTGCGTCTTTGTTGAGTTTGCTCTGTGTCGGCTTCTGCTTGAAGTGGCCATAATTAGCAATCTGTGGATGTTGAGAGATAATAATAACTAAAAGACAACATGAATCTGGATCTGAAAAGCGAAAGAAGAAAAAACTGAGAGATGACGCCCGTGCATTCCTTGCTGGTAAGTCCGTGTTGTAGGTCTAATTGTTTTGCTAACATAACGTTCCGTGATGTTGCTCATAGCTAACATCAGCAACCTAGGCTAGGTTACACTTAAAATGGATTTGATGTAGCTCTAAACCCTAAATTATATAGCCTAATCTAGATTTCACAATGCATGTTGCACGTTTGCAAATAATTGGCAGTTGTCACTGTAGTCTGTAGATATTGGGCGCCTTGCATGAAGGTATTTGTCTATGTTCCACTAAATTAATATAATAAAATAGTTTCATCTATCATCTAGTTCTCCTATCATTGTGAAACACATAGGCTACTAGATAGCATAATGTAATGAAGTGCTTTACAGATAAACAGAAGACTATTTTTTGTCACTTGTTATCTTATTATGAACAGCTGTGTGACATGATATTTCAGAAAATCCTAATGTTTTGGTATTTTTATTTAGCTTTTACTAATGACATTTTTTGTTCACAGGGTCAATGCTAAAGTTGGAGGAGCTCAAGGAGCACCACGTCGGCAGGAGGAGGAATCAGATGATGAGCAACCCTCTACAAGCAGTGCAACAAGCAGCCACCAACCCCAACAATCTATATATCACTTATTTATTATTTATAAATTACTTTATATTACGATTGGTGCTGCTGTTCTCGCTGTTATAGATAGATGGATACTTTATTGATCATCAAGGGGTAATTCAATTCAAATTCTATATATTACATAATATAACAAATGTACATAGTTATATGTGTATTTAATGTCAATTTAAAAAAATAGTAAAGATCTTAGTGGAACTTTTAAGGTTTTGTGTGTGTGTGTGGGGGGGGGGGAGTTCTGCAGACTTAATATAATCCCTCATCTCGCCACACAACTGACATATTTGACAGACAGGGAGGGAAATTACCCCGCAGCAACGAACACAGGCCCCAGGACTGCCCAGATGAATGTAGCAGTACACTCTCCTTTCTCTGTGTGTATTACTGGAACATCTCGGCCACAAACAGACATACATGTGTGAAAATGTGCTGGTGTCTCATTTTGAGCGGAAGTGAAAGAAACTCATCTGTAGCTATTTTACTGCTCACTCATGAGCTGAATGATTGTCTGACGAAAAAAGAAGATGACGTATTCTGCATTCAAATTAAAAACCTTAGCTAATGATTTCTTCCTATGGACAACCACACACATCAGCCAACTGACGTTTGGAGTCATGGTGCTGGAGACACATGAGACATCAATGGCAGTATATATTTCTGCATCATTTCATTTACACATCTAACAAACTGTCCACTTGTCCGAAGGATTCAGTGGAAGTTAATGAACGGAAGTTTGCATATTCTTGGGGAAAAACTAGATGTATTTTTTTTAAGAATTTAACAAAAGAACAAGGCTCTTTATTATGGGTCTTTTATCGCAGGGAAAAGCATATCTGGTTGACTGGGGAGCATAATTGACTGCCAATCTACCTGCTTGCTTGAAGTCTCTTCACAAAACATCATGTAAATATATGAATTTCGCCTGCCGTTGGTTCCTCTCCATATGGAGTAAGAGATAATTACTACTGTGTCATTATGTGCTGTAGGTGGAACACTGGGAATTCACTTCATAGAGCTCATCTCTTTACTTTCAAACAGCTTCATGTGTTTAGTATTCCTCTCGGCTAGTGTGGTGTCTTGTGATTATGGAAACTTTAAAAAAAGACTTCTCCATTTTCTTTCTATTCAAAAACACAACGAAGAATGTCTCTAGGAGTAAATCAATCTAAATATCTATTTATTTTAAGGATATACAACAGGCTCATTTTGCAGGCAAGTGACATTTCAAAACCTGAATCAATGATCTTCCTGCAGTTTGACTGCTGCATTCAAAATTGATTGTGCACATGAATTAATTCAGCAGCTCTCAGTCCTGGTACTTGACTACACATCCAAGCTGGCATTCTGTCCACTGCATGAAAAGTGGGATTTTCGTCAGTTAGCGGCCCTGTAAATTGACGTGGAAGTTCAGGTTTACGACTGCAAACGGCAATTTGCAGGAAACACCGAAAACTGACGTAAATTGCCGGGAATTGACGTGGGCCTTGCTTGGCAGTTGTCCCCCCATGACCCCCCTCCCCGTAATCCTAGGGGAGGCTTTAACATGTAAATGAAAATGCTGTGAGCTATACAAATGCAAATCAGGGTAGCAGGGGGAGTTTTCCCCCAGGTGACATTTTTCTGAAAGGTTTTAACTTCATTTCATCTTCATTCAAAGATATAACTTAATTTCATCTTCATTCAAAGATACACAAAACAATTTGCTTCAACAATTACTTTTAATCAGGCTTTGCCACAAAGGTAAAATGTACATTCATGCAAACAACATCACAGTCTCCTAGAGCTCAACCACTGTGCATAGTGGCATGACTACAGTGACCCTTTCTGTGCTTAAATGCACAGTGGATGTGTTAACCACACATCTCCCAGCAATGCGCTCAACAGGCAGAAATGATGCTGGGTATGACGTGTCTGTTCCCTGCAAGCTCCAAACTCCATAAAAATGTCTGTCCGGATGGGGATGAAGCCAGGAAACTTGCGCAGTAACATGTTTAAATGCAGTACCTTTTGACACAACATTAACAACTATAAACTGCTTTATAATGGCTGGTCGTAGTTCTGCTAGAGGGTCAAGGATGGGTTCATAGATCATAGATCTCGGCTGTGTTCGAAATGCCATACTAACGTCTTACTCGTACTTAATTGTGACGTAAATTTGAGTACGTAGTGCGTTCACATACAATAGTATGTGAATTTGTGCACGCGAGAAATGCCCGGATGTATACTGCATTGGCAAGAATTTCTGAGTACAGCGGACCTTGCTAAATCTACTCAACTTCCCAAAATGCATTGCGGCTCGTCTGACTTCACAAGTTTTGGATAATGGCGGACGACTGCGGTGATTCTGGCGAGGAGCCCGACACAAACCGCGTACACATGTAAGTATACTGTAACATGACTTTTATGTTTCCAGCTGACTTTTAAATCGTATTGATAATGAACGTTACTTTATTGTTGTTGGCATTGTACGTTAACGCTACGAATCGAAGGTCCTTCCAGCCGGCTAGCCTACTGACGCTAATTTACCATTTAGGGGTTAGCGAGAGCAAGCGAAGCGGAAAATGTGCCGTTTTTACCGACGTTAACTAATAATATAGTGCTTATGTTAAACCGTGGTTATATATTTACTAACGGTGATTAATAATGCCGTGCACCGTTGTCCGTTAAAGGGACTGATGCAGACACCGGGCGCCTCATTCAGTGGGGGGAACGAGGCGGAGACGTTCACGTTCACCGGCAGCAGGAATGCTGCTCTGAGAGGCTTCACTTAAGAAAATGTGGTTTAAATGTTATAATTCTTATATCCAGGACTGCTGGAGACTCTCAGGATGTCCCAGGACTGCTGGAGACTCTCAGGATGATTGCGGTAAGAATATGTTCGGTGACTGCTAGCTAAGCTAAAATTAGCAAAGCAAGCCCAAGCTAAAAGTAGCTTAAAAGCTAATAGTCCAAGCTAAAAGTAGCATAGTAGCCTTGTAAAAGAACAAGAGAGAGGAACCAGTGTAACGTTAAGTTGCTTTGTTAAGTGTACGTTGTTGGTCTTTTACAGGAAGCAGTACGCCGTCTTCACAACTCGGAGACGAATTGTAGGCGCTACCAACCGGAGCAAGGGTACGATTTAAAGAATATGCTTTCATTCTGCTGTATAAGGAAATAGATGCGTTAACAGTAGATACCGATCTTAACTGTTCATTTTGTTTTCACAGACGAACCTCGCCTCATAACGAAGCTGTGACCTCTTACTTGCTCGGAGCTTTGTCCGCAAGTCCGGATTTCTGACGCCGATAGTGACGCCATTGTGTGTAAGTAACTTTTACTGTTTTCTTCTTCCTTGTTTTAATTTTACTGTGACTTAAGTTTTCTTATTCATACCACTCATTTAATTGTTTTCCAGCTGCCTGTAAGACATACTATGAAACGGTACGCAGGAGCTTCAGACACACACAGCCTGATCTCGCATCGCAGGCGGAAGCTGTGAAGAGGTCAGCTCGGAGTCGTTCCAGGAGAAAGAGGGTAAGACTTATTAGACTTATTAGATCCGTCTTTGGTCAATGTGACCAAACCTACCTAAACCTATTTTCAGGTGCATTAATAGATGTGTTGTGTCCATGCGCAGTGCATCGCGCAGTACTGATTGTCTTTATTGATTGTTTTACAGCTGCTGGAAGCGAGACGGAGTGTGCTTGCTGGCGATGAGGCGGACCGTTGGAAGTGCGCCACCACAGACATGATGTCTGATGAGGAGGACGGCGTCGTTGGCGGGGTGTCTGGATGGATTGTGCGACCTCCATCCTCTCGTAGCCAGGAGCTCACCGAGCTCTGTGCGACTCTACAGTCGCGATTAGAGAAGACTCCCAAGTACAGGGCCACGCACCGCAGGCGGCTGTAAAATTGACCAAATTCGGACAGAATGTCGCCAGTTCATTTGTGTGTTGTGTTGTCAATAAAGCTCTTTCTTTGAATACTTCCTCCTGGCAATTTTTCCTTTCCTCAATAAATTCATTCATATTTATATTTATAAATATATAAATAAATAAAAATAAATGTGTATATATATGTATAAATATATATGTGTGTGTGTATATATATATATATATATATATATGTATGTATATATGTATATATATATATAGTGATAGATCTGCTAACCAATCACTAGTGATTATTCTTGTTTAAAAGACCCAGTGTGACCAATAGTAACACATCTGCCAACGGGGGTGGGGTTTACATTTATAATGACTCATCAGGTTGACCAATAGTGACAGATATACCAACGTGGGTTGGCTTTACATTTATAATGACCAGATCTGCCAACCAATCACGAGCGATTATACTTGTTTAAAACTAGTGGTTTCATCCAATCCTGAGTGAGGATATTCAAGCCATCTCTGGCCAGGCGGGGTTTCGCCGCTATTCATATGCTAATTAGAGCCTTCGCTGTGGTTCGTTTCCGACAATTTTCGGCACAGACGAACGCGGCGTTCGCAGCCTGTAAATTGTCGTTAACTCCCGAAAATTAGGGAGATTTTCGGGCGTTTACAGGGACGAAAATCCGACTTTTCATGCAGTGGTCCTTTCGATGACTCAATGACATTCATCTAAAATCCCGGATGTTGAATTGGTCTCTGACTATACAGCCTAGGAGCTGCAATACTTGAGAATTAAGATGTATTATCATTATCCACAGTCACAACCAAAAACCCACATTGGAATTGAAAATACAGTATTTATTTGTTATTATGTCGTAATACACCAAACGTGATGCTGCAGCTTATAAATTTGTTCCTAAAGCTGGATGAGAAAGCCAAAAATCTTCCCTCCCTATCAGAGACTGTCAATAGAAAGTGGATGTTGTCATGGTGACATCACATTGGTTTGTGGACTACAGTTTTAACGCCTCTAGCTCAGCATTTTGGCCGTCGCCATCATAGATTTTGGCCGTAACCGTAATTTTAGCAACCAGCAATCTGATGTGAAGCTGCAAAGTTCTCTTCCATAATTCAAGGTCAACTTTACAGCGAAGTGTTAAAGTCATCTTAGTAGCTAACTGCATTGTTAGCGACAGTAGCAGGGCCGTAGTCACAACCTTTCCAACACAAGGTAACCCCGCCGTAAAGCATCCCCTGCTTTATGATCTGGTGTCAAAATGGACCATAATGTACTGAATAAACATCATGATGTATTGAAGAAGACCTGAAACTATTGATTGAACTCATGTTTACAATGTTTACTGAGACAAGTAGGGTCATTTTCTCATCCATTTCCTTGCAATCAGACCAGAGGAGCCACACCCTGATGGCCAACAGAGAGAATGAGAGTTAAGGGCACTTCAGAATGAACCCTTCTCTAATTCCCGCCCCGCTTGGTTACTGTTGCTACACCTGTCAAGCTATTGAACATGGCATGTGAAAAATTGCATTTTCAACGATATCAGTGAGAAGCTTTTCCAAGGCAGAGATAAGTAGACAGAAAGGACTACAATATGCATTTGAGAGCTACATTCACAATATGATTTGTTGGCAGAGTATTGTGAACAAAGAGTAAATTCAAATTGAGGGAAAAGCTCACTGGTCCCAATGCAAAAGTCAGGCACCACAGATCTTGAAACATTTTATTTTTTAACTAATGTTTAGTTATAACTTGTAGCTTCCATCACCCAATATACTGAATGTTTTAGCCCATTGCTAGCAAAGACAATCTTGCCTGCTATTTTTTAAAGCGCGACTGGATATTGCTCACACATCGTGGACTTGTTCAACACATTGGATCTGATAAAGGAACAACAGGAAAGTCCAACAAAATCCTGCACAAGTTTGCCACACCAATATCACAAATCAAGGGATGGTAAAATAAAGGCTGTGCCCACATCATGGGTGGTAGTCTTGATGGCCGACAGCTAACGTTTCCTTAGCATCTTACCCAGGAGCAAACAGAGGAATTTGTGTTCATCTTTGGTTGGATTAAGCTGGTCTTCCACAGCGTTTAATCCAAATACAATACTTTTCTTGCATTTTGTCAGTATGTGTCGATACGATTCCATTAAATGAAGATGAATTATCATGTTGAACTACTGCCCAGCCCTAATTGGCCCTGGTCAGTACTGTAACATAGAAACCAGAAGTGAAAAGAAATGGGTATCATTATGCAGTTAGATTATGCACATCACAGTTCTGGTCAGAGATTCTCTAGCATTAAAAGACGACGTTACTAATACATTTTATGGCCACATTGACAACACTGGCATATTATCACCGTCAAAGTCAATATGATGAATGTGTTAGCAAACAGTTGCCTCCACATTCGACACACGAAAACATTATTTGAAGTAATGTTTCTGTCTAGCGGATGTAAATGATGTACGTCCAATGTTCACTCTACTTGGTGTTCTGGTTTGCTCTCCACTAGCTCCCCAGAAATGTAGACAGCTTTTTACCTGCTAAATGCTATGGTAATGAACTATGTTCACCAACTACCCTGTGTGTCTCCTGTTTGATGCATACATTGGTTTATCAGAGCTGATTAGAGCAGTGACACATCACCAAAGTAGTTGAAAGATGCTTAAATTCTCCATAGAGCTGAGGGGAACCGAATATTTGGGTGCTAATTTTTTCTTGTCCCTATGAGCAACCCCTTTCAAATTCCATCCCTTTTTACTTTAAAAATATAGACTATAGCACCATTAGGTTGAACTGAAGTCATAAAAAAACAGATTTACATGTTCTTAATCTGTGCTGTTGTCACCAGGCTCCAGTGAAAGACTCTAAACAAAACACTTTACAGTACGTATTCTGATTGAAGTTACAGTCACAAGCAGAGTGTTGTAGCACTACCTGGAAGCTCACATGGAAATGTTGACAATTAACCTGGAAGAAAGCCATCCACAAACTTGCAGTCAAGTTGAGATAATGGGTTGGTAATAATAATGTCTTGGTTGCATCTGGGGAATTTTACACATCCCTGTTTTTAATTGAAATGCTGTCTACTCTGCAATCTCTATAGCCAAGGGATGTCTCTTTGCAGATAATGTCCCAAAAAATGTAAATGAAATTCCAGGAAATGCGTATTGAGGGTTCAGGCCAACCAGACTGCAGTTTGCATCTTCCCTTATGCATTTTAAGGTTATGGGGGTAAAGACATTAAGACATTCTGGCAAGAAAAACACAGGCAAGGCAGAATATATTGAAACAGTCATGGAGCTCACATTTTTTCCCTCTTTTCCTACAATCAGCTCTTGTGTCTCTATGCAATGTTTATTCACATCAACACATATTTCCAGTTCTGAAAACTGTGAATATCACATGGTATCAAGTAATTTTTCAAAGCTGTTGTGTGAGTGATCAGCATATCAACAGAGAAATAGAGAGTCATTTAGGTGACACTTTTTTAATCACTCACTCAATTACTACTCCCCAATCAATGTGCAGGGAGGTATAGAGGACTATATATAGGACTATGTAGAGGACTATGTAGAAAACTATGTAGAAGATTATGTAGAGGATTATGTAGAAGACTATGTAGAGGACTATGTAGAGAACTATGTAGAGGATTATGTAGAGGACTATGTAGAGGCTTATGTAGAGGACTGTATAGAGGACTATGTAGAGGACTATGTAGAGGCTTATGTAGAGGACTGTATAGAGGACTATGTAGAGGACTATATAGAGGACTATGTAGAGGATTATGTAGAGGACTATAAAGAGGACTATGTAGAGGATTATCTAGAGGACTTTGTAGAGGACTATGTAGAATACTATGTAGAGGACTATGTAGAGGATTATGTAGAGGACTATAAAGAGGACTATGTAGAGGATTATCTAGAGGACTATGTAGAGGACTATGTAGAATACTATGTAGAGGACTATGTAGAATAAACTCCGGGTTCGCTAACTACGTTGTTGGTGCTTAGTTTTATGTGTAAGGACCCATATCATGCTACTGAAGAGGTTTGGTGCTATTTTGAGCAATATTAGTGGTTAAAATATGCCGTTGTGGATGCGTTAGGCGCATCGCCCCAATCTAATCAGTGTTAAAGCTATGGGGCTGTTAGCGTCTTTCGAGTCTTTCTCGATACATGGGTGATCACTGAAAAAAATGTCTGGATGGCTTATTTGATGTTTTTTCATGGCGAAAAAGACTATGGGGTCCATTTTCGCCGGTCTTACACTTTAAGTATCAGTTAAGTACCTTTCATAATTTTCCTCTGATAAAAAGTGGTATCAGTGCATCTGTATTAGTAAAGGCTTCACATTCCGGTGCATATACAGCTTCTGTCATTTATGTTTCTGTTCCCACAACAATATACAGAGAACATAGGAATTTTATACTTACTTACTTACAAATGTTGATTAATTGTGATTAATCCACAGCTACCTTGTGATTAATCTGATCAAAATCATTAATTGTTTGACAGCCCTATTTTTAATTAATAAGCCTTAGAAGTGTTGCTCCAGTACTGCGTTTTGGTGATCACCATTTTCGATTGCCATCTTGGAATTTTTGCTTCTTGTGAACAGAAGTGAATATATTCAGACTGCAGAGGAGTGACGGGTGGATCTGACGAACACTGGCAGATTGTAACCCTGATCAGCAACCTCATTGGATCTGGTTCCATCTGGCTTCTTGTGTGAAGCGGTTAATAATCTTAGCTCCTATACTTCAAAGTAACTTTACAGTATTAAAGTATTAAAGTCGTCCTGTATTAGCTGATTGTATTGTAAGTATGGTAGTGATGGTAGTGGCACCATGGAAGCGATGTGTCAATCACAAGGTAGCCACCCTTCAAGCATACCCTGCTTTGTCGTCCAGTTAATTCATTAATTCAAACAGCATAATTATTTACTAAATGAACATCATGCTGGATTTAAAGGACCTCACCAGTGTTACTACATGTCATTGTCCATCAACCACATCGGCCACCTAGTTTACATAAACCTCTACCATGTATAAATTGCTTTAATTTTCAGATTGTTTGTTTATGTTTTGTCCATATTCAATACGTTTTATTAAGGTTAGTTAGAACTCACCTCGTTAAAATCCTCCTTCTAGCTCAAATTAGTTTGAAATTCAGTTCTTGCAAGGAATTACTACACCTACTATTCCTGGTGAGATATCATTCAGCCCAACGACTGTCTTGGCTCTGTTGTGATTGACAGCTCAGAGGGTGGAACTAAAGTATAAAGAAGGTTCCCATAATTTGTGTTGACCGCGATGTGTGTTGCCACTCGTTTTCCTGAGGCCATTCCTATAAGGAGAATCACAGCTCAAGCTTTGAACCAAGTACTTTACCACTTTTGGTTGGTTTGCCTTCTTTGCCTGTCTCTCTGTCACAAACATCTATAAAATGGAGGATGATGATGTAGAGAGAGATAGATGTAGAGACCCTTTTAGCTGTGCCTCTCAAAAGTGAATTCCATCAAGTTGCTGCCCTTTCTCTTTGATATGCCAGCCAATTTGCTGGCGCGACCATCAGTGCCTGCTAGTTCTCTTTAAATACTTCAGCCTTGTCAGATCATTTCAAGATTCAAACCCGAGTCTGAGACATCTAACAGAGACAATTACGTGAACAGATTAACTAACGCTCAGATAATGAGTGAGTCAATATGTGCTTGTTAAGTGTTGCTGTATTTCCTGGTGATGATATGGAGAGAGCGTTCGATGCCTCTCTATATCAATCGTACCAAATAGCAGAAGGATGTGAAATGCTCAATTCATCTGAAATGATCTTAATTACCTTGTCAAAATGTACTCAAATTAAGGTGGGGGCCGCAGTCACTCTTCAAAGAGGGTTTTAATGACGTTTATAATTCACATGGAAAATAGGCAAGCTGACAAGGTCTGTCTAATTACTTATCCCTTTGGCCCTGAAAACAAAAGCAGCTCTCTGATGTATGCTGATGCTCAGAAAGCCATGTCATCTTCCCAAAGCCATTTCAGGCTGAGGACTGCTGCACGTCACTGTTAAACAGCAAACTACTTTCCAAACGCACATCTGTTGAGGCGCAAATCCTGGATTTATCTGAGATGAGCAAGTAAAAGCAAGACAGTATAAATCTGAAAAGATCTATGCACAGATGCATAAATGCAAATCACCAACATATTTTATGATGTCGGCTGATTGAATGCAAAACCCTACACTAAATTCAACAACAACCCAAAGCATATAAGCATATGCAGAGCAGCTCCACATCACCATATGCTGGCACTATGTCCCGCAACAGCTGCAGAGATGACTCTGAAACAATACACAACATATACACAACTTTTACAGCTGTATCTATTTCCACTTGTTTCTTCTCCCGTGGACGTCTGCAGGCTGGAACCTACAGTAATGAACCATGGAGTAAGTAAAGTCCAGTCCATTAGGAACTAACAGATTGATTCAGCCACTAAATAATGCAGGCATTGAAAAAGACAAATAAATGGTAAATGGTAAATGGCCTCATTTATATAGCGCTTTTCTCCAAAGCGCTTTACAGGAATGACTGTCATTCACCCCATTCACTCACACATTCACACACTGACGGCAGAGTCAACCACGCAGGGCGACAGCCAGCTCGTCAGGAGCAATTAGGGTGAGGTGTCTTGCTCAGGGACACCAGGCACTCAGCTAGGAGGAGCCGGGGATCGAACCAAATGCCCAATCAATATCCAATGCTATTGTTACCTTTATGCAGGCTGTATTGATGGAGAGCAGATGTTTCCTTCCATGTTGTAGCTCTCTAGCAGGGATGGGATGAGCAAACAGAGCAGCCTTTTGATCCAAAATAAAAGTAAGACTAAGGGCCCTAGTTTCGTGGCGCAGCGCAGGGCGGCACAGGGCGGCGCAGGGTGGCGGAGCCGGCGTATTGCAAGTTTCGACCCACGCAGCCTTGCACACGGTCAGTTTGGCAGTTTGGTGGATCGCCTGCGCCAAGGTGGGTGTGGCGGCGCAGCAGGGGGAGGCGTCACAGATTCAGCTTGGCGTAGCGGAAGTTTCGTGGCAAAAAGCCTCGCCGAGACTTCGCCGAAAGCCCGCCAGCTCCAACCTAGTCTACTCTTGGCGTAAGGCGCAAGGCCTTAAATTAAGTCCAGTGGAGTGGAAGTTTGGCTGACCGGTGCGCAGTGCGTACACATCACCAAGTCCTCACAGGCAGGTTTCCACAGTTCCAGGCACATTTAAATGCAATAAATAATCACAACAAACACTATTTCAAGGTTGTATCAGCGATTCTGGTTGCCCTCACTTCCGTTGCAAGATCCAAAACAAACAGAGCCAGCTAGCCCCTCCCTCCCGTGTTTTGAAAATGATCATGGACTCGCATTTTCATGAACGTCCCACCCACCCCTTGTCTGTGATTGGTTGGAACACTGTTTGTTTTGCTTTTGAGGTGTTGGTAGTACCATTTGTTTTTGTGTGCGATCTTGGAGCCTAGGCTGCCTAGAGAGACGCGTTTTTTTGACAGCCTGCTTATGGGGCAGGCAGCTAGCGGATCGTGAGGTAAAAACAGATGAATGTGATCATTTATGTTTCGGCCCAGAATCGCTGTTCCAACCTTTAATGCAACCAATTGAATCAACACGTGAATTTATATCTATATAGATTGTCTCGTCACATCTGACGTCAGATCAAAGGCGGATGGCACGCGTAACGGAAACTCAGCCTCTCGGACCAAAACATCTCCCTCTCTCTCTCCTGTTTTTTATAATATCGGCATTGTTATTATTATGATACGCACGCACAGCACGTGATGCGCGTGGTGGGAGCGGCGGCGCTGCTTCTGTCATCGGGTTGCCAAGTGACGAAACTTGCACTGCACCTCCCCTAACGCATTAAAGGTGAGGAGAGGAGCTCATTTGATTGGTGAAGATCTGAATCGGCTGTGTTAATCCCAGTCCACGCCTCATCTCCTCCTCGTCTCCCACTCACGCCTTCTTCTCATCCCTCTTTCCCACTTGCACGGGTGGGAGTGACGGGAGGAGTGCCTGCACTAGCCTGCGCGGTGCACGAAACTTGCAAAGTCCAGGAAGACACACCCCGTCGGCGTGGCGCACGTGCGCTGCGTGCTGACTACGCCTAGTCTACGAAACTAGGGCCCTGAGACTGAACAATGTCAGGACAAGTCCAGACCAAGACCAGCCTCTCCCAGTATTTAACCTGTAGCCATTCAATTGTTGATTCTTTAGAGGATAGAAAACACGTACAAATAAAAAACTCAGATTTTAGCGTATCTGTATAGGCTCCCATTGTCATTTTAATTTCCTGATTTTGGGAGAACTTTTCTTTTAATTGCTGCTGTGCACGCCTATACTGGCGGAATAAAATTACATAACTTTTGCAGATTTTATTATTTTTATGCGATTATGCAATTAAAGTTAATGTTAACCTTAAAGGGATAGTTTGGAATTTTGGACATAAGACCTATTTTCCAAGTCAGCCGGTGTGTTCGAGACGTCTGGAGACGTTTTCAAGACATTTCATTCAGTTCTTCTAGTTGCCGAGTTTGCTTGTGCTATGGCTAGCGCAAGTCAATGGTTCTAGTTAGACAGGCATTAAAAACAGTCTTGCCCACTCCACAGTGCACCCGAGGCAAATCAATTAAAACACTAGACTGTCGATGTACATATCTGTGTTGATAGAATAATATTTGAAACAAAACTAACCTTGCATCGCATGAATCATCCATTTTTTGAGGGACTAGTTTCTCAGCAGCAGTGGAATTTTACTTTGCTCCATCAAACTCAAAACTCTAAGACGCGCCGCCCAAAATACTGCCCGTAAATAGGCAATCGAACCGGGCCGAACTGTCGGCACTTATACCGCCAAGGCTGTCTGAAAAGCCCTTGGAGCTCACTCAAACACTGGGCAGCCCACGGCCACGCAAAGCCACAATTACGCACCGCAAACCCGGACCACTGCTCCGTCCGGAGAACCGTAAACCCTCGGACGCGTTGCAGGGATTCCCTCCGGTAAATAGGCACATGAATACCGCCGAATAGTCGGGCCTCGTGCCCTCAGAGCTGGGTGAAAAGCCTTTGGACCGCAGACCAACACCGGGCAGCGTGCGGCTCCGCGAATCCACACATGTGGACTCTCCGTCGGACTCAAAACTCTAAGATGCGCCGCCCGAAATACTGCCCGTAAATAGGCAATCGAACCGGGCCGAATCGTCAGACCTCATGCCCTCAGACCTGGGTGAAAAGCGCTTGGACCTCATGCAAACACCGGGCAGCCCACGGCCCAGCCAACCCACAATTATGCACCGCAAACCTGAACCTCTGCTCCGTCCGGAGAACCGTAAACCCTCGGACGCGTTGCGGGGGATTCCCTCCTGGCGGCCACCAGTCTCCGTTTGTTCGGTCCCGGTTCTCAGCTCCAGTACATCGATAGTCTGCCGTTACAATGGATTTGCGAGCAAGACTGTTTTTAATGCCTGTCTAACTAGAACCATTGACTTGCGCTAGCCATAGCACAAGCGAACTCGGCAACTAGAAGAACTGAATGAAATGTCTTGAAAACATCTCCAGACGTCTCGAACACACCGGCTGACTTGGAAAATAGGTCTTATGTCCAAAATTCCGAACTATCCCTTTAACGTTGATATGGAAACCAGTGCCTTGTCCACAGGATCCCATAGCATTCCACTTTAAGGCATTAAGCAAGAATTCTCTACATTCGTCTCCTCCATTTGATCAAGTGTAACATCAGGATTCCTCAGTTGCCTGAGATTTGCTCTCATGTTTGGAATGAAGCAGTTTGTTGAAGAGGACTCACATATGGTCAGCGCCCAATGTCATTTGCTGCTTGACGGACATGAGCACGCCGGTAATTTTGAAGCTGCCAGAATGGCTAGTATCTACAGATGGCTGGGGCTTAATGCCGCCTCATAACAATATTCCTGTTCTTTTCAAGGTGACTTGTCGCTCTGTGAAGGACTGCAGCCTGTGGGTTTGTTCAGTGATTCTGATATGGCATAAACTGGAAGGTAAATGTTCAAGGTACAACTTTTATGATCTGAATGCTCCTAAGACAACCCAGAAAAGCACACACACACACACACACACACACACAACCAAGCACAAGAGAATTCTTGGTGCGGTATGTTGTGAATGGGCAGACGGAGCTCTGCTGTTACCAATAGGCAGGCTTATCAGGAAATAATTTGCTCTGGTCTTATCACAGCAGACCCTGATAACTCACTGTAGCCTGCAGACGACATTAACCTTTAATCTGTTAGTCCTGGTAAAGGATCAGTGTCAAGCCCAGCATAACAGTCATGTTGCTGCAGCCTTTCAGAAAGTTGACAACAAACCACGACAACAACACACCTAACTGTCAAGGTTACTCAATTAATCTCAGGATCCTATACTTGAGATTTATGGGCTATAGCCTGAATGACAGTGATTTAATCACCGAGATGTAGTACCATGAACAGCTGTACAGTAAATCCCTAGTTTTAGGATCACTATCTTTGAAAAGCACAACTAATGTGTATTTGATTTGCAATGTTAGCCTGGATTTGTACTTGATTCAAGATTGTCCTGCTCTAGATAACTACAGCATAGATGTGTTATACGTGATAAATTTGCTTTGACTGTGTTGTCCACAGTAACTGTGTTTATAGTCCAACCGCTAATGCTGTCGCAAAACATGAAGTGTTTATTTGGCGTGGCATGACTGCATACAAAGTCAATGCAATGACGACGTGAATGTGGCGAAGACGTGAAATTCAGTGACACTGTGTCACTTAAGCCTATCAGCATTGAGATTCTCCTCCCGTCATCCTTATGTTGCTGAATCAGAAATGGAGGAAAAAAGAAATCGTGTATCCCAGCATTCACCCAGACCTATATGATCCCACCTCATATTAGTACCAGACCAGACTATATATGTATAAAACAAAGGCTACATAGTCTGTCGATACAAACAACAACTGCTGTATTTATTCTTCGATGATGTTATCTTGAGTGTTGATGGAGCAGCTACAATTATGGCTCAGCCTACCTATGACCAAGCTCCATTCAGAAAATAAGCATTTTGAAAGTAGTTAGCTTGTCGTCTTGCAGACAGACCTAACAAAGCATGACTTCAGACTTTTTACAAATCACCATCATTATGTTATTTCAGCATCCTTTTGATCCGTTTATTGGAATTAAATCACAGCTAAAAGTATTTTTGGTTCATAGTAAACCGGCCAATGTGTGTCTTGCTAGTGTCAATGAGAAAGAATATAATATGTCAGGAATAATCCACAAAGGGATGTAATTTATTAGAGAATATGCCCTGACTACAGTTGATTTAACAGAAATTGCAATTGCATGTAAGCATACATAGATCCTCTTAATTAGTCATGGAATAATGCACTCTTAGCATTTTAATATGATGAAGATGTTATCTGACAGGAGCCAACCACTTTACAAAATGTACCCGTAATTCTTTCTCGTGTTACAGTTTTTTTTCAATTGTTTACATGCAATTTTGAAAACCGGGTTCTTTTTTTCAAAATATAATCACAATTATCCAAACACCAACCTCAATTTGCATAATTCCTAGATTGTTTGCAAAATGACACACTTCAGTCAAAACATACACACTTCAGTCAAAACATATACACATATTTGTGAAAATGCTATTAGTTTTCATTTAACCAACACAGTCCTCAATGATCAGACACTATTGCAGCCAGTTTCACACTGCTGTGATAAATAAAAAACACATTTGTAAAAAAAACTAATTTTAGGAAATAGCATGTGCTAGATTTTTGGCCAGACATTGTTATGTAAGGGATAATTTAGATGTAAAAAAATAGTGACAAACCCACAACATTCTTCATGATTAGTTTGAGATATAGGGAGAATGTACACAAATAGGCCTACTATAAACTTACCAAGCACTGCACAACACTGATGCTGCAGAATGAATATTTCAAGTATTTATTTTATCTACCTCTTCCTCTATCTCCTTCTTCTCCTCTTCCTCTACCTGGGCCTCCTCCTCTACCTCCTTCTCCTCTTCCTCTACCGCCTTCATCTCCTCTTTGAGCTCCCCCTCTCATTCTCACTCTTCTTCTTCTAGCTCCTTCCATTTTTGTTGAAGACAGGTGAACTCACCTGCTGCCTTTTATAGCACACCTGAGTGCTGCATTTTCAAATAAGCACATGTGTGCTTCCACACTTGGTGGATGTGATTATCCAATTTGTTCATTAGTGTGGTCATTGGCAATCCGGGGCTTTGTAATGACAAGGAAGTAACCTCACAATCCTTATCTGTGTCTAAGGTGTGAGAATGTGTGTAGCGTTTTACAAATCCCTGTGTGTAATGTTTTGCAAAAAGGGTGAAGCAGACATTGTGTGTAATGTTGTGCAAATCTGTGGAGGTGTTTTGCTCCTTGGAGTAGAATTTCGCAAATTGTGTGGACATTTTTATTTTAGTGTGTAAACAATCGTAAAAAACTGTATAGCCAAATAAAAGTATCAAACACATGTCAAAATACATTAGAATACAGGAAATTACATCCAGTCGGTTAAAAAACATTTATTTTGCTTTCGACGCCCATGCAGTGAATACTTTACTTTTATATACCTGTGAGTGACAACATTTCAGCCATGATGGAAGAAACCTGGTTGGCGTTGGTACACTACATTTGTCATCACACATTTGGATCATTCCACCTCCCTTTGAATCCATTTGTATCTACACATCCAGGTGGGTTGTGAGGTTAATCAGCTGTGTTAAAGTGTCCAGTGAGGCAGATGTTCTCAGAATAAACTAAAAGAACACCTGACTGCGTCTACCAACTTGAAGCAGCAACTGTTATTGAGCAGCCTGAGATAATGCTCACTTGCTTCACTTGATTTAGTTTCAGACAGAGTGGATGGCATAAGATGCAGCACACTGTCAAGTTGGTTCTCACGTTTATTGTCAACTTAACTTACTTTACTCAAAAGTGAATCAGATTTGTATGGATGCTACAGTTGACCACGAATAAATGGTCTTTTTGACATACTGTATATATCTAAAAACAGATGTTTGTTCAAATATGGCTGAATTATGACTCAGGGGAGTGCAGTTCTTTGACACAAATTCTGCGAGTGATTGTTCACTTCAACAGGCTTCATGAGCTGTGTATCACATCCACTGATGCAGCTCTTACTTTTGTCAAACTACACTAACTAGCTTCCTGACATTCAGAACAGTGATGCAGCCAGCCGGTCACGTGCGTTTCTAAAAAAAGGGAAACAATGGCTGAAGTGCCTTAAACTTGCATTCTCTCTGCTGGCCATCAGGGGGCGACTCCTCTGGTCGCAAAAAGAAGTCTGATTACATGAAAGTTTACGAGAAAATGGTCCTACTTCTCTCTTGATGTATTTCTCAGTAAACATTGTAAACGTGAGTTTATGGTCTCAATCTCTAGTTTCAAGTCTTCTTCAATCCAGCATGATGTTCATTTAGTACATTATTGTCCATTTAGAGTCCACCAGACCAGAAAGCAGGGGATGTTTTAGGGTGGGGCTACCTTGCGAGGGACAGGTTGTTACCGCAGCCTCACTACAATCGCTACTATGCTACTAATGCTACCAATGCAATTAGCTACTAAGATTATTTTAAGACTTAGCTGTAAAGTAACCTTGAATTATGAAGCTAACTTGGTCAACAGCTTCACACCAGAAGCTGCTCGGGGTGCCGCTTACGTTACTGGGTGCACAAATTCCAATGTGCTGAACTTGAGCCTCAGAGGGAGGAGAAGAAGGCGTGAGTGGGAGACGAGGAGGAGACGAGGCGTGGACTGGGATTAACACAGCCGATTCAGATCTTCACCAATCAAATGAGCTCCTCTCCTCACCTTAATGCGTTAGGCGAGGTGCAGTGCAAGTTTCGTCACTTGACAGCCCAATGACAGAAGCAGCACCGCCGCTCCAACCACGCACATCACGCGCTGTGCGTAAAGTCAAAATAATTATAATGCCGATATTATATCACTATAGAAATTGTAGGGCACATTTTAGGCATGTATATCACAAAACAGGGTCAGGGTGCACAGCTCATCATCTGCGCTCCACAGCTGCACCGGATTCCCCGTCCAACACCAGAACGGCGGGACACCGGGACCTCGCGTGCCGCTCAGACCAGCTGCAGCCCCAACTCCGGTTCCAGCTCGCGGCAAAGTTGCGCGTTTCTCCATACTGCGGAGGCGCGAGACCTCAGACCAGGCACGAGCTGCTGTATTTTTTTTAAAGATTTTTTTAGGCATAGACGCATTTTATCAGCAGTGGATAGATATGAAAAACAGGAGAGAGAGAGGGAGAAGTTTTGGTCCGAGAGGCTGAGTTTCCGTTACGCGTGCCATCCGCCTTTGATCTGACGTCAGATGTGACTGGGCAATCTATATAGATATAAATTCACATGTTGATTCAATTAGTTGCATTAAATAGTGTTTGTTGTGATTATTTATTGCATTTAAATGTGCCTGGAACTGTGGAAACCTGCCTGTGAGGTCGCGCACCGTCAGCCAAACTTCCACTCTGTCAGCTGTGATTCGCCTTGAATGAATTGACTTTATTTACGCCTTGCGCCTTGCCACGAAACTTCCGCTACGCCAAGCTGAATCTGTGACGCCTCCCCCTGCTGCGCCGCCACACCCATCTTGGCGCAGGCGATCCACCAAACTGCCAAACTGACCGTGCGCAAGGCTGCGCAGGTCGAAACTTGCATTGCGCCGGCTCCGCCACCCTGCGCCGCCCTGCGCTGCGCCACGAAACTAGGGCCCCATATAGTGAGTTATTTCGGACACAGCCTAAGATTTCAGTTGTGTGAAAATGCATTGATTTTTGTTTCCTAAATCTGTCTCTAAGCCCTGTAATGATGTTTTATATTATTGTTTTACTGATCTATGTCTTTATTTAAATTTGAATTTGATGATTAATTGTTCACTTAAACGCAGTGCTTATCCATGTCTTCCTAAATGCAGTTTCAAAGGTGCATTGACATTCCCTTACCTTAGTCTATGAATTGTCGATTTAGAAAATATATTATGAAAATGATAATTTGGGAAGGTTTCAGTCGACAGATTTACCACAGTACAACGCTTGTGCCTACAGAAACTTTGAAATTAAAGGCAATGTGCCAATCTCCTGAGATGCTATATAAGCAAAGACTCAGCAATGCAGGAGCGGCTAGAGACACATTACAAGATAAACTTCTATTGACACTTCTGGCAGAATTCCTTGTTTCTGTCCCTGACCAGTTGTCCCTGTTTGTGAACGCAGCCTTGTGGCAAGCATTAAAAAGGTGACAATTCCTAAGTTGCATATAGATGGGAAATGTGTTTGTTCTGAGGTTAAGCACATACAGGACGAATATGTCCAGCTGATTGTAAATTATTTTGCAATGATAATGCAGCCTCAAATAATGAATGGCTGAGAGATTGATCTATTCCTTACTACATGCTTGAAACATCATTTACATATCCGTTTTCTTTGTGTCTTCTTTTCAGTTGCAGGTCCTAAATTATTTCACATGTGAACAAACAGCAAACTTTGGAAACATTTTTATGATTTATTTTCCCTTCCCTTGGTTTAATTTTATTCCCGTCCACCTGCAGCCCTTGCACATTCTAGCCTCCCTTCTGCTTACAAAGAGTCCAGATCCTGCAAGTCTTTCCATCCCGAGCAATCTCCAGAAGCCTGAACTCACAGTGAATTATAAATATGCCATAACCTTTCTGTATGAACCCTGCCTTTCATCAGTCCCCTGTAGTCAGATGGTCCCAGGCAGCCTCAGCTATTGTGAGCTGCCCAGGCTAATTGTTGAACATGTTCTTGTCACTCAAGCCTATCCGAAATGGCGACTCCTCAGCCAGCACGACAATGAGCTGCCTGAGCCGTAATTGCCGTCCACTCGCCAGAAGCCCATCTCCATTCCATTAGTGGCTGTACAATCTGGATGGTTGAGGCTGGTTGTTGACTGCGGACCTTATTCCAGCCTGTGCTGAATAGACCCTTTTTCTGTGTTTCATTTTAACGCGTTTCATTTTTACACTGACAGGCCAAATAGGAGGTGAGGTAATTGCATCGTGATGGCATTGTGTTTCGCAGACAGAGAGGCATGTTCTCTTCACTTCATTAATCAGAAAGCTACAGTAAATATTAACTGCGAAAATAAGTCAATGAGGAGCTTGTGTGTGTGAGAGCCAAAATTAGTTCACTGTCACACTATATCACACAGTTCAATAGAGCTGTTCTAACTTTACTTAGCTGCTGCAGCTGAATTGATCTCCCCCACAAACTGCAGCTAACTCAGTTGCATGGTTTGTTAGGTACATATCAGCAGCTCCACTGAATGAGAAACCACCATGTAACCTTGGGTGAGGCAGTCGCCACAAACACAGTGCTGACTTGACACTCTATCATAATGGCAAAACAACTATCAGATAAAGACACAAAGCTCGATGGCCACCATTATTGGTCAAAACATGCTATTAATGCAGAGGGAAAGCCACTCTTTGTGGAACAATTAGAGGCTCTGAAATGGTCACCGACAACAGTGAAAAGTCTCTGGCTACATAATGAACAGCTGCAATCTGTGAACCAAGATCCATTCTCCTGCCTCCATTCGAGTGCTTTCAAAGGCAGCCGACAATTTAGAGGTGTTGTTGAAGCCATCTCAAGATTTTGAAATGGATGAGTGGGGAGACGTTAAATGAAGGAGTGGGATGTTTCAAGCATATCTCATTCCAATAAGCCAAAGGAGTGTGTCTGGTTCCACTCGGCTGGAGAGAAACATTTTCTGAATTTAAACGCTAGCCAATTCTTCAGCAAGCCCTTCACTCACATGGAGCGTTAAATTCAACTCAAAGCAGCAGCAAACGAGATTTACATTTTCCGTATACAGGCTTTAGAGCCTTTGGGTTGGTTGAAGATTTGCATTAAGGGGATTTTTTTCCTCCTCCACTCCCATCGAAGAAATTTTGTTAAGTTTAATCATGGTTTCTGTTTACGCCCCTGGGTTTTGTATCTTAAGCTGTTTCCCCCCTGGCTGGGAAACATAAGAAAGCTTCATCATAAGCTGTTTCAAAGTCTGAATATAGATTTCACAAATCATTCTGACGAGGACTTTACATGTAAAAATAACCCACTCAAATATTGGATTTGTAATTATGGCTTTTTGTGTGGCCTGTACGAAAGCACACAAAAAAAACCCTGAGGCTTTGAAGGAAGGCCTCATTAAAAACCAACATTTCTTGCGGTATTTCTCCAAGCAATTTAATCTTCTGCTGAACACAGTGACTTTAATTTCAGTTTAAAAAAGAAAACTCAACATTTCTTTATTTATCTTAGTATCATTCCAATTTGACTGCATTTTGACAGCGACAGCAGTGACAATCTGTGGTCCTTACCCGCATGCCAAGCTCAATGTTTTCACCTCCGTAGACCTCCATGCCAGGATCCAGCAGACCAATATCGCCAAAGTATTCCCGATCAACCACAAAGGAGCAGCCAATCATAGCTGGAGTTCTGGATGATCAAAGAGAGAACGCATCATTTGAATATTATTATCCAGTCAGTAAAGCTTTATGCAGCCATATATCATGCTAACATATTCATTGCAATCAAGGCAGAAGATATTTCAGGTTTTAATTCAGTTCGGTTGTGCCTTCCTTAGATAAGAGAGTCCAGAATGGCTGTGAACGCTTTGACAAAGTGACATCATGATGACCTGAACAGAAGTGACCATATTTGGACAGAGGAGGAGCGACGAGTGGATCTGACGAACACAAGCAGCAGAGCGGCACCCCGAGCAGGAACCTAACTGGATCTAGATCCATCTGGATTGTGGTGTTAAGCTGTTAACAAAGTCACCTTCATAATTCAAGGTCGACTTTACAGCTAAGTGTTAAAGTCACCTTAGTAGCAAACTGCATTAATAGCTACAGCAGCGACGGTTGCTGTGGTAGCAACCAAATAATCACAAGGTAGCCCCACCCTAAAACATATCCTGCATTATGGTCTATTTGATCTTTAATGAACATCATGCTGGATTGAAGAAGATTTGAAACTAGAGATTGAGACCATAAACTCGAAGAAGAATAATTGGCTTCACTTTTCAGAACTGGAGGTTGCTGCCTGATTCATCATCATGAGCTATATTCCTCATTACACATCGTAATGTTATACAATGTTAATATACCATATTAAGATGTCCAGCTTTTATATTTATCTGAAATTAAAAGTAACCTAGAAAAATAAAATAAAATGTGACACCAGCCCTATTCCCCCGTCCCAGTAGAGCAAAACAATCTAGCAAGGCATTTTACCAGTAATTCTTAGACTTCATTATACTTACTACACATTTTTAGGAGACAAATCTTAAAATACTTTCAGAACTAGGACAACGTGAGAACTACACAAGTTCAGAGATAAATAGAAAGAGATAAAGAGCGTTAATCACAAAGAAGTTATTCTATCTTTACGAAAAGAAATGGTCCTCCTTTAGCTGATGTCCCCCCAGGGCTGCTTTTATTATCTGTCAGGTCTTAAGTGCTCTGGGGAAAAGACCCACAAAAAGCACGAAATCTATACGGAGTACCGAGATCTGTTATTTTTTACTCTAAAGTGACCAATGAGTGGCTTATTCTTCTTTCTTTGATGACGCCCAGGGCAAGTACACCATTTAATGTCCCACACATTCTGTATAGAAGAGACCTATGTACCCTATGCAGTATGTATGTATGTATGACATGGGAGTAGAAAGTACTAGAAGGAGGACTGCATTATGATTCACTGACTGTGTATTTAAAGAGTGCACTGAGTCATGTGGGAGCCAAAAAGAAAGGTGCTTTTAGGTTTAGAGCCCATATAAAACACTGTCTGAGCCATTGCCATAAGTGTTATTTTTAAAATCCGAAGATAAATAAATCTCTGAAAAAGGGGATGGATGTAAATCCACCCGGACCATTATAATACCAAGAAAAGCTTTCTTACTATTTGTGTTACCATAAATCTTTATGGCTTGACATTCATAGTTTGTGTTACAGACAAATTGATGTGAGTTGCTCAATGTGAGACATTTTAAAGAAACCGTGTGTCTTAATGGAATTTTCTGATTAAATGGTATATATATATATATATATATATATATATATATATATATATATATATATATATATATATATATATATAACATGTGCCTGTCACTCTGGACCGCAGGACGGGTTTGGTCTTCGCGGAAAAGGAAGACGCAGATGCTATAAGGTAAAGGACATGAAGTGCAATGTGTCACTACCTGAGAGAAACGTCTTTCTGGAGTATCATGGGATGGGACTTCAGAGTGAGTAATGAGGCCAGCCACTTTCACACACCTATGGTGCAGCATTGGGGGCAATATGGGGTTCAGTATCTTGCCTAAGGATGCTTCGGCATGTAGACTGGAGGAGCCGGGATTCGAACTGCCAATCTTTCGATTGGAGGACTCTACCTCTGAGCCGCTGTGTTATCCTCTGTCAAATGGGGGAAAACCATAGGCAAGGATAGAAATTTCACATTTCTCCTTTGATTTATTCCAATTTACTCATGCATAGTAACAGACACAATATTTTTGACACTGGGAATACATTCTCTGGGGTCCTAACCCTCCTTAGACACCAAGAACATGCATATGAACCTAGTTGTTGTGGAGCAATTCTTCATTTACTTTGGGTATGTCCTTTGAGGTGCTTTTTTCTGAAAATATGGCTAGGGCTTAACAGGTTAAGCGACATCCATCAAAATACAAAGACACTAATGGTGGAAAATAAATACATTAATCCTGAGAAAGTTTTTAGCTAATTACTCAAAATGCCTTTGTTCGGAACTCGGAAAAAAGTAACTTTTGTCAAACACACTCCATGCTTGCAGACTTATCATTGCCTGAGGTAACCTCATACAGTCTTTGTTTAAATTCTAAGGCAGTGACAGGGAGCCTTTCAAGTGCCATTATTCGCACTCACTGTGCAGATAAAAAGACAGACACAGCACACACTCAGCCTTGTTCACCACATCCTTTCTCCTCTCTTGACAAGTGAGCTACCTTGCTTGTCTGCACAGTGCAAACTTTGACTGTTCTCTAAAGAATATACTCCCTGGCAATGTAAACACTTACTGGACTCGAAACCGCCTGCGTTCATCAGTAGTTTGCAGCATGGAACTGTTCATTTTTCTTTGCAGTGTAGTCCAGGCTTTAGCCTTTAAACAATGCCACTATGGCAATATTATCAAAATTACATTTATTGACTACATTTAAATTATTTTTGTTTTGTTTATAACTTCATAAGATACTGCTTGACAAACTGCTTTTTCCATTACAGCAACAAAACAGTGCAATGCTATCATAACAAACACTAAGGGCCCTAGTTTCGTGGCGCAGTGCAGGGTGGCGGAGCCGGCGTAATGCAAGTTTCGACCCGCGCAGCCTTGCGCACGGTCAGTTTGGCAGTTTGGTGGATCGCCTGCGCCAAGATGGGTGTGGCGGCGCAGCAGGGGGAGGCGTCATAGATTCAGCTTGGCGTAGCGGAAGTTTCGTGGCAAAAAGCCTCGCCGAGACTTCGCCGAAAGCCCGCCCGCTCCAACCTAGTCTACTCTTGGCATAAGGCGCAAATAAAGTCCATTCATTCAAGGCGAATTAAGCCCAAGTTATGCTTCCGCGTTGACACAACGCAAGGGGGCTTACGGACCCCTTACGTCCTTGCGGAACCCCCTTACGTCCAACGCAAGGGCCTGACGTGCACCTCTCAAAAATCCTAAACGCGCATCGAGGCGACGCAACACCAACGCAGCGGCATTGGCTGTGATTGGTCCGCTAACTACATCCGCTGGAGACCGCTTTTCCGGTTTCCACTCATAAACACCGCCATTTAAACTTTTAATACTTTTATTGTTTGCACCTTGTCGCTTTTGCACAAAGAAATAAAACACTGAAAAATTGTGGATGTTTAAAGCCGGAAGGTAAACAAATAGGCTATAACGAGGCTAACGACGATATACGTCAAGAGTCTCGGTCGGTCGGTCAGTCTTTACAAAAAAACATAGCGCCCTCTACCGGTGTGGCATTGAATTGCATTTCGACACGTAAACCCAACGCAGAACTATCACGGTCTCCAAGCAACTGCGTGGCCATTGCGTGATCACTACGCGGAAGCATAACCGAGCCTTTACAGCTGGCGGAGTGGAAGTTTGGCTGACGGCGCGCAGTGCGCACACGTCACCGAGACCTCACAGGCAGGTTTCCACAGTTCCAGGCACATTTAAATGCAATAAATAATCACAACAAACACTATTTAATGCAACTAATTGAATCAGCACGTGAATTTATATCTATATAGATTGTCCCGTCACATCTGACGTCAGATCAAAGGCGGATGGCACGCGTAACGGAAACTCAGCCTCTCGGACCAAAACATCTCCCTCTCTCTCTCCTGTTTTTTATAATATCGGCATTGTTATTATTATGATACGCACGCACACCGCGCGATGCGGGTGGTGGGAGCGGCGGTGCTGCTTCTGTCATCGGGTTGCCAAGTGACGTAACTTGCACTGAACCTCCCCTAACGCATTAAAGGTGAGGAGAGGAGCTCATTTGATTGGTGAAGATCTGATCCTCGTCTCCTCCTCGTCTCCCACTCACGCCTTCTTCTCCTCCCTCTTTCCCACTTGCGCGGGTGGGCGAGACGGGAGGTGTGCCTGCGCTAGCCTGCGCGGTGCATGAAACTTGCAAAGTCCAGGCGGACACACCCCGTCAGTGTGGCGCACGTGCGCTGCGCGCTGACTATGCCTAGTCTACGAAACTAGGGCCCTAAGCCTCTTGTCCATGAGGAACGAGCTCTAGCTGGCTAGCTAGCGGCCCATTGCTGTCAAAGTTGTGGAGCTTCTCACCTTTGAAAATGTTGGCGGTAATTTTAACATTAAACTGACAATATTCTCACCTCAAAAATTCTCAGAAGTGAATCAATTGATGAAATGGCATGGGGAATATTTAAAAAAATATATAATTGCTGGCCACTGTTGAACCTTCCTACATAGTCTATGTTGCATGCTGCATACTACATGCTATGTTTCAGTACTGCTACCTTAAGTCGGATGCATGTGCTGATAAAGCTCTGGCTGACCACATCCAGTCAGAGCTGGATGTGACGCATTTTTAACACCAGGCCATGTTGCAATAGAAACATCCTCACATTGGTATTAGTCACTGCGTCCCTCAGTCCTACGTCCCTGCCAACAGCCAGGTATGTCTTCATCCACCATGACAGCCATCGGACACCGCTGCAGCACCCTTGTGTGGGCACCCACAATGGGGAAAAAAAGGGAAGGGACATTCACCTTTTAAGAGTGAGGGTTGATGGGTGATGGTTTCCAGTTCTAGTGATGGATGTTGACACATTGTTTGAAAGTTGTAGATTTGTTAAACAGACTCTAGTAAACAGACTCAAATCACCTTCGCCTCCTGGTACTTGTTTACCACAACGCCTCCACAGTGTGGACACAGCTTGGTAATGTTTATTTGGAAGAGAAAAGAGAAAAAAATATTGCTATGCTTGGTGGCTCTCTCATTTGTCTGATGTGCAAGGTGATCAAACATGCAATATTATGGCATGGATAAATAATCCCCCTCCTAGAGCCAATTAACTGTAGCCACTTAAATGTGTAATTAGAGCCAGCTGTTCCTCCAAAAATGCAGGAATAAGAGAGCCCACATTTTTGGTTCGAAAATTTGCATAGTGATGGTTTCAATCCTGACCAGAAATACACAGCAGTGTTCAACAATCACACAAAGAGAAATCAATCCTAGAAGACCCAGAAGTACTGGCTTCTACATCGATAAAAATGCTCAACAGTCTTTAATGCAAAGCAGCCGCTGTGTCTGTGTGACCCTACCATCAGTTGCATGTGAAATACAACACAGTCCACTGATAGTGGGAATGACGAACCCAGTCATTGTTCTCTCTTTGTCGATGTTGTTCTGTCTCTTTGTGCACACAAGCACAGATCATGTGTTCATGGAAAGAGCATTACATGTTACAGGTTGTTGGTGGAATCTTCTAGTGGGTTTCTCATGTAATGTCCTCAGTTATTTTTAGTGTGCAGATGGTGGACCCCAACTTGAATGCCTGGGTTTTTTGCTTCCAGTATGTATGCAATTTGGCAGGAGAAAGACATTTATTTAAGATTGCTTACTTCTCTACCATAGCAAGACACTGCTGTTCAAACTGATCTGGCTTGTCTCAGTTCAAGTTGTATGACAGCCCTGATGCTTCGAGGGAGCTATGAGAGGAATCATTTCATGAATGTTACAAGTTGACTGTGTTAAAAACATGTTTTAAAGGATCTATCCATCAGATCCACTACTGATAATACAGCAGGCTCCATAGCCTCGCCGATATGAAACAACTTCGCTGGACTCATAATCAGACAGATAATCTCAATGATCATTTTATGCATCATTTATTGTTTAGAGTGCACTGGTGTCGTTAGTCCTGTTATGTTTCCTAACCAGTAATTTGCTGTTTTTTTATTTAAATTTGTTTTATCCATGCAAAGTTTACAGTTTACTCCTATTTGTCTCCCTGCCTAATGTTCATGTACTGTACTCAGTTTCTGTTTTTTTTTTGTTGGTATTGATGTATTTGGCCAGAGGTGACAAGTAATGAAGTACAAATACTTCGTTACTGTACTTATGTAGATTTTTCAGGTATCTGTACTTTACTTGAGTATTTATTTTTCTGAATACTTTTTACTTTTACTCCCTACATTTATACACAAAAATACTTTCTACTCCTTACATCATAAAAACATTGCATTGCTACTTAAAAAAAAATCCACAGATGCCGACAATACGTAAAAGCTTATGTAAAAGACATGACAAACTCGAGAGGGAAAGAGGGAGAAGAAGGGGGGGGGGACAGGTTACCCCGGGAATAAGTTGAATGAGTAGCGACGGTAGAGAACTTGCACTGTAGCAGCGACATGGAGGAAGGAAGCGAAGCGGTTCCGGGATTATTGCCGACGGTGACGCTTCAGAAGATTCAGAGAATCTCATGGCGTATGCGCTGTGTCCTGTGTCAACTGAAAAACCACGAGCTGCTGGCGTGATTATTCTTGATTATTCTGTCTGAACTTTTTTCGTATAACAAAATTATCAAAAGATGTATTGTGTTTCATTAACAGCAAAAATTATTTTTTAACTTTTTACTTTGAAAGTACATTTCAGAGCCTGTACTTTCTTACTTTTACTTGAGTAAAGGAGTTGAATCAGTTCTTCTACTTTTACCAGAGTATTTTTTACACATGTATCTGTACTTCTACTTAAGTACAGAATATGAGTACTTTTGCCACCTCTGTATTTTGCACAAGTATTCCTTCAATGGCAATTGCAGGAATTTCTGTAAGTGTATCTGTTGCTTAGTCATGTCTGATTGTCACATTTTGCTGAAAAAGAAAAAGAAACATTTTTAGTATTGGCCTTCCTAAATAAATAAAGATTGCTTTCCATTCTAAGAAACGTCACCTCATGATATTTTTTTTTGTGATCAAATTTTTTTATTGATTAACTGAGATTATCAAGATACAACACATATTTTACATAACAAAACATAACAAAACAAATGCAAACTGCAAAATTGCTTAAATCATAAAAGCCGCCAAATCAACCAAAAAACTTAAGCCAATACATTAACTAAAAAAAAAAATAAAACAGATAAAACAAACAAAAGGTGTGCCACCTTCCCTCCCCCACCCACCCATCCAGAAGTCATACACAATTGTATGGAGGGAAACTCTACGACCACACATTCACCTATACAGGGAACAAAAATAACTAGCCAGAATCAGGATATGATCATTTTAATAACTCCTTTAGTGAGTTGGCCACAGCCCGCCAACTATTCAAAATGGATTCTTTTGCACCATTGATTCTGGCAGTCGACATCTCCATCTCTAAAAAAGTAAGAATCCAATGCTTGAAGGCAAGAGAGTGGGGAGGCTTCCACCGCAACGCAATCAGCTTCTTAGCAGCTGTGATACCAGCAAGTACTAATCGCCCTACAGCCCTCGACAGACCCATCCCAGATAAGTCATTCAGTAACAGAACAGGAACTGTCACTGGGATAGTTACAGATGTCAAGTCTGATAGTTGAGAGGCCACCTTAGCCCAGAACTGTTCCACCGGTGGACACTCCCACATCATGTGAATGAAAGTACCTGGAGAATTCAAATTGCAGAGGCTGCAAGACGGATCAGTTATCAGTTTCATTGCATGTAGTCTACGTGGAGTGAGATATAATTAAAGTGAATCTGTTGGTGATTCGGGTTGCGGGAAGCCTCCCTGATACTCGTCCACACCTGCTCCCAGTCAAAATCAGCATCCAGACTAGGGTGATCACTTCTCCATAACCTATCTAGTCAGAATAAGAAGATGTCAGGAAAAAGGAGTATAATTTGGAAACCAAGCCGCTATTAACTCTTTGTGTTATGATCAATTTATAAAGAGGGTGAATAGATAAAGCTTGCTTTAGGGGAATACTGTGTGCATTAAGAGCATGTCTTAGTTGTAAATAAAAAAAGAATGAGGAAGGCAGTAAGGCATAGGTGTCTCTCACATCTTGAAAGGAGCGCAACCCTGACTCATTAAAAATGTCACCTAGATAGCGGATAGTACTGTTACTCCAAGGAGATGCTGTGATGGGTCTGCCTCCAATCATAAGACTCTTATTGTGGAGTAGCGGAGAGAGCGTGTGCCACTTGCAAGGTATTTTACACAGGGATTCAACTGTGTGCCAGGTCTGGATAAGAAAGGAGACTATTGGACCAAAACGAAGCTTACATTGTGAGTCATGATATTTGTTGAAGATTTCAGATTTCTGTCCACATCTACTATACCTTTCTATGCGGTCCTGTCAACAATTACTGTAGTTGCTGAAGAAAATCTATTTTTTGCAAATGTCAAAATGGTTGAAATCCTGTGGCAGTTTTGTGCGTTCTTGTGCCCTTTTAGACGCTTTGTAGTTGAATGTGACCAAACAGCCAGAAAAGGCTTTGAGCTCAAAATGGCTACAAGGCTTGTGTTGTTGATGGGCAGAAACCTTGAGGAAACAAGTGGGAGAATGATTTCCAATAGAAATCCACAAAGCCGACACACTTCAGCAGGCCCTTGAGGCGATCTGTCCATTTGCAGCAAAGTGTCAATAGGGAAACACGGAGCAGCTCTGCAGAGTCTGAGGCTGTCCTCCTATCTTTCATCTATCCCAACCCTCTATGCTCAATAATACATGATTTTCATGGAGCTTTGATAAAACATCCAATATTTAGGCCAATGATATAAACTGTTATCACATTGTTTGTTTGTATGAGATCTTCTGTATCAAATTAAACTGTTATTGCTTTGCCTACGCTGGACCAAGCACGGTAATGAAACTCTGATATGGTTTTATTGCTCTTGGTCAAAATCCAGCTGTATGTGTGGATGTTTTTAGCTTTAGCAGTTTGAGATATTGGAAGACATTCTATCGGCAAGCACCAGTATGTTTCATGTTTGCAGCTTGGTTTGAATGAAGCAGCAGAGCGTTCAGTGATACAAATCAAAAAAGGGAGTTCAGCCTTTTGGTTGTGGAAAAATCTGGTGGAGGTAAGTTACAGTAACTCCTTTAGTTCTGCTGTGTCCATTTGGGGTCACTTGTGCTTGATCTTAATGTTTCTTGTACTAATTAATTCACTAACTTCACAGCATATTAGAGGCCTCCTCTAATGTCTAAAATATCTAGAAAATATCAGCCCTGATTTAACTGCTTCTTTTTATCAATGTCTTTTGTGATTCCTTTGATAGCCTGGCACATTGACGGTCTTTCCTTTAAAGCAGATAATCAATATTTCTTTAATAACGTACGCATAATGTACCAAATGACAATGTAGAAACATTATGACAATGCAACAGCATACAGGCACAGTTAGATACGAGCTAGTGAACAAAGTGGTGTATTTAGCAGCTAAAGAGGCAGATATTTCCCTCAGGAGTCGGTAGAAGCTAAAACCAGATGGACATAAACACCACTCCAAATGAATGAACAGCTCTGTAACCACTTGATGTGTAAATAAGCAACTTTTGTTCAGATGTTTGCCATAACAACATAAAAGGTGTGGGGCTGTCACAATAACTGCAATATTGCAATACCGCACCATTGTCAAGAAAATTGCAGGGGAAGGCGAGCAACCGGCAAATCCTTTTTTCTATTTTGTATTCTACACTATGCTCCCAATGCATGAAGCGTGACAAGGCGATATTCTGTGATATGTGCTCAGTGTCATTTTCTGGTTACCGAAAGTAGAAGCACTTTCAACTTTGGGTTAAACCATAGACTGTATATAAAAATGGATGTAGTCATGGTGACGTCACCTGTCTGTGGACTACTGTTTTGAAGCCCAGTTTGGCATTTTGTCGGTTGCAATCTTGGAATTTGGCCATTGCCACCATTGCCACCACCTTTTGGCAACCAGCGAACAAATATTTGGACTGTGGAGGAGCAACTGGTGGATCTGATGAGCACAAGCGGCACCCCGAACAAAAACTTTAATTCAATTTTCAATTCAATTGTATTTATAGTGTCAAATCACAACAGAAGTCATCTCAGGACACTTAACACATTGAGCAGGACTAGAATACGCTAAAAATTTCAAGAGTCAACACAATTTCAAAGTCCCAACAACACCCAGGGGCAAGCGTTACAGCGACAGTGGATCTGGATCTGGATCCACCTCTGGGTTCTGGTTTGTAACTTTTTAACAAAGTTAGCTTTACAATTCAAGGTGTCGCCTCCTGGTGGCCAGTAGAGGGATTGCAAGTTTAAGGCATTTCAGTTTGGCTTCACTTTTCAGAATCGGAGGCTGCTGCATGGGTAAAGCGATCAACAAATAAATCAACAATATAGCCTAACTATAAAGCTTTTAAAACACTAAGTTATTTGCATATATAATAAAATGGCCATTATACCCCATATCACACTGTTGAGCCAATCATTACCAGCGCAGACTAAGTCATAAGACATTTCAATGATGGAATTTCATATATTTTCACAGAGCCAATTGTTTCCTTGGATTAGGATCTATGCATTTATTCTTTTTATAAGGGAGGTCAGAGCTCAGGGGCAGCTTGTTGAGTTAACCCTATACCTAGTAGCTACACTATTTAATTAAAGGACATTTTATTAGGCAAGACCACATTTGCTATGTGCATACTTCACTTCATCAGTTTGTATTCCCTCTCATATTTTACATGTATTTATTCAAGAATCAAGCCTAGCCAGAGATATTTAAAAGTATCAACGAGTATCAATAAAACACATCACATCCATCTGCCGCTACATCAGTATTGCTGATTTGAACACATTCCAGTGAAGGACGTCTCCCTGCCTCTGTTGTTGTGCCTTCATGTTTATGGAGGCTCAGCTGCAGTGGAGACAAGATTGTGGTAATCTTCTCTGTTGAATCATGTTCGATTTTCTTATTTTTATGAGTGGCTGAGTCAAGGAAGGTGCAACCCCACGATCTTATATCTCACATCTGTTCTACAGATCTGTGACAATTAATTAATTCAACTCCACGCTCCCTAAAATACATTTGAGTGTGTTTAAGTGTGTTTAGCCGCGATGCAGAGCAAATAGGTTGGTCATTTATTCCTGCTGCTATCAGCATTGTAAATTACTCTTAAAATGTAGTGTTCGTATTTATGATTGGTTGTTTGTTGTTTCTGTAGTACTGCTGGAGGTAAACCAACTTACTGTCTGAGGATAATATAGACACCTTGAACTTTGTTTACAGCTTCACACCAAAAGAAAGATGGATCCAGATCCAGGAAGGTTGCTGCTTGGGGTGCCGCTCTGCCAGTTCTTCAGATCCACCCGTCGCTCCTCCACAGTCCAAATATGGTCACATTCATTGGTTGCAAAGATTCCATGATGGCAACGGTCAAAATGCTGAACTCAATGCTTCAAAACCATGGTCCACAAGCAGGAGACATCACAATGACGACTTCCATGTCTATGCTAATGCCGCTCTGGGTTAACTAGTAGACTACGAAACATTTTGTGGAGATGTAGAGTTTCATCATGAAAGTAAGTATGAAGTCAGCAGCTCCAGCACACTTACGGAGAGCAGCTGTGAATGTAGCAGTTAGCCCCATTATTAGCAACAGAGAGCGTGTGACAGTAGCTGTGAATGTAGCAGTTAGCCCTGACATTAGCAACAGAGGTCAGACCCGTTACAGCTGTGAATGTAGCAGTTAGCCCTGACATTAGCAACAGAGAGGTCAGACCTGTTACAGCTGTCAATGTAGCAGTTAGCCCCGACATTAGCAACAGAGACTTCATACCCGGTCACAGCTGTGAATGTAGCAGTTAGCCCCGACATTAGCAACAAAGAGGGTGCTGGGACTATGTAACTGCAGGTACACAGGTTGAACAGTAAATTATTAATATCCCTACTGCAAACTCTGCCGTTTGTATCAGGAAAACACAAAGTTATAGTTTTCAAAGTTATTGTTAGAACTAAAATGGTATTATTAAGTATCAGTACTCTGTATCAGCAAGTATTGAAATTTAAATATTTTTACTCAGTCTGATTTAAAAAAAAAGTGGTATCAGTCACCTTCACATTCTGGTACATATACAGCTTCTGTCACTTATCTTTCCATTCCCACAACAATAAACAGAGAAAATGGGAATTTCTCATATATATACTGTATATGTAATGGTGATTAATCATGATTAATCCACAGCTACCTTGTGATTAGTCTGATTAAAATTTGTAATCTATTGACACCCCTAGTTTTTACCCATCTGGTCACTATCTTATAAAAAGATAAACTGTAGCCTGAAGTTTTAACCAATAACTAATTATCTGAGTTAAATGTGTTGGTCTTTGTTCAGTGAAAACTGTGATGTGATGCTTAAAATAATGGACTCTGTAGTCAGAGTTACTTGACAGTGTTGGCTTGCCCTGACCAAACAGATGTTGATTGAAATGTATATAATGTACATATTACCATTTCTATACAACAAAATACTCCTGAGCTCCTTCTCAGTCAATTAAAGTCCAATATGCTTTCACCAAGGGGACGTATAATCAATTCTAGGATTATACAGAAACATGATATGAGCCAGTGCTGTCCTCCAATCAACAGTGGATATAATGGAATGCCCTGCTCACATTCGACACACAATTACACTAATGACAATGCATTGTCGTGGCCTTGTGATCCTGCATCTTAATGAAGATTTTCATCATGGTAATAAGACAGCTGTGTAAGGGAAGGCTTTATTTGTGCGTTTGTGGTGGCATATTGTACTACAAAGCACCTTAGTTTGATGGTTCCACACATGATTAAGTCATATCCTGAGCCTATCCATATTTCATCAAACATCCTCATCTATAATGGACACTGTTTGCCAGCCGAGGACCTCACCTGATAGGGGCTGTCTCATCACCCTTGTCCAGCCACTCCTGCGGAGGGATGATGTACATACACCACAGTCCCCAGTTGTAGCCATGGGCGGCGTTGGCGTACTGCTGCACTTCAAACGTGTTGTACTTGATGTTGTCTATGGCAGGCAGGATGATGCGGGTGTGATCCTCCTTCATCCGGGTTAAAATAGGTTCAGACCTTTGGACAAGAACAGAGGCCTGAGTAAAGAGTGGGCTTTCTGAGTTATGTATGCAAAGCTTCATTTCACAGTTACGGACTGTGAGGAGAGATAGTGAGAGATGAACAGGCTGCTACAGGGAAATAAAGCTGTGCATATTTTCATTCTGCCCTGTAGAGGCTTGAAGGACTCATATTGCATGTTAGGATGAATAAATGTGGTTAAGCATGACCAGATGAAAAATGTAACATTAAGTAAAAGCTTGGAGAGGGTCCGTGAGAATAGAGATGGTCCGTGAGAATAAAGTACTGGGAGTGATTATCGATGACATGTTAAGTTGGAAGCCACACATAAGACAATTAAAAAGGAAGTTGGCCAGGAGTGTGTCCATACTTTGGAAAGTACAAAAAATACTAAATCAAAAAGCACTTCATCTGTTATACTGCGCACTAGTCTCTCCGCACCTGAAATACTGTGCAGAGGTGTGGGGACACACATATAAAGGCTCCACACAGCCCTTGTTAATTCTCCAAAAAAGAGCCTTGAGAATCTTACACTATGCCAACTACAGGGCACACACAAATCACTTATTTATCGAATCAAGAATACTCAAACTATATAACTTAATAAACTATTGCACAGTACAAATGATGTACCAAGCTTCTAACAGAACTCTCCCCCAGAACCTGCAAATAATTTTCCTAGATAGAGAGAGACACAATCTTAGAGGGAACATGATTTTCAGGCAAAGGAAGGTACAAACTACGTTAAAATCCTTTTCCTTATCGGTCACAGGTGTTAGACAATGGAATGTGTTAGAAGAAGAAGTAAAAAAAATGACGGTACAGATTATTGCATGAGAGTTGATAAAGGTCTGAGGCACGAATCAGCAGACACGGTGTTGTGACGGAACAAATATGGAAACGTGTGCAGACACACACGTAATCTGTATGCACTGGACTTCAGCTCTCTATACCACCTACTGATGTAACATGTTATGTCAAATGTCACAAGTAAAAGAAAATGTTATGTCAAATGAAAAATGCAAAAGATAAGAAAATATTATGATGAAGATTTTATCCTGGGTAATGGGGGCGGGACTAGATAAGCCTTGGCTTCTCCCGCTTTCCCTTTCGGCCATGTGTATTGTATTATTTGAACAAAGATGTGTGATCAGCGGCGGCACCAGAAAATTATTATTGGGGGGGCAATGAGGGGGTCTGATTGTTTATAGGAGGTGCTAGTGAATTCTGACACCAACAAATAATACTATAATAGATATAGATGTACTTTTCCCGTGGCCGTGCTGATACACTACATATTGTCGAATACATGTTACTAAACGTTTATCATAAAACAAACACAAGCATATTTAACTACTTTTAATTAAATGAAGTGCCAAAAAACAATACAAATCCACCACAGAGAACATCTGTGGATTTACAAGAGTGTAACTGAGAATTGTAGCACAGTGTATAGTTGTATACAGTATACTCTTACAACTGTCTCTTCACTCACTAAATATGTTTTCTCTCTCCTTCTGTTCTCCTCTCCTTCACTCTCCACTCCTGTCTTCCTCCTCTTCCTCTCCTCTAAACTCCTCCTCCTCACTCTCCACTCCTGTCTTCCTCTCCTCTAAACTCCTCCTCCTCACTCTCCACTCCTGTCTTCCTCCTCTTCCTCTCCTCTAAACTCCTCCTCCTCACTCTCCACTCCTGTCTTCCTCCTCTTCCTCTCCTCTAAACTCCTCCTCCTTCACTCCCCACTCCTGTCTTCCTCTCCTCTCCCTCCCTTTTTCTCCTCCTCACTCACTCCCCACTCCTGTCTTCCTCTCCTCTTCCTCCCTTCTTCTCCTCCTCACTCACTCTCCACTCCTGTCTTCCTCTCCTCTAAACTCCTCCTCACTCACTCTCCACTCAAGTCTTCTTCTCCTCTTCCTCCCTTCTTCTCCTCCTCACTCACTCCCCACTCCTGTCTTCCTCTCCTCTTCCTCCCTTCTTCTCCTCCTCACTCACTCCCCACTCCTCTCTTCCTCTCCTCTAAACTCCTCCTCACTCACTCTCCACTCCTGTCTTCCTCTCCTCTTCCTCCCTTCTTCTCCTCCTCATTCACTCTCAACTCCTGTCTTCCTCTTCTCTTCCTCCCTTCTTCTACACTGTAAACCCGAACACTACTACTGACTCAAAAGTATTGTGAAAACAGCAATCAAAATCCGCTATCAAGTCAACCCAACTTTAAGTTACTAAGTGTTCCGAACGAGGAATGTAGTTATAATTTTGTGCTACTTAAATTGTCTGAGTGATCATCACTATCTTACTCAAAACCTTTGAATGCACGGAGGCGTGCAACGTAATGACGTCAGTGCGTCATTACGTTGGCGGGACAGAACGAGGCAAAATCAACCAACATGGCGGTCGTGAAGCGAGGGGAGTGCATCGGTTGCTGAAGTTAAGAAAACTTGTAAGTATAAGGGTAAAGTATTCTAAAACTCACCCGCATGTTGTTTAATTGCATAAATGCCACAACGAAATCGTACTTTTTTGTTTGTCTGCGCTTTTTTACGTTACACATTCAGCATAACACGCGGTCACAGTTACCGGTCTTTGGTGAGGACGTGTTGCGTGAACTGAGTGCAATAATCATAATGACGATAAATATTGTTATTCTTTATAAATGTGTTTCTGCTGGTAATGTTAACATTTGGTTGAAAATAAGTGGTTGTGTGTGCGTGCGTGTGTGTGTGTGTGAGAGAAACATGAGTGGTGACTAATTAATTGTCTTTCCCTGTAGGCTGAAGTTGGTACCCAGCACAAGGCATCCTTGGCAAACAAGGTCATGTTTATGTTCATTTTTAATGTAAGGATGTATCCATTTAATTTAATGTTGATGATAATTGTCTTTGCTTTTAACTGTATTTTTTGGTGAGCCAGATAATGCAGTTTTCTATGTTTAAAGGGATAAAAGAAATAACTATGAAGGCAAATGTCATCCCTAATTGTTAAGAGATTAGATTAACTATAATAAAGGCTAGGCTATATATGTTGCACAGTTGTTTAGGCTAGTCTTTTTCGTCAGAAAAATAGCTTAGTCCACAGCATTTAACAAAGATTGGAAAGGGTTCACACTCTGTGTTTTAAAATGTATAAATTACTTATTACTTATTTTTAGCTAAAATATTCTAATTAGAAATTTGGACTGCATTATTTCAGTGGTTTCCCACAGGATCAAACATCTGAGACCAGTGAAGAGCACTGAGAGCAGTGAATGGCACAGAACCTCTATGGTAAATATTGATCTTGAAAGAAAGACACTGAAGATGACTTTTGTTTGAGTAATGGAGTGAAAGTGCAAATTGTGTACTGTGTCTGCAGACACCCGGGCACAGTAATTCCGGCACTGTCACTTGAAACACAGCCATTATTCTAGAGTTAGCCCTCTACCATGTCTCCATGACTCTTGTATTTGTACATTTCTGTCCTTCAATGCCTTGAAAATCCATTTGTCACGGTTTCACAGAGATGTGTGTAGGCCCAGTGCAAGTGACAGAGCACAAGCAGAAAGGGCAACTTTTACCTGTTCTGTGTGTAACTTGAAACAGCCCTTCTCACAAGAAACATTGTTCACTCATTTAAGGGGCCATTTGAAAAAACGTGAGACGATAACATGCCCATTTAAAAACTGTAACTACAGCACAAATGTGTGTTCTTCTTTTAATACACACAAAAGTAGGATACATGCAAATAGTTCAGACTTTCGTGATGAGATAGTTTCAACAGAAAATGCTACTGTAAATGCTGCTGACCTTGATTGTGAAGATATTTCCCTATCCCAGCATGCAGACACATTTGATAATTCTGAGGACGACAGTGTATGTGACTCCAGCCAGTTGAGAGCCCAGTTGCGCCATAATCTCTCCTCATTATTCCTCAAGATGCAAACTGTTCTCCACGTTTCTGACATGGCAACTCAGGAAATAGTTGATCATCTCAGTCAGATATTTTCCTTGTCTCAGCCTCTCATCAGGGATACTGTAAAAGAGACACTACAGAGGCATGATATCTCTATTACTGAAGCTACCCTGAATGATTTAGTAAATGAGGTTATGAACACAAATATTTTTGTCAGTGCCACAACTAAAGGGGAGGAGATGTCCACCAAAAAACGAAGAAAAACATTTGTTGAGAAAAATGTTCCTGTTGTGAAGCCAGTGCAGTACGAGTTGGAACCTGGATGCAGAGTAGCCTATGTCCCTATTCTCCAGGTGATCCAGGAAATGTTTAAACACACAGACATCCTGGAAAGAATAAAGTAAACAAAGATGTCACAAAAAGGCCATTACACGAGCCACCAAGATGGTTTATATTTTCAAAAGAATAATTTGTTGTCTTCCTTAGAACTCTCACTGCCAATTTCATTGTACATTGATGATATTGAAATTGCCAATCCTTTAGGCACTTCAAGAAAAGTACACAAACTGTGCTCAGTTTACTGGGTGCTTGCAGATCTACCACTTAAATACAGATCAGCGCTGCATGTTATTCAGCTAGCAGCAATTTGTAAGGTCCCTGATGTCCAGAAGTATGGATACAAAACAGTTCTCCGTCCTTTGTTACAAGACCTTTGCACTCTTGAACAAGACGGTGTATTCATTGAGTCTCTTGGCCAGTCAGTTCAAGGTACTGTTCTTTGTGTTGTGTCTGACAACCTGGCAGCACATGCATTAGCAGGCTTCATGCAATCCTTCCGTGCAGGACACATTTGTCGTTTTTGCCATGCCACGCGAGACCAGATTCAGTCTCATGAAGTTGGAGACGGTGAATTTTGTCTGAGGACCAAAGCCAGTCATGACCGTAATGTGCTGGCTGTTATGCAAGGGGATCAGAGTCATAGTGCAGTTGGTGTCAAAGGGGATTGTGTCTTGAATGAGAGTTTACAGCATTTTCACACAACCACTGGCTTCCCACCTGATATTTTGCATGACCTTTTTGAGGGCATTGTGCCAGTAGAGTTGGCCCTCTGCATTCAGGAGATGATAAGGCTTAAATACTTTACACTTGAGGGACTAAACAGAAAAATCATGTCATTCCCATACGAAAACTCGCATAAAGTTAACAGACCATGGCCAATTTCAAAGACCTTTGCCAGAAAGCGGTCAATTGGTGGTAATGGTCACGAAAGCAGCACATTGTTACGACTACTGCCATTGATGATAGGCCAGACAGTTCCTGATGGAGATGAGGCTTGGACTATATTGATGGATTTAAAAGATATTGTCGAACTAGTCCTGTCCCTAACATTTGATGATGAATCTATTGAGTATTTGAAGACCAAGATTCAGGATCACAGACAAATGCTTCAGGAGGTTTTCCCTGAATTCAGACTGCTTCCTAAGCATCACTATTTAGAGCACTACCCAGATCTGATACGTTGTTTTGGACCCCTTGTCCATTTGTGGACTATGAGATTCGAAGGAAAACATAGGTTTTTCAAGTGTGTAATACACGATACACAAAACTTTAAGAATGTGTTGAAAACCCTAGCAACACGGCATCAGCACATGGTAGCATACTACCTCAGTGCACCGTCATCTTTAAACCACACCAGCAGGCATCAAATGTCTCTTCAGTCTTGGTCTCAGTGCTTCCAGATGTTGCAAAAAAGTACATTAGACAAAAAACAGACAGCAGTATGATATACAGCACGTCAAACATCACTTTGGATGGCACCATGTATGATGTTGGGAGGTTTGTATCTGTGGGACAAGAGGGAGGACTGCCTCAGTTTAGCAGGATTGAGCAGATCCTACTTTTTAACAGTGATGTAATGTTTCTATGCAGGGAACACAAGTCATGTTACATTGAACACTTGAGATCGTACAAACTTTACCCTGGAAATTTAACTGTCAACAACATATTAGAGCTTAATGAAAGCTCACCACTCTCTGCGTACCATGTTGAAGGACAACTTCTGTTGACACCCAAGCGCTTCATACAGCTTCACAGAAGGTAATTTATACCTTGTGCTCAAAATAACTACAAAGCAGCTGAATATTGATTTGATTTTAAGATGAAAGTAATGTTTTATCTAAATCAAATATCTAAATTCTTTCATTCTAAGTTTTTGATTGTGTGAATGAATGTGTAAAGATGATTTTTCGGACTAAGTTATGTTGTTTCATTCCCTACAAAGTTTGATAACTGTTCTCTCTCTTGATTTTCAGCTGATGGCCATGCCCCCAAAGTACCTTCTTCGTGTCTACATAGCCACTGATGTGGCTGTGAAAGTGACTTTGAATGAGAGGCCAACATCAGTTGATGAGCTCATCGGCATCTTGAAAGACAAAGTTAAGCCAAGGCTGGACTTTGAATTCACGTTACAGTATGAGGATCCGGACTTCGGAGAAGAGCACGCTTAGAGTTGTTAGATCAGAAGGTGATGAAAGTTCATGTGGTAGTTCGGACACAGATATCCTGCCTCATGTGCCTGTAAGCCAACGGCAAAAAACATGGCCTGATGTTTTCCCTGTCCCAACTTTTTCGTATGCAGTTGAACATGTCTTGGAAGAGGGGAACAGTGTTTTTGAGAGCTCCGGAAAGACTCTAAAATTAAACAGAGCACAAAAACACAACATTCTCGAGAGCATGGCCTCCTTAATGTACTCTTTTTAACCTTACCCAAGCGACAGGGATGTAGGCATGGCAGCTGAAGCCCTGGTTAACGCTCACCCATGTCTGAAAGAGCCGGGGAGTGCGAGTGGGTGGTACGGATGGAAAATTTGCCTGAAATTTAAAATGGGAAATTACCGTACTAGACTGGCAAGATCTGGATGCAAGGAGGTGTCCGTAAATACAGGGAAAAGAAGCAGGAATAATCCTGAGAAAGCACATCCCCACTCGAACATTAAAAAAGCCAGAAGGGCTGAAGTGAACTTTCTACCAAACTTCCCAAGAGGACAAAACGAGGACAGTTTGGAGGAAATGAGAATACAGATGAAAGCTGAAGTTGATAGAGCCGACAGAAACCTACAATCAATAGAGAAACTCATGCAGACAACCTTTGCACTTCGTCGTCAGGAAATTGTTCAGGGAGACTCATTGGTGAAGGACTTTCTGGAGAGATGGCCTGCCCTTCAGGTCCAATCACAGGTAAAAAAAAAACTAAAAAAACAATAAAACACAGACTCAAAGTGTTTTCTGCTCATCTTCAACTATCTTTATTGTACTGGCTATTCATTTTAAATGGATAGTGCACCCTTCAAATGTGACTATGAGGTATTTCCCTTTGGTGTTTTACTCATAGTCTTTCACATACTTTGTGTGTCATTGTTATTTTGTAGGTCTGTGCTGAGTTCCATAGGATCACCAACGTAAATTTACGGAACCAGTTTTATGCGGAACTAGATCGGCACATTCCACAGCTCATAGGGCTTTACAGACAGAAGGCAGCTCGTACTGGAAGGGTGGCAGGAGCACTGCGAGACATCCTACAGTATTATGAAATTGAGGTGAGTTGAAAAAAGCTAAAATCGACTTTGTCCAAATTCTATCCACATGGAACAGCTGGCTCCCAGGTTTGTCAGCATTTGCTACCACCATCATTACTATATACTACTACTATACAAGGGGCAGTCCTTCACTTTTAACTCGTTCTCAATAAGTTATCCTGTAACATGTACATATTTAGCACAGTTAGTCATATGTCGGCAGCAAAGGGCCCCTGGTTTTTTCTCATGTATTTTTGTTTATCCACACAGGATGTGCATGATATCAACATGAAACGCACTGTAGCCCTTCATGCTCTCTCAGTATACCTGCGGGAAGAGGACACAGAGTTTTTCAAGACTTGGAACGTAAGTCTTAATATATTTATATAAAAGATGTCATCACTAATCACCTTTTACCATTGGAGCTATTTTGAAGTGCCTTGGTGTTGTAATTAGGGCCCTAAGGCTTCTTTCTCTCACCATCACATACACACTCCTCTTTCTTTTTCTCTCTCAGACACAGACACACACACACACACACACACACATGTTAAGATGGCACCCCCAGCAGAGGTCCCAGGGATTTCTCAAAATTTATGAGGACATTTTCTAATTGAGCCACCTAACCTTAATTGGAGGGGGAGAGGAGTAGCGGAGGGGGTTACTTATCTTTGTAGTTATTGTGTAATACTTAGTCGTATACTTAATTGTTGAGTGGGCAGCTTTAGAAAAGTGTTCAGAAATACTTACCAGTGTACTTTTGCATTATGACTCTATTGTAAAATACTTATCCATGTTCTTGCTGAGTAATGATGACTCAACAAGAAATATTCACCTGTTACAAAAATGCAGTTGTCTGATTCATTCAAGCTAACCATATTTGAACCCCCATTTGCATTTTCCAGAGTGAGGAATCGGAGGAACCAGACATCGGTGACACTCCTGTTGGTATTCTCATGGTGGTCACAGAGAGAAGTACATCTCCAGTTCACTTCAGTCCTGCAAGCACAGCCATTGTGGTGGACGATGAGTTGGTTATGATGGACATTGCCACGTTTGCCGATGCATATGTGTTACTGTTTGGGCTGGTTTATGCTTTGCATCTGGACTACCCAAAGAAGCTTGTTAACATGTTCACCTTCATTCAGAAGGTACTCATGGGGTTGGATGATGGTGCACCACTCAAACCTTCTTTGCTCTGTTTGAAAAATGACCTGCTAATGACAATGTAGAAGTTGTGGATTTGTCCAAAAACCTGTATCATGACGGCATGTTTGTTGTTGCATTGTTTCATTGTTATTTGAGTGATTGTTCTAGGCAAGATGTGCCTTAGTAAACAGGATGTTTTTTTTCTGCTTTAGGGAAAATTAGTGTGTGTGTGTCACTCAAAAGAGAAAAACTGATTGAGTTTTTGTTGGCCTCTTTTCAAAAGGCATAGATTTTATATCTTTAAATTTCCTTTTTTTTTATTAATTTAATTTATTTTCTATTTATGTGCAATGACTTATCTTGATATCTTTAGATTTACTTTTTGGTTATTTATTTTTTATTCATTTAAAATTATTTATTTCCTTAACTTATGTTTTTGAAGTAGAATGGCCATAGGTGTAAAATAACTTGAAGATGCTGTTTTGAAAGGCATACCTTTACACTGAGCACAAGTTCCCAATGCTTTTATCACTTGGATACAAACATTTAAACATTTGCAGTGATTTACACATAACCATACAAACCTGTTTTTATATAATGTGTGGATGTATATATGTTTACAGTTCTTTTTCATGATATTGTGGAGAAAAATGTAAATACATAAGCTAATCACACATGTTTTAAATTACTACACATAGACTCAGATGTTCAGGCTAGTGGAAAACTATTGTGAGGGTCAGAAACTGTGTCAGGGCATTCCATCTGTACGCCATACGTTGAAAACAGGAAACACAAGAGAGGGTAACATCTGGGTCACACACACACACATGACAAGCTCATGATATACATCCCGACAACACACAATGAACGGACACATTGTGTAGCCGCACCAGGAAGGAGCACATGACAAGCACATGATATGCATCTCGACAACATACACACACAATACATAGATGACATCACCCGGAGGGATGGACCGTATGAGCCAGTGTGGGTGGAGATACCCAGCGCTCCAACCAGGCCGCGTCATGCTAAAATTACGCTCCGCCTGCATCTATAGAATGAGCCAATCAGACTCATGCGGAGTCTCTTGAAATACGCTGCGCACTCTGTTGTAAAGCGCCTTTTGAGTAAATTCAACCCTATGTTGAGTTGACTTTTAGGTCCGTGCACGTTTAACTGCCGGAATATGTTTTCCTGATATTTGTGCTAATAAAGCGCTGTTATTGATACAACCCATAGACTCTCCTCCTATATTCAAGCTTACTATTTTTTTTCACAACAAATCTGGTAGCAGAGGATGGTTTGGAGAAAAGCTTGAGGAGGAAAGAATTTTAACGACTACCTCCTGTCTTGCAGAAGGAGGGGGGCTTCCTGAAAGAAAGTGGAGGCCAGAAGGATTCATCCACTCTCGGGAAAGTTGATCACATGAGCGCTCAACCGAAAAGGTAAGCAGAAACTTATTTAATTGAATTCTGTATATTGAAAAATATAAATTAGGTGATCAACAAATACCGAGTGTGAGTATGAATACTTTAGACAAAATTTAACTAAAGGATAAAATGTTAAAAATAGAAGGAAAACATATTCTGCAAAAGTGATAAAATAAACCTGCCATAGTGTGTACACATGTGTGACTGAACCTAACAGAAAACACGAGATGAAGGACGAATAGAAGGGCTTTTATGTGTACAGTATCGTGAAGTAGCGGACCCACCACACTCCGTGAAACATGAGAATTCTTGCACATAATTAAGTCACTCTATTAACAAACATAGCGTGTTTTGGGTTAACCAACAGACTGCATAAATAGTACTTTGTAATTTGGAAACGATACAACTCCTCCGGGACCTCGCTGTCGAGCAGAGAAGCGTAGGCAGTGGTTGTAATACAGGAAAACTTATAGTAATTTGGAAACGATACAACTCCTCCGGGACCTCGCTGTCGAGCAGAGAAGCGTAGGCAGTGGTTGTAATACAGGAAAACTTATAGTAATTTGGAAACGATACAATTTCTCCGGAACCGCGCTGTCGAGTAGAGAAGCGTAGGCAGTGGTTGTAATACAAGAAAATTTAGACATGGCATGGAGTTTTATGACATAGACATAGAAGAGTTCAGAGATATAGATAACAAAGAAGAAGAGGAAGCAGCCGACACCCTGTTGCACGCTCTAGGAAGTGACACTCTCCACTCAGCAGCAACAGCAGAGACACACATACCAACGATAACGGAAGTGAGTAGACAGATACTAGAACTAGAAAAACTTATCAAGACGAGTCTGTTAAATAAACCTAGTGGGATTGGGGCTGGTCTGGGTAACGTTAGGAGCGATTCTTTTGATTATATTGAGGGATTGAACGAGGGGGAAATGGAAGACTTCGTAGAGACATTGAAGGCTAGAGTTATGACTGAGGATAGAAGTAAAAAGGGAGATGGGAAGATAGTTAAATCAGTAGCGAAAAGGTGGGAGATAAAGGGATGGATCACCAAGGACGGGCTGCCATCAAGAGAAGCTATGAATATAATGGTGAATGATGTCAAACAAAGATTAGAGAGAGCTCGACAGAACATGGAGGCTGAAAAGGACAAGCGATCAGTTTTCAAACCACTCAAAAAGATGTTTGAAGAACAAGAAGAAGAGACAAGAGTAACAAACCTAATGCTAAAAGACCTGTTTCAGCAGAGAAGAATGGAGAGGGGAGACAAACATGAAGAGACACAGGGAGGGGGAGGGGGCATATATCCAGTCCTGCCAGAGAAGTTAACAACTGGGCCTCCAGAAACGACACCTCCCCCAACAGCCCCACCTCCCTACACCCACCAAAGATTTATGCCTGCACAGACCACAGACACAGCAGTACAAGCACCAGTACTAACATTGGCCGGCGTGGAAGTCCTCGTACAAGACCAAGACAGAGAGGAAATGAAGAGAGAAGTGGAAAGACTGCAACAGCGAATAACGGCACTGGAGCCCCCTGGAGGATCAAGGAGTCAAGGCAGTTCAGAAAAGACCTGGTCAGAAAGTGAACCAGAAGGACCTCTCACAAAAAATCCCTCGAAGCCACCTAGTGGTGGAAACCATATCGACCCAAGGAAGGAGGGGTCAACCGGAGTAAAGTCACCTGCCAGCAGTATTGGCGGCCAGAAAGAGGAAGAGGAACGGGGAGCGGCTGGAGGATACAACCCTAAATCAGCGGCATGTGGATATGATCGGGACTTCATGAGAGATAACGAGGACCACTTTGGCCTCCCCACAGGAGGGGTAGACATATCTCAATTGACTGATCTAAGCAACATGGCCGCTCCAAGTCCAAAAACCCCGCCAAGGAGCCCAAGCCCCACCAGAAGAAGATATGTGGTGCTTCACGGGCCCCCATACCACGGATGTCTCCCTCCCAGAACACATACCACTGCCAAGACAACATGGACTCCCATGTACGGATCACCCAGGAGCCGCAGCGGTTTTGAATGCGGTGAACTCACGATTTTGGACTATAACCCCCCATGACGTAGGAGCCCTGGAAACACAACCAGTGATTGTCACCCTGAAAGACCCAGATGCACCTCCTATTTATCGACGGCAGTATCCTCTAACCCAAGATCAAATGAAGGGAATTGCCCCCACGATACAGGGCCTTCTGGACGTCGGGGTAATATACGAGTGCCACTCCCCATGGAATACTCCCATATTACCGGTACAGAAAGCAGGGGGAAAGGGCTGGAGAATGGTACAAGATTTCCGCCCTATAAATGATGCAACGACTCCAGATGTTCATCCAGTACCAGACCCACACGTAGCACTCACGAGTTTAAGCCCAGCATTTCGATACTTCACTGTCATAGATTTGGCAAACGCTTTCTTCAGTGTTCCACTGGCACAAACATCACAAGCCATGTTTGCTTTCACGTTTGGGGGCAAACAGTACACCTACAATCGGTTGCCACAGGGGTTCAGGGACTCGCCAGGTCTCTTTAATCAGGTACTAAAAGCACACCTACTAGAACTCCAATGGCCACCAGGGGTTGTGCTCATCCAATATGTAGATGATCTTCTCTTGGCAGCAGAAACATCTACCCTCTGCCTGGAGGCCACTGCCCTACTGTTCTCAGTTCTGCACAAGAAGGGCTACAAAGTCAAGAGAGAAAAAGTGCAGCTATGCAGAGAAGAAGTCTTATTCCTGGGCCGACAAATCTCGGCATCAGGATTGGGAGTATCTACGGCCCACAGGGAATCAATCCTACACCATCCAAAGCCCACCACGGTGGCAGACATGCTGTCATTTCTGGGACTAACGGGCTACAGCCGATCCCACATACCTGATTACTCCAATCGGACACAACCTTTGCGGACAATGATCAACGAGGTAGGGGCTCGAAACCTCACAGAACGACTACCCTGGACTTCTGAAGCTGAACAAGCATTCACTGACATGAAACAAGTACTCTCCCAAGCTGCTGCACTCACCTCACCGGACTACACAGAAGTGTTCCATTTGGATGTTTCTGAACAAAATGCATTTTTAAATGCTGTTTTGTATCAGAAAAAAGGGGGAGAGAGGAATGTGTTGATATACTACTCTTCAAAACTCGACGCAGTGGAAACCGGACAGTCAATGTGCGCCAGATATGTTGCAGCGGTAGCAAAAGCTCTCCAAAAAACAGCACATGTAGTGATGTGTCACCCATTACAGGTCCACACTGAACATGGAGTTGCAGCGTTTTTGGCAAGTAAGGAGTTTACTTTCAGCATGGCCAGAAAAACCAAGATTCAAAGAGAATGCACCAGGCCACATATAACCTTTGTCGCAGCCGAAAGGAACATGGCTGGAAACTTTGGGAAAGGAACCCCACATTCATGTGAAGAACTTGCGGTCAAAGAAAGTAAGCTCAGACAAGACCTGAAAAATGACATAGATCCCAAAGCAGAACTCTGGCTCTACACTGACGGATGCTGCTACCGAGGAGAAAACGGACTGAACCAGGCATCATATGCAGTGGTTCAGCAACACTCCAATGGAAGACATGAGACGCTCAAAGCAGAAGTAATACCACAACCCGCTTCAGCGCAAATGGCAGAAGTCAAGGCGCTCACCGAAGCCTTGAAACTGGCCAAAGGAAAGACGGTGAACATCTTTACAGATTCTGCTTACGCACATGGGGCGGCACAAGTAGATGCACCCATGTGGCAACGGAGGGGATTTGTAACATCCAGCAACGCCCCAATCAAACACCAAAGAGAAATACAAGAGCTGGTGGAAGCAATCACCCTACCAAGAGGAGTATCCATAATGAAGTGCAAAGGACATGAGAAAACAGGCACCAGGATCAGTCAAGGAAACGAGGCTGCAGATCAGGCGGCCAAAAAGGCAGGAGGATATCAGCCAAAGCAAATGGTACTCAGGCTGACGCCCCCCCAACCTAAACTCACCGAAGAAGACCTAAAAAAGATACAAGAACAAGCAGGCCCGTACGAATGGTCGACATGGACACAAAAGGGGGCCACAAAGAAAGAAGGTCTCTGGAGATCACATGATGGAAGGATAGTGGCACCAGCAAAACTAGTAGCGACCCTACTAAAAGAAGCCCATGGACCAACCCATGAAGGACAAAGACAAACACTGTTGAACATTTCAGCACTCTGGTGGCACCCACACCTAGACAGCATGGCAAAACTATACTGCGAAGAATGCGTCGTCTGTGGAAACCACAACCCAAGAAAACCATTCAAAACGCCCATGGGATCCTACCCCGTACCTCTCGCACCATTCCAAGATATTAGTATAGATTATACAGATATGGGACAGGAGAACGTAGTACAGGGAAAGAGGTACATGTTGGTAATGGTAGACAGATTTTCAAGATGGGTAGAAGCAATCCCCACAAATAGAGAAGACGGGAAGACAGTAATAAAGTGGTTGCAAACAGAGCTAATACCCAGATATGGGGTACCGAAACGTATCAGATCAGACAACGGGACACATTTTAATAATCAGATGCTGAGTGAAGTGGAGGCATTCCTGGGGATTGCACACAGTTTTGGTTCGGTCTACCATCCACAGTCCCAGGGACTGGTGGAACGCGCGAATCAAACATTGAAGGCTAAAATAGCCAAGGTATGTGCGGGCAGTAAGATGACATGGTTGGAGGCCCTCCCTTTGGCTCTCATGGCCATGAGAACCTCAAAAGGGGGAGGCACGCACCTGTCGCCCCATGAGTTGTTGACGGGAAGGCCAATGCCTGGCCCGCCACGTGATGGAGGACATATACCTCCTTTAGATGTGTGTCAGATAGAAAAATCCGACTACATGAGAGAACTAATATCTCTTGTCTCAGCCCTCTCAATACAGGTGCAGAAGGCACAGGAGAAGGATCCCGAAGAGCAGGGGACGATAGTCAAAGTAGGAGACTGGGTCAGGGTCAAGGTTCACAAAAGAAAGTGGACAGACCCCAGGTGGACTGGTCCGTACGAAGTGAAGGAGGTTACTTCACACTCGGTCCAGGTCAAGGGAAAAGCAGGATCTCCCTGGCACCACCTGACACATTGTGCCCCAGCATCACCACCTACTCGCTCACTCCAGGAAGTGAGAACAGATTTGGCCCAAAATGACGACTCCGAGGAGTTTTAGGAGACTCTCCGGAGATCCGTCTGTTGCACCGGAGGAAAGACGGAGGTGGAGATATGCAGACTATCTCCCATGGGGGAAAACGATGTGCACCGTGATCATGGGTGTAACCGGGGTGGCGGTAATACTCCTTCTACTAGGACTCGAACTAATAAACAAAGAGCGAGACAATTCCACCAACATTTACCTAACACGTCCCAAAAGGGAACAAACGAAAACTTTCCAGATCCCCGAAGTCGCGTGCGGTGCTAAAATAGTTTTAAATTATACTGCCGGGGATACCACAATGTTCACATTCGACCTGTGCTCCGTGATAGACTGCGGGGAATCCCAAGCAAGTTGGCTGGGCTACGATGTCTATCTGTGTAATAGTCCACGAATAGTGGAGAGCTGCGAGGCCACTGGGAATGCTTACCAACATGGGTTTGGGTTCTCGGTGGATTCACAGCCATTTTGTCCCGATTGGTATCAAGTAACAAAGTTCACTGGGACTTGGTCCGGTTTTACCAGACACACACACAGCGAGTTTTGGGACCACATTTCGTTCCAAAGAGATTTCAGTCCAACCGGCAATCCGCTCACTCTCTCTATCAATAACATTAAGGCAAGCTCCACGGGAAAAAATCGCATATGGATCGCATTAGGAGTAGACGTCACCGGAAAAGACCAGATACGAGGAATACAAGTAAACATATACCCGCCCAAATACGCCCCCACTTGTAAAGGTAGTGCAACGAATACGACCACAGCTAATTCCACTGCCCTAAAGCCGCCCACTACCAGTCCGATAGTGATGACCCAGGATTACACAGAATTAACTCCTTTAGACGTCGTAAAAATGGCTACAGGCTTCGGAGAAAGTAACATTTGGTTAAGGTGGATTACGGATAATGCTAAGCGCCAGAACATGACGGGATGTGTAGCATGCGCGGCTGCGCGTCCTGCCATGTTCGTCGAACCTGCCCCCTTATATCCAGACAAAGACAAACTAGGTTATGAATGTATGATGAACTTAACCAGAAAAGCCACACCCTCAGGATGCCAATCCCTGGCATCAGTCTTCCCACCCATTGATAATAAAACTAGGGCCGGCTATTTTACCGCCATAAAAGGAAAAGATCCCAGGTATCAGTGTTTCAACTTCGCCAGCAGCAAACCAAAAGTCAATGTAGGAAACATACCCTCAGATTGGTGTCAATCAGGACAACATCTGGGGATGTGATAGGACCATGGGCCCGAGCGGGACTGTTTTACTATTGTGGAGGGTTGCGTCTCTATTCTCGAGTAGAGGCCGACACCACCATAGGCACCTGCGCCATGGTCAGACTAGGGATGCCCCTTACGTTAATAGGCAGTCGAGTGATAAAAAACCCCTCAGGACCTAACGCCCTCGTCCGGCGAAGAAGAAGACATATACTTGCTAAAAGGGACACAAGCTTGCAAGACCCATTTGGAGGGACCACATACGTGGACGCTATAGGTATCCCTCGAGGCGTGCCAGACGAGTATAAATTGGCCAATCAAGTAGGGGCAGGGTTCGAATCGATCTTTCTCTGGATACTCCCCAATAAAAACGTAGACCGCATTAACTATATCCACTACAATCTTTTGCGCCTCGCTAATGCCACTAGGGATGCAGTGGAAGGGCTGGCGGAGCAGCTCGCACCCACATCGATCATCGCTATGCAAAATAGAATGGCGCTAGACATGCTCCTAGCTGAAAAAGGGGGTGTCTGTGCCATGTTTGGAAAACTTTGCTGTACCATAATCCCCAATAACACGGCCCCAGATGGCTCAGTCACTCGAGCATTAGAAAACCTAAGGGCACTCTCCAAAGAAATGCACGAAGCATCAGGGGTCGATGACCCGTTCACCAAATGGATGGAAGTAGTGTTTGGAAAATGGAAAGCGGTAATAATATCTTTAGCAGCCTCAATAGCTATCTTCCTGGCCATACTAGTCACCTGTGGGTGCTGCTGCATTCCATGTCTGAGAACCATGGTTTCCAGGTTAGTGCAAACTGCACTGACTAAAGAAAAAGACCCACCAAAATATATGATGCCTCTACTAGCTAATGAGGAATTTGAGGATGGGAGCCTGGACATGGAAGACGAGGAAGGAAAAGAGTACCTTTAAGCAAAATGTTCACACCTAGTTGGTGTGAAAAGGGGGATTTGTGGAGAAAAATGTAAATACATAAGCTAATCACACATGTTTTAAATTACTACACATAGACTCAGATGTTCAGGCTAGTGGAAAACTATTGTGAGGGTCAGAAACTGTGTCAGGGCATTCCATCTGTACGCCATACGTTGAAAACAGGAAACACAAGAGAGGGTAACATCTGGGTCACACACACACACATGACAAGCTCATGATATACATCCCGACAACACACAATGAACGGACACATTGTGTAGCCGCACCAGGAAGGAGCACATGACAAGCACATGATATGCATCTCGACAACATACACACACAATACATAGATGACATCACCCGGAGGGATGGACCGTATGAGCCAGTGTGGGTGGAGATACCCAGCGCTCCAACCAGGCCGCGGCATGCTAAAATTACGCTCCGCCTGCATCTATAGAATGAGCCAATCAGACTCATGCGGAGTCTCTTGAAATACGCTGCGCACTCTGTTGTAAAGCGCCTTTTGAGTAAATTCAACCCTATGTTGAGTTGACTTTTAGGTCCGTGCACGTTTAACTGCCGGAATATGTTTTCCTGATATTTGTGCTAATAAAGCGCTGTTATTGATACAACCCATAGACTCTCCTCCTATATTCAAGCTTACTATTTTTTTTCACAACAATATGCAAGGTTTCCTCGAACCAAACGGGTTGTTTACATTTTCAGATACAAATGGTATAGACTTGAAGTCTTTATTTTTTTGATCAAAATTCTAATCTTTTATAGCGTCATTTGGAATGGCCATGGTTAAAGATTTTAAGATGCCATACTTTTTGATATTGAGCACTGAAGATCTGCTCTTGTTCTTATCTGTAATACACATGTTTGCAAAGATTTATGCACACAAAATACAGATGTGTGTATGTGTTTGTATGCTTACAGTTCTGTTGCTGTGTCCAAAGTGGTTTGGAGAAAAAGACATCTGAATAAAAACACTGAAATATTCTTAATTTTTTGTGTGAAGAAGTTTATTTGAGTATTCTGAACTTAAAAAAAGTAGTAGTTTATGAGCTGTGTAAAATTATCTTTTAGGTTACTAACCAGTATATTTTTTTAGTTCAAAGATGTTGATCAATTAAGTACCATAGCATCAGAACAAGTCATTACAAAGAAATTAAAAAAATTATACAAATTAAAACATTTGTTTTAATTTGTATAATTTTTTACAGTACACTCACAAATTTTAAAAAAGCACTTTTTGAGTGTAAATGATTTAAAAAATGTAAGTACTCCAAACTTAAATATTCTAACTTCTTTACTCAAAAACTTTGAGGTAATCGGTTTCCACAAAAGTAAGTATTCTGAACTTATTCGGGTTTACAGTGTACTCCTCAATCACTCCCCACTCCTGTCTTCCTCTCCTCTTCCTCCCTTCTTGTCCTCTAAACTCTACTTCACTCGCTCTCCAATGCTGTCTTTCTCTCTTCTCCTCTCCCCTCCTCCTCCTTTCTCTGTTCTCCTACTACCGCCCCTTCGTCATCCTCGCTTTCATCCTCAACCTCCAAGTCCGTCATCACTCTGTCCTGCGTCCGTAAATCACCACCACCATCATCCACTCTTATTCGCTTTTTGGCTATCACGAATCGGTCCATTTCGCTCTGTTGACACAATCGCTAACTAGCCGCTACGCATCAACCACCTCTAACGTGAACGTCAAATTCAGCCTGCCGTCTGCGTGCAAACCAGCCAATCAAATCGCACGACACAGGAAAAAAAAAAAACAATCACCATAGGAACGTTATAAACAATATTTCTTCAGATGATTGATTGTTAATGTCTCAGTGTCTTAATTTGTTCTATATTTGTTATAGTTTTTAAACCATAAATATTTTGAGGGGAGGGTGGGCAAAAGGGGGGGGGGGGCACAACCTTTGACAGGAGGGTCTTGAGACCCTGCTTCCCCCCCCACGTCATCATGTGTGTGATGATGATGATTTAACTGGCATGCCCGAAATAAATAAATAAAAAATAAATAAAAGCTTGTGAAACTATGCGCAAGAAATCAACCTAAATATTTGTTAAACATACTAAAGGATGAGATATTCACTGTAGCTACTAATTCCAGAAAACGATGCCAGGAGCAGCTATGGATGAGATGTCGTCTCAAATTTCACTCGAGCGCTACATTAACATTGGTTTTCAACAAAGAAGTCTGTCGAATCAGCATTTATTCAACATTCAAAATGACTGCCAGCATTCCTCCACTTGTTTATGATGCAAAGGTCTTTCAAAATGGATTTTCTGCAGGACAACAAATAATATCATATTATATTTTATACTTTATCTCCTGCTCATGAAAACGAAATGTCAAAATGTGACAGTTATCCCGGTGAGAGTCTTGATAAGAGGTAAAACCTGATAAAGCAAATCGCATCACGTGAAGAGAGAGGCCAAGTCTCCTCCTGGGAAACTATACGCTTTATTCCCCCTATGTGAAGGGTTGCAAGTTAGTTTCTGAAAAAGGCTTGCCAGACTCATTTTGTGGCTCTTGCTCCATGGCAGCTTAGGCTGGCACACATTCTTTTAGAGTGGAGAGCATGGGCCACAGTCCATCTTAAGGCTAAGAGCAGCTCTTAACTGGCCAATTTCAGAGAAACACCTGTTGGGACCTCACTAGTAGGACTACACAATGCGGCCTACTAAAGCCTACACATGCGGTCAGAACAAAGGGACAAAGGGGATTAAAAACTACACCGCCATTTTAGTTTCACGTCTCACCTAGGTGAGAAGTGCAACGTCACACAACTGGTGCCCTATTGGCTGACAACCACAGATACCACGGGGGTCCCCGGCAGCAGCCGTGAACTATATAAACCGAAGCCGCCTGGAGAACACTCTCTTACTCTTACACGTCTCTTCCTACTTCCAACGCAACACCACGTTGCCACGGGAGGTAACCCCTCCACCAACAGGAGGTGGACACGACCACCGCAGCGCACCGCTGCAACAAGAGGAACCAAGCCGGTTCCTGCCTTCCAGCTACCAGACGCTGTCTGAAGTAAGCTTACTAAATCGCCAAGCCGCAATTATATTGCCGTCCGCGGAAGAAAGAAACACAAACTGTTTTCTTTATTCGAGTTTGATCAACGAGAGGAAACACGCTCCGCTCTCGTCTGGACTAAGCCGACTCATCACGTCCCCCGCTGATGCCGGGGCCCACGAACAACCGCTGCGAACGCCGTCATCGCCAGGACGGACTCGCAGCTCACGCAACGACACCAGTAAGAGGCTATCAGTCTGGGCAGAGACATAATTCGATAGTGTAGGATATGCTTGTAATTCTTGTTAACGTGTTTTAAGTTTTGATCGCGGACCGCTGAGTCCGTTATGTGCTGCTGTATTTGAATGCTGATTGTGTACCCACGCCGCTGGGTTGATTTCTGTAACGGTGTTTGTGACTAAACCTCAGCCATATTCGCGAGCTCAGTAAGCATCTACTATCAGTTAAGAGACCGGTCCCGTTGAATGGACGCCAGTTCATTCCCGCGCCCTTGTGATAGTAAACACACCTTCTGAGCCTTAGAATATTGCGCGCGCATTCTTCCCCTCTCTTTGTTTGTGTCCCGCTAACACACACACACATTCGCCGCCCCGCACATATCCTCCGCCAGCTGTTTCCAGCTCCGGACGCTAAGGACATAGCTCCACCTCTCGCTCTCTCTCTCGCTCTCTCCCTCTCGCGATCCTATCGGACGTCAGTGGCTCCGCCCCTGAACGCTGTGAGGAATAGCTCCATCTGGTGGCCGCACCCGACCATCTCTCCCTATCTCTCTCGCTCTCTCTCTCTCTACACACACACACGCACACACACACACACACACACACACACACACACACACACACACACACTCCACGTGTGTCTCTCCTTCTGTTTAGCTTAGTTTTGTGTGTTAGGTAGTTAGGTAATAAGGCTTTGTTAATTGCAGTGTTATTGATTGTGATCATTATTACTGATTTTAATAAATCTTATTATATTATAACTAGCGGTCTCTTGTGCTTGTTGTGTATATGTCACTGGATAACAGCAGGTTGTGAAGGCTAGTGCTTGAATTTCACGCCTTTTTAATTGTTCGATTGGTTTTGTACTTCTATGCCAATGATCACGATGATTGGCATGTGAGTGTAAAACCTTTTATATTGAGACTGAATACAGTTTTAGGTTATCTTTTCCCTGATCCCAGGGTTGTGCCCCGTTTATTCATGATTATATCATGATAATATATTAAATATAATTATTAATATCGATAATCATATTGACATTAATAATTAGCTGTTGATAACCAAATCTGCTCCTGCTACTACCCCAACAAACCTCAAAATTATGGGCTTATATTTCCTTACTTTAATACTTTAATTAGGCAAGGCAAGGCAACTTTATTTGTATAGCACATTTCATACACAAGGCAGACTCAAAGTGCTTCACATCATAAAACAAAGTGAGAAGAAAAAGAAAAAAAAATAGAAGAATTAAAAGAAAATAATAAAAAAATTTAAAAATGCATTACAGAAAGAAAAGAGAATAAAAACATATTTCCAATAATTAAAAAACAGTGCAGACATTAAAAGATTTAGCAGAAAGCTATGGTGAACATAACAGTTTTCAGTCTAGTTTTAAAAGTGGTCAGAGTTGGGGCAAGTCTTACATCTTCAGGAAGTTTATTCCAGCCATTTGTTGCATAGTGACTAAATGATGCTCTCCCGTGATTGTTGTTTACTCTGGGAATCACTAACAGATTGGTCTCAGAAGATCTTAGTGGTCTAGAAGTCTTATGTAGTGGGAGCATATCAGTGATATACTTCGGTCCTAGACCATGTAGTGATTTATATGTGAGCAGGAGGATTTTGAAATCAATCCTCTGACATACAGGGAGCCAATGTAAGGATTTAAGAATTGGTGTAATGTGCTCACATTTTTTGGTCTTTGTAAGAACTCTAGCAGCAGCGTTCTGAACAAGCTGTAGCTGCCTGACAGTTTTTTTCGGAAGACCTGCAAGGAGACCATTACAGTAGTCTAGCCTACTAGTAATAAAGGCATGTACAAGTTTTTCTAAGTCTTGAGCTGACATGAGCCCTCTAAGTCTTGCTACATTTTTTAGGTGATAGTAGGCTGATTTTGTTACTGATTTAACGTGACTGTCGAAATGTAAATCAGAATCCATAATAACCCCATGATTTCTGGCTTTGTTTGAGGTTTTCAGGGACAGAGAGTGAAGGTGTTGAATTACTTTAAACCTTTCTTTTTTTAGCACCAAAAACAATTATCTCAGTTTTATCCTCATTTAGTTGTAGGAAGTTTTGGCACATCCAGTCTTTGACTTGCTCAATGCACTGGCACAGAAGATCTATGGGGCGATAGTCGTTTGGTGATAGTGCTACATAGATTTGGGTGTCATCGGCATAGCAATGGTGGTCAATGTTATTATTTTGCATGATTTGTCCTAGTGGGAGCATGTAGATGTTGAATAAAGTTGGCCCCAAGATTGAACCTTGGGGGACTCCACACGTTACATTGGTAGGTTCTGATACAAAGTCGCCAATGGAAACAAAATAGTTCCCATCTTGTAGATATGACTTGAACCAGTTTAAGACTGTGCCTGAGAGCCCCACCCAGTTTTCCAACCTGTCCAAGAGTATTGAGTGGTCGACAGTGTCAAATGCAGCACTGAGGTCTAATAGCATTAATATTGAAGTTTTACCAGAGTCTGTGTTAAGACGGATGTCATTTACAACTTTAATAAGGGCCGTCTCGGTGCTATGAAAAGGTCGAAATCCTGACTGGAAGTTGTTGTGGCAGCCAGTTGAAGCCAGGAAGTGATTTAGTTGTTGGAGGACAACTTTCTCAATTATTTTACTTATGAAGGGTAGATTTGAAATTGGTCTGTAGTTGTTGATAATAGAGGCATCTAGGCTCCGCTTTTTTAGAAGAGGTTTAATGACTGCAGTTTTGAAGGCCTTTGGGAAATTGCCTGATTGAATGGAGTTATTAACTATTTGCAATACGTCTATTGATAGGCAGTCAAAAACATTCTTAAAAAAGTTGGTAGGTAAAGCATCAAGGCAGCAGGTGGATGATTTTAGATTTGTCACCGTTTCCACTCGAGTTTTAGAGTCTATGGCATTAAAGCTTGCCATCATTGCTGTGTTACTTTTGCCTGAACAGAGTGGTGATCCAACTTTTTTGTTTGAGATATTGATGGCGCGTCTGATGCCTTCAATTTTATTAGTATAAAAGAATGCAAACTCATTGCATTTCTGTGTGGAGTGGAGTTTAGCTGGTATTTGTGTTGGGGGGTTGGTCAGTCTGTCAACAGTTGCAAATAGGGTTTTCGCCTTATTAGTGTTGTTGTTTATGATATTGGAGAAGTATGTTTCTCTCGCACTTTTTAAGACTAAATTGTAGGCCCGAAGGCTCTCTTTATAGATGTCATGGTGAATATGAAGTTTAGTACTCCGCCAGATTCGTTCAGCCTTCCTGCACTCTCTTCTCTGGGCTGTCACAACAGCAGCTTTTCTCCAGGGTGCCTTTTGCTTACCAGAAATTGTTTTAACCGTAGCAGGTGCAATGACATCTATGACATTCAGAATTTTGGAATTAAAGATGTTTACAAGATCATCAGCATGACATGGGTTTAGAGGTGGTAACGAGGAGATGGCATTTTTAAAGAGTACATTGGCATGTTCATTGATGTACCGCTTTTTGACCTTATTTGATTCTGTTTGTGTGTCAGGAATGAAAGAAATATTAAAGAAAACACAAGTGATCAGACAATGAAGGATCAGTCACAAAAACATCAGAAACATGGAGACCTTTTGTGATAATCAGGTCCAGAGTGTGTCCCTTACAATGAGTAGCCTCTTTCACATGTTGAGAAAGGTCAAATGTGTCTAGAATATTAAAAAGTTATTTTGCACCATTGTCATTCAAATCATCAATATGAAAATTCAAGTCACCAGTTATAACTAGGCAGTCAAAATCAGTGGAGATGCTAGACAATAATTCAGTAAAATCATCGAAAAAATTTGACGAATATTTAGGTGGCCTGTAAATAATTAACAGGAGAACTCTGGGAGAGCATTTCAACACAGCACAAAGATATTCGAATGATGGAAAAACACCAAGTGACATCTGTTTCCCCTGAAATGTATTTTTAAATATAGCAGCAACCCCTCCACCTCTTTTCCCAGATCTACAAACATCAATAAAATTATAGTTTGGGGGTGCTGTCTCGATCAGAATGCTTGCACTGTTATTTTGTTCTAGCCATGTTTCAGTTAAAAACATAAAATCAAGTTTAGAAGTGGTAATAAAATCATTGACTAAAAATGATTTGTTATTAAGAGACCTTACATTTAGCAGACCCATCCTGATGGTGTTATTGACAGGCTTTGAGGTTGACTTTGATTTTGAGAGAACAGGAATGAGATTGTTTAGGTTAGCAGTGTGTTCAAGTTTCCCAATGTTTACTCTCTTAGTAGTCACAACAGGAATGCAGAAGGTGCCATGTTTTGATGTAGGCGACCTTGGGTCCAGCTGATAATGCGGTCTACTGCTGAACCCTTTTCTGTCTCAGTAATATTCAGGGCTGCTGTCAGGGTGGGGAGGGGGTGGCCAAAAGGGAAGAGGTGGCCATAAGGGAAGAGTCTTGGAGGAGGGAGTCTTGGATTTTAGTGACTTAGTTGCAGCTTTGGAAGAGGGGGTCTTGGATTTTAGTGACTGAGTTGCAGCTTTGGAAGAGGGGGTCTTGGATTTTGGTGACTTCGTTGCAGTCTTGGAAGAGGGGGTCTTGGGTTTTGGTGACTTAGTTGCAGCCTTGGGAGAGGGGGTCTGTGGGCGGGGGGTAGGTGCGGGTAGCTCCTGGAATTCCAAGGGGGAGGAGGGGAGAGAAAGGTTTATTGGAGGGAGGGAGAATGACGAAGACCTGGATTGGGATTTGGGAGGGGTGGGGGAGGGATCCACATTCAGTCCTCCTTCGACGTTGTTGATAATCTGAGAAGGGCGGGGGGTAGGTGGGGGTAGCTCTTGGAACTCCAAGGGGGAGGAGGGGAGAGAAAGGTTTATTGGAGGGAGGGAGAATGATGAAGACCTGGATGGAGATTTGGGGGGGGTGGGGGAGGGATCCACATTCAGTCCTCCTTCGACGTTTCTGATAATCTGTGTTTCGTCTTCCCTCGTTGTTGGTTACTCTCGTCTCTTGTCCTTGGCGACAGATGGATGACGCAGGCAGTAAGACATGTTGGTGATGAATAGCTTTGCCCCTAGCTTATTTAGGCAAAGTCCGTTTGTCTTAAAAAGATGCCTGCGGTCCCAGAAAAAGCGGAAATTGTCAATAAAATGCATTGGGCGAGCAAGAGATGCAGTTGAGAGCCATTTGTTGAGCCAGAACAGTCTACTGAATGTCTCCGCACCTCTCCCTGTCGGGGGCAGAGGGCCACTGATGAAAACCTCAGCATTCACAGAGCTGACTGTTTCAAAGAGTTTGTTGAAGTCCTCTCTCAACTCAGTTGATTGTTGTTTTTCAATGTCATTAAATCCAATGTGCAGAATGATATTTTTCACAGTTGGGTGTGCAGCCACAATTTCCAGGATTCTTATTTCCAAATCAGACACCGTATCCTTCGGAAAGCAGAGTACTTTGATGTTATTACTGCTTTTCATATCTTTTACAGAAAAGTCACCCACAATCAGATTTTCAGGCCCTGTCGTTAGCTTTCTCTGTGGCTTTAAGTTAGCAGGTCTTACCCTGCTGCGTGGTGGTGGGGGGTTATCCAGGCAATCAGAAGGGGATCCATGGTCCTGCAGCAGTGGAGCAAACCTGTTCTTTAGTTGAACAGTTGTTTGCTGGGGAGGTTTCTTGGTAGCTCTCCTCTCCCCAGCTGTCCGCTTCTGTGTCCTACGAGGCAGTGGGGTTGAGGAGGCGCTGTGCCTGGATGGAGATGGTAACGCAGGCCAGCCGGTCAGATCACAGATATCGGGGCGCTGGGTCCTGCCAGATATCCGTTCTCCCATGTCACGGGGAAATGGTCTTCTCTTTGGCTTCGCACCAAGTGTGTTCCAGGGAGGATTATCGCTGGTAGATTTATGACCGTGTACAGGATCCTCCCGTTTCTTCATAGCTTCATTATTGCTACTTAGCTGGGTTCTAGCATGCTCCTGTCCACTGTTTTGAGTCAGTGCTAGAGTGGTGTTGTTCCCACAAAGTCCATTCACTTCTACATTTACTTCTAACCGATTCATTTTTGTTTCCAGCAGTAAAATCTTCTGTAGGAGTTTATGGTAATCTTCCGTAGAGAAGGGAGGCATCTTCTGCTAATTACCTTTAGCAGGCTCAGGCTTATCTTGTTTGGTAGGCCTCCTCGCGTAGCGTTGAGGAAGTCGTAAAAATATTGAAAAATGCCCGTTTTATCTCAAAGAAAATATAATCCCACTGGTTTTGTAAATATCCAGGAGCTGCTGCTCTTTGTTTCTTATTGAGGAGAAGCAGATAGCAAAAAATAGCAGAAAATCGCAGGCAGGGGTGAGAGCAAAGAGGAAAAGCGTCTGCACTGTAGCAAAGCCGGAAGCATTACATTTTTTTCTCAGTTTAAAGTGCATTTTCGCACCACCTACTGAGCATGTGGAAGGTTAATCAAGAGGACGTAAGTCATATATACCACACCTAGGGCTGTAACGATACACCAAACTCACGATTCGGTTTGTATCATGATTTTTGACCCCACGGTTCGATACAAATTTCGATATTATTTATTTTTTTAAATTAAAAATTTGATTTATGTAAGATGCAGATTTGGCGTGGAGGGCGTGTCTATCTGATGGTCTGTTAACTGCACAGGTCCCTCACTCAACTTACTACAGAGAAATGTCCCACAAAGCAACGTTGCAGAACCAAACTAAGGTAACGTAGTAACTGTAACTGTCTTTGGCAACGGGGAAACAAATACCGCAGCTGTACGTGGAGAAGCGTCCTTCCTCCCGCCTGTCCTAACAACTCCTCCTCACATTTCTTCCCGATAAACAGCGTCTGTCACCAGCAAAAAAAACTTTAACTCACCGAGTGTTTATGATGAAAAAAAATCTCTGCGACGGTCAGCCCTCCGGACCGAGACTTCAGTGAACTTTAGCCTCCGTCGGGTTTTGAGTGACAGGGAGACTCCAGGGAAACCCCTTGAAAACGCACACACAAATTTGCTAGTTTTAAAGTGGCAAATTTGCGACTTTAAAACTAGCAAATTTGCGAGTTTTAAAGTGGCAAATTTGCTAGTTTATTGCGATGCTAACAACCGGCATTTATGCTAGCTAACTTCCCATGAATGTAGCTTTTATCTTTCTAATTAATCCATCCCGCGTGTCAATGCTTTGCTAAGGTCCTTAGGGTGATGGCTCTTGATGGTTAGTGTTGGTTAATTTTTTATGGGCCAAATTGTCATCTTACGGTATGTGTGTTTGTTGATCGGGTGGTTTGGCTAAGCTAGCGGTCATAGAGGAAGTAATCATGTAGCTTGACCCGGATGTTTGCCGTTGCTATGACAACAAGTGAAAGCTACCGCTAGCTTAGACAGTGGCCCTAATACGCCGTCGTACATTAGATATTATCTAAACAATATTCTCCGACATTTTCAACATTTCATACTGCGGACATAATCCGCAACCAGATTCTTTGCGGAGCTAGCTTTTTTGCGAACGGGAGATTTATGAAATGTTTAAGTACATTCCTGTGTTGAAATATCTGCTTATATTTACTGTTTAATATGTGAAATATGATTAAAATCATATGCCTTAGTCAACGTATTTGCGCAATATTCTTATGCTTAATTTTCAACTGAAGCCACTTTCTTTCTGTGCCTGGGGGGATTACACCCAATGAAAATGATAATTTATTCATTGCGCTACTTTGTGAACTACGGGAATTGAACCGATGTCACCCGCATCATAGGCAGCGTTGCAAACGGTTATACCACAGTGTCGCTCTGCAAAGCTGAAAATGAACACTTACTACCTTTAGATCAATCGACTGTGTCATTCAGTTATACACATTAGATCGGGCAGTTATTATCTGCCACGCCAACTATCGCTACTTTGCTGCAGTTACGGTGCTCCGCTTTCTCAGGATGAGCTCGTTTTCTACATAAACACTCGGTAATATCTAATAACGCTCTCCCGGTTGCCATGGTGAATCGTAGTATCGGAGCTCCATTGATGATGGCTTTGTAGAGTCGGCAGGCACGCACCTAACTCAGAGTTTACATACTTGACTGAGTTGACTGAACTAATTCAAAACCGCTGTTCTGAAACCGAAAACTCAGAGTTGCCCATCTCAGAGTTGGTCAACTCAGAGTTCAGGGTTAGGTTCAGAGTTTGTTGAACCTGCTTTGTGAAATGGGCCCCTGCCTTCTCCCTGGTGTTTGTGTTGTTTCCCCTGTCTGTTTGGCTCCTCCTGTGTCCCTCCCCCTGTCTGTTCTGTGTGTGTGCATGTGGGCGTGGTCTCTCTCAACAGGCAGCAGCCAGGTGGATCTACTCAGCAATCAACCAGCTATAAAGCCACTGGATTCCCTTCTGCTGGACGCCAGATTGTTGATTCAGTATATGTGGTTGTTCTCCTCCTGGCTCACCTCTGTACCTTTTTGACTCTGTGCTCCAGTACTAGCTAGTGATGGTGAGATGAAGCCTCATGAAACATCAAAGCCTCTCAGCCAGATGAACCACCAAAGTGGTTCGACCCCAAAGCTTCAAATATGTACGCTAGGGACACCTAGTGGTGAATGACATTATGAAGAAAGTAAAAGAGTTTCCAGTCAACCTAACATAAGATGTTTGCTATATGTGCCGATCCAACATCAAATCATTTGAGAATTAAAGTCATTTGAGAATTAAAGTAATCTTGGTGATACATGTGTGTGAGTGTGCCTTTCATAAATAGTTCTGAACTCAAAATAGAAAATAAGTCATTTGGTAAACCACAGACTTGGATTTGAACCTACATCACTTTGATAATGTGTCTCAGTCCTTAGCCACTACACCACCTGAAACATGAAATAGTAGTAATACTTATAATGATATATAATAATAATAATAATAATTTATAATAGATGCATGGGGGTGGATCGTTGCAGCTCTATCCTAGATTCGAACTTGCAACTCTATGACAACAAGTCCAACTTCTTAACCACTACACCACTGCGTCTTTGTAGCATAGCCAGCAGTACTAATAATTACAATAATGATGTATAATAATAATGATAAAGTGCTATATTAGTCAAAGTGGTAGGCCTACACTGCAATTCCACCTTGGATTTGAACCTACAATGCTTTGATAATGTGCCAATTTTTATAATAATGATGTATAAGAATATATAAGAATAATTAATAAGAATACTGATATGCCCACGAGTTAGTATTCGTGTATGAGGCATTTTTATAGTCATAATGTCCCGCCAATTGTAAACCTGTATCACCACGGTACCTGTATCGCGAAACAGTAGCCCGAAACGAAGCCTCGCTCGTCATATGCTACGTCATTTTGCCGAGGTGAATCAGATCTCGACACGGAGCTTCGTTGGGGGAGGAGCCGAAATTCTCGACACATGCCTCGAAGCCTCGACGCAAACCATAACATCACTAGTACTAGCTTGTGTGGCTAATACCCTGTGTTTTTTCCACGCGCCTCAGATTGCTGTGCTTGCCTAGCAGCCTGTGCTTGCTTCTCTACCGCCTGCTCTCCTGTGTCGAGCGATTAGGCTCGAGTCAACGGATCTCACTACGCCGTGCTGCAACACCGCCATGCCACCTTCACCTAGTGATGGGCAAAGGGAAGCTTCGAAACAGTTCAAAGCGATGTTTCAGTATGTGTTGAAGCCTTGAAACAAATATGAAACCTGGCATCTAGTGGCCACTTCTGTGAACTACATACTCCTAATTATGTGCCACTATGAAAATGAGCCGTCTTAGTAGAATACAGGTTGAATTAAAGAAACATTATTAAAGATAAATAAATGACACATTGTTATATGCAATACAATAATCAAAGATTTTTATTCAAAAATAATATTTGTTCAGCTCTTTTTGAGCCGAGTCTGTTTCTTTTTTTGGATAACACTTCCCCTGCTTTTGAAAAAAATCCTTTCACAGGGTACACTTGTTGCAGGGACACTTAAAAATGTCTTAGTCAGTTGGTACAAATTAGGGAAGACAGCACGTCGCTCTTGCCAGTATTTCAAAGGATCTGCCCGTCTTGGAATAGCCGTTTCGAAACAGAAGCGTTCCTTCAATCACTGAACTACAGTCACGTGACATGGGCGTTTCAGAACCGGGACTTAAGAGAAGCGCCGACACGCCCGTTTCTGAAGTCACATCACTACCTTCACCCTTATCGTCACCCCTCCTCACCTACACTTGTTTGTCACTTTTGAACATTAAAAGACTTTTATTTACTGTTACCCGTGGTTCCGAGTCGTGCTTTTTGGGTTCAGATCTTGTTCAAACCACAACAGATAGCGACTATAGCAACACTGCAGTGACCTGTCAATCACAAGGTAGCCCTGCCCTGAAGAATACCCTGCTTTATGGTCTATTTTACTCTTAATGGACCATCATTTGCTCAATGAACATCATGCTGGATTAAAGAATCACTCAATGTACAATGTTTGCTTGATAATATATAAATTTAGAAGTAGGGTCATTTCTCAACCAGAGGAGTCGCCCCCTGATGTCCAGTAGAAAAAATGCAAGTATTAGGCACTTACTACTTACAACATACTAACCGCAGTGGCCTGGTTTTGAATCTGACCTGTGGCCCTTTGCTGCATGTCATCCCCTCTCTCTCACTCCCCTTTCCAGTCTGTATCTTGCCTCTCTATCCAATAAAAGCAAAATTGCCCAACAATAATCTATTAGTTACTATATAATTTAAAAGCAACACTTAAGGACTGTAGGTTCTTTACTGCACTCTAGGTGGACATTTACTAGAGCAAATACTTTGGAATGTTTGTGCCTGTGTCTCTTGGTCACCAGAGTAGAATTTCATCACTGCCACACACAGTAAGCTTGTGCTATTTAAAGCCTTCACCAAGAGCATAGTCTTGAGATCCATATGGTAGGCCTAGAGACTCATGCCAAAATGCCACCGGCAACATTTGTATAATTTTCTTATGCTGAGAAATTATCTCCACTATGTCTTCAAAGTACCTCTTCATACGCTCAATTCTTCACATAACATATTCCTAAATTAATGTGAAAATGAACATCCAATTATAAATCTCTCCAGAACACTCCTACACTCCAACTACCTTTCTATCTCCCGAACCAATGCCTTCCTTCTTTCTGTCTTCGCTCTGATCGCACACCCATCCATCTACTTTTCTTTGAAAAGTGATACTTACTTACCTACTTACCTACTTATCTTTCAAAAGCAAAATTACTACTTATCAGATGGAGGTAGGGGACAGAAAGGGCAGGTGGAGTGGATCTCAATATGGCATGTAAAAATGAAGTAACAACATCATTTAATCATTTAAAGAGTGTTTGGTGAAAGTACAACAACCACAATTCTGAGAAGACTCTTTCTATCTTTACTCTACATATGCTAAGCCATATTAGCATCATGACATTTCTATGCATATTGCTAAGCTAAGATAACTGGAAGCAGGAGTGATTGTGAATCAATTTCACCTGCTTTGGCGCAAAATGAAAGTGACAACAGGTGCAATGGACCTGTTGTCAAAAGCAAAAAGACAAAAGCAAGACAAGCCCCCCAAAATGGAATGGTTCTGATGTGGAGATCACAGACAGCTGCTCTCTGCTTCTCCTTACTGACTGGTTCTTCTCTAGTTTTGTGTTCTGCTCGTGCTAGTCACTTCTTGAAGAATGAGGCGGTACCTGTAGCCCAATCAGATTCACAGGTAGTCCAGCTCCTCCATGATCGCTCCATACGTGCCTTCACAAAAACGGTTTGCTGTGTCTCCCAGCACAGTCTCAAGAGCCTGGAGGAGATACCAGGAGACCGGCCGTTACACAAGGAGAGCAGGACAGGGCAGTAGTTGGGCATCAACCCAGCGGCAGACCGGTATCTGCTGCTTTGTGGAGAAGAAACAGGAGCACACTGGCAGAGCCCTACAACATGACCTCCAGCAGACTACTGGTGTGAATGTTTCTGACCAAACTGCCGCTCTGCCGCTTGTGTTCTTTAGATCCACCCGTAGCTACTCTGCATTCCAAATATGGTCACTTCTGTTAATTTAAATTGGGCTTCAAATAAGCACGAACATTTAACCAATGCCAAATAAGTACAAACACTTTGTTACAGACTATTGTAACATGGGTGTCATGTGTTTGTTTGACCTATCAACCTCACCTCCTTACTACCATGTGTTTCTTCAGTCTTGAGTGTCTTATAATGACATTTACATTTAGGGCATTTAGCAGACGCTTTTGTCCAAAGCGACTTACAATTTTTCAAGTACATTTTTCAAAAGAAAGAAACAAAGAAACCACAACATATCATTGCCGATAAAGTAAGAGCTAAAAAATAGAAACAAGTGTTAGGTCCTCGTCTGAGTAAAGTAGCTGTTCAGCAAACATACCTTAAGAACAACAGTACTATGATGTGCAGAACATAGAAGTGCTATTTTGGGGGGGGGGGGGGGGGGGGTAGTTAGTGGGTCATGCTATGCAGAGTTGAGGTGAAGTCTGAACAGGTGAGTCTTGAGCCTTTTTCGGAAGATGGCAGTGACTCTGCTGTCCTGACATTGGTCGGGAGTTCGTTCCACCACTGAGGAGAAGAGAAGAGTCGGGACTTTGCTGAGCGACATTTGTTTGATTTCAACGATGGTGGTACAAGCCGGCCAGCTGAAGTAGAGGAGCGAAGTGCTCGCTTCGGGGCATGAGGTTTGACCAGTGTTTGAAGGTAGATGGTTGCCGTTGAATTGGATGCGGGCTGCAACAGGGAGCCAGTGGAGATCACGGAGGAGGGGGTCACATGGGAGAATTTGGGTAGATTGAAAACAAGGCGTGCTGTAGCGTTCTGGATATGCTGCAATGGTTTAGTCGCCGAGGCCAGGAGTCCAGCTAGGAGAGAGTTGCAGTAGTCAAGGCGGGAGATGACCAGTGCTTGGACCAGGAGTTGCGTTGCATCCTTTGTGAGGAAAATCAGAATCCTGCGGATGTTGTAGAGGGCAAATCTGCAGGATCGGGCCACAGCAGTGATGTTGGGGGTACAGGATAGTTGGTCATCGAGGACTACACCCAGGTTCCTCGCAGTTGACGACGGCAATACTGTGATGCCCTCGACAGTGACCGACAGGTCCATGCGAAGGCAGTCTTTCCCCGGGATGAAGAGGAGTTCAGTTTTATTCAGGTTAAGCTTGAGGTGATGCACAGTTGTCCAGACGGAGATGTCTGCCAGACACTCGGAGATGCAAGTTGCAATGTGAGTGTCGGAGAGGTGAGAGGTTTACATTATAGTTACGTGACTGCCTGGTGCATCTCATACAGATTCTAAAATGTGCCTTGCACCCTGGGAATGTAACCTGCTTATGTAGCTGAAATAATTAATGCAATTTCACCTGTACACACACACACACACACAAACACACACACACACACATAAAATAATCCCCGGAACACTGATTTTGCAAAGTAAAAAAATCATCTTAAAATTACAAACGCGTCTCAAGAGTTAGTCAGACTGGATTCTTTAACATAGCACAAATATTACTTCTTAGAACAAAGAACCAAGATACTATTGGCTCTTAACCTAAAGCCAAAACCCTTTCATCCAATCCTAAATTTCCAAGTGGACAAATGATCTTTCCATGCAGTGTCCATGTGTCCATATCCTCAGCTAATTCTTTTGGTCATTGTGAACACATTCATATTCCTCAACATCCATAAACCATGGATATAAAAACAGTAGATACTACATAATTTTAATGGGTTGACTGGCCGCCATCTTACCTGGGTGTTGTTTACAATCCCCACCAACGGGAAGCAACTGGTTTTCAGCGGCTCAGCACCAAATTGGTTAACCAAAAGGACCAAAGAGACCAGGGGGGTATTCCAGAAAGCAGGCTCAACCAACTCTGAACCTAACCCTGAACTGAGTCCACCAACTCTGAGATGGGCAACTCTGAGTTTTCAGTTCCAGAACAGCAGTTCTGAATTAGTTCAATCAACTCTGAGTATGTTAACTCTGAGTTACACAAATGCCTGCCGACTCTACAAAGCCATCATCAATGGAGTTCCGATACTACGATTCACCATGGCAACCAGGAGAGCGTTAGAGATATTACTGAGTGTTTATGGAGAAAACAAGCTCATCCTTAGAAAACAGAGCAACATAACTGCAACAAAGTACAGTTGGTGTGGGAGGCAATTACTGCCAGCATATGAGAGAGAGAGAGAGAGTCCCCCGGCAGTCTAGAGCCGGTAGGGCAAACCTGAGCTAGCCCTAATTATAAGCGTTGTCAAAGAAGCTCCTGTACCTCAAGGATCCACGTGGCTGATAAGATAGTGATGCTCTGGAAATGAGCACACATCTGGTTTTGACAGACAAGCATCTATCAATCCTCTTCCTGTATCGGTCGCTTCATCTGCATAACACAGAGACGATTAGTCATTGATTTATCAGCTTCTCTGTTCCATATTACTGATTGTCCCCCTTCCAGTGATGACTCCAATTTAATGAATTCATGTTAAAAACCTCCATTGCTGTCTGCTCCACTGTACCATTTTCTTGTTGTGATTCATATTGATGCAGGATCGCCTTCATTAACTCTTCACGGCTGACTGTCTTTCATAATAGCCACTACCTTTTGTGGAGCTTCACATCAGGCTATGAACACATTTCACAGGATGAAACAAACAGAATGGCGTGTTAGAAGCCGGGATAAATATCACTGTACAATCGCAATTTAGATCTGTTTATTTTCTCAACCTCAGAGGATGTTTCTCTACCTGTCCTACCTTTATACAGTGCTGATGTACAAACTCTGGAGCTCTCCCCTTTGAGAGTACACTTTTTATTTAGATTTTCCAGATCAACAGATCTCATAGTAAATGATTCTGCAGCAAGATGGTATCAGAAAATGAAACTGCACAGAATTACGCCCCAAAGGGCAGCAGGGCCCTCAGTGTCTGAAAGGGACACATTTATCTCATTTATTTCTGCATTAAAGCTAGTCATGCAGGAGAAACATACCATTTTGGTGTACTGTCGCTTTCATGGATGATGCAAATAATGAGAGTATGCACAACAATAGCACAGAAAGTAGAGTTCCATTCCTGGCATTAAATCTCACTTCATAAAACATTAAACTCCGTTTTGGTTTAATTTAGCTATCTGTTAACAGAACGTTGGTGTTGTAACACTGTGTCAAGGTTGTTTTCTCTAAATTCACTCTGTTACCATGGGGAATTATATATCCTACCCTGGCTGTGACACCACCACTTAGTCTTCTCAGTGTAAACGTTGTATTTTAAGAAAAGACGAGGCTTCATTGTTGCCAGAGGGGACATTTATCTGCACCTTAATGCAGATACTCACCTTTATCCTGCTTGGTGTAGTTTGGACCTGCTGTGTCTCACTTTTCTTTCTTTCCATCTTTCTATCTGTCTGTAGTCTGGTTAATCTTGTTTGAATTACTTAGGAAGAAAAAACATGGCTCCATACTGGATCTGGATCCATCAGGATTCTGGTGTGAAGCTGCTAACAAAGTTATCTTCAAAATTAAAGGTCAACTTTACTTGAAGTCATTTTAGTAACTAATTGCATAATGATGACCAAAAATCAGGGGATGCTTTAGGGTGTGGCTCTCTTGTGATTCATATACCTCACTACCACACTACCAATGCAATTAGCTACTAAGATGACTTTAACACTTGGCTGCAAAGTTGACCTTCAATTATGGAAGCTAACTTTGTTAGCGGATTCATACCAGAAACCAGATGGATCCAGCTGCCCGGTGTGCCGCTCCGTTTGTGTTAATCAGATCCACCCTTCACTGGCAACAGCCAATATCCAAAATAACAAAATGCTGAACTTTAGCTTTAAACACGGTAGACTAAATCCACAAAAGATTTAGCATAATTTTCTCTTTGTTCAGTGTTTATTGTATTAGATGTAATTTGTATAATTAACAATGAAACGATGATGGAGCTCATTTCTAAATGCAAAACACACAAAGAGTCAATAATTGCTGTCAAGAAAAAGACAACATAACACTGTGTTGAATCCAAATAGATACTTAGCGTATCTCTGAAAGTGTTCATTGATTGTTGCTGTGTATGTGTAATGCATGTACATTTGAAAGTGATGCGTCTTTGAAAATAATCTGATGCCTCTCTTTAAGCGCATCATTAAATCTCTGCAAATGTGTGGCCGTCCACCGTCCTCCTCCCTGGCTGCATCACGGAGCAGCTCAGCGTGTACATGCAGACCACATCATAATGTAGGCCAGTCTCCTGCCTCCCATAAAAAATGCAGAATCTAAAGAAAGTAAAAAAGGTACCTGCGTAGAATCTCAATTCGTTATGGTGTCAGGGCTTTTTGAAGTCGATAGGGAGATTTAGGAGTCCTAGAAGAGGTTCCTACGATGTCAGATTCCTCAACTACTTCTAAATGCATCTGCTCAGGGTGTGGTTGATATGACACACCTGTAAATGTGGTATGAATCTCTGTGTTCTGCTGTGTCTGAGGTGTGCATGGTTTGTACTCTGTGGAGCACCAGGGTTGGCTGCAGCCTGGTTTCTCCTGGTTTCCATTCAGATAAAAAAAAACACTATCAGATACAGTAATTGAGAGCAAAGGTTTACTTTTGCAAAAAAAAAAAAGAAATCTCCTCAGCCTTCAAGAACTTATTTTTCACTGAATGAATTACAATACCACTCCACCTGCACAGCATGATTAACTGGAACAATATCAAATATGGATATAACTTATATTACATATTTCATTATTACAGAAGGCGGAGATGGGTTTTATCCCTTTCTTACTTTGATGAATTTCAGCAGTTTGTTTTATGCTGAGATAGATTCACCAGGTCACATTCAATGTGTTGCTTCCTGAAGCGTGTATTTCATTATGACCAACAACCTTATCTCAAGCACACAGCAGGGAGCAGCTGCTACACTTCTAATCATTAATCGTTAATAACCTGGGATTGCAACTGTGCAACTGTGGACTTTAAAAATCAAATAAATATCATCTTCCCCTCTGCAGCTGCATGCAGTAGGTCTTAATGACAACATGCTCCCATTGCTTGCCTCCATTCTGTGTGTTAACAGTGAAGTCCTGTTTGCAACATAATGGGCAACCGTTGACTCAAGGATGGATGGATATAAAGCGTTAGAGGAGATGGATTATGAACATTTAGCTGATGCAATACCGCCTTAATGGTAGGCAACAATTTCATATTCTCATATTAAAGCAGAGCAAAGCCGTGGAAATCTGATTCCATCACTCTGGTGGAACCGCTCGCTTTCTCAACTCCTCATAAACAAACACGGTGTGAGCGGATGGGAGACAGCTGTTGAGTGCACCATACTGTTTGGCACAATTATGTCTGGTTTGACGGTGTGGCGGAGCGGCAATACATTTCAGCTGCGAATGTACAGCACACCAGGTGAAATGCCTGGCCAATGAATCACTGCGCCACAGCTGAGAGCTGGCTGCGTTTTCTCTGGCTCAGTATGCACAGGCAGTGTGTGCAAGGTCATTGACGGAGACTCACCACAACATCTACAGGAACCATCCATCTCACTTATCACTAGATATGCAATGGTGAATAATCATATTATGATAAATAGGTGGCTTCTTCCATCATAGCAAATAGATAGTGTAGATACCACCAGTGCATCTATCTGAGCAAAGGGGCAGCAGAGAATGTTTTTGCAGACATACAGTAGATAATAAATGTACACACACACACACACACACACACACACACACACACACACTCGCAATAGATGTCTAAGCAGCACCAAGGAGGTTGTTGAAGCTGACATTTCCTCCATCGCTATGCCTTTACGCATCTGTTTGTAGAAAAATCACAGGGATCTGCTCTACTTTCATTGAGTCCTGTAAATAAAGAAATAAAGTCTGAAGCAGCAAAACAAAAGAAAATAAAGGCTGTGGGTTATCAAAGGAAGATGTGAGGTGTGTGGGTGAGGGGGAAAACAGAAGAGAGGTGAGTGAAATTCACACAATGGCAGCAGGTGAACTAACTCAAAGGAAAGTCGCTGATGCATTATAATATAGAATATAGAACAGGAGTGGAGGTGGTTAGATGTTGGGGATGTGAGGGGGGTTTTGTGTGTGTGTGTGTGTGTGTGTGTGTGGGGGGGGGGGGTGCTTGTGGCGATGGCATAACATGAGAACTGCAGAGGAGGAAACCTATACGGAGGTGAATGGGTTATGTGGGGGCATGAAAGATATGTCTATTTTTGAGCAAGAACAGATGGGGAAACAGATGAGGGATCCACAGGGTATCAATTATCATCAGTGTTGCACCAAGGCAACGCTGCCACTTTCTCCCTGAGTGCCGTTTGTCAGCTGGGCGGCTCCACTTGCATAGCCTCCGTGTCTCAAGTTCACATTCATGCTACGAAACAGTGCGCTGAAAGACAATGTTCAAGGTAGATCAAATCACTACAAGTCCGACAGAGACAATGGGCCCTAGTTTCGTGGCGCAGCGCAGGGCGGCGGAGGGTGGCGAAGCCGGCGTAATGCAAGTTTCGACCCGCGCAGCCTTGCGCACGGTCAGTTTGGCAGTTTGGTGGATCGCCTGCGCCAAGATGGGTGTGGCCGTGCAGCAGTGGGAGGCGTCACAGATTCAGCTTGGCGTAGCGGAAGTTTCGTGGCAAAAAGCCTCGCCGAGACTTCGCTGAAAGCCCACCAGCTCCAACCTAGTCTACTTTTTGCGTAAGGCGCCATCTCAAGAGGGCATGTACCACTGGCCAACAATAGGAGGGGAGTAGCGTTTTATAGTATTTTTGTAATTTCGTTTTTTATATTATTTTATACTTTTTTTTTTAGTCATTCCTTACATTGCTGTATGATTGTTTCAGCAACTGAACAAATGACTAATATTTTATGTACATTCATTTTAATCAGAAGTATTTTGGTCTGAGAACTCCCCTCTGTGGCGCTGTGGTGCATGCGCACTGGAGATTCTCTTTCAGTCTGCGTTCACGGCTGAACGAGACAGGTGAGGTTACGGACGGTTCATCAAATATATGAATATGTGTGCAAATATGTTCCGAGAGCAATATGGGAGGGTTATAATGCGTAGAGGTTATTTTATTTTAATGTAAGGTGTTGTAAAGTTCTTTTGAAAGTTGTATCGTTTTGTGCTCAGCAACATTCCTTTGTAATGTCGCTACTCGCGCATCTGGCGACTTTTAGTTATGGGGAATGTAGTCTTTTATGTGGGACTTGTAGAAAATGAACGTAGATTATTTTATAGTTGATTGTTTACACACGCTGTTGTTGGGGTTGTAGCAGGAGCAGATTTGGTTATCAACAGTTAATTATCAATATCAATATGATTATCGGTATTAATAATTATATTTAATATATTATCATGATATAATCATGAATAAACGGGGCACCACCCTGGGATCAGGGAAAAGATAACCTAAAACTGTATTCAGTCTCAATATAAAGGTTTTATACTCACATGCCAATCATCGTGATCATTGGCATGGAAGCATAAAAACAATCTAACAATTAAGAAGGGCGTGAAATTCAAGCACTAGCCTTCCCAACCTGCTGTTATCCAGTGACATATACACAACAAGCACAAGAGACCGCTAGTAATAATATAATAAGATTTATTAAAATCAGTAATAATGATCACAATGAGTAACACTGCAATTAACAAAGCCTTATTACCTAACTACCTAACACACAAAGCTAAGCTTAAACAAAGGGAGAGACACACGTGGAGTGTGTGTGTGTGCGTATGTGTGTGCGTACGTGTGCATGTGCGTGTGCATGTGCGTGTGCGTGTGTGTGCGTGCGTGTCGAGAGAGAGAGAGAGAGAGAGAGAGGGAGAGATGGCTATGGGCGGCCACCAGATGGAGCTATTCCTCGCAGCGTTCAGGGGCGGAGCCACTGATGTCCGATGGGGTAGCGAGAGAGAGAGAGGTGAAGCTATTCCTCGCAGCGTTCAGGGGCGGAGCCACTGATGTCCGATGGAGTAGCGAGAGAGAGAGAGAGGTGGAGCTATTCCTCGCAGCGTTCAGGGGTGGAGCCACTGATGTCCGATGGGGTAGCGAGAGAGAGAGAGAGAGGTGGAGCTATTCCTCGCAGCGTTCAGGGGCGGAGCCACTGATGTCCGATGGAGTAGCGAGAGAGAGAGAGAGAGATAGCCGTATGTAGCCACCAGATGTAGCTATGTCCCTAGCGTCCGCCGGGAACAGCTGGCTTAGGACACGTGTGTGCCGCATGTATGTGTGTGTGTGTGTTAGCGGGACACAAACAAAGAGAGAGAGAATGCGCAAGCGATATTCTGAGGCACAGAAAACGTGCCGCTATCACACGGGCTCGAGTGAATGAACTGGCGTTTATTCCGCGAGACCGGTCTTTTAACTGATAGTAGAGGCTTTCTGAGCTCACGAATATGGCGGAGGTTAGTCGAAAACACTGTTACAGAAATCAACCCAGCTGCGTGGGTACACGATCAGCATTCACATACAGCAGCACATGAACAAACGGACTCGGCGGTCCGCGATCAGAACTTAAAACACATTAACAAGAATTACAAGCATGTCCTACACTATCGAATCTCTGCTTCTGCCCAGACAAATAGCCTCTTACTTTTGTCGATGTGAGATGCGTCGATGTGAGGGTTTCGTCCCGTGCGGGGATGGCGTTCCTTGACGCCGGCAACGGAGGATAGTTCTCGTGGGCGCTCGTTCAGCGCCGGATCCAATTGATTGAAGAAAACCGTTAGTAATTCTTCCTTCTGCAGGGAACTGATGAACACTCGCGGGGCTCGGCGATTTAGTCAGCTGATTTCAGACAAAGACGGGTCGAGTTATCCGTTCTGCTGGCAGCTGGGACGAAGAAAGTTTTTCTTCTTACCGCGGGGAACGGGAGAGTCGCGCTGTCGCGGTGGTCTCCTCGGGATCCAAAATGATAAACAAAAGAAAAAGAAAACAAGTAGAGAAAAAGAGGGGTAAAACAGTCTGTTGCTCGTCCAGCGAGTTTGGGGGAAAGACTGCGGCCTAGGACAAAGGAAAACGCTGCAGACGTAATCTTCACCTCCTGGCGTAACGCGAGTTACTTTGGAGAGAGCGAGTTTTCTGGTGGCCGCGGGATTTATAGCTCACGGCTGGCCCGGGGGACCCCCTGGAGTCCCATGCAGTTGCCAGCCAATAGGGCGCCAGCTGTGTGACGTCAGATCTCGTGACCAGGTGGAGGTGACACTAAAATGGTGGTTGTAGTTTTCTATCTCCTCTGTCTCTTTGTCTGGCCGCATTGGGTAGGCTTTGTAGGCCGCATTGTGTAGTCCTAACGGTTAGGTCCCAACACTGTTAATCTGCGAGTTAATGTGCTACTCTGTGATGGTTGGACATGTGATACAGGGCATATTTATTATTTCCACAGTTATTTTGTATTTGTTTCTTCTTCTTCTTATTATTACATGCATCCTTTGCAGTTGCCTGATGAGGATGATGTGAACTTATTCCTGTCCCTGTCATGTTTGTGCCATTACAGGTATGATTATAATGATTACCCACTATACGATCACTTCAATTAATGTGTTTCTTTGTTATTTGAGTCTGCGTTCACGGCTGAATGAGACAGTTGCCTGATGAGGATGATGTGAACTTATTCCTGTCCCTGTCATGTTTGTGCCATTACAGGCATACTGAATAAACAAACACAAAGAAAGCTGTGGTGTCGTGTTGAGCTTTGTGGCGTTGCAGACTTGCTACAAATTTGGTGCCGTGACCCGGATCAAGAGATCAGCTGCTGCCGATCGCCGGGGAGCTTCTCCACATCTTCCTGACATCACAGGTGTACAATAATTGAAGGAACAAACTCTGCACACTATGTCCTATTTGAACAGCAATGACCTTCAATGGGTTGCAGATGTTTCCCCTTCACGATATGTCAGTATACCACAGTCAGATGAATTTATGTCAAGTAATGGTTTTGTCTCTGTGAATGTAACTCCTGCTCGACTTGAAGGTAATATTATGAATACGAAAAGGGGAATTCCTGGGGTGGGGCGGGGAGGTCAGTTGGCTAGTTTGGTAGAACAGAGTGTTGGAGACTCTCCCATTCAGTCCCCAATAGGTGACCAAATTCGGTCAGGTGGTGTATCATGGATGACCGCAAACCTACTCAAACTTAACAGTAATAAGACAGAACTCATGGTGGTGGGCCCTGCACCACTGCTCAAAAAGGTTGGAGACCTGGCCCTGGTTGTGGATGGCTGCTGCATTTCCCCCTCTCCTGAGGTGCGCAACCTGGGCGTCGTCCTGGACTCCACTCTCTCCTTCCGATCTCGCATCAGCAACACCACCAAGTCTGCCTTCTATCACCTCAGAAACATCTCACGACTCCGGCCCTCACTCACGCACTCAGTCACAGAAACACTCATCCACGCCTTCATCACCTCCCGCCTGGACTACTGCAACGGTGTCCTGCCTGGACTGCCCGCCAAGGACCTTAGCAGGCTCCAGCGTGTCCAGAACTCAGCTGCCAGGGTTCTAACCAACACCAAGCCCTGGCAGAATATCACTCCCATCCTCCAACAGCTCCACTGGTTGCCAGTCAAGTCACGCATCACCTACAAGATCCTCCTGCTCACCTACAAAGCTCTCCATGGACTCACCACAATACCTCAAGCCCCTACACCCAGTCACGCTCCCTGCGGTCCTCTTACAAGGACCTGCTGGCAATACCCCGCACAAGGTTGCGAACATTTGGGGACAGGGCTTTCTCTACCCATGCCCCTACAAACTGGAATAGTCTCCCATTCCACATCCGCTCTGCCTCATCCCTGCCCATGTTCAAAAAGCACCAAAACATTTCTTTGTGCTAAGTCCTTTGATCCCTAACCCCCCCCCCCCCCCCCCCCCCACACACACACACTTTTTGTGAAGCGACCTTGAGTACTATGAAAGGCGCTATATAAGTCCAAGTTATTATTATTATTATTATTATTATTATTATTATTATTATTATCATTAAATCAGTTTGAAGGTGTTGCAGATTTGATCAAACAGCTGAGTAGCAAGTTAGGGAATCAGATCTCAGCTAAGGTTTCCCAAGCAAGCCAGGCCACTGCTACAATTAATTCAAACACTCCCCCAAGCACAACCCAAAATCCTGATTGGTCAAAAATGAACCTAATCCTCAAATCTGATGTTAAAGAGCCACCTCACTTCAGAGGTGACAGCTCAGATAGGTGTACTGTAACTGAGTGGCAAGAAATTATGCAAACATATTTGGCAAGGAAGGGCTGCAGTCTGTCTGAGCAAGGCCATGAAATTATGGACAGATTAATGGGGCGAGCGAGGGATATTGTCAAGATTTGCATCCGCAACAACCGACTTGTAAATATAAGCAGAGACCCTGATGTTATCTTCACTGTTCTCAGAGAACACTTTGGAGATCCAATCTCATCAACCACCCCACTGCAGGACTTCTATGAAACCGTACCAAGGCACCTTAGAGAGTGGTTTAGACTACTGGATCAGACTCAATAAGGCTATTGATCTTGCTGATGAATGCCTACGTAGACAGGGGAAAAGAATGGAGGACCCAGGTCATGAAGTGACCATGATGTTTGTTAAACATTGCCCTGATGTTAGCCTATACACAGCTCTTAGAAGCAAACCTCTTGAGAAATGGAATGTTGGAGAGGTACAGGAATTGATTGACAGTTACCACAGAGATAGGCAATCAACCAGGGCATGTATGATACAAAACACAGCAAAAGTGAATGAAGATGTGAACCCCAATGCTTGGTGCATGGCACAGCAGCCAGTTAATGCAAATCAATCCCCTAACATTGAGCCAGCCTCTCTTAACAAAATGATCTCCCTTATGGAAAAGATTCTGGCCATGCAGGAGCAGACTCAAACCCAAGCTCGAGTACAGGCTGGTCAGCCTGCTACAAATTTAAACTCATGTAGGGTCTGTAGAGCCCCAGATCACTCAACCAAGGCCCATTGCTTCAGAGAAGGCCTATGCTTCAAGTGTTATGGAATGGGACACAGAGGCTTTGAATGCCCAGGAAGGAAACAAATGAGCAAAACGAATGTAGCCACATCCCTTGTACCAGACCCGGCTTTGAACTAAAGAGCCCACACCAAAAGGGGGACAGTGTGTGTGTAGGACATGACACAACCCCAAGGAGACCAGCCCATGTTAACGCTGAAAGTAAGACTTATTGAAGGCAGCATGTGATCCACAAAAAAGGGGCCGTATCCCAAGCAACACCCCTAGATGGTCTGGTTCAGCAGACTGGCTACCAGAAAATAAATGACGAGGATGATCTCTTCCATACCCCAGCAGTAGTTGAAGAAGAAGTTGAACTCTTAGCACTTGTAGATAGTGGGTCCACGACCTGTACCCTGAGTGAGGCTGCTGAATGCATCTTACAGAGTAGCAGCGTCATTAATGAAAACTCTAGCCAGCCAACTGAAAAAGTTCTGATAGGTTGTGGGGGTAATGAGGCCAAACCTAAATATACATACGAGTTGAACATAGATCTGCTTGGTTGTAAAATGAAAGTTTCTTTCTTAGTTGTCCCAGGGCTGATAGATGATATGATAGTAGGATCAAATGTAATGAGACATGTAATCAGACAAGTGAAAAACAGGGACTGGTTTTGGGATAATGTTTCACAGCCAGCCAAAGAAGATTCTCGAGAACTCCTGCTTGACCTGCTGTCCAATGTAGATCGCTGGCATGGCGATAACATACCGAAAAGAGTGGGGACTGTCATACTGAAGCAGTGTGTGACCCTGGAGCCAAAACACGAGCATTTAATTTGGGGAAAGCTTAAGGAGGAAGTGCCAATGTCTGTTGGAAGCACTGTAATGGTTGAACCCAGTGAATCTCGGTCTGCACCCAGAAATGTGTTGGTGGCACGCACTGTCTGTCCCTTGTGGGGGGATAAGTGGATTCCCATGAAGGTAATCAACCCCCTTGATCACCCCATTGTTCTACATCGTAACACCAAGTTGGCTCAGTTACATCCATGTTTGGCTCTTGAAGAATTAGAGCTTGACATTGCCAGTGAAAGGTGTCCTGTCAAAGCAAAGGCAGTTTCACAGAATGTTGCCCAGGCTGAGACCCCTGACTTAGAGTTGGTTGAGAAAGTAAGAGAAGATTATATGTCAAAACTTCAAAAACTAGGCTTAACAGAGATGGATGTACAGTCCTGTGACGTGTCTGACTTTTGGAAAGCAAAACTCGTTGACTTGGTTTCTCAATATGAAGGGATCTTCTCCCGTGACAAACTTGATTGTGGAGAGGCAAAGCAGGTTGTCCACAGGAATCGACTAAAGGATGAGCGGCCTTCAGATTGCCTTGTAGGAGGGTCCCACCATCCGACTACCAGAAGCTGAGGCAGACTTTGGATGCAATGGAGGAGAAGGGCATTATACGAAAATCCAACAGTGAGTGGGTCTCTCCTCTCGTGTTGGTTTGGAAGCCATCGGGAGAGCTCCGAATATGTACCGATTTCAGATGGTTAAACCAGAGAACATAGAAGGATGCATATCCATTGCCACACCAGGCTGACGCCCTTGCCTCATTGGGTGGGAATTGCTTCTTCAGTACAATGGATCTAACGTCAGGGTTTTACAATATCCCCATACATGAAGATGACCGCAAATATACGGCATGCTCAACCCCTGCTGGATTGTTTGAATACAATCGGATGGCCCAGGGACTCTGCAACAGCCCAGCAACATTTGCCAGGATGATGACGTCAATCTTTGGGGATCAGAATTACCTCTCCCTTCTCTGTTACTTAGACGACCTCCTTGTGTTTGGAAAGAGTGAACAAGAGGCACTGGACCGTCTGGAGATGGTATTCTCTCGCCTCAAGGAACATAACCTGAAGTTAGCACAGAAAAAGTGCTATTTCCTCAGAGAGTCAGTCAAGTTTTTAGGGCACATTGTAACCGCAGAGGGCATTGCAACTGACCCGGAAAAGGTTTCTGCCATTAACCAGGTGAATGCCGTAGACTTGATGGAGAATGACGGTGAAACCCCTTCACCAACCAAAATAAGATCATTCCTTGGCATGGATAACTACTACTCACACTTCATTGACGGTCTGTCAGGTATGGCAAAGCCGCTGTTTGCACTGACTGCAGGACAGAAAACCAAAAAGAAAAATGGAAAGCCAGGTGTCAGCAAGCATAGACGTCTAAAGCCTGAGGACTCGACTGCTGACTGTGAGCTGGCAGTTGAGAAAATCAAGAGTGCAGTCACTCAGACTGCTATTCTGGCCCACCCAGATTTCAAAAAAGCTTTTGTTCTCTTTGTTGATGCTTCAATGGATGGGTTGGGGGCGGTCCTTTGTCAAGTACCTGAAGGTGAAAAGAAACCAAGACCTGTAGCCTTCGCAAATAAAACGTTGTCAAAGTCGCAGTCCCGCTACCCTGCTCATAGGTTAGAGTTCTTTGCTCTTAAGTGGGCTGTGTGTGATAAATTTGCGCACTGGCTGAAGGGGAACCATTTCAGAGTCCTGACTGATAACAACCCCCTGACTTATATTATGCCGAAGCCCAAACTCGACGCCTGTGAGCAACGATGGGTGTCAAAACTTGCACCCTTTGACTTTGACCTGAAGTACATACCTGGAACACAAAACATACCTGCTGACCTCCTGAGCCAACGACCATTTCCCAAAGTCTTGGATGCTAGTGAAGCTCCAGAAAATGGAGGACAGTGTGTAACCTCAGAACGAATACAAGAGGTATTTCGGTTGTCGGTTAATGTCCAGACCAGTGAGGGTCACCTGCCGCAAACCCAAGATGGAGGTCAAATTGGAGTGTCAGGAGAGGGGGTTAAAGCACTCCTGGAATCCTGCTCACAGTGGGAGAGTGCTCGGCTGGTTCACAATGTCAAGTTTGCGCAGTGTTCCAGTGGGTTGCTGTAGGGGGGCGTACCCGCTCTCCTGGCCTTCTCTGCAGAGGAAATCAAAAGGAAACAGGAAGAGGGCTGTGTTTTAGCTCGTGTGAGATTCTTTGTTGAGAGGAAGAGGAGACCCTCACGTAGGGAGAGAAGCCATGAGACTACACAGGTTCTGAGGATTTTAAAGCATTGGGAAAAACTTGAAATGACAAACGGCATTCTCTATCGCAGATCCAAGGACCGAACTGGCAGGAAAAGGTACCAGCTAGTGCTGCCTAGCTCAATGAGGGCTGTTGCTCTTAAAGGAACCCATGATGATGCAGGCCATCAGGGGCAGACTAGGACACTCTATCTGGTATGACAAAGGTTCTTCTGGTCAGGAATGGATGGAGAAGTTAAGAAGTATGTCTCTCACTGCAAACGCTGTGTAGTTAGCAAGACCCTTGAGCCAGAGGCAAGGGCACCGTTAGAGTCAATCAAGACAAGTGCTGCTCTTGAGCTAGTTTGCATAGATTTTTGGTCAGCTGAAGGGAGGAATGGTGAAACTGTTGATGTACTTGTAATAACAGATCATTTCACCAAGCTAGCGCTTGCATTCCCTTGTCTGAACCAGACAGCCAAAGTGGTAGCACAGAAGTTATGGAACCAGTTCTTCTGTACTTATGGCTTCCCACTCCGTATCCATTCGGACAAGGGGGCCAATTTTGAGAGTCATCTGATTGCAGAACTGTTACAGGTGTCGGGAGTTAAAAAGACCCATACTACCCTATATCACCCCATGGGTAATGGGCAGACGGAAAGGTTCAATTGCACACTTGGCAACATGATCCGTTCCCTCCCGGCAAGAGAAAAAGAGCGATAGCCACAGATAATACAGACACTAACATTCTCATATAACTGTACCACACATGAGACAACAGGATTCGCACCATTCTACCTTATGTTTGGTAGGGTGCCATGGTTGCCTGTGGACATCATGTTTGGCAGCACGCTGAGGAATGAAGACGTGGTGACTCATGACACCTATGTTAGCTCCCTTCGGAGGGACTTGCGAGAAGCTTTGATGATTGCTCAAAGCAATGCCACGGAGGCACAGAGGAAGCAAGCGAGGGAGTATGATAAGAGAGTGAAGGGTTTTCCGCTGGAAGTTGGTGATCACGTTCTGCTGGCAAATAGGAAGGAAAGAGAAAAAGGCAAGTTGGCTGACCTGTGGGACTCAACAGTTAATGTGATCACATGGAAAGATCCATCCGTGCACATCTACAGAGTTGAGGATACTGCCACTAAGAAAAGTAAGGTTGTTCATCGGAACTTCATTCTGCCAGTCAACTTTCTGCCGGTGGTGGAACCAGAAGGAGTGTCGACTATCTTCTCCACAGCCTCAGAGGAAGTGACTGATGAACCAGAGACCTTGGGCAGTGAGCGGTTATCTGGTATAGAAAGCGAGTCAGGAGAGAGGACAGTTGTCTGGATACTGAATGGCCTAGTTCCTGAAACAGCCAGTAGTGGAGTGGTTAGGGATACTCTTCAAGAACATCCACCAAAGAGTAAAACAAGTCTTGATATGGGAGAGCATTGGACTACACCAGTCGGGGAAGGGCATATGGCTTCTTTAGATGAGGGCAGTTCCGGGGATGACGTCAGTTTAAGTAGTGTGTCTGAGGCTGACACTGAGAATGGTGTTGATAAACAAGAGACATCACATGAGACGGGGAGCAGTAGGAGTGCCTGTTCCATCTTAGTGACAACTCTAGATGGAATTAGTAGTATAACTGGCTCTGTTGGCTGTAACACTTTAGAACAGACTCGTGTTCTCCCAGGAGAGAACTTGTTCAGGATGAATCAAGCACTAGAACCGTCAGAGATTATCGGTAGCCCTAGTGAGGGCGTAACGACAACCAGAACAGGCAGGGTAGTTAAACCTGTCAGAAGGCTGCTTGAGTCAATGAGTATGGTAATAGGAGAACTTGGAAATGCAGAGCCCCTGTCTGCCTTGTTTGAAGCCCTCTAGGCTTTTGTAGAGGTGTAAACCATTGAGAGAGTATTTCATGGGGTATTGGAGTCATATGAATAAAGGGCTGAGAAGTACTTTATCAGAGGGGTCAAAGGTTATATGGATAAGGGCATATTTCTACCTGGTAATTTTGGTTACTGTCCTTCTGGACGGCTGCGGTCAGGTTTCCCCCATGATGGATGGTCTTCTCGCATGGTCTTAAAGTTTGCTGTAATTAAGGAGGGGTGAATGCAATGGTGTCATTTTATTTGTATTCCAGCTAACTTTAAATCAATGCACAAGGATTAATTTAGCACCGTCTCAAGGGGGCATGTATCAAGAATCAGAAGTATTTTGGTCTGAGAACTCCCCTCTGTGGCGCTGTGGTGCATGCGCACTGGAGATTATCTTTCAGTCTGCGTTCACGGCTGAATGAGACAGGTGAGGTTATGGACGGTTCATCAAATATATGAATATGTGTGCGAATATGTTCTGAGAGCAATATGGGAGGGTTATAATGCGTAGAGGTTATTTTATTTTAATGTAAGGTGTTGTAAAGTTCTTTTGAAAGTTGTATCGTTTTGTGCTCAGCAACATTCCTTTGTAATGCCGCTACTCGCGCATCTGGCGACTTTTAGTAGGCTGCGGCATTATGGGGAATGTAGTGTTTTATGTGGGACTTGTAGAAAATGAACGTAGATTATTTTATAGTTGATTGTTTACACACGCTGTTAATGTGCGAGTTAATGTGCTACTCTGTGATGGTTGGACATGTGATACAGGGCATATTTATTATTTCCACAGTTATTTTGTATTTGTTTCTTCTTCTTATTATTATTACATGCATCCTTTGCAGTTGCCTGATGAGGATGATGTGAACTTATTCCTGTCCCTGTCATGTTTGTGCCTTTACAGGCATACTGAATAAACAAACACAAAGAAAGCTGTGGTATATAGATCTATATAGATTGTTCCGTCACATCTGACGTCAGGTCAAAGGCGGATGGCACGCGTAACGGAAACTCAGCCTCTCAGACCAAAACATCTCCCTCTCTCTCTCCTGGTTTTTATAATATCGGCATTGTTATTATTATGATACGCACGCACAGCGCGTGATGCGCGTGGTGGGAGCGGCGGCGCTGCTTCTGTCATCGGGTTGTCAAGTGACGGAACTTGCACTGAACCTCCCCTAACGCATTAAAGGTGAGGAGAGGAGCTCATTTGATTGGTGAAGATCTGAATCGGCTGTATTAATCCCAGTCCACGCCTTGTCTCCTCCTCGTCTCCCACTCACGCCTTCTTCTCCTCCCTCTTTCCCACTTGCGCGGTTGGGCGAGACGGGAGGTGTGCCTGCGCTAGCCTGCGCGGTGCACCAAACTTGCAAAGTCCAGGCGGACACACCCCGTCGGCGTGGCGCAGGTGCGCTGAGTGCTGACTGCGCCTGGTCTACGAAACTAGGGCCCAATGTGTTTTGTGCTTATATGGCTGATTAAAAAGACTTGCTTTTAACTAGCTCGTCAGTAGCCCGTTTCCATGTGAACATGCTAGGATTTGCTAGAGCTGGAACCAGGCGGCAACCTCCGGTTCTGAAAAGTGAAGGCTTGAACTTGAATACCTTAAACTTGCATTCTCTCTGCTGGCCATCAGGGGGCGACTCCTCAGTTTGCAAAAATAAGTCTGATTGTACAGAAGTCTATGAGAAAATGTCCCTACTTCTAACCTGATGTATTATCTCAGTAAACATTGTAAACATGAGTTTATGTTCTCAATCTCTAGTTTCAAGTCTTCTTCAATCCAGCATGATGTTCATTTAGTACATTATGGTCCATTTAGAGTCCAACAGACCAGAAAGCAGGGGATGCTTTAGGGCGGGGCTACTTGTGATTGACAGGTCGCTACTGCGGCTGGCAATGCCATCTAGAGATGCTGTAGACAATTTAAAACAAGCGTATCATTCTGCTGTCCCTCCTCTCTTCCCTTATTCACTCCTTTCCTTCCTCCACCCTGTCCTGCTCCGGGCAGCTTTCAAGGGAACAAAAGCTACCCTTCATCTGAAGGTTGACTTTCAAAACCTTTTCACCATCCTGAAGGACTGCGGGAAGTCAATCTTCATTAGCGGCCCACTGCCCACGCTTGGCCTCGGCGATCTTCGCTACAGTAGACTCCTCTCTCTCCACTTTTGGCTCCGGTCTGCTTGCAGCACTCTTGGCTTTAACTTTATAGACAATTTTAACCTTTTTTGGAATCGCCCCCGTTTTTATCGGCATGACGGTCTTCACCCGGGTAAACTTGGTAACCGCATGCTTACTTCAAACACCCAGCACACCGTACACGTCCTGGCCCACACGTGTTGAATATTTACGTGCCACACCCCCTCGGCAGTGTTTCCCTCTCCCTCTTCCTCTATGGCGTCCTCTGAGACTCCTGTGAGCACTTCCTCCCGCAACCACTCCCCCTACAGGCTCCTGCCGCCACTACACATCTCCTCCACAGACAGCACAGCCCCTGCTGCCGCCGTATCTGCTATTCCCCATGCTCCTAACAACTTCAGGGAAAGTTTTTCTGTAGTTTTTCCTACAGCCTCACATGTTGTTAACATAAACATGAACGAATTTAGTTCTCAACCTATCTTTCCACCTGTCATTCCTGTCCTCATCTCTACAAAGCCTGCTACCATCAAAAATGCTGCCTCCGGTGCTAGACCCTCACTAGTGAAAAGGAAGAGGCACAGGGGACCTGCCCCCCGTTACCTGCGCTCCCTGTCACAGGTCTTGGTAGCTGACAGCAGTGTCCCCTCCCTGCCCCTCAAGATAGCCCTGCTGAACGCTCGTTCAATTAACAATAAAGCATTTATCTTAAATGACTTATTTACCTCTAAAGGCCTGGATCTCCTCCTTTTGACAGAGACTTGGCAAAAAGGTGATGATTATGTCTCCCTAAACGAACTCTGCCCCCCTGATTGCTCTTTTATCTGTGCACCCCGGGCCACAGGCAGGGGTGGGGGCCTTGCAATTGTGCATAAAGACTGCCTTATAATTCGCAGAGTAAGCCTCAGCTCTCTTGCCTCTTTTGAAGTATTGCTGTGTAAAGTTGGTCGCTTGAACCCTTTTCATTGTGCCTTAGTCTATCGCTCTCCAGGAGTAAATAGTGTTTTTCTGTCTGAATTTTGTGATTTTTTAGCGTCTATTATTCACCATGAGAAGATCCTCTTAGCCGGGGATTTTAATATCCATGTAAATGACAGCAGTAATTGCCTTGCCTCCAACTTTCTAAATGTTACCGAAGCTTTTAACCTGATCCAACACATTTCTGGTCCAACCCATGCAAAGGGAAACACGTTAGATCTGGTTTTCACTCTGGCTTTAAACGTCGAGTCTGTCTCTGTTGAACAACCCTTTGTAACTGATCACTCGTGTGTCTTATTCAATCTTTCCTTTGAGGCTGACCTTGCTCCAGTGCAGCAGGTAAAAACCTCACAAATTTTAAATAGTCTCTCAGCTGAAAATTTTACAGCTGCTTTTAACAGCAACGTAGCCTCTCTGCAATCCCTGCAATCCCCCCACAAAAGTATTGACTGCATGGTCCATGCTTTCAATTCACACTGCTCTGCTATTCTGGATGATATTGCCCCCCTTACAACCCGTAACCTTTCATCTGTAAAACCCATCCCCTGGCTAACGGATGAGATACGCTGCCTCAGACGCAAATGCCACCAATCTGAGCGACGGTGGAAGTCCACTAACCTTCAGGTGCACCGTTTGTTTCTACAGGAGCTATTGAGGGAACTCAACAACAGTGTAAAGAAGGCAAGGGCCGCCTACTTTGCAACCCTAGTCAAAACTAGCAGGCGAAACCCAAGGGTCCTTTTCCAAACCATAAACACAATCGTCAGCCCCCCTCTCCCTGTAGTCCCAATTGCATCCAACCAGGACTGCAATGATTTCCTCTCATTTTTTGTCAATAAAGTCTCTGATGTGAGGGCCAGTATCACCCCCTCTACAGTCTCCTGCCTCACTTGCCCTGCTAGACAGGTTCCTCTCAACAACTTTGCCTGTATTACCCTGCAAAACCTCATCAAGTTAGTTGGCTCAATGAAATCCTCCTCCAGCCCCCTAGACTCTATCCCCACCTCCCTGCTGAAGGAGGTTATTGGTTCTGTTGGCCCCAGCCTGGTCTCTATCATCAACACCTCACTGCAATCAGGTTGTGTTCCCTCCTCCTTCAAACAAGCCGTCGTCAACCCACTTCTCAAAAAACCCAATCTAGACCCATCACTGCCTAAAAACTATAGGCCCATTTCCAAATTGCCATTCATCTCCAAAATTCTTGAAAAAGTTGTTACCAACCAACTCTCCTCCTTCCTGGTCAATCATGACATCCTAGATAAATTTCAATCCGGTTTCCGTCAGAAGCACTCCACTGAGACAGCCCTCCTCAGAGTCTCTAACGACATCATGATGGCATCTGATGCTGGGGAATGCTCCATTCTGGTACTGCTGGATCTGAGCTCAGCTTTTGACACTGTGGACCACCATATCATGCTAGACAGGCTTAAAGACTGGGTAGGTGTCTCTGGGAACGCCCTGAAATGGTTAACCTCATACCTATCTGAGAGAAGCTTTACTGTGGCTGCCGGCCCTCACACATCTGTGCCCGCAGCCTTACATTGCGGCTTGCCCCAAGGCTCAGTGTTGGCTCCAATCCTTTGGGCTCTCTACCTGCTCCCCTTAGGCCCCCTAATCAATAGCTTCAAATGCATTTCCTACCATTGCTATGTGGATGATATCCAGCTATATCTATCTTTTAAACCAGATAACTTAGAAAAAATAAATGTTCTCCTCGAATGCATAGCCACCATTAAGGACTGAATTTCAGGCAACTCCCTCCAGCAAAAACCCAGAAAAAACTGAGGTTCTCATTGTTGCTGCTGATCCCATCGTAGCCAAGGTGACTGCCCACATGGGGGCCTTAACCTGTAACATCCGCTCCAGCCTGAGAAACCTCAGCATTTTATTTGATCAAAACATGCTCCTAGACAAACACATCAAAACCCTATCCCGCACTTGCTTCTTCCATCTCAGAAATATTGCTAATCTCAGAACCATGGTATCCCACTCAGAACTCGAACTGGCCGTCCACGCTTTCATCTCATCCAGACTTGATTACTGTAACTCACTGTTTACCTGCCTCAATAAATCATCTCTGGACCGTCTACAAATAATACAAAACGCTGCCGCTAGGCTGCTAACTCGCTCACAGAAGTCCTGTCATATCACTCCTATCCTCCGCGCCCTACATTGGCTCCCCATAGCTTTCAGATTCCAATTTAAAATTCTGGTAACCACCTTCAATGGACTGCATGGGTCTGCCCCGGCCTACATCTCCGACCTCCTCCAGCCCTACTCCACTAGCCGGTCCCTAAGGTCCTCCGACCAGGGGCTCCTCGCTCTTCCCCAAACCAACCTCAAAACTAAAGGGGACCGACCCTTTCGTTCGGTGGCCCCCAGACTCTGAAACGCCCTTCCTGCAGACTTGAGAGCCTCTGCATCGTCTGAAGCTCTCAGGGCGCAGTTAAAAACCTACCTGTTTCGACAGGCCTTTGAACTGCAGGGCAGTTAATTACTGTCGTTGTTTTATTCTTGGCTGCTCTTCATCTTTGTATATACTGTTGTCTTATTATGTTTTGTGAAAGCACTTTGCTGTGTGGTTTTATCAGGTTTTGTGAAGCACTTTGCTGTGTGGTTTTATCATGTTTTGTGAAGCACTTTGTGACTCTGTGCTGTGAAAAGGGCTATATAAATAAAGAATTATTATTATTATTATTATTATCTTCAAACACTAACAGCACGACAGGATCAAATTAGATGCCAATTACATACATTTTAGTAACTTGTTTGCTGGTAAACTTAAGCAGCAGACAGATATTGGGCTGAGACCCCCAGAAGTAATTTCATGTCGCAAAATAAGCCCAGAATTTGCAGGTAAGATGATGTTGGAACATTTAATTTAACTCAAGCTTTCCTTTCCCAGGATTTGGCTCTCTCTTTCTCCTGTCATAAGTGTGTATTTGCTGGACAGGTAGTGGCATTTAAATTGGGCTGTCCTTTTATTCATCTTTAATTGAAGCCCATTACTCACAAGTTAAAAGGAGATGTGAGAGAGGAAAGCTTATTAATGTTAAACCCTTACCAATAATAAGGGTCATTCTGCTGAAAAGTGCTGTCTCAGTTAGACCTGACTTGGTCCTGTATCAAAATGCTAAGGGCAGGCAAAATTGCAAATTTCAACGATGATAATCTTACATGACATCCCCCTGTCCTGAAAATATGAAAAGCAAATCACAAAGACAAAGGTGAGAGGGGCAGAGAAACAGCCCCGACCTGCTTGTGTTGAACATGACCTTTTCTTACCAGCCAGTGTTGAACTCAACATGGGCATCAAAGAATCCGACGACAGGAGCTGTGGCGGCGTTCCAGCCGTGTATTCTGGCTCGGATCAGGCCCTCCCGCTTGCTGTTCCTCACGATCTTTACCAGGCCCGGGTAGCGTTTGTTCACATACTGGTCCAAGTTGTATTTCAGCTCCACTGAAACAGGACACATTAGAGAAAATGCTTTCTTGAAATGACTTCCATGTGAAAGTGAGGACATTAATCAGGCAGCTGTGGCATGAAAATGTGTTTCTAAGATGGTTTTGGTCTATGATGCCTTGAGTCTCTCTGTCAGGACAGAAGTGAAAGGCTTTTGTTCTTCTTTTGTGGATTATTTCGACCCTTTTGGCTAAAGGAGTGTGTAATGATGGTAACAAAAGTCAAGCAAGTTGCCAAAAATGAATTACTCATTACATATTACTCATTGAAACATTAATTACATGATTTATTCAACACCAAAACAAGGCTTCTGTATTCAACACGTGTATGAATAGAAAGTGAGACGTAACTAATTGTGGTGAAGTTGGGGGAAATGACCAAATATGGAAGGATGATATTGCTGAACAAGCTGAACAACAGACAGGAGGCACACTGGAAAATGACATGAGTGTGAGACTGAAAGGCTGATGGGGGAGACGTTGGCGCTGGCTCTTCTTGTGAGAGGAGCTGGCCTGCATGTATGACATGCTTTTATTGTAACAAATGTTTGATCTCAAAGTGCAATGAGCTCATGTGGACAGGCGATGATGTGAGTCAATGAAATGGGATAAATTATGCTAAATTCCTACAGTTCTTTTCTTATAACTATTACCTTTTCATTTTTTTACTTTTTATTTTATGTCTTTGCATCTGTTTTATGCATCTCTCTGGTCTGGCTCCTATTGCTGACAAGCAATTAAAACAAATAAATTATACAAAAAATCAAATGAAAAAGCCAAAAAATGAAATGGGATAAATTATGCTAAATTCCTACAGTTCTTTTCTTATAACTATTACCTTTTCATTTTTTTACTTTTTATTTTATGTCTTTGCCTCTGTTTTATGCATCTCTCTGGTCTGGCTCCTATTGCTGACAAGCAATTAAAACAAATAAATTATACAAAAAATCAAATGAAAAAGCCAAAAAAAGTCTAATAAAAAAAAGGAACTGCTGCTGTCAGCGTCTCAGTTATGGACAACATCTGAATATCGCTATTCTCAAAATGCATTTAAAAACCTGATATCCTCGTGCGCTCAGATTTTACTCAAATCTTAGTACATTTACAGAATATGAGATTGAGACACAATTGGCTTTTCAACAATTCTCATACAGGCTGCAGCCAAAACATCCACCCGTCAATGCCACGATCCCATTAGACGTACTATAAGTTGTTGATCAGAAACAGCAGAACAGAGACAGAACAAAGGAGAAACAGATCATTACATTTTGTTTGTGTGTTAATAATCTTAGTATTATAATTATGTGTGTATGTGAAGATATGATATGATCCATGTCAATACAGGCAGGAAGGGGAGGTCGGTGGCGCAGTGGATAAGGCAGCCGCCCCATGTAGGGAGGCTTGGCCTCGGCGTGGAGATCAGGGGTTCAACTCCCGGCCCGGCTATCTCTTTTGCGCATGTCTTCCCCCTCTATCTCCCCTTTCCACACTGTCTCTCTCTGCATAAAACAATAAAAAGGCTTGCATGGCACTCTAGCCATAAAAAATAATCTTTCAAAAAAAAAATACAGGCAGGAAGAAAAGGAAATTAATACATACAAATTAATAAATAAATAAAGGTTGAACAAACAGTCAAGGAAAGGCAAAGGGGGGAGACACTGATATTACTTGAGATAATAATAAGATGGTTATGAAGGCTGATCTGTGGTCAAGTATGTCTCTTTGGTTTTGATTTCAATTTAGATGTAATTCATTAGTGATGCATATGGTGGCCAACGGATAGCCTAACTGGCAACTTTAGACCAATGATGTATCCTATTTTTGATCTCTGAGATGTGTTTTAAACTCATCAGTCATATCAAATCCAGCTAAACCAGAAAAGCAACATTGGTTGGATTTTCCCAACAGAGGCAACCCTTTATTATGCAGGTTGCTCAGTGTGACTATCTAACACATTCCACTACTGACAGATCTTTATTCCAGCTGGATTAAAAAATCTCTCCTCCTCTCTCTCTCACACACACACAAACACTAAAACAAGATTGACATGAGTAGACAAAAGCTACATTAGTTCATATAACGAGGTTGAATTTTGTTGTACGGAAATGTTTAATCTATGTAAAATGAGCTTAAATGAATTTAGTTAAACTAACTTAGTACAGACATTTTAATTCAATAAAAGCCAAATTAATTGAATGAACATGTTAACATTATGTTACATTTACAAATATGTGTTTTTGAAATGACACAATCAAGATTGATTGATTTAACATGGTTTATTTAGATGGAATATAGGTGGCAAGATAAAATTACGTTCATCCAATGAATTATTTTTTTGAGTGCAGACAAGTCTGGCTGTCATTGGTGGGGGGAAAAAGTTTTCCAGATAAACAGCTGTTTGACTTTCTCCTCTGGGTTACTGCTGAGCGTTCCTCTTTCTGTGGAAGAGATTAATAAGGACGTTTGTGGCACACTGGCTCTGAACAGCATCCACACCTAGTTTGAGACTGTGACTCGCAACATAAATCAGCCAGTGAAAGTAGAAAAATGGCAGACTAATTCCCCGTCTGGGTGACTGAGGAGGCGCAGCGAGTGGAGGGATTGTTGGGAGTCGTTTTCTAGTTGACAGTATGGAGGCTGCAGCTGTGGCTGCTGCAGGGAGAGAGGGAGGAGGCGTAACCCTTCAAGTAAAAGGCCGTTAGCATTTGACACCAAATCAAAGCAACCGCTCATGGGAACCTTCTGTCTCTCTGTCTGTCTGTGGATATGATGTCTTCTAACTTTTATGTTTAACACAAACATGTAGCAGTGTGGCTTAGTGGTTAGCCCTGTCTGTGAGTGTGAGTTGGTAGTTTGAATCTATGTTCTCCTCATGAAGCTTTAATGTAACTTGGTGTTTGTGTCATGATTAAGCATGTTTGCATGTGAGAGTGAGACAGAGAATATGTGTACAGTGGAAACAAATTAAGAGGCAGAATTTTTTCAATAAGATAAGACTAATACAAACAACATCAATAACACTTTTTAAAAAGTTGTCTGAGGTAGTGCAAATGCAGTGCTGCTAGTCCCTGTAGCTGTCGGTCTGTAGTGCTGCTAGTCTACACCACTGGAGGGATGCATGCATCACTTGGTTAGATTGGTTGCCAGGTTCACCCACATGCAACAGGAAACAACCCATCGGAAAAAACTCATATTTTCAATAAGTCACGTATGAAGGAAGACAGCAATGACTTGTCACAACTTGCCTGAATGTAGTTTTTTTGTTTGTTTCTTGTACTTTACTTGAGCATTATTCAGGAAAACTGTAGCTACTGTTGACAGTGCTGTTATACAAAGAACAGTAAAACACTACGTGCAAATGGATAACGTTTACTTTTGATACTTGAAGTACATTCGACTTATAATTCTTCTGTAATTGTCTTGTACTAAAGTTATGCTAAAGTTAGTTCTTCCACTGCTGTCTGATAAGTGAAGACTTCAGAGCGTTTCATACTCTATGAACTGAGATGACCTTTCCTCTTTCATCTCTTTTGTATAAATCATCTAAGAGCAGAGGCTACAAATGAGCATTGAGGAATAATGAGGTTCAACTTGACTGCATTACCATTTAGTACAATCACTGTGAGAAGCTGCACTGCACATCTTTAAAAGTCTAGGGACCTTCATATTTTTGGTTCTGTTGAAGATGATTTTGAACCAGAACCCTCTTTTAAACGGGTCTCCTTCATCATCAGCCTGCTCAACAGCAACACTATGATAAAAGCTATTAGAGTGTCATAATTGCAGGGCTTTGCTGGGAGGAAGACAAGTTATGGGCCTCCCTCTGATCCTAGCAAATAAAACATTGGACCGCGTCCATGGGAGGAGTTATAGAGCAGGGAATACATTTTAAAGGACTAGCAGTGAAACATAGCTGAGGATAAATAACTATCCATCATATTGTGAATTTAAAATGAATGCATGGTGGACTGCATGTGGAACACACTGAATTATTTTGGTGACATGGGAAATTATGGAAGCTGCTGTGTTAAGAAGAAATAGGAGAGGTACAGTACACTCTCAGAACAAATAGTTCTATATAAAACATTTGAGGGTTTTATAGCCTATTTGGCACCCTCAAAATGTTTTATAGAACGTCACAGAGGTTTAATTTAAATGAACCCTTGGGGTTCGGTGTGAACGCCCCTTTAGAGTTTGCTTACACGCTACAAAGTCTCTCACATAACTGCTCATTGACTAGTTACTAGTAGTCAGACACAAGCAGACTTCCTGTATTGAAGATAAGCTCCAGTGAGATCAGCCTCAGTTGTGTTTACAAAGGTCTGGTTTCTGTTACAGAAACCACGGGCCACATTGCCACATTCAATGATGGATTAATGGACTTGATTCAGACACTGATACAGAAACAGGTCTGATATTGATCAGTTTGATCGATCACAAGCAGACTACTGAAGTTACCTAACAGTCAAACTGGCTCTCCACCAACGGAGTTCATTAAATATTTAAAAACACTGTTAGAAAAAGTCAAATGATACTCATCGTCCTGGCATAACAGCTGAATGCAGTGAGACAGTATCAGCCATTCACTGTAAGTGGGGAGCATTTTGGCAGTAGACCTGTGCCAGGTGCAGACATTTTCTGTGCAACTGTATGTCAACAATAAAGAGGTTAACAAGCTCTCAAACCTTTATGGGAAACACCACAATGATAAGTTATGATTTGACTCCTCCATCCGTAACATGGAATAATTTACATTTACATTTCAGGCATTTAGCAGATGCTTTTGTCCAAAGCGACTTACAATAAGTACATTTGTCAAAGGAAAGAAACCACAACACATCATTGCCGATAAAGTAAGAGCAAAAAAATAGAAACAAGTGTTAGGTCCTCGTCTAAGTAAAGTAGTAGCTGTTCAGCAAACATACCTTAAGAACAACAGTGCTATGATCAAAGTGCTATAGGTAAGAACATAGAAGGGCATTTTTGGGGGGGGGGGGGGGGGGGGGGGAATTATGTTATGCAAAGTCTAGGTGAAGTTGCGGAAGATGGCAAGTGACTCTTTACTTAATTTATTGACTGATAAATTAATCCATAACCTGAATTGCATAATGTTCTTTGCTTACTGTCTTTACATCGTTCCTCCTGTTTGTTTTTATCATAATGCAAGATTAATGTATTTCCTGCTCCATAGCAGAGTGTCAGTGGATTGACAAACATAAGGTGTGGAGCCGCACCCCGAGCATCAATCTTACTGGATCTGGAGCCATCTGGATTCTGGTGTTAAGCTGCTAAGTAGTTAGCTTCATAAATCAAGGTCAACTTTACAGCTAAGTGTTAAAGTCATCTTAGTAGCTAACTGCATTGGTAGTGTGGTAGAGACCTGTCAATCACAAGGTAGCCCCACCCAACAGCATCCCCTGCTCTATAGTCTATTTGACCATAATGTACTAAATGAACATCATACTGGATTGAAGAAGAATGTTTACTGTGATAATACATCAAGAGAGAAGTAGAACCATTTTTTCATAGACTTCCATGCAATCACTAATTTTTCAAACCAGAGGAGTCGCCACCTGATGGCCAGCAGAGAGAATGCAGGTTTAAGGTACTTCAGGTCGGCTTCACTTTTCAGAACCAGTCAGACAGACTTTTAATGGAACATAAAGTCAGAGAACCAAGGCAAATTGGACAGAATGAAAATCATTCTGAAAACTGGAAACATTGTCTTTTCCAAAGTGTCACAATGTGTCACACACATTTCCTGCCGTCTGTTAATTTGCCAATCCTCCATACTTTAATCAGAATTAATGATTCAATAATCAGATGCAATGTTGAAAGTAATTCAGCCTCCACTTGAAATTAATTTCATCAAGCTTTACTCAACTGGTCCTCAGTTTATATCCTGTTTTCATTAAATGAATCATTAAGTTATCAATTAGGTGGTGGTATTTGCTGGAATTGAATCATTGTAGGGCTCATTAAGCCTTTCCTTGCTGTTAACATGGTGAACAACAATGAATTGCAGTCGGTCTGCCTAATATGCACACACAGGCAAAGCTCATCACTGGGAATGAGCCTGTAGTTCAAACCAGGGCTGTGAGTAAACTTCTCAGCCACAAGGTAAACATGCTTCCAGTACTTAATTTATTATGCCAGCAGCAAGTGTGGCTGTACCTTAACTCATCTCACTGAGCCTCGTTTAAATGAGAGTGGACCGACAGAGCCATCCAGAAAAGGTCAAGCAGTCCAGCCTGCATGTTAATTGTCTAATGTCACAGCAGTGCAGCTCCCAGGAAACAGCTCACACTTCTGCACAAATCATCATCACCGTTCATACATTAAAGAGCCACTGACGGATGCGTCAGTGGCCGGATTCTGACCTTATATTTAACATGTACGGGTGGACACTGGAAACATCATCACCTGGTAGTATTGCAGAATGATGTCAGTGAACTGCATGCAGCACACTCATGTTTAACACCTGTCTGTGATGCTTTTCAGCAAAGGTTACCAAACAAGCGACAGAGGCCATGCGTTTAGTTGTCTGAGGTTTTGGACAAAGCTTGTACATCGGTTTTAATGTGTTGCTTCCTCTGGCTGTAATCAACTTTATTCTAACAGCTCCGAGGAGTTTCCATGCCTGAGGTGTTATTGTGGTGAATTAGGTGAATCTCCAGGATGTAATTTGTGGGACTAGGAAGGCAACTTTGTGGTTTAAATATCTAGACATCAGACAATCATGTAATTTGCTGATTAAGGTGGTTATTCACTGTTGAATTCAGTTGAAACCTGAAAAACTGCTATTTATTCATTGTTTAGCTGCTCTTTTCTCTATTTTGCAAATACTTAAAACCATTAATTTATTTTTATATTTCTATTATATAAACTTTCACTTTATGGTGTTGGTAAGGTGAAACTTTAAGCAAAGAGTTGTCTATTTACACATCTGTGAGACAGGGAATAACATGAGCATTAATTTGTGTCTCAGGTGATGTGGTGAATGTGAATCCAACATTTACTTTAAGCTCTGTTTTGCGCTCTAAGGGAAAATAGCTTTAGCTGATAAATTCTCCACTATGTTCACCAGCTCAACAGCAGTCTGCTAATGCTGGAAACGACAGCGGTGAGAGCGTTGAGAGCGTTGAGAGCCGTGAGAGCGGTGAGAGCAATGAGAGAGTTGAGAGCAGTGAGAGCGCTGAGAGAGGTGAGAGTGGTGAGAGCGGTGAGAGCGGTTATAGCGATGAGAGCGGTGAGAGCAGAGACCAAATCCTACAAACAATGCATTTAAATATGATAAAGTCTCTGCAGGCCTGCAGTGGGAAGATAATTCACTATAGGTTCATCATATTCATTATACCTTTCAATTAAACTTTAGGGGTGTAAATCACAAGTTTCAAAACGATAACATTTCATTATATTTGCTGATGTCAAAGTCTGCCACAATTTTCAGGGGTCTACGATATGTATGCATAGTAGGGTCACTGTAGGAAAAAAAAACTGAGAGAGCTGAGAGAGGTGGGCAATATATAGAAAAAAAAAGTAGCAAATTTGCTACTTTATTACAATGCTAACAACCGGCATCTATGCTTGCTAACTTCCCATCAAGGTCACATTTATTTTTTTCTAATTAATACATCACAGCATGTGACAATGCCTTGTTAAGGTCCTTAGGGTGATAATGTTGATGTTTACTGTTGGTTAATTTTATATGAGCCAAATCTTCATCTTGGGTGTGTATTGATTGGGTGGTTGGGCTAAGATGCTAGTGGTAGTGTTCACTTTGTTTCATAGCAATGGCAAGTATGTTCATCAGACCCACAGTTGCTCCTCTGCAGTCCAAATATGGTCACTTCCGTTCATTGGTTTCAAAACTTGGATAGTGACGGCCAAAATGCCGAATTAGAGGCTAGACAATGGTTGTCCACAAACCAATGGGTGACCTCACAATGACTGCATCCACGTTTTATATACAGTCAATGATTCTGCTGCATCTCCTGCTGCTGATCTGCACACACAGGTCAAATATTTTATAAAAATCCAGAATCCAGGAAGATAATGCCAACTTTTCTACTGCACTTAAGGAATCTTTGAAATGGGAAGAAATGCCGCCTCCAAACAGTGAATCGATACATTAATCCACCATCTTCCATGTTTCCACGTAGTAATTTAATCTCTTCTTAATATAATCACATTATGATGGAGTTTGTGCTATCATGAGTGTCTAAATTATGTTTTTAACACCCTTGCAATAATGAAAAATAATGACATGGAAGGGATTAGAGGTAAAACATAATCAAATGAAATACTATCAGAACATGTTGCAGTCTTTATATTGAATCTGGGGTTGTCCTTCAAAAGTCTATTCAAGGAAACCCCTTGTGGGGGGCAAAGTGTGTGGGGCGGACTGTCGTAATGAGAGGAGGGGTCTGATCACTGGCTTTTAATGGCTGCCTGTTTAATTGTAGGCAGCGGGAGACTCAGCGGGGAGCAGAGATGTGCCAGTGGTGACTGCAGCTCGACCTTCTTTCAGTATGTTATTCATGCGCCCTTTTCCACTGCCAGCCTGAGGGAGGCAGGCCTGTTACTCTGTGCCAAGTGAAGGAGGGCCAAGTGTAATCTGGAATCTAGTTCATTGTCCCTCCCTCTCCAAACAGGAAAGCTTCTGGGATGTGGAGCTGAGCATCATCAGCTGCTGTGGGCGTCATGGTGTGGAGGCAAGTGAAGTGTTGCCCACATCGCCATGGAGACAGTAGTATGCAACAACAGTTTAAAAAAGGACGAGACAAATCCCATACATTGCCTTTCCTCATTAACTGTTTTTAAGCCCTGTGTTCAAGAGTCCACCATCTATCCCTTCAAATGTCACACACACACAAACACACACACACACACACACACACACACACACACACACACACACACACGATCTTATAGTGTAATAAAACTCACTACTATGGAAGGAGTCCAAGAACATCACATAAAATCATGCCTTGGTTCATGTACAGCCAGGGAAGATACACAACTCATATTGTGAGTTCAACATGTTGTAGTTCTGTGAATGTACATTGAGAATTAGTATACCTTATATAGTGGACACAATTCCTTTTGAAAAGTGCATAGTACTATCATGCCTTGTGCTAAAGGAGAAATGATGGACAGATGAGAATAGAGAGAGCATCAAGATGGTGACAAATCCATGAAGATAATGAGAGTAGAGCACTGCATTATTACACAGACGATCACAAAGTACACTGAATTAATTTATTAATTTTTAAACGATGCGTACAATCCCCACGTCATAGAACAGCAGCGTATACACTCCTTGTTGTCTTACCTTTCACAATAAAAGCCCTAGACATACGCAGCATCACTGCTTACCAGGATAACTTAATAACAGAAATTTGCTCATATTATGTATTTATTAAAAAAATATGCAGGTTTTTATTATGGATGTTCCTACAGCCACCGTTGATCTGACACATTGTAATTGTAAACAGTAGAGACGTAATGAATGGTTCACAGAAAATTACCCGCCTAGTGTCTCAAACTCTATATAGTCCCCTACATAGTCCTCTACATTGTCCCCTACATAGTCCCCTACATAGTCCTCTATATAGTCCTCTACACAGTCTTCTACATAGTTCTCTACATAGGCCTCTATATAGTCCCCTACATAGGCCTTTACATAGTCCTCTACATAGTCCCCTACATAGTCCTCTATATAGTCCTCTACACAGTCTTCTACATAGTCCTCTACATAGGCCTATAGTCCCCTACATAGGCCTCGATATAGTCCTCTACATAGGCCTCTATATAGCCCCATAGGCCTCTACATAGTCCTCTACATAGTCCCTACATAGTCATCTATATAGTCCTCTACACAGTCTTCTACATAGTCCTCTACATAGGCCTCTATATAGTCCCCTACATAGTCCTCTACATAGTCCCCTACATAGTACTCTATATAGTCCTTTACACAGTCTTCTACATAGTCCTCTACATAGGCCTCTACATAGTCCTCTACACAGTCTTCTACATAGTCCCCTACATAGGCTTCTACATAGTCCTCTATATAGTCCTTTACACAGTCTTCTACATAGTCCTCTACATAGGCCTCTACATAGTCCTCTATATAGTCCTCTACACAGTCTTCTACATAGTCCCCTACATAGGCCTCTACATAGTCCTCTATATAGTCCTCTACACAGTCTTCTACATAGTCCTCTTCGTAGTCTTCTACATAGTCCTCTACATACAGTGTATCACAAAAGTGAGTACACCCCTCGCATTTCTGCAGATATTTAAGTATATCTTTTCATGGGACAACACTGACAAAATGACACTTTGACACAATGAAAAGTAGTCTGTGTGCAGCTTATATAACAAAGTTAATTTATTTTCCCCTCAAAATAACTCAATATAGCCATTAATATCTAAACCCCTGGCAACAAAAGTGAGGACACCCCTTAGTGAAAGTTGTCAATATTAACATACAACATGTCAACTGTCAATATTTTGTGTGGCCACCATTATTATCCAGAACTGCCTTTACTCTCCTGGGCATGGAGTTTACCAGAGCTTCACAGGTTGCCACTGGAATGCTCTTCCACTCCTCCATGACGACGTCGTGGAGCTGGCGGATATTTGAGACTTTGCGCACCTCCACCTTCCGCTTGAGGATCCCCCAAAGATGTTCTATTGGGTTCAAGTCTTGAGACATGCTTGGCCAGTCCATCACCTTTACCCTCAGCCTCTTCAGTAAAGCAGTGGTCGTCTTGGAGGTGTGTTTGGGGTCATTGTCATGCTGGAACACTGCCCTGCGACCCAGTTTCTGGAGGGAGGGGATCATGCTCTGCTGCAGTATTTCACAGTACATGTTGGAGTTCATGTTTCCCTCAATGAAATGTAACTCTCCAACACCTGCAGCACTCATGCAGCCCCAGACCATGACATTCCTACCACCATGCTTGACTGTAGGCATGACACACTTATCTTTGTACTCCTCACCAGTGATGGGAATAACGGCGTTGAAATAAACGGCGTTACTAACGCCGTTACTTTTTTCAGTAACGAGTAATCTAACTAATTACTTTGACTGTCACTATAACGCCGTTATCATTGCCGACACCCCGTTACTGCACGTTACTCAAGTCGCACAATGAACTTTTTTTTAACTTCATGATAGGACTCGTGCGCGTGTTGTCATGAGAGAAGGGAGGATGAGATACCGTAGACTACCATTTAGTAGTAGCGTTTAATATGCTAAATCGACTTGGAGCCCAGGCGTTTATAAGAACCAGGCGCGTATTTGCAACAGGCTACAATTTATTTTTGCAATGAGCAGCACCAGACCATCATGCAAAGAACAAGGAGCTCACCATAGCACCACTGGAACAAAACTACTTTTTCCCCCCGACGCATCTTTATTGACATCAGACAATAAATACAAAGACAGTTTGTCTGTGTTACCGCGACACAGGGAGCTGATCAGAGCAGTGTTATGAATGATAACGGAAGGGGGGGTCGATCGCGGTAATTTCAACACTGTACATTAGCGCATTTATCTATATCCCTATATCCCTCAGTCTAGCGCGCCTGTGTTTGTGTGTCTGTGTGTGTGTGTGCGCGCGCCTGCATGCGAGAGAGAGAGAGAGAGCGAGAGGAGGGGCTGACTGACAGAAGAGGTGAGAGCCGGTGAAGTGCTGTTAAAAAAAACCTTTTGTTTTCTGTGCAAGACTATGGTAAACACTTAATCGCCCGGGCGTTTAATTGAACCGGCGTTTATTATGCCAAATGAGGTCGGACCCCCGGCGGCTATTAGAGCACAGGCGCGTATTTGCACGCGGGCGATTATTTGGTCATCTACGGTAACCTCTCAGCAATTATTGGCTGATGTATAGTAAGATTACGTCTTTCTTTAAGAAACAAAATTGGAGCACTTTATGTCCATCCGTTGTGTACTAGTTCTGTTAAGTTAGAGTTGCATTAAGTGTTAGGGTTAGGGTTAGTTATTTGTGCAGGTAACTGTCTTTGCTGTTGGTGAGACAACTGGGTTGGCTGGGTGGATAAATTATTGCACAGATGCATTTATGCACTTTAAGTTGGATTGAAGAAATCCATATACATTTTCAGTTCACTTTAAAGCCTCTGTTAGATTGTGTATTTCTCTTTTTTTTAACTATTTTGAGAAGTGTATGTCCATCCGCTGTCGTTTACGTTGAGTTACAATAAAAGCAAACCTCTGTGCAGGTACTTGTCTTTGTTGTCGTGCACTCATCTGGCTTATGAAACATGCTCTGAGAAGGTGGGGGCCAGGGGGGGGGGGGGGGGGGTTACGGGGGCGAGAAACGAAAAAGTAACACAATAGTTACTTTTACTGGTAACTAGTTACTTTTATAGTGGAGTAACTCAGTTAGTAACTCAGTTACTTTTTGGGAGAAGTAACTAGTGACTATAACTAATTACTTTTTCAAAGTAACGTGCCCAACACTGCTCCTCACCTGGTCGCCGCCACACATGCTCGAGACCATCGGAACCAAACAAATTAATCTTCGTCTCATCAGACCATAGGACATGGTTCCAGTAATGCATGTGCTTTGTTGACATGTCTTCAGCAAACTGTTTGCGGGCTTTCTTGTGTACCGTCTTCAGAAGAGGCTTCCTCCTGGGGTGACGGCCATGCACACCAATTTGATGTAGAGTGCGGCGTATGGTCTGAGCACTAACAGGCTGACCCCCCACCTCTTCAATCTCTGCAGCAATGCTGACAGCAATGCTGACAGCACTCCTGCGACGATCTTTCAAAGAAAGACGCTCAGCACGTGCGCTCAACTTCTTTGGACGACCAACCCGAGGCCTGTTCTGAGTCGACCCTGCTCTTTTAAAACGCTGGATGATCTGGCTAAGATCATCCAGCGATCATCCAGCGCTGTGCTGCAGCTCAGTTTCAGGGTGTTGGCAATCTTCTTGTAGCCTTGGCCATCTTCATGTAGCGCAACAATACGTCTTTTAAGATCCTCAGAGAGTTCTTTGCCATGTGGTGCCATGTTGGAACTTTCAGTGACCAGTATGAGAGAGTGTGAGAGCTGCACTACAAATTTGAACACACCTGCTCCCTATGCACACCTGGACCTAGTAACACTAATGAGTGACATGACATTTTGGAGGGAAAATGACAAGCAGTACTCAATTTGGACATTTAGGGGTGTAGTTTCTTAGGGGTGTCCTCACTTTTGTTGCCAGGGGTTTAGATATTAATGGCTATATTTTGAGTTATTTTGAGGGGAAAATAAATTAACTCTGTTATAGGCTGCACACAGACTACTTTTCATTGTGTCAAAGTGTCATTTTGTCAGTGTTGTCCCATGAAAAGATATACTTAAATATCTGCAGAAATGCGAGGGGTGTACTCACTTTTGTGATACACTGTAGGCCTCTATATAGTCCATTACACAGTCATCTATATAGTCCTCTTCATAGTCTTATACATAGTCCTCCACATTGTCCTCTTCGTAGTCCTCTATATAGAAGTCCCTGGATAATGAGTATGGAGTGAGTGGTTTTCGGACACCATGATATTTTAGACAATGAAAATGTGCAGGGTCTACAGGTTCCATGGTTAGAATACTAAGAGGATACACATAGACTAGATGAGGAAATATTAAAAATGATGCACAAAGGAAATAATCAGAATGATATTGGATCAAACCTCCACAGTGACACATGAGCTCAGTGATTACCATCAATTAACTTCTCAATTAATGCAGAGCATGCACAGTCAGGCAGCAGGGATTGAACACTTGTTACTTAAAGCTAGGAAGACATTCAGTGGTAGATTTATTTCATGCTGTTTAAAAGCTTTCAGAGGGTCTTACCGCTGTCACTGTTGTCGTCCACCAGGATGATCTCCTTGAGTATGTGTGCTGGTGTGTGGTTGACCACACTGTGGACAGAGCGCAGGATCACTGACAGAGCCTCGTTCACAAAGATGAAGACCACAGAGATCTGAGGAAGGTCCTCTGGGTACGTCAACTGCTTACACCTGTGAAGATACATTTCAGGTCATTAGTCGATGTAAAAATTAACTGGACTTAGTTTGCATATCATTTATTAAGAAAGGCACGTTTTGCTTTGTTTTATATGAACAAATAACTGACATGAGGTTGATGAGAAGATTCATACCACTGTCATATTTCTCTGTTAAATACAAGGCTACACCCTGGAGACAGCTAGCATACAGACCAAAACACAAGGGTAGATTCAGCTAGCCATGTGCTGTCCAAAGTTAAGAAAATCTACTGAAATTCTGTTCTGTTCATTCTTAACCTCGTTGCATTCTTAATGCTAAGCTAAGCAGCAGCTTAAGCTTCACTGTAAAAACATGAGAGTAATATATCCATCTTATAATTTTTGCAAGACATATTTTAGTGTATAAAGATGTTTTTGCCTCATAAAAATTGGGAATAAAACATCCAGTGTCACATCCCCAGTGTTTCTCCATGGTGCATACAGCCTTATATTTCTTTCCAAAAAGAAAGGGACACGTCCTGGATATCATTTTCCTCAGAGTATCACAAGAACAAGGCAAAGATAGTACCATTCTAAGACATCATTTGAAGGCACTGATCCATTTGATGGTGAAGCTGCAGCTGCCAGACCTGGATTCTCTGTACTGTACTACGACTACTGCCCCAGTATTTCCTCTCGCATAGAAACCCAGATTCTTCAGCATGATAACACACTATTTATTATTATGTTTACTATTTCAGTTTGATACGTGTTAACATTTTATCATTATCACTAAACGTAAAGTAAAGCTGAGGCTGATGGGATTATTGTGAATAAATACAGGTTTGTTCATAAACCAGCATATTGGACAAATTATTATGTTGTGATGTGATGATGGCTCTAGATGAGCCAGGTGAGGGAACACTGAAGTGATTAGAATTCATGCTGAGGGGGACAGACTAACATTTCCTCCCTGAGACAAACAGAGATAATTGACGTAATGAAGATCTACAAGCTGAAATAAAGTCTGACTTTGGCAATGTTGAGGATAGACTGCATTGTCTCCCATTACTAATGGTCACATCAAGGAGCCAAATGCTGTCAGAGTGGTAAATGCAGCAGACTCCAGGGAGCCGGATCGGGTTCATCCTCTATTGCTGTGGGAATTCATTCAGTACAGAAATAACAGTGGCTGGAAAGTCTGGAGAAGTCAAACACATGCCTCTATAAACAAAGACAATCAGAAGCCTGCAAAATGTTATAATCACCTATACAGGGAGGTGAATAACAAGGTTCTTTATGTACCATGTGAACATGAGCCCAAATATGATCAAAACCAGGGAAATATACTGCGTAATATGTGCTGGTCACTGATGCTAGGTCATCGATAACAGGTGTTTGAGGTTTGAGGTGCTCCAGGCATCACTGCTGGGTCCACTCTCTTTTCCATTTATATGCTCCCACTTGCCTACCTTATACACAGCCATAATATCAGCTTTCATTACGATACTCCTATCTGAGCTGTGACCCTGTAAACAAACAACATCAGAACAACAAAATGTCTTCTTTGTTCTCTGTCCTCGTATTTCTCCCAAAATCTGTAAATCCAGGCTTTCACAACAATAAGACTACTGTAACTCTTTGCCTTCTGGCATCAGCAAAAACATCCCTCTTCTGCCTCCAGCTCGTCAAAAACTCTGCTGCTGGGATTTCAACTTGGTCTAAGAAACAAGAGCATATTTCACTGATCCTGGATGCCTTGGACTGACTACCTGTTGCTTTGAGAATTTATTTTTAGATATTATTGTTGGGGTAGTGGCAGGAGCAGATTTGGTTATCAACAGATAATTATTAATGTCAATATGATTATCGATATTAATAATTATATTTAATATATTATTATGATATACTCATAAATATACGGGGCACCATCCCTGAAATCAGGGAAAAGATAACCGAAAACTGTATTCAGTCTCAATATAAAGGTTTTATACTCACATGCCAATCATCGTGATCATTGGCATGGAAGTAGAAAACAATCGAACAATTAAAAAGGCGTGAAATTCGAGCACTAGCCTTCACAACCTGCTGTTATCCAGTGACATATACACAACGAGCACAAGAGACTGCTAGTTATAATATAATAAGATTTATTAAAATCAGTAATAATGATCACTATCAATAACACTGCAATTAACAAAGCTTTATTACCTAAATACACACAAAGCAAAGCTGAACAAGGGAAGAGACACACGTGGAGTGTGTGTGAGTGTGCTTGCGTGCGTGTATGTGTGTGTGGGGAGAGGAAAGAGAGAGAGAGAGAGATGGCAGGGCGCAGCCACCAGGTCGAGCTATTCCTCACAGCGTTCAGAGACGCAACCGCTGACGTAGGAAGGAATAGCAAGAGAGAAAGAGAGAGAGAGATGGCCGGGCGGAGCCACCAGGTGGAGCTATTTCCTTAGCGTCCGGAGACGGAAACAGCTGACGTAGGATATGTGTGGGGGCGGTGTATGTGTGCGCACATGTGTGTTAGCCGGAACAAAGCGAGAGCAGGGAATGCGCGCGTAATACACGAAGGGTCAGTAAGCTATTACCATCACACGGGAGCTTGTGAATGAACTGGCGTTCGTTCGGCGGGACCCCGGTCCTTTAACTAATAGTTAAAGGTTTATATATCCCACGGCTGATCCCGGGGACCCCCTGTGGTTGTCAGCCAATAGGGCACCAGTTGTGTGACGTCATATTTCACACCTCGTGAGAGGTAGAACAAGATGTAGTTCTTTTATCTCCTTTGTCCCATTGTTCTGACTGCATGTGAAGGCTTTTGGCCTCCGCAGGCCGCTCTCTGTGTTCTCCTTTTTGGTGAGTTCCCAACATTATTGATTGCATATAAATCCCAGACAGGCTTCGCTCAAGTTATCTATCAAAACTCTAATTGCCCTATGTCCCTTCCTGCCCCCTGAGATTTATTTGGCTTTTATTTCAATTCACTCTCATTATTTTAAATGAAGTCAATGTTTTTTCATCTCTTAACCTGTCAGCTCTCTCACCACCCACCATGCCTCGTTCTCTTGATTTCACACATGGCCTCCATGGTGACCTATTTTGAACACTGGCACATGAAATACTGTACATTACACCATGCAAATGAATGTAAGTGACATTTAGTCGGTCTGTTTCAGACTCAGTCACAACAATCCTGTTACTGTCTGTCAAACATTCCCCTCACATCCAGTAAAATACAGTACTTTTTCTACTTTCAGAAATAACAGTGTTAACTGGACGGAAGCACTGATTCCTATAGCAACTGTGAACACACATATAGTTGACATCTCTCGAATCTTGCAATGTCCCTCCAATTAGGCTCTGAACGCATGACACACGTGTTTCACTCGCTTCTGCTTTTGTTTCTCCAAGTTTTCACATATTTTATTCAGTAGTGCTCACTCATTATACAGGGATAATGAGCTGGCTCTTGGCATTGTTGTGGTCAAATTATTTACCATGGATTCTGGCTGAAATTAATATAATATGGTTATTTAACATCAAATTGATATTTATCAACTTTAGTGTAAACAAATATACGTGTTTGTGCACTAAATTCCATTAAGCTCATGAACATCATGGCAGAGGAGTGTTAAAGACAATGACATCTTGCATTTGCCAGGTGAAATATCAGTCACGCTTGAAATAATAATGAGACAGTATATTGATTTGTCAGAATGTATCAGTCTCACCTGCTATCACAGATTATTAGATGTGATAGAGGCATTCTCTCCCACTCCCTTATCTTCCCTGCTTGCTCGTCTTGCTGCTGTCTTGTCTCATCTCATTTGGCTTTGGGAGCCTCTCTCTGCATTTTTCTCCAAATCTACATCATGGAATTGGTCAACTGGTCTCTCAACGCAATTGACAGAATCTTCTCGACGAGAAGCTTGGGTTCGGGGGAACCAGCATGCCCTGATGGGACGTTCGCCGCTGGCTACACGATTGACTCGTGGGAGCAGTGGAGGGTCGTGTGCCTGGCGATTCTTTCTGTCGAGGACATCGAGGATATGTACATATTTGGAACCATGATAACAGGCTTTTTGCTGATTGGATTAGGCACTGCCCTGGTGTATCGGAAAATTCTGAAGACAGTGTCAGCAGTCCAAAGCCCAGAGAAGCTGCTGATTGATGGAGGGAGTGGAGCCGCTAGCGCTCAGACTGTGGCTATAAACCACAACATGGATAACATCTTGGACAAAGCTGTCAACACTCTGACTGTGGCCATAAACCGCAACATGGATAACACCTTGGACAAAGCTGTCAACACTCTGACTGCAGCCATAAACCGCAACATGGGTAACATCTTGGACAGAGCTGTCAACACTCTGACCGTGGTTATGAACTGTAACATTGTAAAAATCTTGGAGAGAGCTGACAGTGCTCAGACTGCGGTGATTGACCGGAACATGGTAAACATCTTGGACAGAGTGTCCAGCGCTCAGACTGTGGAAAGGAACCGCAACATGGACAACATCTTGGAGAAGCTTTCAGCTTTGCTAAGGCGAATGGATCGACTTGAGGAACAAATTGGGCAGAGAGAGTGAGTCGTGTCTACTGAAATGCGACTACTCACCCTAACCCAAACATCTACAATCTAATCTGCATTCCGGCCCCTCGCGGCAGCTGCCCTGGCCAAGGTCGCTGCTGGATCAACTCCTCCAGGAGATCCCTGCTATACAGAGGCTCTACAAAATACTGCGTTACTATATCCTCCCTCCCTCCCTTCCTATATGGACACCTGTTGATTGTTGACTTTGTCTGGGACCCGACCAAGGTCGTCTCCATGGCAACTTGCTGTGTTATTGCAATGACATCCTGACAATCTGAGGCACTGTCTGGGATAGGGTGAGACAACTCCTCAGGCTCATGATCCACACACGCATCCATGGACACACATGCACAGTCGCAATACAACCCCCTAGCCCCTCCTCCCACGCCTTTGCCGCTTTTCACCCCCCAGTGCGACAGGCGGGGTTCGCTGGCGGCGCCTTAACGGCACCGGCTGCGACTGGCTGCCTGTCTGTGTTGGTACACCTCCCTCCCCCTGTCCCCCTCCCCTGGTGCAGTTGTTGTTGTTTTGAGTTCTCATGTTTTTCCCGGTCCCATACTGTGCCCCCACCCACAGGAACACAGTCTGAGAGCAGCCTTTTTTTCTCCTCCCCTTCCCTCTTGTCCTCCCCCCTTTTCTACCTACTGGTTAACCCGTTATGACTGTCTACTATGTACTGTATGCTGTATATGTACGGACGGGGTGATCTTACAATTTCGCTGTATGTAACGTATAGTGACAATAAAGTCCATTTCATTGAGTGAGACTGGAATTCAGTTCCTGAGAATCTGCACATTGAGAGGACATTATTTAAAAAAGATCTTTCATAATTCCATAGCATCCATAATCTCAACAAATAAGACACAGCAACCTAAGAATTATGAAATGGTGGCACTGCATAGAATTGCTTGTCTGATATTATGCTGTTACTTCTGCATACGGAAGCACATGAAGTGAAACCTCAGCTTTATCTTAATGTAACTGGTTAAGATACTGCTGATGTTTTGCCTTGTTCCTTGTGTAGTCGTGCCGGGTCACAGGGACAGAAGGCTTAGGATGGCTTGGGGCAATGACCCACACCCAACCCGGATTGTGCAATCTACCATTTTCTTGTTGAGAACCATGGCCTCAGACTTGGAAGTACAGACTCTAGTCGCTTTCCTCCTCCCTCATAGCAAGAACTCCGGTGTAGTCATACTTTGATATATAAAACTTGATTGTGTTGGTATTAGAGCCCGCATGATATGGGATCATTGGGGCTGATTCCGAGTATTCCAGTATTATGGGGTGAAACGATTCTGATATCGTTAAATCACTGATTCATATTGGAAGTGGGTCATGCTAAGCAGAGTCGAGGTGAAGGCTGAACAGGTGATTCTTAAGCCGTTTTCGGAATATGCCAATTGACTCTGCTGTCCTGACATTGGTCGGGAGTTCGTCCCACCAGATGCGATGGTGTTACCAGCCAGCTGAAGTAGAGGAGAGCGAAGTGCTCGCGTATGGGTGTGTGGTTTAACCAGTGTTTGAAGGTAAATGGGTGCTGTTCCATTGATGGCCTTGAAGGGTAGATTGAAGACTAGGCCTGCTGCAGCATTCGCTGCAATGTTTTAGGCGCCGAGGCCGGAGTCCAGCCAGGAGAGAGTTGCAGTAGTCAAGTCGGGAGATGACCAGTGCTTGGACCAGGAGTTGCGTTGTATTCTTTGTGAGGAAAGTCAGAATCCTGCGGATATTGTAGAGGGACAATCTGCAGGATCGGGCCACAGCAGTGATATTGAGGGGGCAGGATAGTTGGTCATCCAGGATTACACCCAGGTTCCTCGCAGTTGACGAAGGCAATAATGTGATGCCCTCGACAGTGACCGACAGGTCCATGCAAGGGCAGGGTTACCCCGGGATGAAGAGGAGTTCGGGTTTATGCAGGATAAGCTTGAGGTGATGCGCAGTTGTCCAGGCAGAGATGTCTGCCAGACATTCCGAGATGCGAGTTGCAATATCAGTGTCGGAGGTTGGGGGAAAAGGGAGGAGTAGCTGGATGTCACAATGGTAGGAGAATCCATGTGAAGCGATTACTGATCTGGTGTATAGTGAACATCCAAAGAAGAGGAGAGTGAGGACATCAGGATGGAGGAGGCTTCCTCAGTAGGCATTAAGGAGAATTGTTCAGTGGATGGTAGTGAGGAAAGAACAGTTGAGGAGAGAGCGGAGGGAGTGAGGGATTTCAGGTTGCCGCGGCTGGTTCGAGGCGTAGAGGGGAGGGATGTGGTGGGCTTCATGGGGAGGGAGAAAGTCACCAAGTGGTGGTCGGACACGGTGAGCGGGGTAACAGATAATGCCGAGATGCCACAGGATCTTGTGAATACAAGGTCAAGTTGGTTCCTGGCCCGGTGGTTGGGTGGAGAGGGTCAGAGTGTGAGGTCAAATTTGGAGAAGTCAATGAATTCAGATGAGTGCAGCTTTCCCGGGTGGATGTTGAAGTCAACGAGGATGATGACTGGTGTGCCATCATCAGGGGAGCAGCTTAGGAGGGCATCCATCTCATCTAAAAAGTCACAGAGAGGACCGGGTGGGCGATAGATCACTATGATGTTGAGCTTGAAAGGAAGGGTGACAGAGACGCCGTGGAATTCAAGTGCAGATCGGGGTAGGTGGTCCAGAGGGAGGACCTGGTTGGACCACATGGGTGAGATGAGGAGTTCAGTTCCTCCTCCTCACCCTGTTCGTCTTGGGGAGTGTAAAAACGAGTAGGCAGTTGAGAGGGCAGCTGGAGTGGCAGTGTTTTCTGGGGTGATCCAGGTCTGTGTAAGGGCCAGGAAGTGTAGAGTCTGCAGGGAGGCATACGCTGAGATGGTGTCCGCCTTCTTCTTCTTCATAGTCCCACTAGTACTTCAAGTTCCGTACCAGTGGAAAATGGTGGGTAGCAGAGATTGGATGGGTTACAGCCTCGGCCGATGGGTCTCTGGAGAAACCTTCTCTGGTTTGATGTCCTGACTGGGATAGGACACATGACTGCGATGGTTGGTGGTTGAGATGTTATGCCTACCTCAATGGACTTCCTCTCTGGACTCCCGCAGATAGACTCCCTTGTCTTTGTTCAGCTGTCTTCGTTCGGCTGTCTTGATGCTGCAGCTGACGCTTTTAAGTGCTCGGTTTACCTCATGCAGGTTTAGCCCCTCCCTCCAATCAAGTTTATTGACTACAGCTGAGCTGGCTGAAACTAGGTAATTGCCCACTCAGTAAGATCAGCTTCACAAGAATTTAAACAACAAGCTTTCTAGACAAGACTAAATGTTACAACTAGCTCTACTCACAGAATGCCTAAACCCAAATCTACAATTAGTTTCTGACTTACCAACAAGATACAATGCAGCTTCCTTCCTTTCTTCAGACAAAATGTAGTTCTCTTTATAATGTTGTGGGAACAGAAAGATAAATGACAGGTTTATATGCACCAGAATGTGAAGCCTCTACAAACAGAGATACACTGATATCACTTTTTATCAGACTGAGTGCAAGTACTTAAATTTCATTACAAGCCGATACTGAGCACTGTTATGAGTACATGATAATACTATTATAGTCCTACCAATAACTTTGAAAACATTCAACTTTGTGTTTTCCTGATACAAACAGCAGAGTTTGCAGTAGAGATATTCATAATTAATTGCTTAAACTGCTGTCATTTACACAGATAAAATAAATATTAAAGATTAAAAAGCTAAGAAACTCAGAGGGGCAGCTTGTCAAATAAAGGAGAATAGTGCTGGTCCATCTTAAAGGTCAGCCCACCTTAAGTGTTCCGGAGTTGTTGTTGACTTCGGGGCTAACTGCCTTCAATTTCATTATCAACTGGCTTTTATCTGAGTTGCCTGCTTATTTCATCAGGGTTTATTTTTTATTTATTCATTTTTTTCATTTCTTACGTTCACCTTGGTATTTTATTTTCTCTGTGCTGGCCAACTGCCCCAATTCTGAATCATTCTAGCAGCACTCAGGCCTAGCATGTTAGATTCTTCTAAAATGTTTTAATGTATGCAGCAGTACATCTGTGATAGGCTAATATTGGCCAATTAAATCAGCCGACTGATAAATTGATCAGGCTGTTGCTCGTATTAAAGTCAAAATGCTGCTATCTTGAACATGTTTTGTTCAAAGGCAGCACATTCACTGCTCTTCCACCCTTGCTGTGAGCCATCTGAGCTCTACTGGTGTTCGGCGTTCTGATACCCTGGTGAACTGCCATGTCAGCTTGAGTCAGCAGCATCGATGGGGTCAGGCCGCAGGGGGACTGCCACACAGCAGATGGATCCCAGCGTGCTGCTAACGTTACATCCTCTTTTCCCCACCCATTGAAACCCTCCTAATAATCCACAGCCGCTGCTTTGCATGAGTGTGTGTGTGTGTGTGCGTGTGTGTGTGTGTGTGGGCATGTGTTAGCAGCTTCTCACCTTTCAACAATGAGAATTGGCAGGAGAGGAACTTGCAATTATGTAGGACGACACAACAGATGGTATCTTATTTACTTGTGAAATTATATAGTAAATGTTTTGCATATGAGCATGAATTACTATTTTTACTCTGCTTTTGGGATTTACTTTACTTTTTTTTTTCTTTTACTCTTTTTTACTTTTTACTCTTTCTAATACACCACAGGGAAACTACACTTGTCACATCATGCAATTTAAGCTGGTTGCTCATCATTTTCTTCTGCATGCCGTTGCCCTACTTTGTTGTTCAGTTAAATGTTTTAACTTGAAATTAGACAACTTTTAACATGACATGATGCAAAGTGTTTCTACTTTCTTCCACAAACGTATCATTCAGCCAAGTATGCAGACACTAGCATACAGAGTGCCACTCTAACTAGACATACTTTATTTTCTTATATTCTTCTTGTTGTACAGCACTTTGATGGAAAGTTCTTTATAAATAAATGTATTATTATTTTTTAATATTATTATTATTTTTTTTTTTTTACAAATACTTCAAAATTGTACTCAGGTACAGTAATTCAGTACATTTAAAGTTCCATTCCACTACTGATAACATAATTCCATCTAATGTTTTCCCAACTGTAGGCAATATACATGATAGCAGGTGGTTGGAATATAATACTCTCAAACACCTTCATTTATTTATCTCATACACGATTCCTTAACGTAATGCTGGCATTTATTCATGCATAGGAATGAGTATCTACTGCCTCTTGTCTGGGGCTTGCTGTTCTGGACGGCGAAAGCTTAATTTCATGCGCTGTTATCAATCACCTCCATTACCGCAGTTCACATGCATTTGACAGCAGAGGTAATAAAAGGACTAAAACTAAACCACAGAGAGTGTTTATGATGGAGCATGCTGCGTACGTCTATCTATACTTTAAGCCCCGCTCCTGCGCTCCATTTGAGAGTAAGAGCAAAAGTGTTGTGATTGATAACCCCTCCACTGTATTATTTCAGTCCTTCCCCATGCATTTATGCTCTCCCTCAGCAACTCCTTTGTTCCCTCTCGCAGCTTTCTCTATTGCCTCCCTCAATCAGCCATGCCAAGTCTATACATACTATGACAAATCTGGCAGTGAGTTTGAGGGGGGTATTTTCTTTTTGCACCACGGCAGAGCCTCAACATGGCAACTGTGCAAAACAAAGTAATGTATATTTCACTCATTCATTTATATGACTAGTGGTGATGCTGCGTTGATGAATATTACCAGAGTAATATCTGGAAAATGTCAGTGGGGGCACAGCAGCCCCATCACTTCTAGTTGAGATGTGGAGTGAGACTGGATTTCAGTGTCGAGATCGTAAAGTGATATTGTAGTTCCATTGCCCTAGTTACTGGATCCAATTTAGGGCATCGCTCAGCCTTAAATTTGTACCTGTCTGCAGTAGTGGGGAAGCCTTGTAAAGCCGTAACAGGATGAGCGATCGACTCATCTGATTGTAATGGGACTGAGCTCACACTGGCCAGCGCTCATAATTTGACCCGGAACAAGCTTTGACAGAAACAGAGCGCCAGATTAAGATGTATTCCGATCACACCTCCCCCTTCTCCTCCTCCAGCAGCCTGGTGTAGCAGTGGTGCCTCTGACTTTTTCCCCGCCGGCTGCTCTTATTTGCTGTGAAATTTCACATTAACCTCCCGTAACCTGCACTGTGCAAGCAACACCAAGGCAACTTTCCAAACCGTGAGCACTCCTCTCAGAAAGATAATCGTTTGCCTTGTCATTTCAGCAAACCCCCCATCCAGGAGATAAACTTAAGTGCTGGAAAGAACAACAATTTGCAGCTGGAGCTTCAGCACCATAGAGACCTTACGATCCCATTCTGCAGTATCAGACGCTTGAGAGATGAGGAAAGCCGGTTTCGTCATCCTCCCTCGCTGGTTATCACCCACCCAGACAGACAACTCAAGATCAAGGGTCCTTGGGATTCAATATGGTTTGGGGTTTAACCGTTTTAACGAAATATAAATACATATCTTTGACAAAGTGACATATTTGGAGTGTAAGGAGCAATGGGTGGATCTGATGAACACAAGCGACAGAGCAGCAACCTTACCGGATGTGGATCTATTCTGGTGTGAAGGTGTTAACAAACTTGTCTTCATAATTCAAGGTCAAGTTTACAGCCCTGTGTTTAAGTGTTCTTAGCAGCTAACTGCATTTTTACCATGGTAGGAGTTATAATAATATTAATGCATTTTATTTAAAGGCGCTGTCGTTGCAACTGAAATACCAGTTTAGTCTAGTGCAGGTGAGAGTTTGGCAATGAAATACCAGTAGACATAATATCCGAATCTGAAGATCTTTTAATGCTGCAGCATGAGCAATCCCCAGTGCGACACAGGAATGACTGAAGAGTCACTGTTTCTGTTGGCACTTATAATGCAGTTGAATTTACATATAGGTCTGACATCCTGCAGCCCCCGTTCCAGGTGTCCCCAGATGTTGTGTTTGATCAAAGGGTCATTGTCTTATCCTGCATCAATGGGCTTGTATGGCGACGCCCCTGGTGACAAATGGTCCTGCAATACGCATTGAGGACAGACAGCCATTTGCCCACAGAAATACATGATTAAATAGAAAATTTCCCTCACAGCGCCTTTCAAAGCACTCAAGGACACATAACAAGACATTCATAAACAACAACAGTACATCAAGTAAATACATCAAACAGTAATGAAGTAGTAGTGACGAGGGGCAACATTGTGGTAGCGATCTGTCAATCACAGGGTGGCCCCACCCTACAGTACTGTTTTTTTTATGGTCTATGTGACTCAAAATGGACCATAATGTACTAAATGAACATCATGCTGGATTGAAGAAGACTTGAAACTAGAGATTGAGACCATCAACTTTACAATGTTTACTGAGATAATAATACATCAAGAGAGAAGTAGGATGTTCTTATAGACTTTCATGTAATCAGACTTCTTTTTACAACAAGAAGAGTTGGCCTCTGTTGGCCAGCAGAGAGAATGCAAGTTTAATGCACCTCAGAATTTATCTGGAAGTTGCTGCCTGACAGATATTTACAAGCAAAGGTACTGTTTGGGGGGTGGGAGGAGTTGAGCTCACAGTGCAGTTCCATTTTAGGAGTAATGAAAGTCATAATGTCAAAATTCATCTTATACCAAAACACTTAAGAAAGGGTCAATGGGATTCAATGCGGTTTGGTTTTTAACTTTGTCTACAAAATGATGATAATAGATATACAGATGTGATTAGGCATAATTGAATATGAATCCCCTTTCAGGAGGGGATTGACTGGAGGATGAAAACCCAGTTTGCATTTTTCTATTCATGAGATGTTACATTTAACATCCTCATGTGTTTTTTGGGCACCAGCTATCATACCTCCCAAGGACAGTGAATGGCAGGCGAAGAGTCACCATAATATAGAGCCAACTTAAAGGGGCCCTATTATGCTATTTTTCCACAAGTTAATATAAGTTATTGATGTCTCCAAACCTGGTCTTTGAATTCCTCAACTGGAAAAAACATTCGGAACATGTATTTCGGAGTGGATCACACTCCTCATTTTCAGCTTTTTTACCCCACTTTTTCAAACGGGTGATTCTGTCGGGGTGTAGCCTTATGCTAATGAGATGACCCCTGACCCCGCTCCTACTGAGGAAGTGGTTGTGTCTCTCCGCCCCATGCTGTCCGCGTCCAGCTTGTTGCCATGGTTATGGTTCTACGCTGCAAACTAACAGCGGTCCAGCCGTACCGCTTCGAACCGGACTCCGACCCAGAACCAGGACCGGCTCCTGTAGAAGTTCCGACGCCGCGGATGCAGCAGGACGAACCTGGATGGTTAGTTAACATGTCTGTGTAACGTTTTGGACGGTAACTCGATGTGTTAGCGTAGCTAGCGCTAGCCACAATGACGCTAATGCTGCGTTCTTCGCTCTATAAGTAACGTATCTGTGAGCTATTTTCGGCAACAATTAATATCGTTAGTAGTGCCGTGTTGTTGACAGTTCATTGTTGCATGTTTTCGAAATGGGGAACATCATATTTAAACGGATGAAAACCCAATGAAAACAGCGTCCTGTATGCGGGCAGTTTGTTTACATCACATTAACGGGATTAAAAACTTGATCCTCTACACATAAAGATATACAAGCAACAGGATTTGGTCAGTATCATGTCGTCCTCCAGAATTATGTGCTGAATTGTGAATTATAGGCTGTGTGCTGTGTTTTATAAACGTGATTGTGCTCCATCTCAACATTATGTGCTAAACTTACTGTTACAAAATTCAAACATGAGGTTTACACCTCAGCTTGTCAGCAAAGTCAGTCAGGTTACCATATTAACAAGATTTGTTGTTGAAATGCTCAAATTCTGTACTATATTCATCTAGGTGACTAAGTGGGCCTTCAGACACCGAACATGTCTGCTGCATGGAGACACCACAGGTAATGTTACTTTGTTACACCAAGTTGTCTGTTGAGATTATTATTCACATAACATGACGATTATCATGATTCACACTAGGTAAGAAGACGGATGCAGCAGCTGGAGGAGGAAGAGGCATGCATGGTGGGACATCCTGGTTGGAACTGTCTGTCTGAATGTTCTCTCTCCAAAACGCATGAAATATACAGCTGGTTATGGTGCTTTACACGTAAGAGGAATACAGCAGTCTGTTGTTTGTTTATCAATTGTGTTTTATAAAAATAAATCCCTCTATGCAACATATTATGCAGTCTTCCTGACCATTACTTCAGTAATATTAACCATGACACATTTTACAATTACTGTAAAGACTTTATTGTCAAATTAATCAGCAGTTGAAATTCACAGTTATATCAGAACACAAACGCAAACTGTTTGTGGCCGACTCTGCAGGATCATATCAAGCTCTTCTGAAGTCAAGGAAGAGCTGCCCTCCGAAGTATCCTCCTCCTCTACCGGGTCCAGGCGAGCTCTCTGTGATGGTCTCCTTATTGGAGTGGTTGTGAAACGGGTCTGGAACCATGGCTGCCACCAAAGTCCTTGCAGGACACAGTAGCTGTAACAGAGTTGTATGGAGGAATGAAACCCATGATATCACATAATAGAAATACACATCTGCACAACTACTAGTAGTTGCTGTTAAACCTGATCTCAAGTAGGCTACATGTCAGGCTACACACCTTTACCTGTCCTCCTAGACAGCTGACTGCCAACAGTAGCTGTGGTGGGTCGGTGTGGGACGCTGATGTTAGCTGCTGCTCTGTAAGCAGACAGACAGTCAGACAGACAGTCAGAGTTTACCACCACATCTGAAATGTGGAACACGTTACTATTTCACTATAACTGATGTTGTGACGCACCAATAGCTCGTAAAATCCCTTCGTTAGCGGTGCAAAAACAAACGTTTGGTGACGTCGTCTTTGCATCGGTGTGTAAACAAACACAGATCAGCTGCTCTTGCTGCCGCATTCGAGCTACAAAATGTTCCCAAGCAAACTGATGTCTAGCGTTATTTTACAGGTTTGGGCCCCCGCAGTACTACGTATCGTTAACGGTCCTCAATATCAATACAATGGAAGCTTTTAACGCAACACGCCAATGCTAACTTTAGCGCAACACGCCAATGCTAACACACCAATGCTAAGAAAGCAACGGTAAACTGTAACACAGCATATTACATAATATTTAGTAACTTACCGCTTCAGTGTCTGTGGTTGGCTCTCGGACTGTCGGTACTGATCCAAACTTTAGCCTCAGGTTAGAGGCATATCCTGAGCTGTAGCGACCCATGTTGTCAAAGCTCCTGTCGGTGAATTGCGTCGCACACACAAACACTCTTTACGGACGCGTGTGCGCACATTTCCATCGTAGATGCTCCGACGATGCCAGTAAATATCAGCAATTGGACTGCCAACTCGCTTTCCGTTGATTTTGGCATTTTGGTCCACTGGTTTGTACATCACACTGACAGCCAACAGGTATGGGGATTATGTGGGCGGGACCACACAGGTGGAGCGATTCTAATGAGCCGAGATGACCCATATAAGGCACAGCAAAATTTGGTGCTGACGTCATTTAGTGGACATTCTGCAAACCGTTCGTTTATCGGGAGGATTTCTTTCAAACTGAGAAAGTGAAAAAGGGAGATGGTGGTCTTTTCTGATACTGTGGGGACTTATTGACACCCCAGGGACCCATTTTAGGGTTGAAAAACATGGAAAAGTCGATTTTTCATAATAGGGCCCCTTTAAGTCTCTTGGTATCTCAGTTAAGAATGTCACATGCAGAAGTGAAGGGCAGAAGATATCAAAACAGGCTGGCGAGCAGTGAAAGGGGATTACCGATTTGTGTAGAGACAAATGTGACTAATTATTGTGAAGTTGTTTTGCTGCAGACAGGCAGCTTTGAAAAGAGAGAGACTATGGAACATAGCGGTGGACTTTGCTTCCTTGTAGTCATCAAAGTCCTCTGCTTAATGACTCCTGTTCAATTAAAAGCCCATTAGACAAGAGGTGACTGGTTCCTGCATTTAACCTTATCCCTGCAGTGCTGCAGTCACCTTTTGCTTAGAGGACACAATTACAAAATCAGAAACAGTCGTTCATACAGTATGAATCATACTGTATGAGGTGGAAAAGTGCTTTCAACGGCACCAAACGCCCTAAAAATCCTCACTGGTGCCACAACAATGCTGGCAGTAACTGCTGTTCTGGCCAGACATGAATCCATTTTCCTTTTACTCACAGTGCTTTGATGTTTCTCTTTAAAGAATGGCTTCAGTGATGTTGAAAACTGTGTGTGTACACAGTGTATTGATTTGCATTGAGCTTCTCAACAAACGCACCAAGTCTTTATCATAACTGTCATGACTGAGGCTTTACCTTGTTCGACAGCAACATCTTTTGTTTTTGTGTGCGAGGAAAAAAAATATTGTTGAAAAGAGACAGATCAAGAAGTGTACTGTGATGACAAGCCCCCTGAAACCAGCACTAAACCCACCAACACACAGTCAGCCCCCATTTTAAACTTCCTTTTTGTCTTAGGCCCATTTTCTTTTTATTAATAAAAGGAATTTCCTAAATCCCCTCCATTCCAGATTCACTTTCAGCTAACTATTAATTAGCAAGCTTCTTTTTACCCGCCCTCCTCCTCCCCGTTCCACTCTCGTCTAATTTTTCTGTGCGAGAAAAGAGCTTGGAACAAAGCAGCGCGGATGAAATGAATTGTTATCCCAGCTAAAGCCCTCCGAAACCTCTCTTGGCCATCAGATTTCCTCCCAGTGTGCAGTGTGTCTGCCTGTCGCCATTGTTCTTTGACACTGTGTGATATGAACACCACTGGCAGCCCTGATTACAACCCCCCCCCCCCCGGCACACACTCTCTCTCTCTCTCTCTCTCTCTCTCTCTCCAATCCATCTCCTGAAGCCGTCACTGTATCAGCTGTAGTTCACTCTCTAAATAGAACATGCATTTTAAAAGAACCATTAAGGCTCCTTGCCGGGTGTCCACTGGGTCTCTTTCATGAAAAAAACAAAATGAAGTAATACATGATTCCTTTTATTGCAACATTATAACTTGCTCTTCAACCATCCCCATTATCTTCCCTGTGTACTTTCATGTAGGGATTAGTCGTGTCTTCAATCATTTTTCTATTGTGTGACTCCCCATAGCAGAGGCTAAACTAACTCTACTGCACTGACAGAAGAGCGAAGGAAGGAGGAAGTGCAGTTATGAAACGAGATGGATGAAGAAGATGAAAAGTATCAGGAAGTAAGGACGGCCTGTGTCCGAAATGACTCCCTACTCATATGTAGGGAGCTCTCCATGTTGTAGTTCTATCTGAATGTTAAATGATAGTTATAACCTATATAGTGGACTCAAAGTATCCCACAATTCATCTTGAAAAGTAATGTACAACCAATGGTCACTAACTGAGCATTATATACCATCATGCATTGTGCTGAAGGAAAAATGAGGGACAGAGAGAGCAGCGTGATTTAGACAAATCCTTGAAAATTACATATTTAATGGATAGAGCATCATAACACAGACACACTAATAATAAATTAACCAATTTTGAACTATGCATAATTGAGTTGAATTTAAATCATAGAAAAGTGCAATTTGAACTCTATTTAAGTAATTATACTTAAGTACATGGCCATGTATGTGCTAATAGACATTACATGCTTGATTAGTACAATAGTCAATAATAAAAAAATTTTTTAAAATATATATAGATATTATTAAGTATGTATTATAGTACAAATATTTTAAAGTTTGTTTAAAGTGCCATGATTAAGATATACTTACATGTATGATGTTACTATACTTTCAATATATTTCCAGATAGTTCACAAACATTTGAAATACACAAAGTGTATTTATTTTTCACCTGGGAATCAGCTGCAGCAGGGATTAGAGTGGCAAACCAGTTCCAAGCGTGTCTGACATTACACGACCCCAAAAGGGGGAAACAGGTGTGAAGCTGTAGTTGGGAGAAGAATGTACATGACAGGAAATGAAAAGAAACAGAAGGTGGACATACTTTTTGGGCCTGTAGTCGGGGATGCTCCTGTCTAGGGAGATACGGTCACTGAGCTGAGCGTTGTAGCCGTACTCCTCGTATTTCCCCTCGGCATCACGACTGTCCTCTCCCAGAGTGGCAGCAGCTCCCCCCTGGCCAAGGCCTCCGGGTCCCTCCACCAGCCCCATAGGCTTTGCCAAACCTGCCAAGAAAATGACACCACAGAGAGATAATCATACCGATGTACACGGGGAAGACGTGCATCCATAGGGCGATCCAGGTGAGAAGAGAGGGCAAGCAGAGGGCTGACTGATTGACATTCTGCAGCAATGTGAGGAGACTGGAGTATGGCAGCTCCGAGACCCAGCGGGCTCATCCATGGTGCATCATTACACCGTCTGTCAATGAAAACATTGCAAAACACCCACCGGACCCCGCCGACACAGACATGAGCAGGACAGCCAAGAGACGGTGCGAAGGCCAACGCTACCATAGAGTTAGTTCATAGTGCACTCTGTGAGCAGGACTGAAGATAGGCATGAGATGATATGAACATTTCCTGTCACGATATTATCCTAATAATAAAAATGTGCTTAAAATGCAAAATGTCATGAAAACATACTGGAATGACTTTACCTGACATTCTGGTTACAAACAATAGTTTTATGGTATCACAGACATGGTTTTTCATAGAATAACAAGGAAACAATGTGATATGACGTCTGTTCTTTGTCAAATGATAATTCCTGCATTTCTAAAATCAGGCTCCATTTTTAACTTAAGCTTAACTACTTAACTACAGCTCTTTCAAGTAATTCCTGATCAATTCACAATTCACAATTATAACGATAATGTAAATTCACCACGGTCAACCTATTGTGAGTGTTTTTATCGCAATCTCCAATACAATCCTATATCACCAAGGTACCAAGGAGAACGTAATAACTCATTATTGTAACAAAGTTGTGTTTTTTGTGTACTGGTACTTTTTTGATTTATCTTTTAAATGTATAATACTACTTCTAGAACTGAAGAAGACATTTTCAAAAACATAGTATATTCCCAAACCCAGAATTGCCCATGAGGTCTCCAATTTTTGTTTCATATGAGGTTCATGAATTGTTTAATATGTAGGATAATTTATGCCTGTTCATTTTAGTTGCTTATCTGTTTCATCTGTTTATCTAGTTGACGTATTTGGCTGATATTTGCTGGGGAAGCTGTAGTTTGGGAATCAGTGCACCTGTGGGTATTTAGGGAGCGAGCCTCAGCCACAGGTGTAATCGATGGAACGGGAAGCACATGTACCGTTTTTTGACCGCTCAGTGACAGCTTCTTGGGTTATATTTTGCCAGAAAAAGTTAACGCAGATTATCAATGTTTTTTTTTTTAGCTTACTGTGAAATAAAAAACAAAAAGCAGACGGACGATCTCGGCTTTTGTTTTGTAACCGAAGGAGTGAGCGAGTGAGAAAGCCACAATCCCGAAAGACCGTGATTATTATTTGGAAACAGAAAATAAGTCACAACAGTCTGTCCAACATACAACATCCTCTGTCCCAGGATGCTCCATGGACTCAAGAAAAACCCTCTTAGAAAACGATTTTAAAAGGAAAATGGAAGAAATCTCAGGACGGACCACTCTCCCAGGATGGACAGTAGCTTTTGTATGTTGTGTGTACAGAATAAATAAATGATTACAACATCATCAAGCAGTGATAGTAACAGTATGGTAAGAAGCAAAGTCACACGAAGAGTTGCTGCAGTTCCACGTCCAGAGGAGAGGCACGCTGCAGTCAGCTGACACGCTCACTGGAAGAGATGCCGGTTCTAATTCCATCCACCAAGGACATGTTCTCGGTTGGGTTTGTTTTTTTCTTTTTGTCAGCAGGATTATGGAAAACATGCCTGGACTGATTTTCCCCACACTAAAAAGCATCACATCTGAATCACAAATCATTTGTTTTAAACTTTCGTTAACATTGCTAGATAGTGAATTTGCCTTTTAGTGTTCATGTGATTAAATTTGCTAATATGACGGTCCATCATTCACAAGTCATGCTACTGAGCTGGGAAGCTACGTCGTTATGGCAACACCTCATATCAAGATCTATTCTTTAAATAGCAGCTAGCAGCAAAAGCTGTCTCATGGTTTCAATTTGCATTTTATCTATTGTTCAAATACCGTCTTCAGCCAGCAGGGGCACGTTTAACTGGTGGTGGTATTTTCATGATTCTGTCCTGCCAGTGTTGCTATCTTGATGAATGAAGTGCATTTAAAAACCCTGCTTTTTTTCTTACTGTCATAGTTGACTGATATAATGTCATATTTTGCACTTTGTAGCACTTCATTGCATCTCTGTTGTGTACAGCTACGGGTTGACTTAGCAATTAGGCGTGCTTGAAACTTGTTCTTGTGAAATCCTGACTGTACTGATAGTGATATACTGTTGCACTTTCTTCTGACAAATGTACTTGTAAGTCACTTTGGTTTAATTGCCCGAAATGAAAATGTAAATATAGTGGTGTGAAGATGAGTGGCATCGTCAGGTCATATAAGCCCTGAATATAATTTGAAATGAAAGACCGCAAAAATCGACAAAAAGCGTAATAACTCCAGCCCATGTAGTATTATGTAAATGTGATAATAGTACTTGAGCAAACATACAAAAGTACTATCATGAAAATGCACATAGAACCAATAACCAAAAGTAAAAGTATTCCTTAGTAAAATATATATATTATTGTATTCTAGTTATTGTTGGATTAATGTGTTAATGTGTGTGATCGATTTAATGTTGCAGCTGGTAAAGTCGAAGCTCATTTTAAACATTTTCTATACTGCTGTTTAATCTATAATCATATATGATCAATAATTAGTTGATTATATTTTATTTTATTTATTTATAATATCATCATTTATTAGTTGGCTATATTTTATTTAGTTTAATCTATAATAATCTATCATAAATTCTTTGTTAATTATATTTTATTTAGTTTAATCTATAATTATACATAATTTATTTGTTGATTATATTTTCTTTTGTTTAATCTATAATAATACATAATTATTCCTTAGTTAATTATATTTTATTTGGTTTCATCTATAATTATACATCATCATTTATTTGTTGATTATATTTGATTTAATCTATATAATTAATTTAATCTATAATAAATAAATGTAGTGCAAGTACAATATTTACATCTGAGATGAAGTGGAGTAGAAGTATAAACTAGCATTAAATGGAAATATTCAAGTACAAGTCCAGTAGTAATTCAGCACATTTTTAGTGACATTCCACCTTTCTGAACATAAATGCAATTAATAACTGTTTTTTTAAATATATATATATAATTAATAACAACTGCTATTTTTAACATCACATTTTATAATTCCCGAATGTCCTCAAGTCCCCGGTCAAGATGTCATTTTAACACACTCTCACCCCTGTTGTGTTAGATTAATAGCAGATCATGTAACGGTGTGGAGCTTTCAACTCACTTATATCAATGTTTCTGACATAAAGATACACACTACACTCACAAATGTATCAAATGTGAAATGATTTTTCTGGTGAGGCTCAGGATGTTGAGATGTGGTCCACAGTAAATACAGTATGAACTAAAAGCAAGTGAAAAGATCCCATAGGACTTTTTTACCATGTGGTAATATTACAAAAGTTACAGTTTCTCAATTAATTAAAAAAACATGTAAACGTAATTTAAATTCTACCGAGACCTTAAATACAACATGGAGCCACTAGATTTTAACTGAGCCCCTATTGGCTCCATTTGGCTAATCACAGAATTGTGCAGCCAAACTTTAACTGTGGAGTGGTTATCTTTCAAACAATGTTTGTGCCTTGTGCACAAGTGCACAAACAATCCCAGAAGAGAGGCCAGATAGCAACTGTGTCTGTGTGCTTAATGGTGAATTAGAGTCGGCCCTTGACTCCATCATGTTAGGCTTTTCTGGTCCAATAAAACTATGTGTCCGAGTTAAAATACCCCTCTGCTCTCATTAAAATTACTCATGACTTTGATTTATGGTCATCATCGCTTTGGTACGTTGAAAATGACATTTGCAAACAGGGAAGGAGAAATGTGGTAGTTATCAAAGTGAGGTCTTGGCTGATGTAGAAAAAAAAGCCTGTTCAATTATTCAAAACTCTAAGGGACTATACAAACTTTTTAAGTGTGGAGAGGACTTTCCTTTTTTTCTCTGGATTTGGTTAGGACCCTCTTTTATAACTTAGATAATACTTTCCTGATTTTCCAACTAGGGGTGTGCGATATAACGATATTAGATCGTGAACGATTAAAATGTCTCAAATGTCTCCACGATCTGCCTTTACAGAGAGATCCTTAGTATCTTGTTAACGTCCTTAGGATGACGGCTGTTGATGGTTATTGTTTTATTTATATGAGGCCAAATTGTCATCTTATGGGTGTTTATTGATCGGGTGGTTAGGCTAAGAGGTAGCATAGGTTTCACTTGTTGTCATAGCAACGGCAAACATCTGGTCAACGTTTTTACTTTCATTATGACTATAATAATAAAGAAGCAAATTTGCTACTTTATAAATTTGGGACATTTTTCGCTGAATAATGCACACCTCTCTCGACTTTTTTAAAATTTTTAACTACAGTGGCCCTGATACTACGTCGTACCTCCGCCACTACGCTGAGCTAAAAGGTTTACGGCACACGCTGTGTCTCTTCTCCTCCGGTTTTGGTGTATTTTTGTAGCAGAAACAGCGCCACCTAAGGGCCTGGAACATGCACTGTTTCTATTGTGAGAATGTTACATACTGTCTTCTATCTCTTATGAGAATGTTACATACTGCAAAAAACATAAAGTGAATAGACTGGTTTTGCTGAGGATCTGTGTCTGATAAGCTACCTGTGTAATAACCTACCTGTTACAATTCCTACCAATGTTTGTTTTAATGTTATGTAGCAAGAGTGCACTTTACTTGAGTGTTGTTGTTTACCTTTTGAAACCAATGTTCATTTTGGGAATTATGCAAGTCTGATTGTACTTGAGTAAAAGTCTAAACCATGTCAAAATTCTTGTTGAATGTTCCTAATTGCACTTGCACATTTGATTAAAATCTGTTTGAAAAGGTACTTTGGCCTAATTGGTCTGTTATTCTTTCAGTTTTGTTACCTGGTAGGGCTATATTTTTTAAATAGGGAAATTAGTTTGGTTGTACTCTTCAGTAACTTGCAAAATAGTCTTAAAAACCAACATCAAAACGAATTGTGATAAGATCGTGGATCGTGATCCTGCCTGAAAAATCGGCCACCCCTATTTCCAACTCAAAACTAACATCAAACTTAATAACTTAACTAAATAAGAACAATAATGTTTACATAACAATAATTACACACACTGCTCAAAACAATGGAGGGAACACAAAAACAAACAAAAACAATTCTGGAGGAGGCATATTCCAAAATTGTGACCTGTGTTCACCCCAGATCATTTGTGGATGCTTCTCGAACCTGTCCTGATTTTCTGTAGTGGTCGCTGCACTGGGTAGTGGATGGACACTGGATAGGGCAGACATGTGGGCTGGTTACCTATAGAGGGTGTTTGAAGCACTATGTTGTCATGTTGACGTGAACAAGCCCTGTTCCTTTTTTCAGGACGTTGATGATGAGGAAGGTTCGTACAATGATGTGCCAATGGGGATCCTCTGCCATGAACAGGAAAACATCACTCCACAGATGCAGTCTCTTCACCACAATGCATCCTCAGTAGGAATCATCTTGGATGGAAACATTGTGATGGATGTTGAGAGCCTGCCCCAGTCAATGTACATTGTCTTCGGACTTACCTATGCACTGCATCTCAACTACCCAAAGTAATTGTTTTTTTTTCAACAGGTACTTCTGAACTTAGGTAAGACAGATCTGAAACCTAAACTTCAAACACATAAGAATCAGTTTGCAATGTAAGATCCAGCATCTCCTCTTCCCAAGTCGTCAAATGTGAGGTAAAAGTAAAGTAAAGTGATGAGAGAGGGCAAAGACAGAGGGACTACTGTCAGTTTTATTTTTCACCCTTATTCTGATTTTCTCAAATGCTTTTTTATTTTATCCAAAGAAACATTTTTTGTTAATGATCCCATTTACAATTGCCTAGATGGAGGAGTGGGGTAGAGAAAGGAAAGGGAGGTAGAGGTGGAGGGGAGAGTATGGGCTCTACATACAGGTATCTGCTCTCCGTTATTTTCTTCACCCTCCCGTTCTCTCTTCTTTCATTCTCACACACATTTGTTATTTGTAAATGTTAAGATGCCAGTGTTCGGCAGGGCTGAGTTTTATCTTGCCAGTTTGTCAATCAAATTTGAAGAGGCGCAGTACAATATTGTGATGATTGGAGGTATAGAGGAAGATATTTATTTTTCTTTTCCTGTCATCACTGAGGAATCTACACACTAGAAGCCTATTAGGCCATGGCTGTGTTTCTTTTGTTGCTGAAAAAAGACATGTTCAATAAAAGAAATTGGATTGCAGTTGTATGTATGTACTTTACACGGCTATTGATTGAAAGACATATTTTGAGATTCAGAAACTAAAAAAGTTAAGTTTGGCCAGTTAGGATATACAATTTAGTTGAATTGATAATGGAGTAATGCTTACTTAACAAGCTAAGTTAAATAAATGGGTAGGGAATGATTATTTAAACTTCAGTTACTGTAACTCCGTTATTAGTACATTCAACGTAAATGTTCTATTCCATTCCAATCTGGGCCCAAGTACATTGAACGTAGTCCACTTCACTTATTCAACTAATACTTCATCACTTAAAAATGTTAAGGCAACGAGTTACCTTGATTTTTTTAAAGTAGATTCTAAGTATCCGGGTTTACAGTGTCGTAATATTAGCAGTAGTAGTAATATTAACAGTAGTATTAATATTAGTAGTCCATGGTGGCAGGCACAGCCACATTTATATGTATGCACTCTCGTCTGGGTGGCTCCTGAGTCCTGGGGAATCTCCTCCCAGACCTGGATCAGGGCAGTGAGCTCCTGGACAGTCTGTGCTGGTACTTGGTGGCGTTGGATGCACCGATACATAACGTCCCATAGGTGCTCAATTGGATTTTGGTCAGGGGGGCGTCAGCGCCAGTCAATGGCACAATGCCTTTGTCATCAAGGAACTGCCTACACATTCTGACCACATGAGGCCACACTAGTCCTGCACCAGGAGGAACCCAGGGCCCTCTGCACCAGGAGGAACCTACGGCCCACTGCACCAGGAGGGGCCCACTCCAACAGGAGGAACCCAGGGTCCACTGCACCAGCATAAGGTCTACCAATCACCATAAGCATTTCATACTGGTACCTGACAGCTGTCACTGTATCGTTGACTATGACTTGGAAGTCTGTGGGACCAATGATATGCCTCTATAGTCCACCACTGACTCATCACAAACCGGTCCTGCTGAGTGATGTTACAGGCAGCATAACATTCACCACAGTGTCTCCAGACTCTTGCAACACATTTTGCTTGTGCTCAGAGTGAATCTGCTCTCATCTGTGAAGAGAACAGGGGACCAATGGTGGACCTGCCAACTATGGTGGTTTCTGGTGAATGCCAATGGAGCTGCAGTGTTGGGCTGTGAGACCAGGTCCCACTCGAGTATGTCAGGTCCTCATGGAGTCTGTATCTGACAGTTTGGTGAGAAACATTTACACATGTAGTCAGCTGGAGGTCATGTTGTAGGGCTCTGGCAGTGCTCCTCCTGTTCCTCCTCCACAAACAAACAGATAGTAGTCTGCGGCTGTGTTGATGTTCTTCTACGGCCCTGTCCAGTCCTACCTGTGCAACCTGATTGGGCTGTAGGTATCATCTCAGGCTACAAGTAGTAACAAGGAGGCAAGCACAACACAAAACTTTTGGGGGTTGTCTTGCTTTGTAGGTGCTCCCAACTTTTGATCCACACTACTTCCCTGTTACTAATAAGTGGCATATTGGTTTTATCACAAAATAAAGCCCTGACCAGATATCAACCTCTGGTTCTGAAAAGTGAACCAAAAAAGTCAAATTACCATAAACTTCCCACCATCTCTACCACCCTACCGATGCAATGAGTTACTACTCTCACTTTAACACAGACAAAATCCAAGATGGCGATGGCCAAAATCTGAGATGGCGACGGGCAAAATGCCGAACTCGAGGATTCAAAACCGTAGTCCTTACAACCAAAGGGTGATTTCACAATGGCTACGTCATCTTTTTACATACAGTCTATGGCCCTGATGCAGAGACATGATTGTTGTCCTCTGGAAATAGTAAAAACAAACCTTTATACTATCTGTTGTCAACTTTATCCATATTGTTCTGTCAGCTTGCCTACTGTGTGACTATTTAAAATTCCATGAATCGCAGGGTAATGTCAGATAATTGTTATGTGAGCCAAGCTTCCATTGTAGCCTGCGTAGAAAAATTGAGCTGCATCTGTTCTCCAATTCTGCAGATGGACACACAGACAGTAAGTAAACAGTGCATACCAATGAAGAGCTCAGTTCTCAGTGCCACCCCTTCAGGAACTGCAGAGTAATCACCATATTTGGACAGCCTCAAATCCTCGGGTGCTCCTGAAGATTTGTAATTGGAGCTGAACGGTTGCAACAGCGAGAGGGATTTAGCATGTCCGACACCAGCCAACGTGGTGGCATTTTGACAAGTATGGGTGGGGTTCACGTCATGGACAAGCCATCTGGCATAGTGGCCTGTGTCACACAATAACACAGATACCCTCCAGAGCTGGAGACTCGAGTCTGGAGGGTGTCTCTGTCGCCGCGTGAGTCTTGGAAGCAGGACAACGCCTGCCAGCTTTGTTTTCTGCTGCATCATTATACTTATCCCCCTGCCTTCCACTTCCTCTGTCTGGTCAAAGGAAATTATATTATGTGATGAGAGGCCTGAAATCTGTTCCACTGTCATCTGTCTGTAGCACTTAAACACAATGTAAAGACTCTAAAGCAATCTCATGGCAGCACTGCAGCAACTTGACGATGTTTGGCTTTTACAGATTTTTGTAAACGTTCTGCAGGGTTCTGTTTTTATGTAGCTGCTGATCTCATTTCAAAAGGCCTGCAGGTTGTTTGAGGTTGTTCATTTGCTCCCCCTAGCTCTAATTTATCATTTATGTTAGATTACCTGGTGAGATTTGTTTGCTAGAATCTCATACATTTAAAATGCATACATTTATCAATTGAAAAATGCTTATTTTACACAGCAGCATTTATTTCTAAAAATGGATTGCGTACAAACAAAAATAGAAGCTTTTAATTAATTTCTTAAAAGAAGAATTGGACCATGTACATACGTGGGACAGAGCTCTTAATCCACAGTGTAATGCTTTTTGCTCACAGCGACTGCATGAGTAAAAAATTTATGTAGCCGTCATTCTGTGAGGCACTTTGTATAAAAGCATCCAGCAAGTGGGCTGTTATGTTCTGGTTCGAAAAAAAAAAAAATCACAATGACTATAGCCCACGCTGCTCACTGTACTTCTGTGACTAAGATAGCTACAACGCAAACAAAGGCACACGTGTAGTATTTATTAACACCACTTTGTATTATTTTTGGATTAGAATTCTTTCATTCAATGTTCCCTATGTGTACACCTTAGCACTTTCATCATCTCAAAGAGATGGAGTTACAACATCTGCTCCTTCCACTCAGCCTTCATTCCTGAGCAAAGCAGGCTGTGGATCCTTTCATTGTCATGCGCCAATTTGAATCTCATTGCTTCCGAGTATACATCTGTCTTTGTGCTTGTTCCCAACCATCCATTTGTCCAAATCCCCCTGACATGATACATGAAACCCATAACAGCTATAAATTATAGAGCAGCCGTCAGAATCCTGTCTGATTTGGCCTTTATATGATAGAGTCTCGAATTCAAAGATGACCCCATTTTTAATGTATGATTTAAGAGCAGGAGCAGATTTATGCCAGTCCACAGTGATGCAGCCGGGTTCTAAATACTGATGGTGAGGAAGGGGTGGGCGATTCCGTGATCTCTTCAATAAGAGGAAAATAACTTGATCTAGAAAGGCTTCACAGGCGAAAACAAATCTCTGCCACTCATAACAGCAGCAGGCATGTCAGGAGGATAACAACTCTGATTTGGAAATTGGTAGCACTAGACCTCTTAATCACATCTAAACAATGGATTGTTGCCCTTTTGCAAACTGTACAGTAAGCCTGAGAGCTGGCACGACAAACACCATCATTTCATACAAACCGTGTGTTGCTGTGAAATATCTGCTGCTTCGCTTTCCTTGTCCAATTGCCATTTAAATCTGTTTGTTCGTGTGTTATCGGTCGATAATCGACTACCGTAGATATATCAGTATCAGGGCATATGCTGGCCAATATGTGCAGATATAAACCATGAATCTCTGAAGATAGGTGCTGCTGTAATCATTCAGAAACAGTGTCATTATGTAGTTTGGCCAGCGGAGAGAAAATGAAATAAAATACTAAGCTGAATGATAAAATATGTGAACAGAAACATTAAAATATTAAGAAATTAAAAAAAACAACAAAGACAAATCAGGACTTTGGCATACTTGGCATTGGGCAAAAAAATAGTACTAGTGTACTGTAGTGTTTTAACTATTCACAGACTGTACAAAATAACATTATATTCAAAAGATGTACCTCAATGAATCAAATAAAACAATGCTATAAAAATATGCTAATATATAATTGTGCCATATTGTTTGTTGAAAGAAAATGGAGGTTTGCATGCAATGGAAGGAAGTCGAGACCAAATGAAGTGGAAGTCTGGGGACATAATAAGTATGATACTCACAAACTTTTAGATACCAAATATCAAATGTGCTCCATGTAAAGTCAGAGAAATTTTAAGGCCATTTGTATCCATTCAGAAGGCATACTCTGTTCATATCTGAATAATGTATCTGCATTTGGCTCCATCCATAGGACTGGAGTCATAAACTTTTTCAACAATCAAAGTGCAGAGAGGCAATGAAAATCTATTTACACCATCAATTATCAAGCCTGGCATAGTGGCCTCCTTCATCGGATGTCATCATTAAATGTTGGAAATGTAATCACTGCGTGACTCCAGGCCAACAGTGTAAATAAGATGAATGCTCGCTCCATCTCACATTGCCATTATTGTCTGTGGCTGACTGCTGATTGTCGGGTTAGCCTCCAAATTCGTTATCAGGATTCCTCAAGGCTGAACAGAATTGATTCTTATCTGACTCTGAAACCAGGGCCTCATCTACATACCGTTAATGGAATATATTTCGTTTCATCATGCTCCGCCGTGCTTCCCAGCGACCCGTCTCCATTACACACCAGCAACAACATAGGCACACGGCGATGTGTATCGCCGAGATCCAGTCAGAGCATCAAGTGTGTGTCAGCGTGGAAGAGAGGCAGAGTGTGACATTCCTCATTTCTCATCAAGTCCTTGGCCCTGCAGGCTTAGCATATAAACAGTGTTGGTTTCTTTGCCATAATTGGGCGTTATAGATAAGAGGCATATCTGGTGCTGCAGCTGGGCCTGTGAGGCTGCCATCCCATCAGCACCTACACACTGCGAGGAGGCCGGGAGTGACATGCATGGCTGATGACAACAGCCTCAGTAGGACCGTGTGTTGAGGGATAACAGCCAACCTCTGGCAATGACACATCCAACACCGGTCAGAGGAGAGAACTGAATAGTAGCATATAGACTCACTAATAGTAGAATCTGTTGTTTTTTTTTTGTTTTTTTTAAAGAAGCTTGTTTTCGGCTTCTAATGGCGGAATGGTCAAAGAAATAAAGGCGATGAAAAGGAGGCCAGGTAGGTTTAATTTTAGTCTGATTTAAGTTTAACCTTGAGACCATCAGAATGAAAACGATGAAACTGTAAAACACGCTGGGAATAAGTTAATCGTGGTGAATTCCATTAATGTGATTATATATATATATATATATATATATATATATATATATATATATATATATATATATATATATATATATATATATTTATACATAAATATTGTCAGGAGTGAGTTGAAAAAAAAAAAAAAATATATATATATATATATATATATATATATATATATATAATCATTCTCTAAGAAATGGATGTAGACAGGTGGATCTGACACACAAGCAGCAGAGCGGTACACAGGCAGCAATCTAACTGGATCTGGATTCTGGTGTGAAGCTGCTTCTTTAATTCAAGGTAAACTTTACAGATAAGTGTTACAGGTAGCCTAAAGCACATGCTGCTTTCTGGTCTATTTGACTCTGAATGGATCATAATTCCTGAGATGAACATCATGCTGCATTGAAGACGTGAAACTGGTCATTGTGACCATGAAGTCATGTTTACTAAGATAATAAATCCAGTGAGAAGTAGGGTCACTTTCTCACAGACTTTCATGAGTTCAGACTTCTTTTTACAACCAGAGGAGTCATAATACAGTATTCAGGTTTAAGGCACTTTCCCCAGTGAAACACAATATTTTAACAATGTACAGTTATAAAAGGGATTTGACTGTTGTCCAATCAAATGTGGGTGGGCTTTGAATGTAGAGCGTTAACCATAACCATAAGAAAGGCTGCCAATATATGATGAGTAAGGATGAGATCATGCTGGCCGTTCGATGCCTGTTTAAGACCACTTTTTACAAGATGCCCTTTTTTTTAATCAGCCTTCAACCAACTCACAGTGCTAATGTTAAGATAAATTACCTATTGATCAAATCTGTAGCAATATTTGTCATGTCAGCCAGAAAATTTGAGGAAATGAGCAGACTGCCTTTGTCTGAAATCCAGACAAATGCCTTGCATACAGAGTGAGTTTATTTAATCATGCTTTCTCTGCGCTAACTGAATATCAACACATTGTGTTGGATATCTCTGGCATCGTTGACAACTTTGACGTTAAAAACATGCTTTTTTATTTCTTTCTAAATATTGAAGGATAATCGTATTTGAGTTGAGTGTTCATTTGGCCCAATCAGATTCACAGGGCTTCAGCAGGTATGTACTGACAAAGAGGTATTTGCTGGTTATGATGCACTTAAGGTCAAAACTGTGACTTTGTAAGCTTGTTAACCAGCTTAAAACCCTTCCTCATGTGATTACTCATAGACGGTGGCACCCGCAGCAGAGCAGTGCTGCTGATCAACCCCATGTTGCTCATTTCTGCGCAGATTGGCCTGCTGATAAAGCTTGACCATTGTTTTCCTGTTGGTAGTCTGGTGACTCTCCATCGGAAGACTATAAAAAAGGAATCCTACTACTTGTTTATGTCCTTCAAATCTAATTGGGCCTCTCTGTAGCTCCCGTGGCATGCCATTGGTAGGCAATAAACAACAGAGGGAATGGGCAATTACTTCATATCGCTGCTGGACATGGTAATAGTTATTGGCACGCTGAGTCCTCCTCTCACCATAGTTATTCCCAACAGCCACAGAATACAATTTGTGGTCTGTGCACGATGTAGAAAAAGGGGCAGTGACCTGGGATATCAGGATATGATTAAGTATGCCATTAAAGAGCTCAAGACAAATCATGGAGGGATTGTGACAGCCAGCAAACGTTTCCAGCCTGTGTGCACTCCTGGGTACACATTGCCGCTGTCAAAGAAAAGTTACGTAACTGCAATTGATGCCTTTTTCTGTTTCAGCCTTGGATTGCATAGATGTGTGCCCCGAGATTTTGTTTGCAACTTATAAATTTGAATTTGTCACGGCTGACATTGAGCAGCTGGATTTGTCGAATTGATAAATTTAGCTTTTTGTTGTCTGAATGTTCAATTTTCAGCCTGACAAATGAATTACAGATTTTATTGAATTAATTTTAAACTCACAGGTCCAAGATGCTTTTATGCTCTTGTATTCCTTATTTTAACTGGAAAGGCAGGCGACTGTGCCAGCTCCCCACTTAGTGCATTGCTTGATTGTCTCCGCAGCCCAGCAGCAGCCGTTACTCTAACCCAGCTCCCTGGAGTCAACCGTGCTGCAGAGGGTCAGTTTGAGTGAAAATCATTTATGAAGCTGATAAGAAGATGGAGCTGAATAACATTAACATTAATCGACAGAAAATGCAACTCTTTTGACCGTGTATATCGAGCCTTAAAGGAGAAATCCGGTCATTTTTTACCCCATTTCCGTTGTCCCCAGGGTCATCCCGACTTATTAGAAGCAAAAAACCCGACAAAAATTGACGTTGCCTAGCCCGAGATCTGTAGCCTACCTGCCTGGCAGCCTTCCAGACTCGCTCCAATGCAAACCCATTGGGGCACGTTTTATCTGCTTTCCTGGGCCTCAGAAAACAATTCCAAGACCTATGCAACACAGGTTGGGTCCGTACGTGACACCACGGCACTCGTTTAGCTCAAATAGTGTTGCAAAACGACATAAATATGTGTGTTTTAGCATGAAGTTACTCACCTCAAATCACCCCGTAGACATTAGCAGTAGATAGCGGAGCGCCTGTCGTCCCTCAGTCACCGCAGAAACGAAAACGTTTTCCTCGTAGTTTTGATTTTGTATCCATAAAGAAACGACCGAGCAGTGCAGTCGTCCTGTCCGTAATAAATCCAGGAAGCTGTTATGTCCATATGTATGACTATGTTACAACATAGCAACGATAGCTTACAGCTAGTAACGTGCCGGGCGCTCGTCCATCCCAGTCACCGCAGAAACAAAAACTTTTTCCTCGTAGATTTTGTATCCATAAAGAAACGACGAGCTGCGCAGTCGTCCTGTCCGTAATAAATCCATGAAGCTGTTATGTCCATATGTATGACTATGTTACAACATAGCAACGACTGCTTACAGCTAAACAGTAGCCGAGAGCCAAAAGTCTCGCGCAAGTTCCCGTCTGCCGATGTCCTCACTCTGGAGCTGCTTTCAAGCCAATACAGTGACAAACTTCTTTCCATCGAGCAGTGGCGTCATGTCCATATGACAGTGTAACTAGCGCTAGCCTACATAGTAAGATTGCTTAGCCTGTGTGACAGTTGAAGCTGCTACAGCCACAACAAATTTTGCGCAGTCTCAGTAGGCTAGTTGTGTTGACAGCACGAGTGGGAGTCGCGTGTCGCGTGTGCAGACTGCAGTCTCTCATCAACAGAGTGAGATCAAAGTGACCCTCGCGCGACTGTCCAAGATTTGTCACTGTACTGGCTTGAAAACAGCTCCAGAGTGAGGACGGCAGACGGGAACTTGCGCGAGACTTGCATTGTTTTGGCTCCAGGCTACTGTTTAGCTGTAAGCAGTCGTTGCTATGTTGTAACATAGTCATACATATGGACATAACAGCGTCATGGATTTATTACGGACATGAGGACTGCACTGCTCGATCGTTTCTTTATGGATACAAAATCTACGAGGAAAACGTTTTTGTTTCTGCGGTGAGTGGGATGGACGAGCGCCCGGCACGTTACTAGCTGTAAGCTATCGTTGCTATGTTGTAACATAGTCATACATATGGACATAACGGCTTCATGGATTTATTACGGACATGACGACTGCACAGCTTGGTCGTTTCTTTATGGATACAAAATCAAAACTACGAGGAAAACGTTTTCGTTTCTGTGGTGAGTAGGAGGGACGAGCGCCCGGCACGTTACTAGCTGTAAGCTATCATTGCTATGTTGTAACATAGTCATACATATGGACATAACAGCTTCATGGATTTATTACGGACAGGACGACTGCACTGCTCGGTCGTTTCTTTATGGATACAAAATCAAAACTACGAGGAAAACGTTTTCCTTTCTGTGGTGAGTAGGAGGGACGAGCGCCCGGCTAAAAACGTGCCCCAATGGGTTAGCATTGGAGCGAGTCTGGAATGCTGCCAGGCAGGTACAGATCTCGGGCTAGGCAACCTCAATTTTTGTCGGGTTTTTTGCTTCTAATAAGTCGGGATGACCCTGAGGACAACGGAAATGGGGTCAAAAATGACCGGATTTCTCCTTTAAAGGAGGTGGATACCCTTCAGCCAGCGCTCAGGGGGAAAAGTAAATTAACAATTGCACTTTGTCAAAAAAATAACACAAATTCATGTCAAACTGATCATGATGACGCTGATGTGTAATATGACATCTCAAAGTTAATTAGCTAGTTCCGTTTCCTCTTTTGCAGTGTGTTTCCGCCCCACAGCCGTGATGCTATGTGGTGATACATTGTCCCCATATACAGTCAAGCTAAGTGACTGAGAGGATGCATTGTACTTTCTGAGAGGCGGGGCCTGCTGGCTAGATGCCACGTGCTGAGCATAACCCGAAGTGACATAGTGACCGTCAAATAGCCGGCGAAGCTCGGCGTCGTAACAAGATCATGCAGTCTGCCGCCGCTCAGTTTTGCGGCTCTTAAATGCTGCCAAATTTCCTTAACTAACGACTGTTGAGCAAAATGGACTGTCAGGCCATGTTTTAATATCACAACCAGATAGAAGAACGCATTTTCAACAATGAATAAGAAACATTTACTTTCTCCATGTATTTTTTTCCTATATATGTTCTTGAATGTAGAGTTGTAACCACTTCCAGGGGGCTGGATTGTAGTTAAAGAGGTATCAAGATATCTGTGACCTCTCCTGGTGAGCCGCATGAAATACAGCAACACAAGCCGAAACCCGCCTCCTCCCACACAGCCCCCGTACCTTCAGCCTGACCTATGGTATCCTTTAAGCAGATGATACACTCACAGATTCCCAGGAGAATAGTAAGCTAGTGAATAGAAATTGACTTTACTGATGGATGGGAAATGAATCTGCCACAACACACTGAGGAGGAGTAACACCCCATGATGCTGATTCTCCTTAGGAACAGGACGCTTCAGCGTTTGTAGTCACTGTTTCAAAACGTGTCCTTCGTCACCGTCGAGTGGCTGGGTTGGAGATTTAAAATGTAAAACAGTCTCACGCATGCATCAGTCCCTGTTTGTGCTGCAATCTGGCACAGCATTTCTGTGCCGTTCTCATATAACACCACTGACATTGAAAATGTTATTTGATCCCACTTAGCCTCAACATCCTGTGAGTGAGCACCCCCCCCCCCCCCCCAACCCAAAAAGGGTTTGTTGTTTGTTTTTTCCATTCCATCTGGTGTACCTGTCCAACAGTGTTGATTATCAATAGATTTTTCTGCCTTTTTTAAAGCATATACGGTTGGCTGAATCCGCTATGTGATGACTCCTTGACATGTTTATACAGTCAAAAATGTATTCTGTAGCTTAGGACTGTTCGTCAGACACCACAAGATATTTGAAGGCAATTTTTTACATTTAGTTGAACGATTAATGAAATCATTGACACTAATTGGAAGATTAATCAATCATGATATGTCATATTGTTAATACATAAATATTAACATGTTGAGTTCATTTTGACAAGCTCTCTACGCTTGTATAATGCAGAAATGTGTGTTTAAACAGTAAGTTAATCCATGGGGACATTATGCCATTTTAAAAAGATTTTTGAGGATGTAAGTGTTTGTTTGCTTTAATGCAACTCATGCATTCATTATAATGAGTTAAACTTTTCAGATATCTCATGTACTTTCTACCAGGTCTGTCTTTTCAAGCATCTGTATGAAAGATACTATGAACTTAACTTTGATTGTGTGGATTTCAAACGAGAGAATGCAACCATCTCAGCAGGTAAGGACAGAGTGATTTTAAAGGTTGCCGTTCTGCTGAGGAGACCAAACCTGCCCCTCAAACTAATGGCCATGTAATGAAATACAAGTCATTCCGTTATAGAGCCATTACATTCGACTCCCCTTCAAAACCCAGGCAGCTTGTTAAATCTGATATGTTCCGGTGCAGTGAGCAATGACCTGCTGCTGCTGCTGCTGAGAGTGGGATTCTATATAGAAGTACAGACATCAACAAAAGTTTACTGGAAGTTTACAACAAGTCAATTATGTGTTAGCGGTGTCGCAGTCTGGTAGCCTGTTAAAGTAACAGCCCAGTAAATTCCATCAACACAGTATAAGCACATATACTAAGTGCTGGACTGTAAAACATCACCGTGCTTCATCAGCTCCTTAACACGCTGGCTCGGTGCTTGGTTTTAGTGTTTCATGTGCTGCTATATCACAGACATGAGGCTACAGGCTGACAGTAACAGATGCATGAGTCATGCTTCAGGAGTTCTCAGGAAAACTCCTGGGGGCCTGCAGCCTTGTGTACCTTTTGGGAAACTGTTTGGCCAATTAAGTCTCTGGAAAGTGCATGATGGCAGGCATTACTATGAGCCGGATCCTACCGTTTAACTGGTTGTAGACCACATCCTCCAGCCTCTCCAGCCTCTGGAGAATTGACTGCCTGTCCACCAAGTTGGAAACTTTACCATTCCTGGCTCGCAGCCTCTGGTCAGACATACGCCCTATCTGGATGAGCTCCTCGGATCGGTCCTGGATCCTGCAGTAGACCGAGAAAAGGATAATCCCCACGAACACTAAAATGTTGACCGTCAGCAAAGTTTTGATTTTGCGTGCCACAGCCATGAAAGAGAATATGGTCTGGCTGACTCGAGTCGAGCCCAGCAGCTGTCCGTGTGCGGTGGCCTGCTTCACCACCGTGCTGTGTGGCAGGAGGAGGATTTTCTGCTCGGGGAGAGAAGGTCAACTGGCGCAGACCTGGGGGAGCTGACGGATCCGTTCAGCACCACGGACAGCTCACGAGGCTGCGCTCGCTTCTCGCCGGGGTATCACACCGAGACTCGAGGAGGGGGGGAGCTTTGCTGCTGGCGGCCACGGAGCTCCACTCCAGCCGCCGAGCGATCGCGTCCACGGGCTTCACGAGCCGAAGAAACAGCTGTGCGCGGCTGTCGTCGCTCCTACTACATATTACGAGCACGAAACGACGCCGGAGGAAGCGTTTATCCTCGCGAACAGCACACGGCAGTTGCAAAACATATTTTCTTCCGCAACGTGATAAGTCGCCAGTTCCCCCTAGCCCCGATATGTCTCGTCCATCTTACGGGAGACGCACCGCAATGAGCGCTCGCATAGAAGCATCCTCCCGCTGTCGCCGCTCCGCTGTGGCACGTCCCCCTCCTCGATCCATCTGCAGATAGGAACCCGACGAGCTTATGTCCGGAGAATATGTGCACGCTTCAAAAACAAGGCGGCGTTTCTCTCTCTCTCTCTCTCTCTCTCTCTCTCTCTCTCTCTCTCTCTCTCTCTCTCTCTCTCTCTCTCTCTCTCTCTCTTTCCAATCCGTCTCTCTCGCTCTGTGTTTGTGTTTCCGTCAGTCCATTGGGTTTTCCCTCGTCGGTGTAGCGGGGCAGGACGAGTTGAGAGCAAATTTGCCCTCAAACGCGGTGGGAGAGATGCAGTCGGGCTCTGGCATGCTGCTGTCCTCCTGTGTGCTCTCCTCCTCCCCCTCCTCCTCCTCCTCCTCCTCCTCCAAGCCTCTCCGCTCTCCGTCGGGGAGGGAGAGCCGCCGATGCTGCGTCCTGACGTTCGGAGGCTGAATCATGAATATGCACGAGCGGCGGTGGGCTCGCGCAGGATTAAATAAACGGCGCGACTGTAGAAGCAGCTAAATACTTCCACTTGGTAGAGCAGCCGATCAGTTAGTGAACTGTGAAATTGTGGAGATGCGTTCACGGATTTCTGCTATTTGATCCGTGATGTTCATGTTAACGGTTTCCTCTCATCTCTAGTGCAGAAGCAATTTAAAGCTTCACGCGTCGCATGTTTAGGATGCAATCTGCATGTGCATGCCCCGCGTACATGCATGGTCAACCTGAGGAATAATCATAATTTCACAATCATATGCTTGGATGGAGCTTCAACTCCATTCTATTAGAACAAACAAACATAACCTATGTTTAATCTAAACCCAGTTTACATCCATGTGAAGCACCGTCGGAAAGGAAGTTCCATTTTTCAACACAATCACCGCCTCAAATTGCAGCCCACACTGGTGACTGGACTCTGGGAAGTAGGCCTACAGCAGAAGCCCAGCTGAGAGCAAAATGTCTTTCAGGGCAGAGGAAGTGCTGACCACAGCCATACAGTAGGCCTACAGATTCTCTTCTCACAACTCAATACTGTAACCTCCTGCCATCACAAGCTTCTGATCTCCAATTCCACATGTATAGCTAAAGTAAAGCACATGCAGAGATTTAGACATACAACCAGGCAGCAAAAGTGCCTTAAACTTGCATCCTCTCTGCTGCAAATCAGGGGGCGACAAGTTTATGGTCTCAATCTCTAGTTTCAAGTCTTCTTTAATCCAGCATGATGTTCATTTAGTACATTATGGTCCATTTAGAGTCCAACAGACCAGAAAGCAGGGGATGCTTTAAGGCAGGACTACCTTGTGACCGACAGGTCGCTACCACAGTGCCTCTCTACCGTTGCTACCACGCTACCAATGCAATTAGCTACTAAGATGACTTCAACATTCTACACAGCTCTCAAAATTTACCTCAAATTATGGAAGCTCTCTCTCACAATGTGGTGCAGTGTGTGAACACAACCTTAAAGTCACTGCAATCCGCCATGTTGTTAATTGTGATTTTTATTTTGAGTCATAAAAAGAACACCACACTTGTCTTCCTTGTCTGTATTGTGACAACCCATTGTGTTTAATGATTGTAGCTCATGAGCTTCCTCTCCAGCCTGGCAAGCTCTCATGTTTCTCAGCTCTGTATGACAATTGCGTTTGAAATACCTGGCTTTGTAGGCAGTGTTTAATTAGGATTCCTGCTGCACATGATTCCCACTACAACCGCTGATTAAATTTAAGGTCTGCAGAAAGAGACAGACTGTGGGGAAATCAACATTGCAGCCACCTCAGCCACCATGCAGGTCTCTGCACAGCTGCTTATACAGCAGCTACAGTATCATTGCCTCCTATGCTCCTCTGGAAGATTTTCTGAAGAGGGTTGGAATTTGACACGTGTTTTAACCAGCTTAACCTGGGTCACCGCCAGCTGCAAACTAGTCATCCCACATAAGTCACTTGAACATATTCAGTGGGAAGACGCAGGCTAGGAACTATGCAATATCATAGTCATGTATTCACCAAATCTGTTGACAGCAGGCGACAACCTCTGCTTCTGAAAAGTGAAGCCAAAGCTCAGGTGGCTTAAACTTGCAGTCTCTCTTCTGACCATCAGAGGATGACTCCTCTGGTTGCCAAAGAAGTCTGATTGTATAGAAGTCTATGAGAAAATGACCCTACTTCGCACTTGATTAATAATCTCAGTAAACATTGCAAACATGAGTTCAAGTCTTCTTCAATACAGCATGATGATAATTTAAATTATGGTCCATGTAGAGTAAAATAGATGATAAAGCAGGGTGTGCTTTGGGGCAGGGCTACCTTGTGATTGACAGGTCACTGCCGCAGCCTTGCTACCATTGCCACCACGCTACCAATACAATACGCTACTAAGATGACTTTAACACTTAGCTTTAAAGTTTACCTTGAATTATGAAGCTATAGCTTTGTTAACAGCTTCTCACCAGTAGCCAGTAAGGTTGCTGCTTGGATGCAGCTCTGCCAGTTATGTTCGTCAGATCCACCTGACGCTCCTCCACAGTCCAAATATGGTCACGTCCATTCACTGGTTGCAAAAATTCCTCGATGGTAACGGCCAAAATGCCAAACTGGAAACCGGAGTCGACAAACCAAAAAGTGATGACTAAGTCTACTTCTTCTATACAGTCTATGGCTCACAGGAAACATAACATAGTAGCTTTCACACTCTGCAAAGAATGTAGTCTCTCCATATGAGTGGTGATTTTGTTGAAAGCCCCTAAAGTAGTTTTGCTCAGCATGGTAAAATATGAAAGTCTAAGTCCATCCATCGTCATCATCACAAAACATGTCAAAGTTATTTATATTTTGAAATGAGTTGACATTTTCTTGTTGAAAAAAAAAAGACAAACATCTCCCAATTTGGAGATGTAATGTAAGTGCAAACTTGCAATGTAAACTGAGCAGCCAAGGACAGGTAGCCTCTTCTTCAGCTGTATTGTAGAATAAAGACTATATTAGAGCACACAAGCGGTGACAAAATCTGTCCACAGAACTGTAAACACCAGACAAAGTACTTAAACGTCCTTTGTGGTCCCCACATTTTGCCATGATGACACACACAGACCCACAAGGTGAAAACAATACCAACCAGACATTTAGCATGTAAACAAACCCATCTGGACATTTGTGAGTACGTTTTTATGAAGCCAAATGTGCCAGCTGACGATGTTATGTGCCAACTAGCCTGCGCTGAACTTTTCCCACAGTGGATGTTTGTTGGCTTGTTCAGCAAGCCAAGGTGCAGAACAAGACAATAAAGAGGTTTCACCCTCTTATTGTGACATCATGGGCCCTAGTTTCGTAGACCAGCGCAGGGCGGCGCAGGGTGGCGCAGTGCAAGTTTCGACCCGCGCAGCCTTGCGCACCGTCAGTTTGGCAGTTTGGTAGATCGCTTGCGCCAAGATGGGTGTGGCGGCGCAGCAGGGGGAGGCGTCACAGATTCAGCTTGGCGTAGCGGAAGTTTCGTGGCAAAAAGCCTCGCCGAGACTGCGCTGAAAGCTCGCCAGCTCCGACCTGGTCTACTTTCGGCGCAAGGCGCAAGGCGTAAATAAAGTCCATTGATTCAATGCGAATCACAGCTGGCGGATCGGAAGTTTGGCGGACCGGCGCGCAGTGCGCACACGTCACCGAGACCTCACAGGCAGGTTTCCACAGTTCCAGGCACATTTAAATGCAATAAATAATCACAACAAACACTATTTAATGCAACTCATTGAATCAACACGTGGATTTATATCTATATAGATCTGACGTCAGATCAAAGGCGGATGGCACGCGTAACGGAAACTCAGCCTCTCGGACCAAAACATCTCCCTCTCTCTCTCCTGTTTTTTATAATATCGGCATTGTTATTATTATGAGTATACGCACGCACAGCGCGTGATGCGCGTGGAGGGAGCGGCGGCGCTGCTTCTGTCATCGGGTTGTCAAGTTACGAAACTTGCACTGAACCTCCCCTAACGCATTTAAGGTGAGGAGAGGAGCTCATTTGATTGGTGAAGATCTGAATCGGCTGTATTAATCCCAGTCCACGCCTCGTCTCCTCCTCGTCTCCCACTCACGCCTTCTTCTCCTCCCTCTTTCCCACTTGCGCCGGTGGGCGAGACGGGAGGTGTGCCTGCGCGAGCCTGCGCGAGCCTGCGCGAGCCTGCGCGAGCCTGCGCGAGCCTGCGCGAGCCTGCGCGAGCCTGCGCGAGCCTGCGCGAGCCTGCGCGAGCCTGCGCGAGCCTGCGCGAGCCTGCGCGAGCCTGCGCGAGCCTGCGCGAGCCTGCGCGAGCCTGCGCGAGCCTGCGCGGTGCACGAAACTTGCAAAGGCCCTGCGGACACACCCCGTCGGCGCGGCGCAGGTGCGCTGAAAGCTGACTGCGCCTGGTCTACGAAACTAGGGCCCCATGTGTCAGGAAGTTGTGCCAATACGAGAAAATATAAATTGCTCTCTTTTTGTTGCTGAATTTGAGTAATATCCAAAGATGGTGAACATGCTAGCAAACAGTGGCCTGATGGGGCAATATTAATAGCACTTTTGGAGTCATATTTCAGGAGACCTGATGAATGTAGGCTCTCTTCTTGTAGCACTGTTTTGGTCTCCACCAACACCAGTGGGAGATATCAAGCCCCTCTACAGCTAAATAATCCAGCACATTAAAACAACAACTCTTGGCCTTCATGGACATGAAACAATATTTTTAAATAAACTCTAACGATATAAATGTATAAAAAATTAAATAGCAAAAGGTTATTTATTAAATTAAAATGAAACATTCATATGCTTCGAATAAACTCAATATAAACAAATCGAGTAATCTCAAACTATCAAAAGAATCTTTATGCGTTTGACACTGAACTTTGAGAAATGTGCTTGTATGCTATCTTTTATTAATGATTTAATTACAAATGTATAGTACTTAAATAAACCAATTATCAGATTAACAGATATGGTTTATGTGGACGTTCACTCCATTTATCAATTTAATTTAATCAAACACTGATCTGACAGTTGATTATATAATAGAATTAGGTGGAACATAGATATATAATTGAAAATCAACGTTTTCAGCGTTATCATTTTTAGGGCATATTTACCGACTTTAAATGCTAAATAACTCCACAGAGCTGAGAAGTCTAACTGCACTGCCACCTCACCAGCAACACATTTCACATTTGATCTATTGTTCATATAAAAATATTCATTTGTTCAGCTTAAAAACATGAATAAGACAAACTATACATGGAGCCTGCAGTGAATACAGGTAGGCAGCAGCTGACAGAAGTCTTCTCTCAGGATCTAAACTAAAAACCAAGGTAGTAAGTGCTTTGTTGGGACCCTTCAGTTTGCTACGCTCCAGTGATTTCAGCACACCAGGCATTCTCATCAGCCGAAGCTGATCTTCACTGTTTAGTTCACAAGGGGCCGAGATGGCCGGCATATGAATGTGTGCAGACAAGATGCCATTAAGCAAGGACAGCCAGAAGGGAACAGATCACTCACTTCCACTGCAGGAATACATTTAATGGCAGTGCGAGAGATAAAAATAACTTTTCTTCATCTTTTTTTTTTTTTTGTCTTGGCTCGTGTTTATTTAACATTTCAACCAGTTTCCAACAACCACAAGCCGACCCCTTGTGCCCTTGCCCTTGCTCTAATAGAATAACACAGTGTACTCTGGATGCGTTGATATAATTTAATGAAAGTAAGACCTTGTGATTTCTTTAAAAGTAACATCATTTGTATTCATACACAGACAAATATGTCATAATTTAAAATTACATTATAAAACTGTCAACCTCGGAAGACAGCAACTTTCAGAAAATATACACAAGGTTGAAAAAAGTGTATCCTCCATCTGTATTCACACCGCCTTACAACTCGGCATAAACACAGACAATTTAATTCACTATGAGCTACATGAAGGTCAGTGTGATTGTAGTAAAAAAGGGGAAAAATCAACTGAGAAATGGGACGCAGCAGGAACAGTGGTGCTGATGTGGCTTTGCAAATATTAATGTTTGTTCCTGATCAGCTGACATGCAGACTTGCTGTGTTGCTTTTAGAATAAAGCACCCACGATAAGATACTGCTGGTCACTAATGTGGTGCTGCCTGCTCGCCTGCCAGAGCTAAGTTCATACATTATCATTTTGACCCCCGGGCTAACAGCTAAGCCCCAGTTCTGTCTGCCTTAACTTAGCTCATTCAAATTCCACCTCCAGCCAATTTCCCCAAAGCGCTGTTGCAGGAGCTGTTGATTTGCTTAATGCCTTAAGTAAATAAGAATAACAACCCAGACTAGAATATGTGGGATTCAGCTGCGGGCACATTATTATTATTGCAGTTGCCACTGAAAAATTCTGTTTTTTGGACTGATAGTCAAGCAGTAATCAAGTACATTGCAAACGAGCATACCCGATTCCATACTTTCATTGCAAATCGAGTGTCAACAATCAGAGATTACACAAAGGTATCACAATGGAAGTATGTGGAGACAAAGTTAAATCCAGCCGACGATGCATCTAGAGGACTTAGTGCTGGAAGACTTGTGGATGGAAAAAGATGGATACAGGGACCAACTTTCCTGTTGAGGCCAATGAGTGAATGGCCAAGTGCAACCCTGAAATCCCATGCACTTAATCCAGATGATCCTGAAGTCAAAGTAAGGTTGGTTGTGCATAATATTGTTTTGAAGGAAACGGAAAACCCTACCAACCAACTGCTCTCTTATTTCTCCTGTTGGCTGAAGTTAAGAAAGGCTGTGGCATGGATATTAGCCTTAACACCTGGCTCCAGGCTTCCTGCAGGGCTTTTCACATCAGCTTCATTGACAATTTTAACCTTTTTTGGAACCGTCCCTCATTTTATGGAAGAGACGGAATTCATCCAACCAAACTGGGCAACTCAGTGCTGTCAGCCAACATTCATTACGCTGTCCAGACTGCCATCCAGGACTGACGTTTGTTTACATCTCACGCAGCATTCTCTTCCTTTGTCTCCCAGTTAGTCTCTCCTACCTCTCTAACGCTCAGCACCGCCCCCTTGCGGCACCAGCCATCACCCGTCTCTCTGGCTCAGGCTACTATCTACAGCTCCCCCTACTGTCGTTCCCCTGCACTAACTTCACCACTGGGTAAACCTATCCCCTCTATCATCGGCCGATTCCAGCGAAAACGAGCGATGCATAAACGATCTATCTCCCGCTACTTACGCTCGATCCCTGCTGATGGGAAATACAACAATAATAACAATAATATTAAATTCAGTCCCCATCTTAAGATAGCACTGTTGAATGCCCGATCCATTAATAATAAATCATTCATCTTACATGACCTTTTTACTTCCAGAGACCTGGATTTCTTTCTTTTGACAGAAACCTGGCAGAACATCAATGATTTTGTGTCTTTAAATGAATTGTGCCCCACTGACTGCTCTTTTATCTGTGCGCCTAGGCCCACTGGTAGAGGAGGAGGCCTTGCTATTGTACACAAAAAATGTTTTTAAAACCTGGAGAGTAAATTCTTGTATGTACTCTACTTTTGAACTGCTAGTGGCAAAAATTGGGCATTTAGACCCTTTCTATTGTATTTTGGTTTATCGCCCACCTGGCATAAATAACACATTTTTAACTGAATTTAGTGAGTTTCTTTCATCTATTATTACATTTGATAAAGTTCTTCTGGCAGGTGATTTCAATATCCATGTAAACGTTCCTTCAGATAACTTTGCAACACATTTTTTAAATATCACTAAATCATTCAATTTCTCCCAACATGTCTCAGGCCCAACCCACACCAGTGGCAACACCCTTGACCTCATCTTTACCCATGGCTTAAACATTGATAACCTGCAACTGGACAAGCTATGTGTGACTGACCACGTTTGTGTTCTTTTTAATCTACCTCCTAAACCTGACTGCCTTCCTGACAAGCGCCAAAAATGCTCTCGTGTAATTAACCACCTCTCTGCCCACAGATTCTCTGCCGTATTTAGTAGTAGACTACCCATCCCAGTTCATGATGACATCGACTGTTTGGTGAACTTGTTCAACGCACATTGTTCCACCATTTTAGATGAGATAGCTCCTTTGAAAACCCGCTCTATCCCTGCAGCTAACTCTTCCCCTTGGATAAATGAATCTATCCGCTGTTTCAGACGCAAATGTCGCAGGGTGGAACGCCTGTGGAAGTCCACGCAGCTCCTGGTACACCGTCTCTACCTTAAAAACCTCCTAACCGAGTACAATTCCATGGTCAAGGATGCTAGAGCATTATTTATTTCAAACCTCATTTCCTCTAGCAGACACAACTCAAATCTCCTCTTTAACACAATAAACAACATTGTTAGTCCTGCCACTATTCCCTCCCCCATTCACTCCAACAATGACTGCACTAAATTCCTCACCTTTTTTATTGATAAAGTGACCTCCATTAGGTCCAGCATCAGTATAGCCCCCCCCCCCCCCCCCCCTCTCAATTGCCATACACAGCAGCCAATCCTGAGTCAATTTCAAGCGATTTCCCTGCAAGAATTAGCTGAAATTGTCAGCTCTACTAAGTCCTCCTCCTGCCAATTAGACATTTTACCCACCACCATGCTGAAATCCGTCATTACCACAGTTGGTCCTTGTCTTCTGTCTATCATCAATATGTCTCTGGAAACCGGCCATGTCCCCACCTATTTCAAGCAAGCCATTGTACAGCCTCTCCTTAAAAAACCCAACCTTGACCCGTCGACCCTGAACAACTACAGACCCATTTCTAAGGTGCCTTTCATTTCCAAACTTTTGGAAAAAGTGGTCGCTAAGCAGCTAAACACCGCACTGACCATCCACAGTGTATTTGATAAATTTCAGTCCGGCTTTCGTGAGAAACACTCCACTGAAACAGCTCTCCTCAGAGTCATTAATGACATCATGATGTCTTCTGATGCTGGAAAGTGCTCCGTTCTTCTACTTTTAGACCTCAGCGCAGCTTTTGATACAGTTGACCATACTATCCTCATCAATAGACTTAGAGATTATGTGGGTATCTCCGGGCGAGCCCTTGACTGGTTCATCTCATACCTGTCGGGAAGAACCTTCTCTGTGTCCGTAGGCCCTTTTAGATCGGAGTCTACCCCCCTATCTTGTGGGGTGCCTCAGGGATCGGTTCTGGGTCCATCCCTCTTTGCCCTCTACCTGCTCCCACTAGGCAAAATTATTTCTAAGTATAAAGGGATATCATACCACTGTTACGCCGATGATATTCAGTTATATCTCTCTCTTGACCCCAGCAGTAATAATAATTTTAATGTTCTATGTGATTGCCTGGCTGAAATCCAAAGCTGGATGGCCAGCAACTTTTTACAGCTTAACACCGACAAATCGGAACTCCTTATCGTTGGTACTGACAGTGTCGTCTCTAAGGTGAACAATGTTATTGGTTCTCTAAAACCATTGTTACGCCCCAACCTCAAGAATCTTGGTGTCATCTTTGACCAGCATATGAATTTCGACAAACACATCAATCATCTATCCCGGACCTGCTTTTTTCACCTCCGTAACATCGCTAAACTCAGAACTATGGTTTCTACATCTGAACTAGAAATGATCATCCACGCCTTTATCACATCTCGCCTTGATTATTGTAATTCACTCTTCTCCTGTCTTAGTAAATCTTCCATTGACCGTCTGCAATTAATTCAGAATGCTGCCGCCAGGCTTCTCACCAGGTCCCGTAAATCGCAACACATCACTCCCATTCTGTTCTCTCTACACTGGCTCCCGGTATATTTTAGGATTCATTTTAAATTACTTGTTACAACTTACCAGGCCATTCACGGACTAGCCCCCACCTACATTTCTGATTTACTGAACCCACACACCACATCTAGATCACTCCGCTCCTCAAACCAAGGCCTACTCGCCGTCCCCCGCTCGAGGCTTATAACCAAGGGTGACAGGGCTTTTCAATCTGTAGCCCCAAAGCTCTGGAATGGCCTGCCTCCCCAGTTGAGAGCAGCCTCCTCCATTTCCTCATTTAAAAAACAGCTAAAAACGCACCTGTTTACACTGGCGTTTTATTAACTGTATTTAATCTCTTGTAATTATAATTGTTGTTATTGCCTGTTGAATTGTGATTTGTGTCTGTCAATGTGTCACTGAAATTTGCCCATTGCACTCCGCTTTGTAAAGCACTTTGTGACTGTCGTCTGTGAAAGGTGCTATATAAATAAACTTCTATTCTATTCTATATTAAAGTTAAAAGGTGTCTTGCAATCTCTAGTAAAACAGAGAAAAGAAAAGGAATCCTGTGTCAATCGCCCATACACACGATCACAAAGTAAAGTGACTCACTCACAGCAGATGGGAAGGAAGGCTATAAGTGAACAACACATAAATATCGATGATCTTGAAACGGCAGAAAAATGTATCATCCGTTTCTGCCAAAGACAAATATTCCCAGAAGAGATGACCAGATTGGAAATGGCGCCATCTAGGGTCAAAAGGTCAAGTCCCCTTTACAAGTTGGACCCAGTATTGGAGGATGGGATTTTGAGAGTGGGAGGTAGACTTGACAGATCAGCTATGCCTCAACAAAGCAAACATCCTATTATTCTGTCAAAGAACATGCATATTTCCTCTCTTATCCTTCGCCAAATCCATGAAAATGTTGGTCATAATGGAAGGAACCATGTTCTCTCGCAGCTGCGCCAGAAATACTGGATTACAGGTGCAAATGCCGCTGTAAGAAAGATCATCTCAAAATGTGTTGAATGCAGGCGCGTAAGAGGAAGACCAGGAGAACAGAAAATGGCAGGTTTACCTGTTGAAAGACTAATACCAGATAACCCTCCATTTACAAACGTTGGACTTGATTATTTTGGGCCCATCGAGATAAAGAAAGCAAGGAGCCTCGTGAAAAGATACGGTGTCATATTCACCTGCATGTCAAGCAGAGCAGTGCATTTGGAGGTCGCTCACTCACTTGATACAAACTCCTGTATAAATGCAATAAGGAGATTTATCTCCAGAAGAGGACAAGTGGAACATCTAAGATCAGATAATGGAACCAATCTGGTTGGAGCGGAGAGAGAGTTAAAGAAAGCTCTTTTAACACTGAATCAACACCAAGTCCAAGATTCCCTGCTACAACATGGAGTGAAGTGGAGTTTCAACCCCCCTGCTGCCTCTCATCACGGTGGAGTGTGGGAGCGACTTATCAGAATGGTGAGATGCATACTCTGTTCAGTTTTGCATCAACAAACTCTCGATGATGAAGGCCTGTGTACTGTGTTTTGCGAAGTGGAAGCAATTCTTAACAGTCGGCCTATAACAACTGTCTCAGCTGATCGACACGATCTTGAAGCACTGACACCTAATCACATTCTTCTCCTGAACACCAAGCCTGCTTTGCCCCCAGGACTCTTTCAAAAATCAGACCTCTATGCTCGACGTCGCTGGAAGCAGATCCAGTACATAGCAGAACTGTTTTGGAAGCGCTGGACGAAAGAGTACCTGCCCTTACTGCAGGAGAGACAAAAGTGGTGTGCAGTAAGAAGGAACTTTCAAGTTGGAGATGTGGTGATGATAGTGGATTCAACAGCACCCCGTGGCTCTTGGTTGCTTGCCAGGATAAAGGAAACCATTGCTGACTCAAAGGGTCTCGTTCGCTCTGTCAAACGACAGACGAGGACAAGTGTTCTTGAGCGGCCTATAACCAAGATCTGCCTGCTGTTGGAGACAAAAGATTGAAATGAACTTGAAATGATTTATTATTTTTTATGTATTTCGGCACATATAGTAGCTCCTTCTTATTTAGATTGATATAATTGTAATTGTTACACACCTATACAATTAGGGGCCGGTGTGTAGGAGCCATATTCAGTTTAGTATTATTTGTGTGCAATGGTTGTTTTTGGTGACCTCTACAGGTCTTGAGTGCCTGTGTGCATATAATAGGAGATCGACAGAGTGCCAGGTGTGGCTGATTACACAGCAAAAAGTTTTTCTACAATGGCTTGGCCCACATCCTGCTCTTTGTTTGTTTTAAGTATTTTCAGTCAGTTTTCGTTGATTTTTGTACAAAATAAACCACAAGACCTTTTTTCAAACCCAACAAACTTCTGGACATTATCGTTTTTTGGACTCAAGCATTGTTAGGATCTAGTCTGCAGTCAGTCACCAGTGATGTTAATTGGAACAAGGAAAATCTGAGAAACGTCACTACAATTATTATTATTATTATTATTATTATTATTATTTTTGTACAACATAGATAAAGCAACACTGGGGACCAGCAGCTGAATGTTTATCTGAGCCGAGGTCTCATTAAGACACAATGTGCTCCTTGACCTTGACGGACAATAGTAGCTGTACCCATAATGCATCACTCAGTGACGACCCAATAACAAATGCAAAGTGCTATTTCCTCAAGTGGGGACAAGGCAAATCTTGATGTTAATGAGAGAGAAGCAGCATGTTGTCATTAAACCAACCAGTGACAGGAGATTTCAGTGGAAGAACTACCAAAACATTAAGCTGGAGACGGAGCATATCAAATTGAAAATGTCAAAATAAATGATTGGATTTATCAATATGAACATAAGTCCGTCTTCTGAATGTGTGTGTATTAATGGAGAAGGAGCTCTCCGGACACCTCCAAATGTTTCTTGATTTATGGCAGAAGCAATTACATCTTGCCAGTGTACCGATGCTTGATGGGTGAATCGGTGCAGGTAATTAGAAAGAATAATGAAACAGGGAGTCAAGGGAATGAATCCCTGCATGAAAAAATCTAATCAAAGATAAATGGACTCTCCATATTACCTAGTCATTATGCCGGAAAGATTATTGTCTTAAATCCCTATGGACTGTTTCTCAAACAAAAGCCATTACTCTGCTGATACCTACAACTTGTTTGCAGATTGATTGATGCTCCATGGCTTGTGAGGATTCCTCCAGTTTGTGTTTCCCATTTCTGGGTGAGACAATGGACGCTGGTATTTCATACTGGGGGGAAAAGCAGCTATTTACGAAATAAATGCTCAGGAGGTAGAGCGAGTTGGCTGGTAACCGCAAGATCGCCGGTTCGATCCCCGGCTCCTCCTAGCTGAGTGTCTGGTGTCCCTCAGCAAGACACCTCACCCTAATTGCTCCTGACGAGCTGGCTGTCGCCCTGCGTGGTTGACTCCGCCGTCGGTGTGTGAATGTGTGTATGAATGGGTGATAATGTCAGTCATTGCTGTAAAGCGCTTTGGACAAAAGCGCTAAATAAATGAGGCCATTTAGTTGCTGTCATGGTCTCCATACCACGTTGCTGCTATGGAAACAAGAAAAAAAAATCTTAATAACCCTCGAATTTAGTTGTTAAAATTTCTGTCCATAGTTTCAAAAATACATTTTAATCCTAAAACAGTGTTGCTTTATTCTACTAAAAATATTTTTGCAGGCACTGTAGAATTAGAAAGCAGGAAGGCAAGACGACTGAACTAGCCTAATATAGTTATAACTGTGTTGATGTGCAGAATGCCCAAAAAGTAAAATTAATAAATTGTAGTTCCATTAGCTGAACGTTTATATTTTAGTAAAATACCAAAATATGCCACATCTCATTTTTTAAATCTGTACAAAACCCTAAATGTTAAAATGAGAAGTTATGGTTTCACAAGAGTATGCTTCTGCCTGGCTGCAGTGACTAATCGGCTTTTATTGCTAAGCAACAAAGAAATAGCAAGACTAATCAGAGAACTTTAATGGTGATTGAAGGTGTATTTTTGAACAGTGGACAGAGCCAAGCAAGCTGCTCCTCTGCTTCCTGTCTAATAGGTATTGTTTGGCTGTTTGAGAGGTGAGAAGCAGTACTCAACCAATGTCAGTGTATTTCTGAGAGTTGATGATGGTTGGCACAACCCCAGTTTGGAGAAGCACACGGGAGTACGAACCAGGTGGTTACCTCTAGTTAAAGAAACTAGTGAAGCCTATTCCCTTTCCTGGCCATCAGGGGGCGATTCCACTGGTTGCATGTTGATTAAGTAAATGATAATTATGATAATACATCATAATATATAAATAAATAAACTGTTTCGTTTATAACATATAAATGTATTTATGTTCACACAGACATGCACCAATTTTCACCAATCCCGAAATTCAACACTGTTTGGTGTGATATGTGTTCAACTGACACCAGGAAGATATGAGGGCCTGATTATTTTCACAACATGACTGACACAAATGCTATAGATGACAAGAGACATTGTTTCGGGATTGTTTCAGACATACTACTTTCGGGATGCTTTAAATCCACAACAAAGTGTTCACCGGGTTGAGCTTGGGTGTCGGGAACAGAACGTGGCCGATCTCCCTCACTAGAAGGTGGCAGAAGGCACAGATTCAGTCCAGTTTGTGGCCAAAAAGAGGCAGCAGCCAACATCTCAGCCAACGTTCTAATCACAGGCTCACAGCAGCAATCACAGGTCTGGCAGCTAATCAGTCAAACACACACAAACAAGCCTACCTGCACGCGCATACAAACTAGCGTCTGCACAAATACAACACACATGAAATGGTGAAGGCAGCTCAGTTCGGATTTTTCAAAAAGGTTGTCAAACTGCTGTTTCATATCCAGACAGGAATACATTAGAAGGAAACAAAGATTTCCATGAAAGTGAGGAAATGTTATGATAATGTATATCATTTTGTGTAATGGCAGCTTTGATCATATATTTTCTCTGTCAGGAAACTCATAATCTGACTGTGAATCAGTTCTGCATGTATATCGGGCATGCACTAAGTGAGGACCGCCCTTGAAAAACATACAGCACCAGCAAACTGATGCCCACACACATAGGCTGCTAATCCCCACAGCCAGTGTTCACTCCAACAAGAACAAAGTCGGCGCTGGCAGAGGGATCAAAGCGCGCAGATGGCCAGACTGGATCGAAGCAGAACAACACGCTGACCATTGTTAAGCTAACGACACCGCCCGAACACCAGCCCCAGATCCAAGCATTTGCAAGCTGCTCTGGATACAGATACCATGATTTAGAGAAACAGCTCCTCGCTGCCAGAGGGGGGGATGCTGTGTGGCCAGAGTGGGCTGACATGCAAGTGTTCTGGAAAGAAAGCGACAAGTAGACGGAACAGATATCAAAGCAGTACGTCTGGCCCCTCCTGTTGAAGCCCCTCTTCACTCAATTCTAATTAAAGATGGAGGCGCACGCTAGTAGTATGTCCATCCATCCATTTTCTACCGCTTATCCTGTATTCAGGGTCGCGAGGGGGCTGGAGCTGATCCCAGCTGTCATTGGGCGAAGGCAGGGTACACTCTGGACAGGTCGCCAGTCCATCGCAGGGCTAACGTAGAGACAAACAACCATTCACACTCACATTCACACCTACGGGCAATTTAGAGTCACCAATTTACCTATCAGTAGTATGTCTGAAAATAATAATTATGTGGCTCTGCCAGCGAAGAGGGCATGGGGGGGATGAATGTACAGACTGGCGGAGGTGGAGATGTGTGTGGGGGGAGAGGAGGGCCACAGGGGATTGTGGTGGCTGAGGTCGAAATGGGTGCAGAGGACTGTGGGTCATCGCTCATCGTTGCACTGCAAAATCCCACACACACACGCACACACACACACACACACACACACGCACACAACTTCTCAACCACCACACACCTACTCACACACACACACACTCTGTGGTTGATTAGAGGGCAGACAGAGAGAGGCTGGGGGTTGGGTGTGTGTGGAGGAACCCCCCCCCCCAGAGGCCAGTCAAAGCATAATCTTTGAGCAAGCGTAGGATGAAATTATGGTCCGCCAGCTGTATTGATGATCACATACGGCAGCTGTGAATCACAATGAATCACAAATGTTTTTTTATTTTGGCCACACAGTCTGTGAGCAGGAGTTTGTATTATTTGGCAACAACATCAACATCATGTTGAATCACAACACACACACACGCTAATTTCCTGTGTTTTAGGCTTTGATTTGTCATTTGATTTCTTTGGAGCATAACAAGATAGTGGTCCATGACAGTGTCTATAATGAGAATGCAGTCGGATTGTGATGCATGATGGTAACCAGTGAGCCAGTGGGGCAAGATGGCGATCCATCAGGCAGACATCATCCAGCCGGAATCAGTAGAGTTTCTGTTTTTTTTTGCGCTTCATGTTGCATACAAGGGATAAAAATAAGATGTTGTAAACATACAAACACACAGAAAAATAGTGTAACTACTGCGTGCTGTGGGGTTGCATATAGTCAACGCAAAGACATGAATAGATGCAAGTTGACAAGATTGACAAAACGTCTTCTAAACGTTCTTCTATCGTTGCTCGATTGAAATTTAGATCTGTACGATAATACTTCAAATTTGTACAAACAACAAAACTAAGTGTATAAATATTTGTGTACAAACCATAGATTCTCTATGAAACAGACATCAAGGTCATTGTCCTTTAGATGACATAATTTGAAGTGTTCATTGAGCATCTTGGCATAGCCTACCTCCGCCTACCTTGGCATAGCCTACCTCCGCCAGCGGGACTCGCCGAGTCCCGCTGGCACCACCTGGGAGCCAAGCCTAAGGGAACGGCAGCCTCCACCTCACGCCTCCGCCTGCCGGAATGGCAGTGCTCCATCAGGGAGGATGGAGCGGTGGCCCCAGCACCGGTGAGCTCGACGCCTGTCAAGCCGAGGGACCCGTGGTCGGTGGTGGGAAGGGGCGCCGGGGCTCGTCCATCTCCCCCGCCTCCGCCCCCGGAAATCCCGCTCGACAACAGGTACAACATCCTAAGCCTGCAGGACTTCCCTCCAGTTGGCACCTGCTGCAGCCCGCCGCCAGGAACCGACCACCCGGCTCAACGGTCGCGGAACCGGGATCCACCCGCCCGGTCTTCACCATCACCTCCATCCCGCTCGGGACGAGCAGCGGCACAGCGCCGCCACCCGCGGGTTCCCCCCGAGGAGCGCGGCGTCTCCAGGTGCGCGGCGACGGCCGCTCCGGCTCGGCGCACTCCCGAGGTGCTGGTGGTCGGGACCTCGCTGGTGAGGCACGTGTCCGTGCGCAACGCACGGACTTTCTGCCGGCCTGGTGCCTGTGTCACGGAGGTCACATCCTCCGCTCAGCAGGTGAGTGCCCAACATCCCTCGGCCTCCACGCTGGTCTCAAATTTCAGCAGTCGGAGGTGCTCAAAGCGAACTTCGTCGCCATGGTGGATAGCGTGCTGGACACGGGGAAGCGGCTAATTGTTCTGGGTCCGCTTCCCCCGCCCCGCTACGGTGATGTCATCACCAGCCGCATCCGCCAGCTGCACCTGTGGCTAAAGGGATACTGCCTGGGCAACAGTATCCCTTTCGTTGACAACTACGCGGCCTTTTTAAACCGACCTCAACTTTTTAATCGGGACGGCCTTCACCCCAACCAGGAGGGATCCCGGCTTTTATCTGTGAACATTGACCTGACCATCCGCTCATGCACCACACCCACCTCTTGACTAACACACGGACACTCTGCCCCACGCTGTCCCTCCCACCCACACTCACCCCCCACTCCCTGCACCATACATAGCCCACACATCCACCCATCACCACCCCCATCAGAACCACAGGACATCCATCACATTGAAACACTTATCACTCACAGACATCAACCCAGGACTGTTTTTAGACCGACTGATTGTTTTAATGTCCCCATAAAGAGACATACTGAGCGCACAATCAATGAAGACATCAAGATGGCCCTACTAAATGTGCGCTCGCTGTCTAACAAATCTTTTATTATAAATGATGTAATTTTAGACAGAAAATTAGACGGTATTCTCCTTACTGAGACATGGCTCGGCACTGACTCACGTGTTGTTCTCACAGAGACCTGTCCTCCAGATTTTAACTTTTTATTTTCAACAAGGGTGGGCAGGAAAGGAGGGGGAACTGCCTCGATCACAAGGTCAACATTATCGCCAAAGGAAGCTCCTTTTAACAACTATTTATCATTTGAATACCACGCCTTTGTTTTTAGCAGCCCTCCTATTCTTTGTGTGACTGTTTACAGACCACCCCAGCACCCTACTGCTTTTATCAGCGACTTCTCAGAGTTTTTAACCATCATTCACGCTAAGTATGATAGGATTTTAATAACTGGTGATTTTAATCTACACATCGATAAGACCTCAGACCTAGCATCTAGAGAATTTTTAAACCTCCTTCACTGCGTGGATTTTAAACAGCATGTCTGCCAGCCAACCCACGACAGGGGGCGCACCCTGGACCTGGTCATAACCTATGGCCTGTCTGTGGGTGCGCCCTCTGTCATGGATCTGGCTGTGTCAGACCATTTTTGTGTGTTTTTTAATATCACCAGTTTTAACCAGCTGGAGGACCCTGTGAGAACAGTGAGGAAACGCCATCTTACTTCTGAAGTGGCAGCAAATTTTATCCAGATTTTAAAAAACACTCCTGCACAAATTTTACCAGCACCATGTGATTTTATCATTGACAATTTTATTCACAAACTAAGGTCAACACTTGACTCAGTGGCTCCTCTTTTAACTAAAACTATAAAAACAAGACCAATGCCACCATGGAGAAATGAAGAAATCAAAAAACTGAAAAGAACGTGCAGGAGTGCTGAGAGGAGATGGAGAAAATCAAAGCTGACAGTACACTACGACATATTTCGTCAACACCTCAAAACATACAATAAAACCATCAAACTGGCAAGAATTTCACATTTCAAAAATCTAATCTCCGAAAATAAAAATAACCCCAAATTTTTATTCTCCACAATTGAGTTTTTAACCAACGGTGACCGGAACAGGTCACCAATAACACCAACAGACTCCGTTTGTGAGGCGTTTGCTGACCACTTCAGAAGTAAAATCGATAACATTAGATCCAGTCTTTTATCTCACCAAATCTCAACCTCCGACATTCCTGGATCAATGCTTCCACCTGAGGAGACTCTGGACTCTTTTGCCCTGGTTGACGCAAGGACACTTGGTCGAGTCTTCTCCCAAGTGAAGCCCACAACCTGCCTTTTAGACCCAATTCCCACACGCTTTTTTAAAACGTTTTATGACGTTTTTGAGGAACAGCTTTTATATATGGTGAACTGCTCTCTTCAGACGGGTGTCTTCCCCACATCCTTTAAAACGGCGGTGGTGAAGCCCCTTCTGAAGAAGAGTGGCATAGACCCCACCATTTTTAATAATTACCGTCCAGTATCCAACTTACCATTTTTAAGTAAAATTTTAGAAAAACTGGTTTTTACACAGATAAATAACTTTTTATATTTAAACAATACATTGGAGAAGTATCAGTCTGGTTTTAGGACAAACCACAGCACAGAGACAGCCCTTTTAAAGATTTTAAATGACATCAGGTTCAATTTAGATAATCATAAACTCACAGTCTTGGTTCTGCTAGATCTAACCGCCGCCTTTGATACAGTGGACCATCACATTTTAATAAACCGTTTGAGGAACCTGGTTGGTCTCTCTGGTGCTGTTTTAAATTGGTTCTCCTCTTACCTCACTGACCGAAGCTTCTTCGTAAGTCTGGATACCTGTTCCTCCAAAACACACAACCTTAAGTGCGGGGTTCCCCAGGGGTCAATTTTAGGCCCAACCCTTTTTAATCTCTACATGCTTCCCCTGGGTGATGTCATCAGGAGGCACGGCATCAGCTTCCACAGCTATGCTGACGATACACAACTGTACATCGCTGTGTCTCCTGATGACACAGGGCCTTTAGATGCCCTTTTTAATTCCATTTTAGATATCCAGTCATGGATGGCAGCAAACTTTCTACAACTCAACCAGGACAAAACAGAGGTTTTAGTCATAGGTCCTGAAGGCCAGAGAGAGAAACTTTTACCAAAATTAAATAATTTTAAATCATCGAAATCTCTGAGAAACCTGGGCGTGATTTTAGACTCTGAGCTCAGTTTTATTCCACACATTAAAAATGTAACAAAGGTAGGTTTCTACCACCTGAAGTATATAGCCAGAGTCCGCCCGTTTCTCTCACAGGCCAGTACAGAGGTGCTGATGCATGCTTTTATTTCTAGTCGTCTAGACTATTGTAATGCCCTGCTCTCTGGTCTTCCTAAAAAGAGCATCCATACTCTCCAACTGCTGCAAAACTCAGCCGCACGCGTGCTGACGAGGACCAGAGGGCGGGAGCACATTACACCAGTTTTAAAGTCGCTGCATTGGCTCCCTGTCCGCTTCAGGATCGATTTTAAGATTCTTTTACTTGTTTTTAAATGTCTTAATGGTCTTGGGCCCTCTTATTTATCTGACCTACTCCTATTATATCAACCCTCACGGACCCTGAGGTCCTCTGGCACCGGCCTTTTAACCTTTCCACAAGTCAGATTGAAAACACACGGGGAGGCGGCTTTTAGTTATTATGGTCCCCGACTGTGGAACAGCCTGCCGCAGAACCTCAGGGCCGCAGAGAATGTTGATGTTTTTAAAAAACGGCTCAAGACTCATCTTTTTAGTCTGGCTTTTAATTAATTTTCTATTATTTTAAGTCTGCTATTTTATTCCCCAAGTTTTAATCTATTATTTTAAGTTTACTTATTTTAGTAGTTTATACTGATTTTATTCTATCCTATTTAGCTATTTAGCTTTTTTATCTAGTTTTTGCTATTTATTTTATTACTGCTATCTTGTTCTATTTTACATTATTTTATCTCTTTTACCGTCGACTGACGGGAACCAGAGTCCCTCATGGTGTGGATGGCCTCAGTGCCGAGCCATGTCTATAGTTTTAGCTAATGCAGTGCGTGGGGGTGTGTGTGTGTGTGTGTGGTGTCCATACCCGAGTTGCGTGCATGTTAGTGTGAGTGTGCGAGTGTGTTCCGGGTGGGGGGTCGGGTCTTTCTTTCTGTTGTTGTTGTTTTTATTGTTGTTGTTGTTTTGTTCTTATTTTTTAAATTTGTATTTTCTGTACGGCACTTTGTGTTGCATTTACCTGCATGAATGGTGCCATATAAATAAATAAAATTGAATTGAATTGAATTGAATTGAATTGAATAAATCTGCTCCATTTAGAAGTAAAACAAACATTTTATTAATCAATCAATTACTAGTAAACCAGCCGATGTTTGGCTTGCTAGATCCAGTGAATGCTTAAATCCCAGATATGCTTAATCAGCATATCTGGAACTTCACAATGTACAAAGCAGCAAAAGTGGTGATTTCAGCAATGGTGGATGAAACCTTGGTTGTTATCTACATGGAGGTAAGCCCCTCCTCGTCCCCGGGGCATCTAGTGCGACTGACAGGAATAAACAGAGGTTCAGAGGTAGAGCGAGTCGTCCTCCAATCAGAAGATTGGCAGTTCGAACCCTGGCTCCTCCAGTCTGCATGCCGAAGTGTCCTTGGGAAATATACTGAACCCCCAATTGCCCCTGATGCTGCACCATCGTGTGAATGTGTATGAATGAGTCAGATCCTGATGTGCAGGTGGCTCCTCTGCCATCATCATGGGAGCAGTGACTTCCTGAAATTACCGGCTTGCAACATTTACATTACATTTACATGTAGGGCATTTAGCAGACACTTTTGTCCAAAGTGACTTACAATAAGTACATTTGTCAAAAGTGTTAGATCCTCGTCTGAGTAAAGTAGTAGCTGTTCAGCAAACAATGATCAAAGTGCTACAGGTAAGAAGATAGAAGTGCCTTTTTTCTTTTTCTCTTTTTCTTTTGGGGGGGGGGGGGGGGGGGTGTTAGTGGGTCATGCTATGCAGAGTCGAGGTAAAGTCTGAACAAGACTATTTCGGAAGATGGCAAATGACTCTGCTGTCCTGACATTGGTCGGGAGTTCGTTCCATCACTGAGGACCAGAACACAGAAGAGTCTGGACGTTGCTGAGCGACATTTGTTTGATTTCAGCGATGGTGGTACCAGCCGGCCAGCTGAAGTAGAGGAGCGAAGTGCTCGCTTCGGGGCATGAGGTTTGACCAGTGTTTGAAGGTAGATGGGTGCCGTTCCATTGATGGCCCTGAAGGCCAGTGCCATCGTCTTGAATTGGATGCGTGCTGCAACAGGGAGCCAGTGGAGGTCACGGAGGAGGGGGGTCACATGAGAGAATTTCAGAGAGAAGTCAGAGAGGAGGTGGTGGTAGTGAGCAAGGTCCTGGTGCTGGCCCGATTTCTTCCATTTTCTCTCCGACGCTCGCAACAATGATCTGTTGGTTCGCAGAGGTTCAGACAGCCAGGGAGGGGAGGGAGATGATCGCGCAGGTCGTGAGATTGGGGAACAGAGAGTGTCCAAAGAAGAGGAGAGTGAGCACATCAGGATGGAGGAGGCTTCCTCAGTAGGCATTAAGGAGAACTGTTCTGAGGATGGTAGCGAGGAAATAACAGTTGAGGAGAGAGCGGAGGGAGAGAGGGATTTCAGGTTGTGGTGGGTGGTGACCGTTTGAGGCGTAGAGGGGAGGGATGTGGTGGGCTTCATGGGGAGGGAGAAAGTCACAAAGTGGTGGTCGGACACGGTGAGCGGGGTAACAGAGAGTGCCGAGATCCCACAGGATCTTGTGAAGACAAGGTCAAGTTGGTTCCCGGCCCGCTGAGTTGGTGGAGAGGGGGAGAGTGTAAGGTCAAATGCGGAAAAGAAGTCAATGAATTCAGATGAATGCAGCTTTCCCGGGTGGATGTTGAAGTCACCGAGGACGACGAGTGGTGTGCCATCATCAGGGGAGCAGCTTAGGAGGGCATCCATCTCATCTAAAAAGTCCCGGAGAGGACCGGGTGGGCGATAAATCACTATGATGTTGAGCTTGAAAGGAAGGGTGACAGAGACGGCATGGAATTCAAGTGTAGATCGGGGTAGGTGGTCCAGAGGAAGGACCTGGTAGGACCATCTCGATGAGATGAGGAGCCCAGTTCCTCCTCCTCACCCTGTTCGTCTTAGGGAGTGTGAAAACGAGTAGGCAGTTGAAAGGGCAGCTGGAGTGGCAGTGTTTTCTGGGGTGATCCAGGTCTCCGTAAGGGCCAGGAAGTGGAGAGTCTGCAGGGAGGCATAGGCTGAAATGGTGTCCGCCTTCTTGACTGGAGGCCGGCAGTTCCACAGCCCCCCTAGTACTTCAAGTTACTTACCGGTGGAGAATGGTGGGTAGCAGAGATTGGATGGGTTACAGCCTCGAGTGAAGGGTCTCTGGTAAAATCTTCTCCAGTGTGATGTCCTGACTGGGATAAGACACATAGCTGCGATGGGGGGGGGGGGTCAAGATGTTATGCCTACCTCAATGGACTTCCGCAGATAGACTCCCTTGTCTTTGTTCAGCTGTCTTGACTCCCGCAGATAGACTCCCTTGTCTTTGTTCAGCTGTCTTGACTCCCGCAGATAGACTCCCTTGTCTTTGTTCAGCTGTCTTGACTCCCGCAGATAGACTCCCTTGTCTTTGTTCAGCTGTCTTCCTGACGCTGCAGCTGACGCTGTAGTGACAGCCTTTTAAGTGCTCAGTTTACCTCATGCACTGACTGTGACCCCTCCCTCCAATCAAGTCTATTGACTACAGCTGAGCTGGCTGAAACTAGCTGATTGCTCACTTAGCATAGACAGCTTCACAAGAATTTAAACAACAAGCTGTCAACACAAGACTAAATGTTACAACTAGCTTTACTCACAGAATGCCTAAACCCAAATCTACAATTAGTTTCTGACTTACCAACAAGAGACAAAGCAGCTTCCTTCCTTTCTCCAGACAAAATGTGGTTTGAAGGAGTTTCACTGGCAGTCCTTTATGTTCTGACTGTGACCCCTCCTTCCAATCAAGTCTATTGTCTAAGACGAGGCGTGCTGCAGCGTTCTGGATATGCTGCAATGGGATAGTTGCCGAGGCCGGGAGCACCCTGAGAGAGAAGACTGGGTTTTGACTAGTTGCTTGGCTACCTGTTTCTCCCTGTCCTATTGGTGAGCTAATCAGCTGCTGGCTGCAGCCATGTATTTACTGGACAGATGTTGAAGTGATATTGATCTTGTTATTTAACTATCAGCAAGAATGCAAATAAGAGCATTTCCCAAAATGCCTCCCTGGGCATACAGCAATAAAAACAAAATGGCCATTGTATGCAATAAAAGAAGAAGGAAAGTGTGGCACATGTGCAGGTATGGTGATAGTCTGACAGAATCAATAAGACAATGATAACATGAAATTGCTTTTACAGCCTCATTAAAATGGTTGTCATTGTCTATTATGTTTCCTGTTACCTGTTATTTATTTTTCTAGATTGTTTGGTTAGAGTCACCTAGTTTTGGAAATATCAGCCCCAGAGGAGCTCTCTTTGAATGTAGTGGGACTAGCCTGTACGGGACTCCACCTGTGGTGCTCAATGTGCCAAAAAATACATTTTAAAAATGTAAGGGCAAAGGTTTAGAAGAGAGTTAAAGGATTGTTCCATTGAAAGTCTGAACTGCTTTTGGCATGCTTTTGGTTTCCAGGTTGTTTATTGGTCTTTCCTTTTTTTTCAGTCATTATGAACAAAAGAATATCTGAGAGTTACATGAAAGTCTTAATAGACATTGACTGACTGAAATATGAACAAATAAATTAAATTAATGATATAAAATACAAATGTATAGTTTCACTCAAATCTTTGAAACAATACAATACATTTCCACTTTAGTAATAACAACAAATTAAGATATTAATAACAATAATATGATGATCATTATTATTATTATTACTGTTGGGGATGTAGCAGGAGCAGATTTGGTTATCAACAGATAATTATTAATGTCAATATGATTATCGATATTAGTAATTACATTTAATATATTATTATGATATCATCATAAATATACGGGGCACCACCCTGGGATCAGGGAAAAGATAACCAAAAACTGTACTCAGTCTCAATATAAAGGGGGTTTTATACTCACATGCCAATCATCGTGATCATTGGCATAGTATAGAAGTATAAGTATAAAAACAATTGATCAATTAAAAAGAAGCGTGAAATTTGAGCACTAGCCTTCACAACCTGTTGTTATCCGTTGACATATACACAACAAGCACAAGAGACCGCTAGTTATAATATAATAAGATTTATTAAAATCAGTTAAATGATCACAATCAATAACACTGCAATTAACAAAGCCTTATTACCTAACTACCTAACACACAAAGCTAAGCTAAACAAAGGAAGAGACACACGTGGAGTGTGTGTGTGTGTGGGTGCGTGTGTGTGCGTGTGTGTATGTGTGGAGAGAGAGAGAGAGAGAGAGAGAGAGGGAGAGAGATGGCCAGGCGTGACCACCAGGTGGAGCTATTCCTCACAGCGTTCAGGGGCGGAGCCGCTGACGTCAGATAGAATAGCGAGAGAGGGAGAGAGAGAGATGGCCGGGTACAGCCACCAGATGAAGCTATTTCCCACAGTGTTCAGGGGCGGAGCCACTGACGTCAGATAGAATAGCGAGAGAGAGATAGAGGGAGAGAGATGGCCGGGTACAGCCACCAGATGGAGCTATTTCCTTAGCATTAGACGGAAACAGCTGGAGTAGGATACGTGTGGGGGCGGTGTATGTGTGTGCACATGTGTGTTAGCCGGAACAAAGAGAGAGAGAACGTGCGTGATACACAAAGGATCAGTAAGCTATTACCATCACACGGGAGCCCGTGAATGAACTGGCGTTCGTTCGGAGGACCCCGGTCCTTTAACTGATGGTAGATCACTTACTGAGCTTGTGAATGTGTCCGAGGTTGGACACACACTGTTACCGAAATGAAACCCAGCGGCGTGGGTGCACAATCAGCATTCAAATACAACAACACAGAAAGCAACGGACTCGGCGGTCCGTGATCAAAACCTAAAACACGTTAACAAGAATTACAAGCATATTCTACACTATCAAACTTATGTCTCTGCCCAGACAGATAGCCTCTTACTTTGTCGATGTGCGTAAGTCCGTCTTGTGCGGCGGCGGTGCTTCTTGACGCACCTGCGGCGGCGGGCTGTGGTTCGCGAGTCCTCGGTGGCAGCGGGGGACACGACAAGTCGGTTGAGTCCAGACGAGAGCGGGGCGTAGCAGTTATCCTTCTCAATGATCGACTCGAATGAAGAAAACAGTTTGTGTCCCTTCCTTCCACGGGCAACAATAGAATCGCACGGCTTGGCGATTTAGTCAGCTGACTTCAGACAGGAGCGGGGCACAGAGGTTATCCTTCCTGCTGGTTGCTGAAATAAAGGAACCATTCGTGTCCCTCTTCTGCAGGCAAACAAAGAATCGCGCGGTTGCGGCGATCTTCTCGAGATCCAAAATAATAAAAGAAAAGGCGAGTCGCGGTAAAAGGAGGGAAAACAGTCTATCTCTCATCCAGCGAGTTTGGGGAAAAGACTGTGGCCTAAGACAAAGGAAACGCTGCAGACGTTAAAAGTTCGCCTCCTGTTGCAGCAGTGTGTTGCGGTGGAGGAGCTCACCCCCTGTTGCAACGTGGTGTTGCGATGGAAGAGAAAGTTCTTAAGGCGGCGCCGGGTTTTATACCTCACGGCTGCTCCCGGCGACCCCCTTGGGGTACCTGTGGTTGTCAGCCAATAGGGCACCAGTTGTGTGACGTTGCACTTCGCACCTCGGTGAGAAGTGAAACCAAAATGGTGGTTGTAGTTTTTTATCCCCTTTGTCCTGACCGCATGTGAAGGCTTTTGGTCTCTGTGTAGGCCGCATTGTGTAGTCTCAATGGTGAGGTCCCTACATTACTTTGCCCCTATTCTCCTCACGCCCTCCCTCCCCCTGTGGCCTAAGTTCTTTTTGACACAAATTAAAATTGTAGCTTTATTTAACCTAATTATTATATTCCCTTCTTTTCTGAACTATACACACACCTAAATAATGACTCAAGTAGAACTTTTTTTCTCTCTCTCTCTCTCTTTAAAAAAATATAGAACTTTAATAATAATACATAGTTTGTTTAATATATACCTCAGTTTGCAAATATATACTGTCTAACATTCAGAGTATTTCATGCAGATCCAGAATTACAGATTAATAGAATACATACAAATAAGAATACATTAAAAATAAATGCATTAAATTACTATACATATTCACAGTGTCTTATATATACATTTATATTTGTACCCACTCAGACACACTGTGTCAAACTAAACTATCACACTCACACTCTCCCTTAAAAATCTACAACATGGTATTATCTGTGATTTCATTTATTTTTCCATTACTAGAGAGACAGCAGTCTTCTTTTCTGAAAAACTCAGCGCCCAAAAAGTTATTAAATGAGAGCATAAATAACAGGGAAAGACAAAGGAGAGTAATGGATCTTCAGAATGTATAAATATTATAAATCATCATCCCAGAGTAATTAAATATGCGTTCCATTTTCATGAAAGAATGAATGAAAATGCTACTGGGGTTTTCGATCGACTCATTACTTTCAAACCCAAATGAAAGGTGAATCTCCTGTGTTGTTCACCTCGTGCGATGAACCATGTTTTACCTAGAGATTGGTTCCTTTGTCAAATGGTAAGTAAGTCAAGTTGAAAGTTAAATCCAATGTGCTTGATTAATGGGTATTGGAGGATGCACTCAGATAGGATAATCAGTACACTGTTCAACCGTTCCATTTCAAGCCACACGCAGGTCGTTATTCCCTGCTTTCTCAGAGTCAAAGTTTTGTTGCATCTTCCCCTCCTGGAACACCAGGTTTCTTCCAAGGATAAAAGGTAGGTCATATACTGGTGGTCTAGTGTGTTTTAGTTCCTCCAACGAGAGCAAATTAGGCACCAAAAGATTCCAATTCATTTTAGCCATCAACACATGCTGCAGAAGGTGCTTCATCTACATGTGGTAAGACGTGTTAAAGACAAAATACTTTCATTTCAACTCAATCAATTTAAATTATTTATTGGATGGACCTGTACTCTAGGCAGGGGGCAAACATGAAGACAATTCTAAAGTACCTCAAATTTGCATTCTCTCTGCTGACCATCAGGGGGCAACTCATCTTGTTACAAATAGAAGTCTGATCCGATGGAAGTCTGTGAGAAAATAATTTATTATCTCAAAATGGTAACATTAATTTATGGTCAGTGACAAAACGTTTATGCTGCACAAAGCAGCGAGCCAGTGACACACCATGTGACACTGCTGATAGAATGTCCATATCAGCGCAGTAGATTTGGAAGAGACCGGAGGCTCTCAGGCTGTCTCATTGTGATTGTTTCATGCACACTCGACTTGGAATGGAATCATTATCACCTGTCCAAACAAACACTGTCCTGACGAATCGAACCAAAGTGGTGAGATGTAAACATACCTTTACTGTCACTACATGACCTGAATTGCACAATGTCATAACCTAGAAGGAACCCTATGAACATGAGCGGAAAGTGAATTCTGTAAATCTGAGAGATGTTAAAACTGAAGAGGCTAATCTGTGGATTTAGGGCTGTGCTTGTTGGGCAAATGTGCATCTTGTGTTTGTATGGGATGAAGCTCAGTTCAGTTCACATCCTCCAGCATGTCCTGGCTCGCCTCTCCAACAGAGCCATGTCTTTTTCACCCGTTTGCTGATCATGTCTGCATCCCTGCCCTTGATGTTTCCACCCAAGCAAAGAACAGAGTGCTGGCAAACACTGATTGGGAGAGTGTGGAGTGTTCCTCCTTCCGGTCAGATTGGCTTTGGCTGTACTCACCAAACCTTCCAAAAACTCTCTTCCACCACTTGTGCCTGGTTCACAATGCTAACCTTCCTGGCTCCATCCATTAAGCTTTTATTGCACAAAGCTTAAGTGGCCAAACCTGATTTGGCCACTGAAGCATTGTGCAATAAATAGAAAACATGAGGGCGTATTATTTTATAAACCAGTTAAAATAAGGCTTTCATTTTACCACAGACATTATGGGAATTCATTTACAATTTAGCCAAAATCATAAAGTGCCAAGCTATCAACACATTATACACAACACAATATATTTCTAGCTTGCCACTGTGGAAGAAAAACTCTTCAGGTCTAATTCTATGGCTGGTTTAGATGGTCCTCATTTATATAGATGGTGAGGTTTAATCACTGTGATCAGGGGTGCAAACTCATCAGGGATGAAAAAGGTGACAAGGACCCAAACCCCCTCGCGGAATATATATATATATATATACACACACAATATATATATATATATACACACACATATATATATATATTGCATATGCTTCAATGTTATTCCTCTGCCTCACTGAAGGGGGCTGGCGAGAGCCTGGAAAATGGACTTCCCTTCCAGTGAAGGTATAAATAATGGGAGACCAATGCCAGGGCTAAAAGGTTTGCTTCAAACGACGGAACATAAAATAACTCGATCGACTCCTCACATTGAAAGACAAACTGCTTTGAAAATATTTGGAACCTCAAGAATAGATTTGACTCTGGACGAACGGAATAAATATTAGCAAGGGGAGGTAGGGGGCTTCTCACCCCTCATTCGCTAACATTACATCGATATCAGAGTAAGCCTTTGCTCCGTTGATTTTCCATTATTTATTTTAGGTTTTTTTTTTTAATGTGAAGGTATGGTAGGTACATTTAACGTTGTTTTCTCGCTTAGATTTTTCAAAGGTTCCTGAGAAATAGACACTGTACTATCCGATAACACCGTTATTGTAACCAGCAAAAATGGTTGTGATTTGCGATGCGTATGTCAGCGAACTGTCTGACATTAGCACGTTAGCCTACGTTAGAAAGCCTGATGGTACAGACACACCAACTCCGGCAGCAGACGTCAAGTCAACGGATCCCATTCATTGTCTATGTAGAGCAGGAGCTCCGCATGATGGATACGGCACGTCGAATTGACTGCCCTGTCGCCGTATGTGAATTTGCATAAAGTTCGATGGATTGAACTTTATGCAAATGCCGTCTGTCCAACGCAATGCCGCCGGCTCCAGAAACTTCGTTCAAACTATCAAACTAGGCAGTGTTGATCAAATATGAATCCAGATTCTGTTACTGCACTACACATTTCCCACCTCAAATGTTTTCAGAAACATGCTTTAGTGTGTAGTTTAACTGTAAAATGAGATCGTTTGTGGCCCGGCCGCCATGTTGGAAACGGCAGAGCAAAACTCAAGTCCCGCCCACTTCGCAGGACGTCTATCCAATTGATCCAACTTGAACACAGAACTGCCCACTCGCCGGTGCGTTCGACGGTCCGTTGCGTCGCTGCCGGAGTTGGTGTGTCTGTACCATGACGTTTTTGAAGCGTACCAACGTCACTCCTGTCTAGTACGGCATCAAGGCAGCTATAGACCCGAAGATGACATGATTACACGGGTTGGCCAAACGAACAAGCTTGGAATAAATATTTATGACAGCTTGCGTTCGCCGATTACTTGGACCCCCCCCCGAAATATTTTTATTGCAGATCTCCATGAATCACACAAATGACCTTTTTCGGAACAAAAACGGCGAATTTCGCCGAAAGGTGACAAGTTTGCATCCCTGGTGATGAGTGGATTTGCATTGACTCATGACAGCATCTGTTTCCTAAAAAAAGAGACTTCCATAGAAGTTGAAGGTTCTCTCAGAGCAAGACTGGCTCCTCTACACAATGTCACCACAGGGCCCATTCATAGGATGATGAAATTAAAACTGTGAGGTAACTCATTTTCTTCTACACCACTAACTGAATTCCTGTGAGTTGTTCCCATCTATATGTTGCTGCAGTGTGTGTCAATAAGACTCCTACTGTAGTCCGTCACACTAGGACACAAGGGCATCAAAAACACATTCATAACAAAAATATCTTCCATAATAAAGCAATGTGGAAGATTGTGAAACATGATATCAATTAACTGGCAGTGTAGTATATATATATATATATATATATATATATATATATATGCACAGAGAGGCTATCTGCCATTTTTATTACATTGTGTTCAAACCTGAAATGACCTTTCAGCATAAAGAATAGATCACTGCTCTGTGGAAGAGAGCAGGACGGTGAGAAGGTAATTGTTTGCTGCTACCACGGTGAGCAAACAGAACATTTTAAAAGCAAAGCAGTAAATAATGTAGGCTTTCAAACCCTTTTTAATCTGTGATTTTTGTTTTTGTTTTACCCCTTTGGCAAACGTAGCATTTATCTCAGCATGAATTGCTCAGTTAGAATTAGATTACCTTAAAATACATCTCTAGAATTAAAGCTTTCTTACTTTGTGTGTGCAGCACTCTGGCTTCCTGAGTTTCATGCACCAAGGGGAGATAACCACCATTTGAAAATAATTAGATCTACTCTCAGAGTGATTGCACGCGTGAATAAAAGCACATTTATAGAGGAGCAGATCAGGCAGGGGAAAGACATTTTTTGTTTTACAATAATAGGTTATATTTATAAAGTAATACTATATTATTACACTATAATTATGCTAGATGTTTGGTTAAATTGAGCTTTTAGGTTTCACAGTAATTAGCAAAGAACATGTATATCTCAGTGGTGATTAAATAGTTTGTGTTGGATGAGTTTTTGTGTTGAACAGCACAGGAACACAATACTAATCCTATCCTAGACACAGTAGCCAGTCCCCTTCTCTTCCACTCTCTCATCTCCTTCACTCTTTCCCCCCTCAGTCTCCTCATATATTTTGTGAAGCCTTTTTTATCCGTCTCAGTGAAAGCACGGTACATCAGTAAGCACAAGGTCAATTGATATTTAGATGTGAGTGTTCCGTCAGCCCGCTGATCGCACAATTGCCAGTGGAAGGACCATGTGGCGCTGATGAAATGAAACTATCATTTTTAACATCATTACTATTACATCTTTTATTATTATCATTATTATTATTATTATTATTATTATTATTATTATTATTATTATTATTATTATTATTAAATAATAATCTGTATATAGCTGTTGATATCTTTTTTACTACAAGGCTCCCTTATTCAACATGATATTGATAGTTTCTTTTTTCTGTGTTCCATTTTGTTGTAGTTTGTTTTGTTCATCGATCTTTTCTTCTCTTCTGACTTTACCGTGATCTTGTCTTCACCTGTTCGGTAATCTCTATTTCACACAAGACAAACAAATAAAAAACAAACAAAAAACAACAACAGAAGAGGCTTTTCTGGGTTTGTTCTGTAAATGTGCATATTATTTTCAATGTGATGGAGAAATGAAAATATATAGGTACAACTAGCCGTTGTTATGTCGAAGTGTTCCTCTCCTGTTGAAATGATTGTGCCCCTGTTGTGTTGGGTTTGCATTACCATTCAGAACATTTACTTTATGATGCTGGTAGGTATGTATTCCATGTGTGACGTGCACGGAAGCAAAGTAAACATAGACTAATGTTAGAAGTGGACGCAGTCATGGTGATGTCAGCCATTGTGCAATGCATGATGGTATAGAATTCTTGGTTAATGATTTGTGGGATGCTAGTCCACTATATAGGTATAATTTTTATCACTGTATATTCAGACAGAACTACATCTTTGCAAACCCACACGGATACGAGCAAACAAACAGACGGAGAGCCAACAAGATACCACTGAGAACATATACAGTTGAAGTTGATGAAGTGAAATGAGCCACAGGTGTCCACTCCCAGCTGAGGCACACATTTTAAATATTTATTTATGCCCACATATAAAGAAGTACAAGGGTTCTTGCACAAGGGACATAAACACTGCCAGTGCAGTTGACAATGGAAGACGGTCAGACACAAAACGCCTGGGCAGCTGAACGCAGTTACATACAAAATGACCTACAGGTCAGATAGAAAACAGACATTTAAGGATACAAAAAACAACGTCTCCTCCAGATTGAACGGCTACCAATAATAACTGAGACTGAGCAGTACCTGGCCAACTGTTTAGCTCTTCTTTTAGGGAGGCCGGCCATCTGAAGGCCCCTCACAACCAACTTATGCGCATGCCCCAGACTACCAAATATAAAGACTAGAAGTTTACACCTGTAGCCTAGCTGAGAGATGGTCTGCTTCAGCTGCTGATATTTCAGCACTTTGGTCAGAAAGGCCTCCTCTAGGCTGTAATCAAAGGTACAGCCGACCTCCAGAATGAGCACCTCTCTATGATTTTCATTAACAACAACAACATCAGGAGTATTAGCTGTTACATGAGAGAACATTGAGACATCATTACACAGGCTGAACATACTCGGCTTCACAGTAGAATGTTTATACAGCATGATGGAAGACCTGAAGATAGAAGAGATATCTGCTGATATCAAATCTACAATTCTGTCATGCCTACATATGTAGAGCCCTCTGTAAACATGGCAACCATTTAAGATGTGAGACATGGTTTCAGCTATTTGTTCACTGCCATGGTGTATACAGTAAGGAGCATGACTTCCTGGAAACCAGATGGACAGGTTCAGTTTAGTTGGTAAAACCTGCAGTCTCGCTTTTATAGCAAATGTAACAATGTTCTCATCCAGGGCAGCATTTCTGAACACAGCGTGTGAGACAGAGTGGTCTGCAGCTGGGAGACATGCAATCTTCCCTTGAAGTCTCAGCTCAGTCCATTGCTGCCGCTGCCTCCGTTGTTGCGCCCCCAAGAGGTGACCTCGAGCATTTCTCAGTGGGAGTAGATGTTTTGTCCCACATACATTCACAGTTGCTTTTACAGAGATGTTGGGGTCGGATATAACCTCCTCTGAGACCTCCACGGTCTCAGAGTCAGACCCCGTCCACTCCAGGGTAACATCAGCCCAGCAACACAGATCGTTCAGGTCAGGCCAGTCTGACCACACACCGAAGCCAGGAGAGCGGCTGTCCAGCTTTCCACTGGGTTTCCTCTTGAATCCCAGGAAGTTAGGCTCCGACCCACGAGCCAGAGGGACCTTGCGTCTTCTTAGGTCCAGGAACAGAGAAGCTCGGGCAAGCTCTCTGACATATTTATCATCATTGTTCAACATATTCAACAGATGGGAAAGTCTCGTAGCAATATATGTCCATTCAAAATTAGGAACACCCAGACCACCCTCACTCTTACTATGAAATATGATATTGCGTGTTGTATGTGTATTTAGGCCAGTCCATTGTCTTACAAAATATACAGTTTTATCCGTCAAATCACATAGTGATTTTCGTGGAACATGTACATTAGAAAGAAGATGTTGTACCTTGGACAATGCAATTACTCTAACTGCCTCCAGCTTCATGATGAGTGGCAGTGGGGATACATTTATAGACTCAAGTCTGCTGTAATATTCTGATGTAATTTCATCGACTTGGTCTTTCCACTCACCTGCCACATTGAATTTATGACCCAAATATGTATACGTTTCATGACGTGAGTAAACTCTGAGTGACTTATTACAAACAGTGAACACAGGTATTGTATCTGTTTTAGAGTGATACCAACGGTTCCCCCCACTCCGCCTTTCATAAAAAACTGCACATTTTGAATCTTTAACCTCTAATCCTGACCACTCCAAAAAGGAGTCTGTTCTGGAGAGCATGTTGTTGATCACAGCCTCTTGACGAGAGGCAATCTGAACATCGTCTGCATACCCCTGGACGGGGTTAGGGGAGATAACATTACAGGTGACACAGCTACAAAGCCACTTTAACCACTGGTTTAGCGCCAACACAAAGTTAACTGCGCTCCAGGGGCAGCCAGTCTTAATGCCCACTTGGAGAGGGATTGGGTCTGTGAGCTGTTTACCACAGATAACCTGTATGAATGAACCAGAGTAAACATCTTTAACAATGTCAATAAAAACCTGAGGCAGATGTATTTCCTCCAGAGCTGTTATCATGACATTATGTGCTAAAGTTCCAAATGCATCACGAAAGTCCAAAAAAACTGCAAAGAATTTACTGGACTCATGTTTAAAATCATCAATACCTGTTTTGAGACAAAACACATGTTCATTCATGCCTTGCCTGCTGATGTAGGCTTTTTGCTTGGGCGACAGAATGTCCACATCCACAAGCCATGGTAGTATTCGGGCAAGAACACATTTCATGAACACTTTATAGATGGTAGGCAAAAGGGAAATGTCTCTCCAGGTTGATGGATTGTCCGGAATATTGTCTTTTTTGGGAATTCTATGAACGAGAGCCCCCTTCCATGACTCAGGTACTCTCCTATTTTCCAAGCAGACATTAAAAATTGATGTTATTTCAGCTGCCTGCGTGGCTTTGAGATCTTCATATGAAACACCGTCCATGCCACTTGCTTTATTGTTAGGTAGAGTGCGCAGCACAGCCTCCACCTCAGTCTGTGTGAACTGCGCAGTGTCAGGGAGATAGTCTGGCTCCGTGTGTGAAACAGCGCCATGCCAGGGCGGTGGAGGGAGTGGGTCATGAATTGACGTTTGCCCTCGGCATTTATTCTGATAATATAATTGCACTTGCTCGCAATTATTGGGGCACGGAGGGGGGTCGGGATATTCGCTGTTGTTTAGGATAATTTGAATGGCTTTAGATTGTCTATGCTGCCAAAGATAGGCCAGTTTATCTCTGCTCACCTTCTTCCGTTGTTCCCGTCTCGTAGTTGTTAGCGAAGGCTGCACTGTCTCCCGGAGGAAACGCAGCTGCGCCTCAATCCAGCTGGAGGCCAGCGCCGGTGTTAAATCCTCCGGGAGCGGCTGCTTTGTCGGGAGCTTTTTTAATACCCGAACTACGAACTTCAGAAGGGGGAAACCAAAGGGTCTCCCACGATGGCTTTCAGTTGTAAGCACACCATTCTTGAAGAATATGCCGTTCAGGAGGGCTATGAGGCGGATCCACCTCCCAGGATCTGCCGATGAAACAAAGTGTTGTTTTTCATGATGTTTCTTGGACGCCAAGCTGCTCCGGAAGGTCCTCTCATAGACTTGAAAGGCCGACCATTGCTGCTCCGTCAGGGGTTTCACCAGCTCAGCGAGGTCCGTGAAAGCTGGCTCTCTGCCCAACAGGTGTTTTGGCGTCGGGTCATGAGCGTGCCATTGTTGTTGATAAACTCTCCCACTCCGGAGTGCTTGTTTGTAAGCAACTCTGATCGCCGACACCAAGCACATTGTCCAGACCGTCTTCCACAAAATCATCGTGCACATGACTACATTAACGGCGGCAGTTACGACGGGTGTAATCAGATGTTCAGAGTGCTGCGCTCATGCCGTCTACTGCCGCCATGCTGCACACACACACAGACACACACACACACTGAGAACATATACAGTTGAAGTTGATGAAGTGAAATGAGCCACAGGTGTCCACTCCCAGCTGAGGCACACACACACACACACACACACACACACACACACACACACACACACACACACACACAGATCGGTGACTCACAAACATGCAGGGACACAGCAGAAGGAGAGAAAGCAGAGTTCCCCATCTCCACATAGTTAGGTTTAAGAAAACTTGACTTAAAGTGATAGTTCTGAATTTTTGACATAAGACCTATTTTCCAAGTCAGCCGGTGTGTTGGAGACGTCTGGAGACGTTTTCAAGAAATTTCATTCAGTTCTTCTAGTTGCCGAGTTCGCTTGTGCTATGGCTAGCGCAAGTCAATTGTTCTAGTTGTTAGCATGGCATTAAAAACACTCATACCGACTCCACAGTGCACCCGAGGCAAATCCATTGTAACAGCAGACTATCGATGTACATATGTGTTGATAGAATAATATTTGAAACAAAACCAACCTCGCATCGCATGCAATTTTACTTTGCTCCGTCGGACTCAAAACTCTAAGACGCGCTGCTCGGAATCCCTCCGGTAAATACACACCTGAACACCGCTGATTTGTCGGCACTTATGCCCCCAAGGCTGTCTGAAAAGCCCTTGGAGCTCACACTAACACCGGCCAGCCCACGGCACACGAACCCACAATTACGCATCGTGAACCCGGACCTCTGCTCCGTCCGTAGACCCGTAAACCCTCGGACGCGTTGCGGGGAATCCCTCCGGTAAATAGTGACCTGACCCACGCCAAATTGTCGGGCCTCATGCCCTCAGACCTGGGTGAAAAGCCCTTGGACCTCACCCAAAGACCGGGCAGCCCACGGCCACGCAAACCCACAATTACGCACCGCGAACCCGAACCTCTGCTCCGTCCGGAGAACTGTAAACCCTCGGACGCGTTGCAGGGGATTCCCTCCTGGCACCACCAGTCTCCATTTGTTCGGTCCCGGTTCTTAGCTCCAGCGGGGTCTATCTTGGTCTCCACAGACGCTCGCGTTCTGCCCTTTGAGCATCCCTCTCACGCAATTCTTCCTCTGTATATTCAGGCTCGTACAGGTACGGTTGGGTTTGGGTAGAAAAAAACTCCTCATCAGAGTCTTCAAAAGTTTCAGTATATTCTCCAAAAGTGGCCATTTCTGTGAGATTGAAGAAACTAGCACTGCAGGTCTGTAGCAATGACAGCAGGTAAACAAACTATTATAGAACCGGTAACTTATAAGCGCTAGGTCAGTGGTGTCAAACTGATCCAGTAAAGGGCCGCTGTGGCTGCAGGTTTTCATTCCAACCAAGCAAGAACACACCTGATCCAACTAATCAACTGTGTGAAGACAATTCAGTTGATTAAATAAGTCCAGTCAGCTGTGTTCTTGCTTGGTTGGAATGAAAACCTGCAGCCACAGCGGCCCTTTACTGGATCAGTTTGACACCTGTGCGCTAGGTGATATCACTCCGCCGCTGCCATAGCCTACTAGGAAGTATGACAAGCTGCTGCTGCTGCTGAGACATACATCCTCAAAAATGCAAGGTTGGTTTTATTTCAAACATTCTATCAACACATATGTACATCGATAGGCTGCCGTTACAATGGATTTGCCTTGGGTGCACTGTGGAGTCGGTATGAGTGTTTTTAATGCCATGCTAACAACTAGAACAATTGACTTGCGCTAGCCATAGCACAAGCAAACTCGGAAACTAGAAGAACTGAATGAAATTTCTTGAAAACGTCTCCAGACGTCTCCAACGGCTGACTTGGAAAATAGGTCTTATGTCAAAAATTCCGAACTATCCCTTTAACTTGACTGACTAACTGACTCACATGACTAGCAGATTGATTCCTGTGACTGGCGAAACTAACAATTTAAGTGACTAACACATCAATTAATGAAATGTCTCGTAGTTTTGCATGATCAGCAATTGTTTGACTCAGACTGCATTCTCCCTGCCGGCCATTAGGGGGCGACTCCTCTAGTTGGAAAAAGAAGTCTGATTGCATGGACGTCTATGAGAAAATGACCCACTTCTCACTACTTATTATCTCAGTAAACATTGTTAACATGAGTTAAGCCGCTTCCCAAATGCACCCCCTTCTTTGAATTGTGTTGCCAGTTGCCCTGATCTTGACAGAATGTGGTCAAAAAGGTGCAATAACAGACACATCAGTGATAATTAAGTGGTACATCATAGCATAGTGGGAATAGTCAGGACTCACAGGTATTTTTGTTCTTTTTCCACTTCCTGCTCAGACCTGGTGAAACCTGTAAGGTGCACTTACAGGGTCTGTGCTATTTTTGTACCTCTACCAAGTGATGCAGTATTACCAATTTGACTTAAATAATATAATAATAATAAAAAATAACGTAAGCAGAAAAAAAGGATTTCACTGAACTGTACACACTAACAATATACAAAGAAATGTAAGTAAGTGCATTGATGGGAATGGTCTGTAAAAGTCAGGGATGGTGCGGTGTTTCCTGGCCCCCTTTGCTAACTTAAGGTTCTGTATATTGCTTTGCTTGTGGTGATGCTGCACCTCCCACACAGACACCAGATTCTTATTTGGGCGAGCTTTTGTGACAGATCTGCTCCGAAATGTCTTCTCTATATGGAAATTGTCAGCACTTTGATGCAGGGACATTTTGTTTTGTATTTGCTACTAATCCTTTACACCCACACTATGCACCATGCATTAACATGAGTGGCCTATATGTTGGCATTAACTGCTTGTTCTTTACAAGGAACAGGCTTGTGACATAAATGTCCACTGTACTCATAATACTTTTCTGTCACTCAAAGAACACGGAGAAGTGTTAGCCCTGTGTTTGAAATCTTTTCCTGAATGTATTTAGCACTGCAGTGTTTTCACAAAAAAATGGTGGTGAATCTGAAACTTAAATTACTTTCCTGAAGGTCTACTGTGTTGTAAAATCAGACTATGAGAACTGCTTTGCTGAAGCAGCTGCTTTTAAATGATTTGTAAATGGACATTTTTTTTGTGGGTTTCCAACAAAACGACAAGGTTAACATTTACGATAATTAATTCAGGCATTATTTATTCGTCAATTCCTGGGGAAAAAGTTAGACGGGGTAAGCGTGTGTTTTATCCATTTTGTTGATATAGAAAATACATGGAGCACTGGAATGAATTTGATTGGAAAATCTAGACGGACACATAAAGTTGCTCAATGTCACTATGAAAAGCTCCCATGGAGAGCTGAGGAGTGTTTGGTGTGTTTCCTGATGAGAAACTGTGGCAGATCTCTTTACCTCAGCTGGATAGTAGAGCTCTGTCGGTCTGCAATGTCCTCGGCAGACCCCGAACATCACCAAGGTAGCAGTGGAAACAGCAGTTGGACACCCTCTCAAGCTGATTGAGTAAAGCTCATTATCTTCAACCGCCACAGTGAATCCATTTCATCAGTGCAACAGCGCTCTTGTCGCAACTCATCTCATCCGACTGAATGTCACCCAGGCCCTTTTTATCGCTGACAACCTTGATGTCACCGCAGTCTCTTTTAAGCAGATTAACTTAACTTTTCATAAATCCTGCTGTGGCCAGTGATGATTAACTGTAATGAGGAAGTAACAACAACAACCTACACTACAAGAAAGGTCTGTAAAAATATGGATTTTCGGGAGCAAGAACCTTTGGCAGCAGCCATGACCCATGAAACTTTTCATTGGATTTTCTGATTTGGAGAAACCTTTTTCACACTTCTGTGGTAAATGAAATAATAAAAATTATCTAAAATTATCTTTACATATTTTTTCAAGTGAACTTGTGTGTAACGTTGACTTTGCCAGATATGTAAGGGGCTCTTTTTTAACTAATTTACAGAGATTTGGAGGAACCGTCCTCAAACTCCTGTGTTTAAAAGTTAAAAAAATGAATATCTTATGTGAAGGAGTTAACGTTACCTTAGTGTAGATTCATTTGGAGAGAGTTATTAAGCTTTTGTTAACCTGTTACTATGTGGTATAAAGATATTTTTTTCTGCTCTTCCACATGAGGGAATTAGCGCAGTGATGAAGGGCAACGGTCAGCTATTTTTATTGATTTGGAAACCACTCATGTACTACCTTCCGTCAGCGAGTCTGACTTACTGTCAAAAGGATTCTCTTCTGGACAGAATATGGTTACTGGACATTCCCATCCAGCCTGAAGCTGGACTTGATTCTAAATTTAAGGAGCACTGGCAGGTTAATAAAACCCTGAAGTGAGCACAATGAAGTAATGGGGTATCTATTTATTTATTTATCTTATTGCCCTACCTTTTTTGTCTTTCATTTACTCATTTTCTATATGTTTTGATCTGTTTTGCTGTATTGGTTGATTTAGCCATTCTGGCTGTCTCTGTATGTCTTTTTACAGTTCTATTGCCTAAAAATTTCAATAAAATTGTTATTGGAAAAAAAACCTGTAAACTCATTTTCAGACTCTAAGGCAAGTTTGATAGGGTAATTTATTTTTTAACAGATGTCTGTGAATGGTACAGTCCATATAAATATTTGTATATATACATTTAAATCAACATAATTGAATTAGAATTCATTAACAAGTGTCAATGAATGGTATGGATGACATCTTGTAAAATCTCAAAATGTTCCCTTTAAAGTTGAAGCAAAACTCCATAAAATGAGCAGGAAAAGGTGCTGGTAATATGACCATAGGGTAAATCTAATATTCAAGGCATAAATAATACTGAGATTGCAGAAGTCAATTGCTATGATATATTTTGCACTCATTTCATGTAGAAAAGCTGCAAACGTAAAGCTATTTTTGACACCCATTGTGTAGCCAGTCGAGCATTGTACCCTTTACCCTCAAAGTAACATCTCCTCATCCATTCACCATCGCTTTCTGGGGATTCCCATGATATCTCGAAGCTAGTAGAGATATGTTAAATGTACATGATCTGACATTAGGAGCATTCCAACTGCCCCTCAACGGATTTCAACATGGCGACCCCTGAGCCAGCATCTTAAAGCTTACAGTGCTAAGAGCGCCAAATGTACTACAGCAAAAATGCTGATGGAACTAAGGATGTTAGTGACGCCGTTATCAGCTGGAACTGCTGTATGAGAAAAGAGTGGCGGCCCTGAGCTAGCCAGTGGGGCACAATCAAACGCACTCACATGCAATAAAAGCATGCACAGTCACCCGAGACACACAGGGAGAGCGACTTCATTCTCAACATTACTCCACTATATCTTAACATAGACCATCAAGATTAAAGGATACTCGAGGCTCCATTTGGATATGATGGAGCAAACGATTAATATATATTTATTCAATGCTTTTTGTAATACATTAAGATTTAAAAGAATACAATAATAATAATACGAATGTTTGTGTGCACTTAATTGCACACAAATAATAAACATGACAAAATGGGCCCTAGTTTCGTACACCAGGCGCAGTCGGGACTCAGCGCACTTGTGCCACGCCGACGGGGTGTGTCCGCCTGGACTTTGCAAGTTTCGTGCACGGCGCAGTCTAGCGCAGGCACTCCTCCCGTCACTCCTACCCCCGCAAGTGGGAAAGAGGGAGGAGAGAAGGCATGAGTGGGAGACGAGAAGGAGAGAAGGCGTGGAGTGGGATTAACACAGCCGATTCAGATCTTCACCAATCAAATGAGCTCCTCTCCTCACCTTTAATGCGCCGAGGCGAGGTGCAGTGCAAGTTTCGTCACTTGACAACCCAATGACAGATGACAGCAGCAGCAGCAGCGCCAGACGGCCAAACTTTTCCCAGGATGAAACTGATGTTTTGATCCGAGAGGTCCAAGTTTCAACTGTGTTAATTCAGTCAGGCTGAGTTTCCGTTACGCGTGCAATCTGCCTTTGATCTGACGTCAGTGATGGGACAATCTATATAGATATAAATTCACGTGTTGATCAATTAGTTGCATTAAATAGTGTTTGTTGTGATTATTTATTGCATTTAAATGTGCCTGGAACTGTGGAAACCTGCCTGTGAGGTCTTGGTGACTCGCCGGTGAGCCAAACTGCCACTCCGCCAGCTGTAATTCGCCTTGCGCGGAGAGTAGACCAGGTTGGAGCTGGCGGGCTTTCGCCGCAGTCTCGGGTGGCTTTTTGGCATGAAACTTCCACAGTGCCAAGCTGAATCTGTGACGCCTCCCACTGCTGCGCCGCCACACCCATCTCGGTGCAGGCGATGCACCTGCCAAACTGACCGTGCGCAAGGCTGCGCTGGTAGAAACTTGCATTGCGCTGGATCCGTCACCCTGCGCCACCCTGCGCTGCGCCACGAAACTAGGGCCCAATGTGTCAAAGAAGTTATCAAATTACTAAAAAGAAAATTCAAGAAATACAAGATCAATGTCCCAACACCTTGAGATCTTAAATTAAATGGACTAGTAATACATTCAACAATAATAAAAGAAGTGAGACATTTGGTATATCAAACAGCTGTTTGCTGCTCTATCAATGTTCTGTATGTGGTATATTGCTCCTTTAATGCCCCAGTGTTTTCTAGATGTTCTCTGACATTTCCTCTCAGCTCAACCTGCCCAGAATATCTGCACACTAAGGTTTCCAGGAAGCATCTAAATCAAATGTCCAAACTACTTGAACTTGCAATTGTTAATAGAAAAGAGCAGTAGCTCTGCTTTGAACTTTGGTTCAAAGCTCCTCCCACATACTTAATCGTAGAACATGGCACTTAGAAAACTAACAGATTTTAGCTGCTTGTATCCCTGATGTTTCCTTGTGGTAACTGGAAGAATGTTGTGACCATATGGTGAGAGTGGGACTCCCAAGTTACGGCTTCACCTTCACACCTACAGTTCCCATCTGCATGCCTGTTTCATATTCCATCTTACTTTCAACAACACTTTCAACAACAAAATAAATACTGACATACCGAAACTCAACTCCCTCAAATCTCTGCAAACCCTTGAGAGGGGGCAATTGTTGGCCATAAACACTACTCCAAAAAATTAAGGGAACACTTAAAACACATATCAGATCTTAATGAACAAATTATGCAAGTTGAAAATCAAATTAAAATAACAACGGTCAAAGCTTTAAGGGCACTCTGAATTAAACCATATATAGCAACTGAACATTCAGGAGTGTGCTACATTGTTTGATTTTGTTAGTGAATATAAGTCTGAACTGTGTCCTTGGCCACAGGAACCACTAAGTTGAAATGCTGCTTTCATAGCATCATAAACAAATAAATATTGATTTCTGGATGAGAGTGTCGCCAAAATCAAATATGGACAGTGTTGCCCTTGATCGATCCCCTAAATATCACAGCCTGCAAAGGGGTGGTTTTCTTTGCCTATCACTTTCTCACAGTAGCATTGTCCTTACAGGAATGTGTTGGGAACATGTGGCTGCTGCCTGCCAAGACATTAGTCAAGCTGAACCTAACATCCATTACACTTTAATATTGATATTTTCCTGCAGTGCTAAAAATGGCCGAGAGGCAGTCCAGGTCACCATCATATTTCATACATCATCATTAACAGCAGGAAGATGGATAACAGCACTCAGACTTTATTTCATGGATTAATTGTGTTAAATAGCCAGCACCTATCTGACTTGGGAGCTGACAGGTGTCATTGAGGTTAAGACTAAAGTTATTGATCTGCTATTGAAATATCTATTGCTAAAGCACATATGATAAAGAAAGGAAAAAGGAGGAATAAAAAGTATTCTTGAATCATGTAATCTCTGAAATAGTAAACACTTTTATTGTAGTCCTTATAATTAAAGAGCTCGTTTGGAACATACTTTGACAACAATGAAGCTCTAATTACACATTTTTTAATAACCACACACTCAAAAATCAAGCAGTCTACCATTTTAATATGAGGGAATGTGAATAGTACTGCCGATACACTGTATATCTAAGGACAATTCCTTTTTGAAGGTCCCCTATTATGCTGATTTTCATCAATTTCACACAGCTGTCAGAGGTCCAACAACACTGGATTCAATATGCATTGCCCAAAACCCATCCTTCAGCTGTGTGGTCAGCTGTCTAAAGGTTGCTCAAATGAGCTCTGCTGAGACATCAACAGAAAATGAACGGGAGAATTCTATTATGTTGGCGTGACATTTTGTCCATGTGCGTGACAGCGTTAGATTGATGGTGAAAGCGTGAGTGTCATGCCAGGACACACCGGACATCACCTTGGTGATGAACGCCCCCTCTCGGATATCTCCTATCATCAGAGGAGTTCGGTCTATGCAAATGACTCCCTTCGTTACAGAACAATGGGAGCTGAATCTGAACGGCCTGTAGGAGCGCCGTTGTACCAGTGGGGGGGGGGGGGGGGGGGCTGCAGAGACCATACAGGAGTCGCTTGTTTTCCTCATTCTGGGAGTTGGCAGGCTGAGGGAGGACCAGTTTATAGGTGTCAAGACAAGAGAAAACATGTTTTTCATATTATGGGACCTATTATGTACAGAAGTGTTCGTGAATGTTACGGATTATATATTGTCAAACTTCAGAGTCCTCTGTCTTAAGGTTGAAATAAATTTCCGCAACGTAACAGAAAATCAACTGTTTATTTTTGATCAGGACATCTGTTTTTCTATCTCCGTTATTTTGTTTTTTCTTACAGTGCAATGACTTCATACAATTATTGTTCTCAAACAAGTTTTGTAAATACTAAATTTATCTTGTCCAGAATACGAAGCATGTTTTTTTCTCATTGTACTAAATACTTAAAGCATGTTGCTTTAGGGCAGTCATTTCTTCATTCGCTGGGTCCATCTCTAGTAGTGAAATACTTTGTATCCAACCAAATAAAGACCGGAAGCATTAGGAGAGAATTCATAATGAAAAGCAGTCTCAGATTCCTTGATAGCTGTAGAACAAATGCCCCTGCTGGGTTTGCTAATGAGTTTAACTTGAGTGCTCAGCCATTTTCTTCTCCCATCCACATATTAATTTCATGCAAATAGAAAAAAATGGAGGCCCCGGTGAATAAGAACACAATATGCTTTCTACAAGTACAATTTGCTGTTATCTCATGGAAACATCCCCAACCTGTGTATATGTTGTCCATAATGTCACTTGGCATTCAGTGCTACATACCCAGGATGCATAGAGATGGAAAGCCAGTTGGTCTTCATAGATTTTCTAACCAAATCAAGCGAGACCTGGGCCTATGACTTGTTTGACAAACAGCTATGTTTCATTTCCCTTAGATTTAAGAAGGTCTGAAACTGGCCAAATCCAGATCGCGACCCCTTCGTTGGCTAATAATCATCAGATAATTTATGCCTCTTCAAAGGGTAAATCAATGTCATTTTTTCTATCTGTGTAGACGTGTGTCTATCTCTCTTATAAAGCCTCTGAGCAATTGAGAGGCCTCGGCTCTGGAGGGCAAGATCAATAACCCAGGAAAAGCCATCGGATTTTGCTAAACCTCTGTGTCGTACTGGGCTTTTGATTGGTTTGTTTAATGGGTTTAGCTGGATGAGGGGTTGTAAACTAAAAGCTCCAAGCCGCTAAATATTACAGGGAAAGGGAGCGATAAAGACTTAAAGCTCCAGAGTGCAGATTCAGATGTGGATGGCAGGTGTCCACTCAGCAGACCAGGGGGTTCACAGTACCATTCGTGCACGAAAGAAATGGACGCCATCAGCAACAATCCAGAGGAAATTATGCCCATGGAAATCCATGCTATTGATCGCTAAGGAATGTTTTACCATGCACAAAGGTCTTTACAATGTCGCCTAAGGCATAGGCACCACTACCCTTGTGGAGGTTGCTTTATTTCAGATGATGGTGTTAGATAATGACTATGGTCATTAGAAAATGATTCCATTTACTGCAGAGATGTGAGGAGAAGAGCTATTCGTTCTTGTAACACAATCTGTTGGTCAGTTCCCCTTGGAGTCTGATGACAATGCATTCGGGCAGTCTAGCTTCTGAAGGAGACACATTTTTAACTAACTCCAATATAAACGTCATTATTAGAAAACAAGAGAAACTTACGTAGTATAACCAGTGAGATATTGTCCACTCAGGCCTGGTGGGGGTGGACGGGTTAAACAAACTCAATCCTTCATCACATGAGTCACGTGACTTGTTTGCAAATCGCTAGTAACCCAAGTCTGTTGAGAAACAGATTACGTCCTGACAGAAAATTACCCGTGACTTTTACGTTAAGTTTATGAACAGGTTAACAGGTTAACAAAAGCTGAACAACCTTCTCCAAAGAAAACAATACTGAGCTAGCGTTAACTCCTTAGTGTTAGAATTGGCTTTTACTTTGTTCATTTTAGATTTGTACTGTTTCACTGACAGTCCAACCTCTGTATGGGTCAGTCTCAGCCAGAGAAAATAAAATGTAACCAGCACCCGGATATCGTGCTCGCTCTGACTGAGATCCCGCGGGAGCTCTGCCATTCCGAGCCCAGCGCTGCCATACTTTACTTGTGACCTGAATAAATACTATATCTGTGAACTGAAGTGTTCTCTGGTTTATCCTTGAGCTTCCAACAAAAGAATCGGGGGTTAATAATTTGGTGCCGTGAGCCCAGATTGTCTCCAAGGCTGCGTCTGATTGAGGACCGCCGGAGTCGATTGGAGGAGACCCTTTTTTCAGACAATACTAGGCGCCTAAAATCAGAGGTGAGCAGAAAACCTCTTTCCAATCTGAAATGGCTGCACATTGGGCACTCTAAAACTAAATTGTCTGATTAATGCTATCCTCCTAATGGAATCCCTCAACCACTTTCAAAAAACCAGCATCCTGACCCTTCCTGCTCTCCTGGACCCACGGTTCAAGACCCTCAGCTTCCTCACTCCTTCCAAGGTGGGGAATGCTGTCAAGAGGCTAACTACAGAGTGTTGTCTTGTTATAGGCCAACAATCACCACACATCTCGACACCAGCAGCAATCCATGAACATGCCTAACCTTCAACCTCCTCTGGTAAATTCATAGTGACTTTGATTTTGTTGCCATTTAGTTATGATATCTAATCCATTTTCTGTCTTTTTCCCTAGGTGGACTCTGGCGACATCTGGATGAAACAGACTAACCCACAATGCCACGACCAATGCCATTGAGGTCCAGAGATATATAAAAGAACCGCACATACACAGAACTGATGACCCACTTCTGGCACACACACAAAGCACTATAACTTTAGGTTATTTATATAACCCCAGTTCCCTGAGTAATGTCTCACCAGACAACCCTTCTTGCTTTGGCGAGTGAGAAGAGGTGCTTATCTTGAATGACGAGATGTTCTAATCAGGACAGCAAAACCCCACGTGCCACACATGGAGCAGAGACGTCCAACATATAGAAACGGACAAAAGTGAGATGCAAGGCCCAACTCACTGCAGCACAGATGTCCTGAACAGAACCTCCCCTGAATAAGGCCCAGGATGCGGCCAAGCCCCGAGTCGAGTGCGCTCGCAGGCCCACAGGTGGCTGCAAACCCTGACTCGTACAGGCCAAAGCAATCGCCCAAATCACCACCCAGTGGGATAGGTGCTGCTTTGTGATAGGCTTTCCCTAATGAGGATTAGCCCAGGAGACGAACAGCTGATCGCTTCTCCTGAAGCCCTCTGTTTTGTCCGCACCACACGGACTGGACACAATGCACGCAACCGCTGATCCCACCACCTTCGGTAGAAAAGCCGGTTTGGGCTTCAAATTCATCCTTACATGCCCCGGGAAGAGCTTAGCAAATGACGGATGCTCCGAAAGCGCATTGATGTCACTAACCCATTTAGCTGAAGCTAGGGCCAGCAACAACACTGTCTTGAGAGACACGTGTTTGAAGTCTGCTCCCTCCAGTGGCTCAAAAGGAGGACCTAGAAGCCCCTCTAGAACCACAGCCAGATCCCATGGTGGTACCAGTGGTCTGGACATGTGGAGAAGCCTGCACGCTTCTTTCATGAAACAGCAAACCAGTGGGGGCTGGCTTGCTGTTTGCTTCCCAAAACCCACGTGACAGGCAGCGATAGCTGCCAAGTACACTTTAACCATGGAGAAAGCTTTTTGCTTGTCAATCAGGTCCTGCAAGAATGACAATATCACTCTACTGGACACTGAAAGGGAATGTGGCCCTTTCTGTGACACCATCCCTCAAACACTCCACTTACAGTCATACAGAGACCTAGTGGAGGAGGCCCGAGCACTTTGTATAGTGGAAATCACACACTGGGAGAGTCCCACAGCTGACAGATTGAGCCACTCAGGGGCCAAGCCCACAGCGCCATGCGTTCTAGGTGCGGGTGGAAAACCATCCCTCCCCCCTGCAATAGCAGGTCCCTGCACAGCGGGAGCTACCAGGGCTGAGCGCGCAGCAGCCGATATATCGGCCAGGCAGTGCATCGCAGGCCAATGCGGAGCTATCCAAATCAGCGTGTGGCCGTGCTCTCTCACTCTGGACAGAGTGGGGGGTATCTCATACGTGCACTGCGCATTTTTTCTTGACGCGAACACCATGGCCCGACCGTAACGGGCCCATATCTGCGGGTTCCACAATCTCCAGGTGTAGAGCCCACTCCCTGTATACTGGCGCACCCCTGGACAACAGTTCTGCGTCCGTGTTCAGAGCTCCCGGGACGTGCGTCGCTCTCAGTGATAGGAGATGACAGCAGCTCCACAGGATCTGCATCAGCTGTCAGACAGATAGAAGGACATTGTCCAGGAGGGGATTTTTGGTTCCGCGTTGGCCTCGATGCAACGGAAGGTGTGAGGCCAAAAAGAAGGAGGACGAAGCTCTCCAGCTCTGCCTCCCTCAGAAGCCTCCAGCTCCCTCTCCGCCTACACAGTGCATAACCTTTGCGCAGGTTGCTTCCCAAGGCTCGCGGTTTAAGATTCCTAAACTGCCAAAGCCCCAGCCGGCCCCACCCTCTCAGCCCGGTCGGGCCAGCTGGAAGAAGAGAGCGGCCTGACCGCCCCTCTCTACACCGCTGAATATGTCGTCCTCTTCGTCATCCTGTGATATGAGGAGTTCCGAGGTACCATCTTCATCATCCCCATAGTCCAGTTCCAGGACTTTCTTCCTCCTGTGGTGGAATCTCGGCTAGGTTGAGCTGGGAGCCCCAGCTGGCACTAGCCTCCGGTGGCGCTGCCGTGGCAGCCCCCGCCTCCTCTCCGGCCTCGACGGTGGTGCCGTCAGAAGGGAGATAAGGGTCATGTCCAGACAAGCTAGCTTGGAGGGCAAGCCATCTGCGGAGACTCTTGACGGTGAAAACCGCACAGTACTGACACGAGCCGGGGACGTCGATAGCTAGCCGGGCATGTTCTAGCCCCAGGCAGCTCGAGCAGTGCTATGATCAAAGTGCTATAGGTAAGGGGGGGTTGTTGTGCAGAGTCGAGGTGAAGTCTGAACAGACTCTTTTTTCGGAAGATGGCAATTGACTCTGCTGTCCTGACATTGTTCGGGAGTTCGTTCCACCACTGAGAACCAGAACAGTGAAGAGTCTGGACTTTGCTGAGCGACATTTGTCTGATTTCAGCGATGGTGGTACCAGCCGAAGTAGAGGAGCGAAGTGCTCGCTGCAGGGCGTGTGGTTTGACCAGTGTTTGAAGGTAGATGGGTGCCGTTCCATTGATGGCCTTGAAGGCCAGTGCCATCGTCTTGAATTGGATGCGGGCTGCAACAGGGAGCCAGTGAAGGTCACGGAGGAGGGGGGTCACATGGGAGATTTTGGGTAGATTGAAGACAAGGCGTGCTGCAGCGTTCCAGATATGCTGCAATGGTTTATTCGCAGAGGCCGGGAGTCCAGCCAGGAGAGAGTTGCAGTAGTCAAGGCGGTAGATGACCAGTGCTTGGACCAGGAGCTGTGTTGCATCCTTTGTGAGGAATAACCAAGTCCTGCGGATATCGTAGAGGGGAAATCTGCAGGATCGGGCCACAGCAGTAATGTTGGGGGTACAGGATAGTTGGTCATCAAGGATTACACCCAGGTTCCTCGTAGTTGACGACTGCAATACTGTGATGCCCTTGACAGTGACCGACAGGTCCATGTGAAGGCAGTCTTTCCCTGGGATGAAGAGGAGTTCGGTTCTATTCAGGTTAAGCTTGAGGTGATGTGCATTTGTCCAGACAGAGATGTCAGCCAGACATTCCGAGATGTGAGTTGCAATGTGAGTGTCAGAGGTTGGGGGAAATGAGAGGAATAGCTGGGTGTCATCTGCGTAACAATGGTAGGAGAATCCATGTGATGTGATTAGGTGTATAGTGAGAAAACAAGCAGTCCTTATACTGAGCCTTGAGGGACACCCGTGTCCAGAGAACAGGGTTTGGACATAGAGCCATTCCATGTGACCTGAAAGATGTGATTTATCAGGTATGATGTGAACCAGGTTAGAGCAGAGTCAGTGATGCCAAGTTCAGCCAGGGTGGAGAGGAGGATTTGGTGGTTGACTGTGTCGAAAGCAGCAGATAGGTTGAGGAGAATGAGAACGGAGGAGTGGGATGAGGCTCTGGCATCTCACAGGGACTCAGTCACTGTGAGGAGGGCCGTCTCAGTGGAGTGAGCAGTCCTGAATCCTGATTGATTAGGGTCAAGGAGGTTGTTCTGTGAGAGATAAGATGACAGTTGGTTGTAGGCGGCACATTCCAGGGTTTTAGAGAGGAATGAAAGAAGAGATACAGGTCTGTAGCTTTGGATGTCAGCATCATCTAGGTTGTTTTTTTTTAGGAGGGGCTTCACTGTAGCCGTCCTAAAAGCTGCTGGAATGACACCTGAGGTGAGGGAGGAGTTGATCAGGGTGGTGAGGAATGGCAAGATGTCGTGTGAGATGTTTTGGAGAAGAGAGGAGGGAATCGGGTCAAGGGAGCAGGTGGTGGCACGGTTAGATGTAACAAGTGCGTGAACGTCTTCAGAGGTGAGGGGGCTAAAGCTGGTAAGGCCATCAGAGTTGAGAGAGCTGTTTTCTGGGAGGGTATAGGCGTGAATCAGGAGCTGATGTCATTTACTTTCTTGGTAAAGTAAGTTATAAAGTCATCAGCAGTGAGGGAGGAGGAGGGGTGCGGAGGGAGGAGAACATGGAGAAGAGTTTTCTGGGGTTGGAGGCAGAAGAGTTGATCTTTGCCAGGTAGAAGGCAGATTTAGCTGCCGAAATAGTTGAGGTGAAGTCAGAGAGGAGGTGGTGGTCGTGAGCAAGGTCATCATCCTGGCCTGATTTCTTACAATTTCTCTCTGCCTCTCCCAACAATGATCTTTTGGTTTGCAGCGGTTCGGACAGCCAGGGAGGGGAGGGAGATGATCGTGCTGGTCGTGAGGTGGGGGGACAGAGTGTCCAAAGAAGAGGAGAGTGAGGACATCAGGATGGAGGAGGCTTCCTCAATAGGCATTAAGAAGAATTGTTCTGTGGATGGGAGTGAGGAAAGAACAGTTGAGGAGAGAGGGATTTCAGGTTGCGGCGGCTGGTGACAGTTCAAGGTGTAGAGGGGAGGGACGTGGTGGACTTCATTGGGAGGGAGAAAGTCACAAAGTGGTGGTCGGACATGGTGAGTGGGTAACAGAGTGTGCCGAGATGCCACAGGATCTTGTGAAGACAAGGTCAAGTTGGTTCCTGGCCCGGTGAGTGGGTGGAGAGTGGGAGAGTGTGAGGTCAAATGTGGAGAAGAAGTCAATGATTTCAGATGAGTGCAGCTTTCCCGGGTAGATGTTGAAGTCACAGAGGACGACGAGTGGTGTGCCATCATCAGGGGAGCAGCTTAGGAGGGCATCCATCTCATCTAAAAAGTCACGGAGAGGACCGGGTGGGCGATAGATCACTATGATGTTGAGCTTGAAAGGAAGGGTGACGGCATGGAATTCACGTGCAGATGGGGGTAGGTGGTCCAGAGGATGAAGTCACAAAGTGGTGGTCGGACATGGTGAGTGGGTAACAGAGTGTGCCGAGATGCCACAGGATCTTGTGAAGACAAGGTCAAGTTGGTTCCTGGCCCGGTGAGTGGGTGGAGAGTGGGAGAGTGTGAGGTCAAATGTGGAGAAGAAGTCAATGATTTCAGATGAGTGCAGCTTTCCCGGGTAGATGTTGAAGTCACAGAGGACGACGAGTGGTGTGCCATCATCAGGGGAGCAGCTTAGGAGGGCATCCATCTCATCTAAAAAGTCACGGAGAGGACCGGGTGGGCGATAGATCACTATGATGTTGAGCTTGAAAGGAAGGGTGACGGCATGGAATTCACGTGCAGATGGGGGTAGGTGGTCCAGAGGATGAAGTCACAAAGTGGTGGTCGGACATGGTGAGTGGGTAACAGAGTGTGCCGAGATGCCACAGGATCTTGTGAAGACAAGGTCAAGTTGGTTCCTGGCCCGGTGAGTGGGTGGAGAGTGGGAGAGTGTGAGGTCAAATGTGGAGAAGAAGTCAATGATTTCAGATGAGTGCAGCTTTCCCGGGTAGATGTTGAAGTCACAGAGGACGACGAGTGGTGTGCCATCATCAGGGGAGCAGCTTAGGAGGGCATCCATCTCATCTAAAAAGTCACGGAGAGGACCGGGTGGGCGATAGATCACTATGATGTTGAGCTTGAAAGGAAGGGTGACGGCATGGAATTCACGTGCAGATGGGGGTAGGTGGTCCAGAGGATGAAGCAAACATCACATGTTAGGTTGTCTGGAAACTCTTTTACTTTCTTCATAATTTCATTAGGTGACCCTAGTGTACAACCTGTAACAAATTAGGGAAAATGGCAGCAGATTTTGAACGATTTTGCCCTGAAATATGGGTTCAGTCGAATAGTCAAAAAATAAGGTCCTAACTCCTATTCCTAACTCCTATTCCTTGACCTTTGGAGTAAACGTCATGGGGTTAAGGAAAGGCGATAGGAGAACTCAAAAGGATTTAGGAAAAGTCGGCCGCGGTGCTCAGAGAATCCGACCGGACTTTCACTAAGCTACGTCATTATAACGCGGCCGCTGATGATTGACAGCTGATGATCGGCACCGGCGATTGACGTGCGTCTGTGCTGGAGAAACTACAATAATGGACTAAAAAAAACGCGTCGTCCACTTCTCCCCATGTTGGTTTTACAGCTCGTTCACTGACCGGCTTCAGGTCCAGCACCTCCTCCTTCCTGTTTGACCGTTTGCTGTATTTACATTTTATTTGTGGTTTTAGTTTCGTTTCTGTCAAACATTTGTAATATGATTGAAATAAATTAAAAATACCATTCAATTATTATCACTGTCCACACACATTTATCAACACAATTCATATTACTATATGTCTGCATGAAAGTAATTGTTAAATATGTAAATGCACATATCGTTTGTTTTCATGAACGGCCGACGTGTGCGGCACTTTAAATGTTGCTCTCGCAAAGAATTGTGGGTCGGTGTAATCTCCTTTCCTTTCGTATAGGAAGGTCCGTTGCATCCTATGCTAAAGGAGCTCTGAAAGGAAGCATTGGAGCTCCTTTCCTTTGCATTTAGAGAATCCGAACGGCTCTTATCATGGCGGCCACTTGTTTACTTCCGGGTCACTTCTTCAGTTAGGAACCTTCCTAAGCAAAAAAGACTATTCGACTGCACCCTATGATCAAGGCAGAGAGTTTGAGAACCGTTTATTCAGACAACTGCAAAAGTACATGGGCATTGCATCCAAAACTATCAAAAAGACTACAGCAAGAGGAAAAACATGCAGTACTTTCTTTAAGTGACAAATATGTCGGAACGAGGAGGGCCTGGGAAATTGTGTTCATATTGGGAAAAGCAAGCAAGCAAATACACATTGTTGTTTCTCAAAAGCTGAAAGACAGCCCAGTTTATGAAGTCAAGTTTGAACGTGGCACAGGGAGAGGCAGAATCCTCCATCGTAACTGCTAATGCCCTGTGATGTTTTACCACTGTAGCAACCAAAAAAACTGGACAATATCTGCCTATTCAAAAAGCAAAACAAAACAACAGATACATCAGACGACTCTGAGAGCTCAAGTGATGTTGAATACCACTGGGATAATAGATTGACCAACATCACCACCAGCCTGGAGAGCAACATGTTGCACCTAAAAATGCTCCTGAAATAATTCAGCCTGAAGGATATTGGCTCCACATCTAACAAAGCATAGTCTCAAAATATCAGTTTGCAAATTGATATGTCATGAAAAAACAAAAATTGCCAACCATTTTAATGCGCTTTTTCCCCCCACAGCAGCCTCATCCTTGGTTATGAAGTTACAAGCCTGTAAGGGATACTATGGGTTTTCCTTTATTAAATACTTTTACCATAGTTTGAACATAACAAATGACATGTTCAGTGAGATTTGGTGACAGAGAGCGATGTTTTTAATCTTCTCTGTAAAATGAAAACCTCTAAAGCAACTGGACTTGACAATTTGCCAGCTAGATTTATAAAGGAACAAACTCCATTACAAATGTATAATGGAACGAACATCCAACTACTGTTTCTTCCGAAAAAGGCTCAAGACACACTTAACCTCAACTCTGCATAGCATGACCCACTTAGATTATATAAAAATGGAAAGCGAGAAAGGGAATTATACGGGTATGGTCATGTTAGACTTACAGAAGGCTTTCGATACCGTTGATCATGGTATTATTATAGTGTAATTGAAATGTGTGGGCCTTAAAGACATAGCTGTGAATTGGTTTAAAATCTACTTGGCAAACAGGAAACAGGTGTGTAAAGTTGGTGAGGCCTTGTCCACAGTTATGGAGGTCACATGTGGGTACTGTAGGGCTCCATTTTGGAACCATTGGTGTTTTTAATTTATGTTATTGATATGCCGGCAGCAGTAACATCTAAAATGATGCTTTATGCAGATGACTCTACCTTATTAGTATCCGGTAAAGATACCAGAGTTATAGAGGAAACGCTTAGTAACTGTCTCTGGTAAGGGATTGGTTGATTGATAAAGAACTGTCTTTACAGCTGGGAAAGACAGAGTCCATCTTATTTGGCACTAAAGAGATACAATCAAGTTACATTGTGAAGGAAATATTATTGAATCCAAAATTCAAATATCTTGGAGTCTCTCCTGACTATTCTGCTACAATATTATCTAAAATTCCAAAAGACTTAAATTTTTATGTCATTATACTCAAAGTTTTTTTTTAAATATTAAGGTTAAAAAACCTTTAGTTGCTTCATTAATCAGTACCACTTTGACTATGTCTGCTCCGCATGGTATAGTGGACTATCACAAAAACTAAACTAAACTAAACTAAGCTTAAAAATTAAATGCAGGTAGTGCAGAATAATGTTATCAGACACATGCTCAATGCTCCTCCCAGGACATAAATGTGTCTGTCAAAATGATATCTGATGTTTTTTTTAAATAAATACGGTGAATGACCATCACCTACATATATTTTCATAGTTATAATGATAGATGAATGAAAGAAAAGGCTAAACACCTACAAATATTTCAGAACTTAATAACACTAAAATCCTCTTTGGAAATACAGCTGGTTTTAATAATAATATATATGTATGTCTTCCATGTTCTTGTTCTGTGACATATTTGTCAAATACATTTATCATTTTGAAGATGTTAAAAATAGTATATAAATCAAAGAATAAAAAATGCAGTTTTATTGACAGTCACACATGTGATTGTTTCAACGCATCAGTGATTGACAAAGTGACAGGATTCTATGAAACACTTCTAGTTTTGCAGCTGAGTTTGATCAGCTAGTTCAGACTTTGATTTCAATTCACAGATGCTCAGAACATTTGGGCTCAATAAAAGCTGTTCAAGAGATGACTCTAAAGCTGATATCAACCAGAGCATGGCTGAGTTTATGTAATATAAACAATGCGTGATGTCCCTTCCTGAAAATCTTCTGTCTTGTGGTCAAAGCTCAATTTGTAATCGATACATATGTCCAGGTTTGTCAAGCTGCTCCATAGCCTTTCCCTGGACAACACTGGCATCTGAAATTGATCAACATGTCCTGATGCTAAGCTGCTGAAATGAATTCTTGCACCGCTGAACAGAGTCCACCAGCAGATCCATGGCTGCCCATTTATCCTGTGGGAGTATATTTGTAAAGGCATACAAATCACCTGTTGTCTATCATCTGCAGGGATGCCAAACTAAAGTCACTTCAATAACAATTTGGCTCAGATATTTTTAAGATGTAGAATCACTGCATACATCATAGACATTATGAAAACAGAAGTAGGTGGGAAGGTTAAGGAAATAAATGAGAAATTAGAAGAGTAACATATCGATGTGCAGATTACTGATTATCCATTCAAAGTACAACTAATGATAATGATAAAAATAATAATGATAATGATGATAATAATAATAATAATAATAATAATAATAATAATAACAACAATAATAATAATACATTTTATTTGTATTGCACTTTTGCATTTCAGCAATCTCAAAGTGCTTCAGAGCAGGTAAAACAATACAAATGAATGCAATTAAAACAATTATTAAAAGGAGTTAAAAGGAGAACCTACAAAAGACATAAGCAGAATGCTTGTTTAAAAAGATATGTTTTTAGGTTTTGTTGAAAAACATCTGGAGACTGTGGGGCCCTCAGGTGCTCAGGGAGGGCGTTCCACAGCCTCGGAGCAACAGAGGAAAAGGCCCGATCACCCATAGTGCGGAGCTTGGTTCTGGGGGCTTTGTGGTTGCAAAACAGAGGGTGCGTGAGGAGGTCTTGGGGGTGAGGAGTTCCTGGATGTAAAGGGGGACATGTCCGTGAATGCACTGGTTGGTGAGAAGCGAGACCTTGTACTCAATTCTGAGTGGGACAGGGAGTCAGTGAAGGGATATCAGGATGGGGATGATGTGGTCATGTTTGCGCACCCTCATCAGGATCCTGGCAGCGCTGTTCTGGATGTGTTGTAGTCTTTGGATGTTCTTGCCCTAGTCCAGCCTGGAGGAGACAAAGGCATGGATGAGCTTCTCTGCATCTGCCAGGGTGAGTGTTGGACAGAGTTTGGCGATGTACCTGAGGTGGTAGTCTCAGGCGAGGGGGCCAGACTAAGAATGGTTCAAAAGACCCAATGAAAAATGAGGGAAAAGAGGAGTGACCCGGCCCGGTGGAAGCCCGGGGCCCCCGTATGGAGCCAGGCCCAGAGGGAGGGCCTGTCAGCGAGCGCCTGGTGGCCGGGTTTGCCACGGAACGCGGCTGGGCACAGCCCGAAGAAGAAGCTCCTCACCCATCCTGTGGGCTCACCAGGAGGAACCGCTGGGGTCGGGTGCGTTGCCAACCGGGTGGCAGTGAAGGCCAGGGACCTCGAAGGACCAGACCCGGGCAGCAAAAGCTGGCTCTGTGGACGTGCAACGTAACCTTTCTGTGGGGGTAGGAGCCGGAGCTTGTGTGGGAGGTGTTGCGCTACCAGTTAGATATGGTGGGGCTTATCTCTACACTAGTGTTGCTTTCGTTCGAAATATCGTCTTCAACGAACCTTTATCATGTGAGGAAAACGAGACGAGACGCAACGAAAATGGTCATGTGACGATAACGATAATTAAATATATAATGCAAATTGTAGACGAATAAAAACGAGACTAAATGTGGTTTACAAAATAAAAACTATGCTAAAATGTGTCTTCATTTTCGTTGACCAAAATGAAGTCATAGAAAAAGTTACATCCTGTTAGACGCTAAAATGGAGAGAAGTGATTGTCTCCCGGAATTTAACTGGTTTAGAGCGGCATGGTGTAGGGTTGGTGTTCCCGTTAAAGAACACGGATACAGATGTCCTGGTTTATGTTGGTTTATTTAGCTGTGGTCTGCAATAACAATACAAAGTAACAATTAGTACACTATACATGATACACAAACATAATGAGATGACTAAGGTTACAAAGGACTGTATTTAGTACTCAAGTATATCATATGGATCATATAACCTAAACCAATCACCTCACACGAGGCACACGGACAGCATGACTTAGCTTATTAGCTTTAACAACACACCAGCATAATAAGATAGCTTACTCAGAACTAAACAATGCACATTAACAATATTAGCATCCAACAGCATAACATCATTACGCTCACGTTTTGGCATTTACACACAGCAATTAAGCAGAGAGGTACAGGTGAATGATGGGGAAGGCAAAGCAATTGCATCTATCCACTGCTATTGAACTCTCCAACACTGGTGTGTTCAATAGCGTCAGAACGGCTATGGTGCGTTCAAGAGCATGGGACATATGGAAACTAACCGATAAACAAGTAATTACTGAATGGAACACAGTTCAATAAACAAGTTAACAAACATCAACAGCATGGGCTTTCTAACTTAGCCGCCCCCGACTGTCTGCACAGACAGTCAAATCCAAGATAGAAAGGCCACTCAGGTAGGTGGATCTTCAGCGGCGTCTTCTAGCTTAGGGAGCTGGACCAGACGAGCTACTGGTCGAATGTATGTTCGATCCTTGACCTTGATGGCAGCAGTCCGAATGCGTCCATCAGCTCCTGGGTAGGTAGCCGTTACTTTCCCAACAGGCCATAAAGCTTGTGGGAGCTGGGGATCCACAATGAGCACCACCTGATTTGGTTCGAGGCGTTTCCCATCTTTCTGCCACTTCTGTCTCTCCTGTAGGCTGGGCAGGTAGTGACTAATAAATCTAGACCAGAAGTGATCGACGAGGACTTGGCTGTGCCGCCATCAACGATTTCCAAGGGTGTTGCTAGGGTCATAAATGGCCTGAGGAAGTGATGCATCATAGCGTCCCATCAGTAGAATGCTTGGCGTGATGGGATCCGGATCAGCTATGTCTGATGAGACATAGCCGAGGGGCTTAGCATTCAGGATGCCCTCCACTTCCACAAGAACTGTGCGGAGCACTGTTTCAGGCACGGAATGCTCCTTAAGTACGACCTTGAGAGCAGTCTTCACGGACCTCACCTCTCTCTCCCACGTTCCACCAAAATGGGGAGCGCTGGGGGGGATTGAAACAGAACTCAATCTGCTGTTCTGCCAACTGTTCCTTCAGGTGAGGAACCATGGCCTCAAAGGCCTCACGTAGCTCTCGGGCTCCACCGACAAAATTTGTTCCATTATCGGACAGGAGCTCAAAGGGTTTGCCTCTTCTGGCTATAAAACGTCGTACAGACATCAGAAAGGCGTCAGTGTCGAGGCTCTCCAGGAGGTCTAGATGTACACAGCGGGTTGTCATGCACTTGAAGACGATGCCCCAACGCTTCTCTGTTCGACGTCCGATCTTTACTGTGAATGGGCCAAAACAATCGACTCCAGTCGAATAGAAGGGTGGCTTATAGAGACGTAGACGAGCAGGTGGCAAATCCGCCATCTTAGGGACAGAGGGATTAGCGCGCCATGCCTGGCATTGCATGCAGCGACTCTGATACCTCTTGACTGCTTCCCTCCCCCGCAGGATCCAAAACTGCCGACGCAATTCACCCAGCACTATTTCAGGTCCAGGATGCAGGAGGGTCTCATCAAAATCCTGGATGATAAGGTTGGTCAGCGGATGCTTTGGCAAGACCGGGTGGATGTTGTTTGGTTCTAGATGCTCCGCTCTCCGTAACCTCCCCCCAACTCTGAGGAGTCCTGTATCCTTGTCATACTCAGGAGATAGGGAGCTCAAACGACTGGAGGTTGGTAAGGGTCGGTCAGAGATGAGAGCTTTGACTTCTTCTGGGAATGACTCCAACTGCGCTTGTTTTCAGGTTCAGGTTCAGGTTCAGGTTACTTTATTGATACCCAAGGGTAAACTAGTTTTGCAGTCGAGAGTTCAACAGGCAACAGAAGGCAACAGAAAACGAACAATCAAATTAGAAACAGGACATGTAAAAAGAACACATACACATAAAACAAGAGACAGCTTCGTCTCGACAGAAAGTGCTGCAGTTCATGAAATAAATAGATTAAAAAAAGAGGGGGATACATCATGCTCTGAAAAGTGACTTGTGCATCTTTTGTGCAAACTACAGCTTGTTTACCAGTGTTACTGCGGCTGGAACAAAGCTGTTTTTATAACGTTTTGTTCTGCAGTATGGGACTGACAACCTCCGTCCAGAGGGAAGAAACTGGAATTCACTGTGCAAAGGGTGTAGACTATCATTTAAAATGGTCGTGGCTATCCGCTGTAACTGTCTGGTATACAGGGAAGAAGGGTTCAGCTGTGGCTCACCTATCAGCTTACTTGACCATTTCACAATTTGATTCAGTGTGTTCTTGTTTTTAGTAGAAAGGCTTCCAAACCATGACACCAAAGAAAAGGATAAAACGGACTCGATAAAAGCACGATAAAAAAGAATCATCATGGTTCTGTCAACATTCCAGTAAGACAGTTTTCTCAGACAGTGCAAACGCTGTTGTCCTTTTTTACACACAGTTTCACAGTTTTCTTGAAAGTTCAATTTAAAATCAATGATAGTCCCAAGATATTTGTAGGATTCCACACATTCCACTAACTGACCTCTTATGGTTGTGGCATCATATGTGTGAATTTGTTTGCTAAAATCAATTAACATGTCCTTTGTTTTCGATATGTTAATTTGAAGATGTGACTCTTCACACCACTGCACAAAGTCATCAACTATAGGGCCATGGCCTCTTTCATTCTTTTGGAGCAGACTAACAATAACGGAATCATCTGCATACTTAATAATTGTCCTGTTTTGATATTTGCTCTGGCACGTTTGTGTAAAGAATGAACAGAAGTGGAGAGAGTACGCATCCTTGTGGGGAGCCTGTGGAGCTATGTAGCTGACCAGACAGGACCCCGTTCACCCTTACTCTCTGTGTCCTATTAGTTAAAAAATCCAAAATCCAGCCTACAAGATTAGAATTAAAATTGAATTGCTCTAAAAGGCGCTTGGCCAAAATGTGTGGTTGGATGGTATTAAAAGCAGATGAAAAGTCAATGAAAAGGATTCGAGCATGAGATCCACTTCCCTCCAGATGCTTAAAGAGCAGGTGGAGCAAGATGGTTGTGGCATCCTCTACTCCCCTGTGAGGCCTGTAAGCGAGCTGCATGGGGTCAAGAGCATTTTTAGTGATTTTTAAGATCTCTGACCTTACCAGTTTCTCAAAGTTTTTCATTAAAATTGAGGTCAAAGCAACCGGTCTAAAATCATTAAAAATTTTAGGGCCACTAGATTTAGGTACTGGGACCACTATAGCATCCTTCCAGACCTTTGGGACATATTGTGTCTGCAAGGATTTATTAAAAATGTAGTGGAATATGGGACTCAGCTCTTTTGTACAAGATTTAATCAAGCGTCCACAGATATTATCTGGGCCTTCGCTTTTGTTGACTTTTGTTTTGTAAAAAACATTTTCAACATCTCTACATGTGATGTTAAAATGCTGATTGTTCCTAAGTTTGTGTTGAAGTTCCTGAACCTCCAGACTAAAATCCATGTTATCAAAACGAGTGTAAAAACAGTTAAGAGCATTGGCAAGCTCACAATCAGACTTAAAACCCTCTAAGGAAACATGGCTGTTATGCCCTTGACTCTGGATGCCCGCAATTGTTTTCATGCAGGACCAAGCTGAGCCAAGGTTATTTGCAGCCATCTTATCTTCAAGTTTAGACTTGTATCTCTGTTTAGCTTTTAAAATTTCAGTTTTCAACTCCTTAGTGGCCATATGTAAGTCAGAGGCAACTCCTTGCTTAAAAGCATTTTTCTTCTTCTGTATACAGTCTTTTACGGACTTATTTACCCATGGTTTGTTATTTGGGTAGATTTTGACTTGTTTACAGGGAATTATCGTGTCTCTACAAAAAGTCACATATGAACAAATGACATCAGTCAATTCATCCAAGTCATCACCACAGGATTCTTTAAACACGTTCCAGTCTGTGCAATCATAACACTCCTGAAGGCACATAACAGATTCCTCGGTCCAGTCTTTTATTTCCTTGGTTTGTACCTTCTCCCTCTTCAAGACAGTTTGGTATGTGGGCAATAGATGCACGCAGTTATGGTCTGCGGAACCCAAAGGGGGAAGTGGAACTGATTTATAGGCATCTTTCACTGAGCCATAGCAAAGGTCCAGTGTCTTATCCCGCCTGGTTGGACAGGAGACATACTGGTGAAAACTGTTAAGAAGATTTGAGGGAACTCACGTGGCAGATAATAGGGACGTAGTGACACAGACAAAAGTTCAATGTCCGAGGTGCAGATACTTTCTCTCACGGTCACAGAGTTACAGTATCGTCTGTTGAGATACAAACATACCCCACCGCCGAGAGTTTTCCCGTAGTTTCTTCGTATGAAGTCCGGTAGCTGTGCTACATCTGCTCCGCTCGGTAGGCTCGCTGGGTTCAGCTGAAACAACAGCTCTCTGCTGTACTGGATTCTGTCTCGGTTGGCTGCCTGCTTCGTGTCGCGGGCAAGCAGCACACATGATAAAATCCACGACAGGACAAGGGATAAAATATCCATTTCGGAATAGCAGCACTAAAAACAGTTAAAAACACTTGAGACAAGACAGAGATGGAGACAAAGACGCCACAAACTCTCGCTGCCTGTCGCTACGTGCGTATGCGCCAGGGTGTGTGGGTTCTGGTTTAAACACGATGAGGATGTTTTAGGAGGAGATTCTCAGCTTTGATGTAGTCAGCTGCTTCACTGGGTGAGTCAGAGTTTGGATCGGCCGCCCCGTGAAAGGACCGTGCTGTCGTCTGCATGAGGTCCTTCCATTTGGAGAACTGACTGACATCAGGGAGTTGAGGACAGGTGTCGACAGTCACATGTCCGCAGAATGAGGATTTCTTCAGCTCGCTATGATCTGTCTCTGGATAGGATGACGGGCTGGTTGGCCAGTGATCCTCTGCGTTACGTAGGAAATCGGGGCCGCGGTGCCAACGATGTGGTCGGGACAGCTCCTTCAGAGTCTTGCCCGCGTGATGTCATCAGCTGGGTTGTTCGCACTATCCACATACCTCCAATTGCTCACCTCCGTAAGACCCTGAATCTCTGCCACACGTGTTCCCATGAAGACCTTATAGTGACTTGATCCAGTGTAGAACTGTAATGGAGTCAGACCAGAGGGTGATCTTTCTGATGGGTAAGGTGAGCTTGGTGTGAAGGACACTGGTTGTTGAGCTCCGGTGAGTGCAGCACTCAGCTCTAGCCGTGGCATGGACAGCTGCTTCTTTGGCGCCACACGGGACCTGGCCAGGACGAAGGAGACATGAACTTCCTTCTGAGCGTCTTCTGTTCGTAGGTACGCAACAGACCCGTAAGCCCTCTCAGAAGCGTCGCAGAAGATGTGCAGATCTCTGCTGGATGTCGGTGAGTCTGTAGACTCTGGTGCATAACATCGGGGGATTTCCATCTGGATGAGGTCTGGAATCTCACGTTCCCAGGCAAGCCATCTGTCCCGGAGGCTCTGTGGCTGGATCGGGTCGTCCCAGCCGATTTGTTCCTTCCAGAGATCCTGAACTAGAATCTTGGCTCTGGTGGTAAATGGTACAATATAACCTAGCGGGTCATATTGACAAGCCAGTACCTTGTAGACGTTCCTCAATGTAGGTTCAGTTCTCTCCACTGGTCTATGTTTGTACTTCAGGGAGTCACGGAGGCAATCTCATCGTAGTCCAAGGGTTGGCTCCTGAAGATCCATGCTGGATTGGGAAAGCCATAGCTCACTGCTCTCGGATCTGACGTTGGATGGAAGATGTTCAATGACTGCAGGGACGTTGCTAGCCCACTGGCGTATCTCGAAGCCCACGGTGTGGAGTAGCTGGCGCAGACCAATCGACAAGATCCTTCGCTTCCTCCGTTGAGTGGACGCTGCGTACAGTTGTCCACGTAGAACGACTGCTCAACACAATCGACAAGATGGCTGTTGGACTCACTCGTGTCCTGGACGTGCCGCTGCAGGGCGTAGATGGCACAGCAAGGACTGCACGTAGTGCCAAATGGCAGGACTTGCCATTCGTAGACCTTTGGCTCTTCGGTCCTCTTCATATCCCGCCAGATGAAGCGCAGAACTGGTTGGTCAGCTGGCAGAAGGCGTATCTGGTGAAACATACCTTTGATATCACCACTCACTGCAACCGGGTACTGCCGAAACCGAATGAGGACCCCTAGCAGCGATGGGCCTAGGGCAGGTCCAGGGAGGAGAAGGTCATTGAGAGACTTTCCTCCGTACTGAATGGAGCAGTTAAAGACAATCCTGTCTTTGTTGTTGTGCTGCACCATATGGTGAGGTATAAACCAAGATTCTGGAGTTGATGTTACTGCCCCGGGTGGTACCACTGCTACGTAGCCCATCTGCTCTAGTTTCTGGATCTCTTGACAATAGACCTCTGCGCGCTGTGGGTCTTTGGCAAGTCTCCTCTCAGTGCTGCGAAGACTTGGCAGCACTGCTTCCAGAGGTGCTTGGAGGGTGGTGGAGTTGGCTCGGCGAAGCAGCAGTGTAGCGTATCTTTGGACCCCGTCAACATTGACTCTGGCAGTGGATGTCTGGAGCAGGTTTAAGGCTTGCTGATCTTGCTTCGATCGGGTCACCTCCTTCTCGCTTGTATAAGGCAGTGTATCAATCTGCCACAGACGTTCAACATTCTTACAGAGCTCAGAGGTAGGTGAGACTGTTGCTGTAAATAAGCACTGCTGATTGGATGCAGGAATTTGGTCGGTACTGGTGGGACCTTGAAGTGACCAGCCGAGCTTGGTGTTGACTGCGATGGGTCCCCCTGAGGGGCCCAACTGCACCGGCTCTATGGGTGTCAGGAGATGAGGCATGTCGGATCCAATGAGCAGCAGGGGTTGAGCGTGGTCTACAGGAGGCAAAGGTAGGTTGCTGAGGTGCTTATATCTCTGTTGGAGAGTTCTCACTGGATAAGAATGTTCAGAGAGTCCCAGGTTGTCAGCGGTAAATGCCTGATGTATGTGATACTTCTCTTCAGGTTTGGGCAGGGAAGACACGTAGGCGTCGCACAGCGCGTGGCAAGATGATGCTTCGTTCCGAGCCGTCATCTAGTACTGCATAAGTCTCCAGTACTCCGTCCTGATTATGAAGTAAGACTTTCACAACCTTCAACATCACCTTGGGAGATCTGTTTGGTCTATCCAGGTACACCTTTGCAGTCGGAGCAGTCACCATGAGCACGCTCTTCTGGGTTTGCTGGACTGCATCGTGCAGTACTGTTAGATGTTGCTCTTTGCAGATGTTGCACGGTCGCTTGAGGGTGCAAACCTCAGGCTTGTGAGATCGTCCGCACTTCCAACACTGCTGTCCATCCATTATCCACCTCACTATCTGGTTTGTGTTCAGTTTCTTGAACTCTATGCAAGCGTTCAGGAAATGTTCTTTATCGTCACAGTGGGGACAGTATGGTTTGGGTTTGGCTGAGGACTTTGGACCTTTGGAACCTTGATCGCCACTCGTAGTGAAGAGGAATGCTGTGGACTTCTCCTTCCATTTGTTGAAGGGACGTTGGTCATTCTTCAGTGGCTTTGGTGCTTCATGGTTATAAAGTGAAGCTGCTCGACCTGCTATGCGCTTAGCTTGGGATTTCATCTGTAGCCAGGAACTCAGATCAGGTAGGGTGTAAGTTTGGTCAGTACCTGTACGAAGAATACCTTGGGTCAGGCAGTATTCCACAAACCCATCACGATAGCTCGGCGGCATCTTGCTCAGTAGTCGGTCGACATGAGATCCACATCGTAGTTCGTAGCCTTTCTGTCCCTCCAGAGTCCTAAGCATGCCTACCAGTGATTGGATGGATAAGGCGAATGCATCAAAGGCTTCAGAGTCACCAAACTTGAGGGCTGGAGTGTTTAGGATGGCACCCAGTTCACTTTGGACGAGCTGACGAGGTTGACCATACTTGTCCTGTAGAGCTTGCATGGCTGTTGTATATGGCCTTGGATCATGCATGTAGGCTTTGGCTAGTTGGAGCACACTCTGTAACTTCAGGTGTCCAAGGAGCACTTGATATTTATACTGCTCATTCAGGTGCAGATGGCTGTTGAGCAGGTTGTCTAGCGCCATCTTCAATAAGGCAAAGTCACTTTCTTTGCCACTCTCAAAGCAGGGAATCATAGGTTTGGGGATGCCGTAGGATGTGGCGATGAATGGGGACACATCAGCTGTATGTGGCTGTTGTGGACTGGATTGAGGGAAGGCTGGAGCAGAACGCGAGTCTGCCTGGGCAGGGTAGGTGAAGGCTGGCTTGGGAAAGTGATATTGCGCTGGATGAGCTGAATATGGAGTAGGGGCCAGGTTGTAGTTAACAGGCGCTAAACTAGAAGGCAAGGATGCGGGGGAAGAGCAGACTGTAACAGTGGGGGAAGAGATGGATATTGCGCAGGTGGCGGAGCCACAATCGCTGGAGGCGGAGGCAGATGCACGGGAGGTGGAGCCGCGAGGAGCGCTGGAGGCGGAGCCACATATTGGTTAGCTGAAGATGGAGCCATACTCATTGGAGGTGAAGGCACAGGGTTACTTGCCTTGCTATGATTTGATGGACATGGTGAGGATCTGGCGCTACCAGGATCCTGTGTTTTCTCTTTGAGGAGAGAGGTAACCATCTTAGCTATCTCCAACTCGTTTACTCTCTTCTTTAGCTGTCGTCGGCTCTCCATCTGTCTGGTTAGCGACTCTTGTTTTCTAATGGCTTCCTCTTGTAGCTGTTGGGCTTCTCTGGCTTGAGTTTGAAGTCGCTGACGCTCATAGTCAATTTGTTGATCCTCCTCTATGTGCTGCTGTAATTCCTCAAGCTCCATTTCCTTCAGTCGCTCTTCAAGCTGGGCTGTTTCTAGCTCTGAGAAAATGTTAGAGGGGAATCTGCTCATGGATGAGCGAGATGACCGTTTGGACCTGGAATTGGAGCTCCTCCGAGATAGGTGTGTTTTTTGGCTATGTGAACTCTGGGTGGAGGGAGCCTGGTGTGTGGTGTGGGTTGGTCCCTCTGAAGGGGGAGTTGCAACCACATAGTCACTCAGGTACGCTGGGGTGTGTCGCTCTCTCTGCGAAGCACGTTGGGGTGCAGGCATAGTCTGGGCATCTGTAGGATCCATACCTTGGTTGTTACTCTAATCCGGCTCGAAGGACCATAAAATGGAGAGAAGTGATTGTCTCCCGGAATTTAACTGGTTTAGAGCGGCAAGCTGTAGGGTTGGTGTTCCCGTTAAGAACACGGATACAGATGTCCTGGTTTATGTTGGTTTATTTAGCTGTGGTCTGCAATAACAATACAAAGTAACAATTAGTACACTATACATGATACACAAACATAATGAGATGACTAAGGTTACAAAGGACTGTATTTAGTACTCAAGTATATCATATGGATCATATAACCTAAACCAATCACCTCACACGAGGCACACGGACAGCATGACTTAGCTTATTAGCTTTAGGCCAGCACCAGAGGAAGGGACACCAAACCAGACAGGTGACAGGTGACAGGTGACAGGTGACAGGTGACGCACATTTCCTGCGCCTGTGCGCCGTTTTGTTTGGACGCCAGGGGAAACTGCTCCCCTTTTAGTTTCTTTTATCCTTGCTACTCTTATCCATTTTTATTTTTTATTTTATAGCTCGTTTTTTATACCACGCTTTTTTATCAGGCTTGCATATTTTAATGACCGGACGGCAGGATCTCTATCAAGAACCGCTCTCTCCGTCTGCTGCTGCGGAAGCTGAGGCCCTGGCAACTATGCCTGCCATGCCCTGTGGAGACGGTGAGCTTTTAAAAAAGGCGTATAAAAAGATAACAGACCTTGAGGAGGACATCCGTCGGCTCTCAGACGAACTACAGAAAAAGGACTCACTGCTGACTAGCTTCTCCTCCCGTCTTCCTGTACTGACCAGTTTTTTAGCTGCCGACCATTCCAAAAAACAATCCACCACAACCCTGCAGGACACAGTAGTGTGGGATCCATCCACCGGTTGCCGGCCCTCCTGCTCAACCCCAAATCATGGGCTAACCTGGGCTGAGGTAGCAGTCCGGGGACGTAAGAGAGGCTCGGCCGGGTCTGTCTCTCTGCCCCCCGTTAACCTCTCCAACCGCTACACTCCTCTGGCCGATGACGACCCGGTCCTCCCAGCTGATGGCCCCGCGCCTCCTCTCCTGGTCCGAGTCCCAGCAGCAACGCCTGCCGACCCAGCGGTTCTCTCCGCGCCTCCTCCTCTCTTGGACCGGGGCACACCTGTACTACCTGCGGACCCCGTTGCCTCGCCGGTGTGGAGCTGCGACGATGAGGCCCGGGTGGCTGGGGAATTCACAGGGGAGCCACCTCAGAGGCCTTCGAACCGGACCTCCTCCGCCCGGCGCAAGATCCTGAAGGAGGCTGTGCTCCGCCGCTCCGGTCGGTTTCCTCGCCCGGACCCGGCGGGGAATCACACTCCAACCTCCGATGCCACTGGCTGCCAGGTGAGCCAGAAACCGTCACCCCCGCGCCCCCTTTTTTCGCCCACCACATTAATAATTGGAGACTCAATAATTAAAAACATCCGCTTCTTCAATGCCGCAACGCATTGTTTTCCCGGAGCCACCGTCCTCGGCATACTGGACAAACTCCCAGCACTGCTGAACTCTCTCGGGCCCTCCATCCAACGTGTCATAGTGCACGTTGGATCAAATGATGCAGGTAGAAAGCAGTCCGAGCTGACCAAAACTGATTTTAAAGATCTTTTTAGGTTTTTAACAAACTGTGGAAAGTCCGTTTTCATTTCCGGTCCGATTCCAACTCTGGCCCGCGGAGTAGAACGTTTTAGCCGAATCCTCAGCCTCAACACATGGCTCCAGTCCTCCTGCACTGCCCACAACTTAGGTTTTATCGACAATTTTAATCTGTTCTGGAATCGTTCCTCCCTTTTTAGAGCTGACGGGGTTCATCCGAGCTGGCTAGGTAGCAACATTTTAACAGACAATATCCTCTATGCTGTCCAATCTGACACACGTGCGTGACTGTTGACCTGCCACGCCCCCCCGGTCCCCGACAAGTCTTCTTCGCCGCTCATACACGCCCCTCCCTCAGTGACCCCAGTGGCACAGGACAGTATTCATACCATCCCAACCATCATCTCACATAGACAATTGAAACCCAGGACTGTTTTTAGATCAAACTGTGTTTTTAACATTCCGATTGGAAAACGCGATGAGCGCACGTTCAGCACAGACGTTAAATTGGCTGTGCTGAATGTGCGCTCTCTTTTAAACAAGTCTTTTATCATAAATGATATAATTTTAGACAATAACCTGGACAGCATTTTCCTTACGGAGACATGGCTTGGCACTGATGCACCTGTTGTTCTCACTGAGGCTTCCCCACCGAATTTTAACTTTTTATTTTCAACTAGGGGGTGCAGAAGAGGGGGCGGCACTGCTTCAATTACAAAGAACAATATGAACACTAACGAAGTAGTTTTTAACAGTTACTCTTCATTTGAGTACCATGCCTTCGTTTTTAGCAGCCCACCTATTCTCTGTATAACAGTCTACCGACCACCCCAGTACTCCACTTCATTCATCAGGGAATTTTCAGAACTTTTATCAATTATTCATACCACTTTTAACAGAATTTTAATAACCGGTGATTTTAATTTACACGTGGACATCTCCTCAGACTCACTGTCTAGAGACTTTTTAAACCTTTTACACTGCCTTGATTTTAAGCAACATGTGACGCAGTCGACCCACAGCAGAGGGCGCACCTTGGACCTGGTTATATCTTATGGCCTGTCCATTGGTGCGCCCTCTGTTGTGGACCTGGCTGTATCTGACCACTTTTGTGTGTTTTTTACAATCACCGGTTTTAATCAGCGGGAGGCCCCGGTGAGAACAGTGAAGAAACGCTACCTAACTTCTGAAGTGGCTGCAAATTTTATTCAGATATTACAAAGCACTCCTGCCGAAATTTTACCAGCACCCTGCGATTTTATCACTGACAATTTTAACAATAAGATAAAGTCAACACTGGACTCAGTGGCTCCACCTTTTATTAAAACAATTAAAACAAGACCTACACCACCATGGAGAACCGAGGACATTAAAAAACTCAAAAGGGAATGCAGGAGTGCTGAAAGGAGATGGAGGAAATGCAAGTTAACTGTTCACTATGAAATTTTACGTCAACACCTCAAAATTTACAATAACGCAGTCAAACAAGCAAGAATCTCCCACTTCCAAAAATTGATCACTGATCATAAAAATAACCCCAAATTTTTATTCTCCACAATCGATCTTTTAACAAACACAAATTTTAAAAAATCCTCTAAGACACCAGATAACGTCCTTTGTGAGGACTTTGCAGACCACTTCAGAAGAAAAATCAATGACATCAGATCCAGTCTTTTATCCCAACAGCTTTTAACACCTGGATCATTGCTTTTACCGGAGGAAACACTGGAGAGTTTTGCCCTGGTTGATGCGAGGACACTTGGTCGAGTTTTCTCCCAGGTAAAGCCCACAACCTGCCTTTTAGATCCAATTCCCACACCGTTTTTTAAAACACTCTATGGATTCTTTGAGGAACAGCTGTTGTATTTGGTGAATTGCTCTCTTCAGACGGGTGTCTTCCCCACCTCCTTTAAAACGGCGGTGGTGAAGCCCCTTCTGAAGAAGAGTGATTTAGACCCCAATGTCTTAAATAACTACCGGCCTGTATCCAACTTACCATTTTTAAGTAAAATTTTGGAAAAACTTGTTTTTAATCAAGTAAATGATTTCTTAAACTCAAACCATATTTTAGAGACTCATCAGTCTGGTTTTAGGAGGAACCACAGTACAGAGACAGCACTTTTAAAGATTTTAAATGACATCAGGTGTAATTTAGATAATCATAAACTCACAGTCCTGGTACTACTGGATCTAACCGCCGCCTTCGATACAGTAGACCATCACATTTTATTAAATAGACTGAGGAACCTGGTCGGCTTCTCTGGTACTGTTTTTAACTGGTTCACGTCCTACCTTACTGATCGTAGTTTCTTTGTAAGTATGGATACATGTTCCTCAGAAACCCATAAGATAAAGTGTGGGGTTCCCCAAGGGTCAATTTTAGGTCCAACTCTTTTTAACCTTTACATGCTTCCCCTTGGGGACGTCATCAGGAGACACGGCATCAGCTTTCATAGCTATGCTGACGATACGCAACTGTACATGGCTGTGTCTCCTGATGACACAGGGCCAATTGATGCCCTTTTTAACTGCATTGTAGACATCAAGTCATGGATGGCAGCAAACTTCCTACAGCTCAACCAGGAAAAAACAGAGGTTTTAGTCATTGGTCCTGAAGGCCAGAGAGAGAAACTTTTACCAAAGTTACAGGATTTTAAACCCTCAAAATCTATAAAGAATCTGGGTGTGATTTTTGACTCTGAGCTCACTTTTATTCCACACATCAAAAACATAACAAAGATAGGTTTTTACCATCTTAAGAATATAGCCAGAGTCCGCCCGTTTCTCTCTCAGGCCAGTACGGAGGTGCTGATGCATGCTTTTATCTCATGTCGTTTAGATTATTGTAATGCCCTGCTCTCTGGTCTTCCCAAAAAGAACATGTACAATTTACAACTACTACAGAACTCAGCCGCACGCGTGCTGACGAGGACCAGAGGGCGGGAGCACATTACACCAGTTTTAAAATCGCTGCATTGGCTCCCTGTGCGCTTCAGGATCGATTTTAAGGTTCTTTTACTAGTTTTTAAATGTCTTAATGGTCTCGGGCCTTCCTATTTGTCTGCACAAATTTTACCCTATCAACCCTCGCGGACCCTGAGGTCCTCCGGTGCTGGCCTTTTAACCATACCACTAGTCAGAACCAAAACACACGGGGAGGCGGCATTCCGTTTCTATGGCCCCCGATTGTGGAACAGCCTGCCGGAGAACCTCAGGGCCGCAGAGAATGTTGATGTTTTTAAAAAGAGGCTCAAGACCCACCTTTTTAATCAAGCTTTTAACTGACTTGTTTAATTCCTTTTATGCTTCTTACATTTTTTATTATTATTCTATTTTATATTATCTATTTTAGCTTATCCTGCTTTACTGTTTTATATATTTTATTTATTTTTATTGTTTTATTTATTGGGTCTATTTTACTTTATTTTATACATCTTTATGAATTTTACTGTTTTTGTTGTTTTATTGTTTTATTCCCTCAGATTTTAGCTTCTACCTTTTACCTTATTTTACTGTTTTAGCCCCTCGATTTTCCAGTGTTTCCTCCTGGGGGCCTACCACACCGGGAGTTGTTTCTGGTCCAACGTTGGGGGTGCTGTCCTGTGGACGGCCATGGCCCGGGTGGTTGGAGAGCTCTACACCGTGGTGTGGAGCCTCCTGTCTGCCTGGGCTGGGGTGGTCCCTGTGGCGGCGCCCCCTGCAGGCATGGACCATGATTCCTCTCGGTGTGTACGGCCCCCAAAGGTAGCTTCTTCCTCACCTCAGATCTCGATGCCCAGCCATGTCTCCTCAGCAACAGTTAGTGTTTGTGTGTGGGTGTGTATTTGTGTGTGTATGTTTATGTGTGTGGGTGTGTATTTGTGTGTGTATGTTTATGTGTGTGGGTATGTATGTCTCTGTGTATCTCTGTCTATATATTTGTGGGGGTGGGAGGTTTTGGTTTCGTGGTGTTCTTTGTTGCTCACATCTTGTTTTGTTTTTGTTTTGTTTGCTTTTATTTTTTTTTGTGAGGCACTTTGTGCTACTATATGTATGAAAAGTGCCATATAAATAAAGTCTGATTTGATTTGATTTGATTTAACAACACACCAGCGTAATAAGATAGCTTACTTAGAACTAAACAATGCACATTAACAATATTAGCATCCAACAGCATAACATCATTACGCTCACCTTTTGGCATTTACACACAGCAATTAAGCAGAGAGGTACAGGTGAATGATGGGGAAGGCAAAGCAATTGCATCTATCCACTGCTGTATCGAGAGAAAGCTAACATTCGCCGCACAGCAGTTCACACGCAGGGACGGTGTGTTCAATAGCGTCAGAACGGCTATGGTGCGTTCAAGAGCATGGGACATATGGAAACTAACTGATAAACAAGTAATTACTGAATGGAACACAGTTCAATAAACAAGTTAACAAACATTAACAGCATGGGCTTTCTAACAGACGCGATCTGTAGGCTATTTGTAGTTTGCGACCTCATTCGCATTTATTTATATTTGTTCATAAATATCTGTGGAAATCAGAATCAGAATACTTTAGTAATCCCTCGGGAAGTTATACAGCTGCAGTTATAAGAGAAAGAGAAGAAAGAGAGTCAAATATGTATAAAAATATAAAGTATAAAATAATGCCAATATTGGCATTTATTTTCTGACAGTTATACTGTATTAAATGTGTATCTGGGTAGTGTTGCTTTCGTTAATGAAAATTATGACTAAATATCATTGTCAACAAACCTTTATCCTTTATATGAGGAAAACAAGACGAGATGTGACAATGCTGGTCATGTGACGATAACATTTTTGGTTAGTAAAATAATATGTTGTAAATTCAAATCAGAGCGTCTTCTGTGTCTGGAATGGATGTATTCTTGAGTCTATAATGTAACAATAATTTAATAATAAGATAACCTTATTTGAATTGTGAAATGGGTTTGGCTGAATACAATCTTTGACTAAAACTAGACTAGAATGTCATCAGTTTTCGTCGACTAAAACTAGACTAAAATAGTCATGGACAATTCTGACTAAAATAAGACTAAAATGCTCAGACATTTAGTGGACTAAAACTTGACTAGACTAAAAATAGGATGAACATGATTAAAACTGATAAAAACTAAAATGATAGCTTGAGACAAAAGTGAAACAGGCCGCCAAAAACAACACTACGCACAGCCTTGGCTTTGGAAACGTACTCCTGGATAGGGGTTGGACTCTATTCTTCTCTGGAGTTGACCAAGGTGTGAGGTGAAGGGAAGGTGTAGGGATACTCACAATCCTCGGCTGAGTGCCGCTGTGTTGGACTTCTGTGCTCATCATGGACTGTCCATAATGAACACCATGATCGAACAGAAGGATGCTCATAAGTGTACGTGGTACCAGAGCACCCTAGGCCAAAGGTCGATTTTGTGATCATTTCATCTGATCTGAGGCTGCATGTTTTGGAGACTTGGGTGAAGAGGGGGGGGAGCTGTCAACTGAGTTGGGTCAGAGGGTGGGGGAAACCTTTGGACGGACCTGGTAATAATAATAATAATAATAATAAATTTTATTTGTGGCGCCTTTCATGGCACTCAAGGACACCTTACAACAACAACAAAAATACAATAACAAAACAATAACAATAAAAGAATGCTAAATCACTAAAAACAAATCTGCAATAGACAATAATGAGAGATGCATGGGGGGGGGGGGGGGGGGGCTGAAGGCTCTGGCCCCCATGGTGGTCAGACGGGCAAGGGGCACAATAAGGCTGATAGATGAGACAGATCTGAGTGACCGGGAGGGAGTGTTAATGTGGAGAAGTTCAGAGAGGTATGGGGGAGAGAGGTTATGAAGGCCTTTGAAGGTGTGGAGCAGAATTTTGAAGTCAATGCGGGATTTGACCGGAAGCCAGTGAAGCTGTTGCAGAACAGGTGTGATGTGATTGATGGATGGGATCCTGGTGATGATGCGGGCGGCAGAGTTCTGAACCAATTGGAGTTTATGGATGTACTTGTGGGGAAGACCAAAGAGAAGGGAGTTGCAGTAGTCCAGACGGGATGTGACCAGGGTATGGACCAGGATGGCAGTGGAGTTGGGAGTAAGGGATGGGCGGAGAGGGTTGATGTTGCGTAGATGGTAATAGGCAGACCGAGTGATGTTATTGATGTGGGTTTGGAATGAGAGAGTACTGTCAAGGTCGACACCCAGACTCTTAACCTGTAGGGAGGGGCAGACAGGGGAATTATCGATGGGGATGGTGAAACTTGGAGTGTTAGTGAGAGTGGATTTGGAACCAATGAGGAGAACCTCTGTTTTATCACTGTTGAGTTTCAGGAAATTGGAAGAGAACCAGGTTTTGATTTCTTGTAAACAGAGGGAGGAGGGCGGGAGGGTGGAGGTGGGTTTGGAAGAAAAGTAGAGCAGGGTGTCGTCCGCATAACAGTGGAAATGGATGTTGTATCTACGGAAGATCTGACCAAGGGGGAGGAGATAGATGATGAACAGGATGGGGCCAAGTACAGAGCCTTGGGGAACACCAGAGGAGAGGGGAGATGGTTGGGATGTGAAGGTTTTCAACTGGATGAACTGTAAGCCCAAACGAGTAGTGCCGGTGAACTGGGAGCAGCTGGAGGAGCCCCCTGTTCAAGAGATCTTCAACTCACACCTCCGGCGGAGCTTTTCTGGCACCCCTGTGGAGGTTGGGGGCATCGAAGCTGAATGGGCAATGTTCAAAGCTTCCATTGCCGAAGCTGTGGGCTAAAGGTCTTAGGTGCCTCAAGGGGCAGTAACCCTTGAACACCGTGCTGGACACCAGTTGTCAGAGAATTGCCTGCTCCTGGTAAGGAATGAGTCCTTACCCCAAGTGAGGGAGTACCTCACGGTCTTGTTCGCGAGTGAGGGGACAATGGAACGTGAGATTGGCTGGAGAATCGGAGCAGCGGTGGCGGTATTGCATTCGCTGTACCGCTCCATTGTGATGAAAAGAGAGCTGAGCCGGAAGGCAAAGCTCTCAATCTACCAGTCCATCTTTGTTCCTACCCTCACCTATGGTCATGAGGGATGGGTCATGACCGAAATAACTAGATCGTCCGAATGGCCGAAATTAGTTTCCTCAGGAGGGTTGATGCCCCCTGGGCGCCTCAGGCACGACTAGCTGGGGGGGGGGAGACCCAGGATGAGGTGGAGAGATTATATCTTCACACTGGCCTGGGAACGCCTCGGGATACCCCAGTCAGAGTTGGCTGATGTGGCCCTGGAAAGAGAAGTTTGGGGTCCCCTGCTAAAGCTGCTGTCCCCGTGACTCGACACCAGATAAGTAGAAGATGAGATGAGATTCTGCCGTGAGAATGATGCTGTGTCCACTCATCACTCATTAATTCATTTCAAGGAGCCTTGTCGAGCCTTGTCCTTGGGTTGGTGGAGGGCTGAGGTTCTCCAGAGTGGCATCATTGTCAGGCTTTCTGACCAGACACATATCCAACACACACTTTACATCTGAAAACCACAAAAGAAAGCAGGTGACGAGATGTTAAAGTGGACAGTTGCAGTGATCCCATCAAAAAATTAAGAAATTTGAAGGATTGATTTTCTTTCATCAAAGATACATTCCAGGCTGAAACAGTGTGTCCGTGTGTGTAGGTCGCTCTGTCACAACACTCTGGAGGGGCAAATATGTACCTAAGAAACGCAGCAACAGAGGAATGGAGAGAGACAGAGACATTGAGAGAAACGAAAGACAAAGGATGAGGAGCTTTGTTTCAACTTGAAAGTCGTCATTAGAGAGTAGTAGAATCCAGAAGTCATACCACAGAAGCTATTGTAAGGCGTCTCGTCACTCTCAACAGGTAACAAACAACAAGTGCTGTGTTTTCTCTCTAGCTTCTTCTTAAAGATTTTTCCTGGTGCAGTTTTTCTAGTTCGCTGTGTGCTCAGCCAAAACAGCCTTTGAGGACTCAATCCACTCGAGCTGAAATTGCTTGTAACTAGAGACACACCCATAGCAAAGCAAAATTGAAGATGAGATCTCCATTATGTCACATTTACATCTCCTAGATATAAATGAGCACGAATCAAGACCAAAGTGGTTTTCTCATTCTTCTCAAATGTCTCTCCTGAGAAATAAGTCTCACAGTGAGCACTGTGCGAGTTCTCAAAATTCTCTCACAGCTGTCTCATTTCCTGATCTCATCTAAGAGAAAAATTTCGACATTGTGCTGCTATCAATTATGTCTCAATTTGATAGATCCTTACTTGGAAGCACTATCTCAGTTATGTCTCAGTGAGAAATATACATGGTTCTGTCTCACTATTTGAGTTCTCAGATTCTCTTACAGTTGTCTCTTTTCTAGCGTCTCAGCAAAAAGAAAAATGAGAGTAGTGCAAGCTCTCAAATGAGTGCGAAAATAAGGAATCAATTCAGGCAAATAATTGAGATATATGGTTTATTTACATAAGACACCTTTTTGAGACTTTTTAAAATGTGTGAACTTTCTAGATGTTAACATTGTGCTGTCAATTTAATTAACTTGTTTTCTGACAGTAGTGTAGATATGCAGATGAATGTTTTTTGACAGAATTCAGAGCAAAGCTCTATTGTATAGAGCAGTAAAAGAGAGTCTTGGGAAGTGTAACACATGATAGAGCACATACTGTTTTAATAATCATTCGAGTCACCCTGATAATACATTAGAGGCAATTCATCTTGCAACCACACACTGTAGGCCCTTTGTTGCATCCGATATAGGTTCATGATAAATCAAAGCCGATTCTAAAGATGCCTTCTAATTCTACAAAGCATTCACAGCAAGTGGTCAGATGGGTGGGCCGTGTGCATTTTCAGAGCATGTTATTTCAATGATCAATCATTCCATTTGTGGCCAGTTCAGTCTTAATGGATTAAAACTTTTCAAGTGTGTTTGAGAAATGAGCTGCAAACACAGTGCCAGTTACTTTATTACATTTTACGTAAGCCATGATGATCAAAAGGCACTCTGCAACAGTTATTGATGCATTGTCATATAATGGTTTGTCTGTTGTGTCCTTGAAATGTGACTCTTCTGCACACTCCTCACTCAAACCCTCTTCAAATCCCTCACTGAACATATGTCCATCATCATACGTCCAATCCCCCACATCAAGGAGAGCTTCCTCAAATGACTGAGATGGATCATACTCAGCATTGCCATGTAGTTCAGTTGTTAGGCTATCAGGAGGATCTCTGAAGGCTGATCTGGAAGATGGTTCTTCATTGTCTTCGGTAGAGTGAACAGTTGAAATACTCTCCTGTGCCACGCTTCCTTGTGCTGGTAATAAAATAGAATAAAAATCATTTAGGGTAAAAAAAACCATCTTGTCACAATGCAAAACCTATTTCGTCTCAGCCTATATATCACTTTCTTACGCACGTGTATTTCCCGTATGTTTTGACTTTTCTGAAGAGTCTGAAGTCTATGAGATTAGTAACCATATATATATATATATATATATATAGTGAGTTGTAATTATTGTAATAAAGAAAAGACGTTTTGCCTCAGTAGACATACATGTGTTAGCTAGGTGTAGCTAGGTATCATAGCTAGGTAGTGGCGCCGTTGAATGCGGTATTAATATCTCTATGTTTCGTAACGCGGTGACGTTACTGTAGTTGAAAGAATCCTACCTCATGTGTGTTAACAGAGTCCGTTACTTTGCAAAACAAAAACAATTTACGCTACTTATGTTTAGTCGTTATTCTTTACAGAGACGCCGTGGTCGTTCTTCCAAACGTAATGAAGTCAGTTCTGACCTGAAATGAGCATGCACAATGCATGTTTTCCAGCAAGACAGAATATCATTGGACAAATCTTCTTGAATGTTGCGCCCAAAGATTTGCGGGCGTTCATGGGAAGAGACTTGTCCGTTGGCCGCTGCTGCAAGTTTTGCCCCGGCCACACAGAGACTTGGAGAGGTAAGAATCCTAATCTATATTAGTTGGTCAACTACGTAACGTTGTGAAGAGTTGAATAAAGAAATTATTTTAACATAATGTGAAATATTTAACTGTTGTGACGACGGAGTGGTCCGTTGGGAGGTTGAATTAGGTAACGTTAATGGCGTCTTGTTTTTATTTTAGTCTTAGCCAGGAAAATGCTTACAAAACACATGAAACAGAAACATGATTAACTTCAGAAGCCATATGATTAACGCTGATATGCGTTAATCATTTATTAAACGAAATGAGCAGCGCTACAAGTAACCAGCGCACCTGTGTACAGTGTACGTGTGTCTCTGTTAAAGATTAGCATTACTTTAGAGACTCATTTTTACAATCTGGACTCGTGTAAAAATTACGTCACACGCGTCTTGTTCCGGTCAGTCGTCCTGGAAACATGACGCGCTGTCAGTGGTTCGGCGTTTGGACCAGAGTGAAATCAAATGTGTGTACCAGCTTGAAAAATGAAACCACGTATCACTATATACACCAGCACGTGTGGAAACACCCACTCTGGCTGCACTTAGGCAGTTTTTGAATAAATTATTTATTCCTAGATTTATATTTGTTGTTTTTCAGTTGTGTCTGACTGTCAAACTAGACAATAAAAGAAAGTCAAATGTCTTTATTTTGCTGTATTCATTCATGTTTTACAAAGGGTTTAACCTGAACCAGGCCTGACAACAATAATAATCACATCACATCCATGCAGGTGTCGCAGTATACTACACACACACATATACACACACACACACACACACACACAGTAGGCCTATACATATTTATAAATTGTATTTATTTATTTTTTAGCACACTGTAATTGGTATTATACATAATGATCCAAAATGTATTTTTTCATTAACAGGATGAACAAAAAGAAAATATCGGTAAAAAAAGAGGAATACGGGTTCCCACCCAGAAAATGAAGGACCTGCAGAGCTCCCCTCCCCCAAATGAGCAATCTGGTAAGTATTGAGGTAATACTGTGAACTGGTATAGTTCCTGTTATGTACGCTTTATGTTGCAAATAGAGATGGGGTGGGGGGGGTTAATGATCATAACATTATGGTCCAAATGAGGTCTAAAAATACCAGTCTAAATTGTTGTTCCCAAATAGAAATTGTTACATTCTCTCTCTCTCTCTCTCTCTCTCTCTCTCTCTCTCTCTCTCTCTCTCTCTCTCTCTCTCTCTCTCTCTCTCAGGTTGTTTTGCAAGAAAGGAAAAAAAGCGGGTCCTTGACTGTAAAAAAGTTGACGGAATCCTAAGTAAGTTTTCTCAAAATTAGGCTCTGTGTGTTTTCAGGCCAGGATAGTGGGGATAATGAATATATCCAATCAGGACAGTGTAGCAATGATTACTATCAGAATAGAAATTTAACACCAGAAATGAAGTTTTATCCAGTATCACTTACAGCACCTTTAAGGATAACAGACTGTTGTTTACATTTATGTTTATGATCGGCCCAAAAAACTGACTTGCTGATTTGCAATTCTTTGAACTGAAATGGATGTCTCAAAGTGTTATGTCCTTTTAACCTGAAGTGCAGTTGTGTATGGTCTATGTGGTAAGTCTTTTTGTCAAATTACTCATGCAGATTTTAATGCTCTTGTCTTACAGCTTATGTCCTGAGATGTGCTACTCTACCTGGTTGGGAACAAATCGAGGAGGCCAAGCTCAGGAAAGCCTTTGTCAACAAATGTAGGGCCAGAGCAGGTTCTCAGGAGTAGGCCACTGCTATAGCCTACAGTATATGGACTGCATGCTCTCTCACCCTTTTCTTTTTTCTTTTTCATTTTCATGGACCAGAGCCGTTAAGACAGTACCTGCCGAGTTGACTCTGAGGTTTGGTAGTATGTGAGTTACTGGTAATATGTTCTGAGGTCCTTTACACATGGTTTCATGTGCTTGATCTAAACCCAAGTGTTATTATTCTATGTAGCTCAACAGTGCTGGTCAGTGTGTTCATTGTTTACAATCTGAAAGTGTTAATTTTCTATGTATGTATGTAGGCCAGATTGCTTTATAGAATGTACCACAGTTCACATGGTACTTATTCCAGTTACATAAACAAAGCTTTCACACCGTTCTAAACGGATCTCTGGATGTAAACGGCATGGTTCCAATTTTGTTATTGTATTTCTGTTTTACTTAAAAGAATAGTTTTGAAAATTCAGTCATCATCTACTCTCCCTTGCTGAGAAGAACTCAGGTGTAGTTTTTTAACTACATAATTTTTCCAAACAACAGAAGTTTTAGGTTTTGAGGATTAAAAAACTACACCTGACTTCTTAACAGCAAGGGGGTATGTATATTTTGAATTTGAAACATTTTAATTTTAATTTTTGTATTTAATTTATTTCTATTTTTGTATCTTTTTTGTTTTATATTTTGTTTTAATTTAAAAAAAAGTGTAAATGCTGATACCCAAAATGGTCCCAAATAAAAGTGTTAAACTTTTTAATATTGAGTATTGTTTTTAAGGTTAATTCTAATTACTAAAGATAATTCATCTTTAAATTACATTCTCAATTTGTTCTCATATTTCTCAAATATGGCTCAGATATCATTCTCATAGCTTCAATAAGACATTTAAGAGAAATAATCCAGACATGGAAGAGACAATGATGAGATCTCTTTTAGGGCTCAGACTTCTCAGATTTGTCTCATAAAAGTCTCAGATTCATCTCATGTTATTCTCTTTAATTACTTTCAAAATAACTAAGACTTAATTGAGATCAGGGGCATACAATTATGAGATCTCCTCTGTTTATCCCACTTCTCAAGTATTGCTCAAATGGTTATCTCAAATCAACCTCCTTTGTCTTAGTGATGTCTTGTCTCTTTTTAGCTTATCTTAGAAGTAATTCAGAAACAAATGATCACAGAATGATACGAATATGAGAAGCTCAAATTTATCTCAAGAGACGAGATTGAACAACAGATGAGAAACACATTTTTCCTATGGGCAATATCATCGTGGCTCAATGTTCGCATTTCAACCATAATAAAGTTCAGCAATTCATCCTCAACAATGACTCAGTTTGGTAAATCTCCGGTTTAATTCTAGAAAACTCTCGAGAAAACACTCCCACAGCACGCCGTGCTGCTACACCAGCCGTCATCATATCGTTATCTTTATATTTGAGTAAATTTCAGTGCAGCACAGATTTCAGGATGTAACACAACACAACTATGAGCTATAACTCGATGTTGTTTCACACTTACCTCGATCGTTTCCGGGGAAAGCAGTTGACCATTCTTCTATTACCTTGGAAGACATGGCGTTGTCGGAAGTTTCAAATAAGATTTTCTAAAGATATCAGCGATTGTATGAGAGTCTTTGGAGCAGAAGTGTACAGTTGGTCGGACCCTCGTCGGAGCTGGTCGATAGTTCAATGCGAGTGACCAGTCTGCATTTTAAGGGGCTAATGTGTGTCTGTGTGTGTGTGCTAATGCTAATGCTGTGTGTGTGTGCTAATGCTAATGCTCTGCACTCTTACTAATGACAGATAACATGAAAGTTACGATTCATGAGGTAACGAGTCGATTAATTTGATTCTACGATGCATTGCGATGCATCAAAATTCTACTGCACACAACAAGGCAACTTTTTCATTAGTCATGAGGTAATACAAGCAGTCAGATATTGAACAACAAATTTTATTGGCTGCTACGTGTGTATTATCACTCTCCTGTATCTATGACATAAATTTCATTAAATCAAATAAAATTGAATGGTACAGGGTATTGGATATGGCATTTTTAAACCTGAAAAAGAAAACATAAATCACTGCTTTCAGTGCTTTGAATGAGAAATGTTTCTCTTCTCTCTGCTTTAGAGAGAGCAACAGCAAATTTTTTCCAGCAGTGACCATAAGTGTTTGATTCTAGTGTGGCAGGTTTTACAAACCGCGTAAGTATTGTCTAATTTCCCATTTACTGTCCAGATGTCCGCTTTCCAAGCTTTGGGTGCGTTTTTAAAGTCGCAATCGGCAACATTTGTTTGATCATATTCACTAAAGCCGACACTATGCTCTGATAGTACAACATAAATCATCCGGTTTTAGAAAAAAAAAAAAAAAAAAAACACGCCTCTACATGCATGCCTGTTTTTTTGCAAAAATCCACGGTGCCCGTTCATTCTGTCCACTCAGCGCAGTTCAGTCGATCTGACAGACTTGTCGACTTCAAGTTTAATTACCCGTCTATCACGCTCATCTCCCTTCGCCTCAGCCATTTTGATACTTTAGTGTTGTTGTTCGGAAAGTGCAGCTGGAAGTAATTGAATCTTCACAACTTTATTGTCCACTCGAGGCCAGAAATAAACAGTGACATAATCGATTATGGCACGTTGCCGCATCGATGCTGAATCGTGCATGCCCCGCATTGCGATGCATCGCAGAATCGATTATTGTTGACACCACTAATATGCACACACTGCTAGCGATTGGAGTAAGTGTGTGTTAATCTGTGTATTTCTGTCTCATAAATTCACAATCTACAGGCCTTACAAACCAATTTGTCACAGCTGTGGCAACATATGAGCAGAGCGTGTGACTACACTAATCCAAGTACATCTGAATGTTGTAATTGTTATCTACTGTTAAATGATTGCATCTTTAAAGGTCAGATCTGCTCAGATTCTCGGGTCTAATTTCTCACAACCTGTTTTCCTCCACCACTGCACCTTGTTGTAAATTTGGCTCTTCTGCAATAGTTTGATCACCTGCACATCAGGTCTTAATCAGGGCATGTGACATTATTTATCAATATTTGGACAAATTAGGTAAGTCAAAGGAAAGGATAGTTACAGAGGCACGTCAACAGATTGTTTTTGAACCATGACAGAAATAGGAGTAGTCATGCAACCAGTTCATTGTGGGCCCCCTCTCCCCCCTACATGTACCATCTAGCTACCCTGTAGCACTTCACAACTTTTTAGACAATTTTTTAGCATGCAACATTGTTTTGCTCGTGGTAAAAAAAACTTGTTTTCTTGTCCGGCAGTCCTGCCTGACTGCTACCTGGCCTGGGGCCTGTACTACTCAGCAAGTTCAACATACCCAGGGTATCTGTCAGAGATCCAGCTTAAGTAACCCTAACAAAGGCAATCGGAGATAAGCAGTGCCATCCCCCACCACCTCCAGGAAACTCCCCACTGCATAAACTGCGTTTTTTTGCAAAATTGCAGCGGGTTGCTCTCTGGATTAGGGTTGTGAACGATAAACCGATGCGACCAGATATTCGGTTCAACAAGTGAGAGATACGGCTGCATCGGTAGCAGCCTCCTCAATCGATACGAATTATCAATGAATTCCTAGATGAATCGGTTATAGAGTCATGGATCGGGTATCGCAAGACTTTGAAGCGGTTGGCGGCATTACACCAACGTCTCTAAAACAACGCGAGAGCTGAAGCTGCCCGCGAAATGCCGTAGCTGCCTAGCTGGTATGAGTGATAAACAAGGGACAACACGGAAAATGGAGGAGGTGGAGGTGGAGAGGCGGGCGCAGCACAGGTAGGCTGCTGCGACGCTGCCATGTGACCGCAGGCACTCCACGACCGACGTGAGAGATGGATGGCTTTGAATGTCAATCGCTTGTGTCTCAATTTGCGCCACAAGAGGCGGCCGCAGCACGGGTAGCGTCCACGACACTGTCTTGTGACCGCCATCCAACGATTCAGCCAGACTTTTTTTTGGTCCATGTCTAAAAATAAATACATTGACATGTGATTTTGTTGTTCAGTTTTTTTTTTGCCAGTGCCATACAGCCACAATGCTTGGGGATATGTGGTATTTTACATATTTGAAAAGAAACTATTGTACTGTCACTTTCATAGAATTGGCTTCTTTATTTTAATAAAATATCTACAACAAATATTAACCATAGAATAAAATCGTATCGTTCTTACACTGTATGGAATCGATTTGAATGGAATCGGTCTGTAATAAAAGGATATCGTTTTTTAATCGAATCGTAACCTGTGTATCTAGATGCATATCGAATCGTTAATCACAGAGAGATGTGCAACCCTACTCTGGATGTGTGGAGACAACAGAGTGATCAGCCGTTGGATCTCTGCACGGGGTAGCTGGTACTTTGCCTGGACAGCCCAGTCTGACAGCACGTCCAGTGGGGAGAAGTGCTGATGCACGTATGCATTTATGTAAACCGTGCTTTGCGCACGGCGACGCTGTTGGTTCGCAGCGAGAATGTGCTGTATTGCAGCCATGGTTTCCCACACGCGCAGACTTTGGCTTTTTTTAGGGCCCGAGCGCCGACAACGTCGGGCAGCGAAGCCCTATTGAAACTGTAATTAGGGCCCGAGCGCCGACAACGTCGGGCAGCGAAGCCCTATTGAAACTGTATTGTGTTTTTTAGGGCCCGAGCGCCGACAACGTCGGGCAGCGAAGCCCTATTGAAACTGCATTGATTATTTTTCTTCTTCCGCAACTTCCGTTGCCATTTTGGAGGCCTTATCATATTCAGAAGTTGAAAACAATTTCTGAGCCTATGGGGACTGGCGAAAATTGCAACATTTTAGAGGTCTTGTAAAAAAAATTGCTCTCTAGCGCCACCTAGCGACATTTCGTCCACACAACGCACACCGTAACTCCAATTGACACAAAATTTGGTACATATGTGCAGACAAGTGTCCTCTACAAAACTGCCATAGGGACTACAAAAGTCCGCCTACCGAAATTTTCCGCCATTTTGAATTTTGTGAAAAACACGTTTTTGCTCACTTCTCCTAAACCGTAGATCCGATTCTCACCCAATTTGCTGTGCGTCATCATTAGACCAAGTTGGGCAAGTACCATCAAAAGCTTTGTAAAATGTCTTTGCGTTCAGAAGTTATAAGCCAATGAACATTAGAGGGGAGCGGCTCTAGAAATCAATACACATAACTCCACAATATTTAACCCAATCGTCACGAAACTTGCAGGATATGTTGAGATATGGCCCTGGAACATATCCTGAAAGTTTTATTAAAATTGACCACTCGGGGGCGCTACAGTAAATCAGCTATTTTAGGCCATTTTAGGCCATTTTAGCTAATTGTAGGCTTTATATTTTAACGAACTCCTCCTACACCGTTGATCCGATTCATGCCAAACTCGCTGAGACTGTTCTAGAGGCCTCAACGATGCAAAATCATCGAAAGGTCTTACAAAAGTCTAAGTACGTGGCCAGGACGGCGTCCTGAACTTGGACAAATTTCATGCTTCGACCACAAAAATCTAAACTGTTATAACTTCAATGTACATTGTCTGATATGATCAAAACTTCACATGTTTGTCAAGAGTACCACCCTGAACACATGAGCACTGCAATAATGACTCATATTTAGAGCGCCACCTACTGGCGATAGAAAGTGTTAAATATTATACTTCAGCGAACTCTTCCTAGCAGCTTTATCAGATTAACGTCAAACTTGGTCATCATGTACTCAAGACTTCAATGATGAAAAATCATCGAAAGGTCTTATATAAGTCAAAGGGCATGGCCAGGGCTTGCGTTTTGGCCAGTGTACAGGAAGTTGTTGTAACTTCAGGATACAATGTCCAATCTGCTCAAAACTTGACATGTTTGATTAGAGTCTCACCCTGAACACGTATGCACTGTAATATTGATCATAGGTCAGAGGGCCACCTGATGGTACCTGGAAATATCATGTTTTTACACTTTTACGGCTCCTTTTCGGATATTGAACACCTTTAACTTTGACGTAACTGCATGAAACTTTGTAGGTACATAGAACATGTAAAGATGTACACAAAAGCCTCTTGGACCCATGTCCTAAACCCAACAGGAAGTCAGCCATTTTGCATTTAATGTGAAATTTTAAGCGATTTTTCGCCTCTTTCATGCAGTATATTTTAACGAACTCCTCCTAGACCGCTGATCCGATTCCTACCAAACTTTATGAGCCTGTTCTAGAGGCCTCAATGATTAAAAACCATCAAAAGTTCTTACATAAGTCAAAGGGCGTGACCAGGACGACCCCACGAACGCGGACAAATTTCATGCTTCACAACACTCTAAACTGTTATAACTTCAGTGTCCATTGTCCGATCTGGTTCAAACTTCTCTCATTTGATAAGAGTCCCAGCCTGAACGCGTCTGCACTGCAATATTGACTTACAATCAGAGCGCCACCTATTGGTGACATGAAATGTCATGTTTTTACACTGTATAAGGTCCAAGTGTCTTGGAACTTTGCACCCCAGTCGAGCGTGACGACTTCCATCATCTGACACAGTGATGGACGGGACGATTCAGGCAAGGGCCGACCGCCGACGTGGCGGTGGCCGGGGAAGACGAGTGCCGTGGCGGTGGCCGGGGACGACTCACGCCGTGGAGGTGGCCGGGGACGACCCGCGCCGTGGCGGTGGCCGGGGACGACAGGCGCCAGCCGTGGAGGTGGCCGGGGACGACCCGCGCCGTGGCGGTGGCCGGGGACGACAGGCGCCAGCCGTGGCGGTGGCCGGTGACGACCCGCGGCGTGGCGGTGGCCGGATACGACCGGGGACGACTGGCAACGTGGCGGTGGCCGGGGACGACCCGCCCCGTGGCGGTGGCCAGGCCAGGCGGTCCGACACGTCAGGCGGTCGTAGCACTAACCGAGTTACGTGCCATGCGAGGGCCCGTTATCACTGCTCGCAGTTTTAATTTACTTTGTTTTTTTATGTGAAGTACTATAAACTCATATGCAGATGTGTGTGGAAAACTTAAACATGTAATTCAATAAAAAATAATTCTTCTCTACTATTAGCCTATGTTTCTTGCGCCAGTGGTCCGCAGCTATGAGCGCATTTCAACATTGAGCATTGTTTTATTATTTCGAAAAGTGGAGGATATAAATTTCCCTGACACGGCTTGCTGAGCATTTGGTCGCTAAGAAGGTTGTTAAGAGTGGGTCAGCTCGATCTTACATTTCCTTCTTAGTGAGAGATCTTCTTAAGCTAAGAGCGACTCTGGGAAACACATCCTTCTTTCACAGTGTTCTTAAGAGCGCTCCTAAGAAGATCTTAGCACTTAAGAGCTTCTTAACGAATCTTGGTAACGCGGCCAGTATTTGTAGTGGTAGAGTTACCGCCCCATGTACCGAGTCTCTCTACAGCCTTCCCGGGTTCGAATCCACCCTGCAGCCCTCTTTTAAATCATGTCGTCCCTATCTCTCGTCCCTTTAACTCTCACAATGTCCTCCCGCAATAAAAGGCCAAAAATATATCTTTAAACAGATGAATGTGCTCAGATGTATTTTTATGTTGTGGTTTATGACAATATCAGCCTCATTCTTTCAGTCGGTGTAAAACTGACTTGGGAACAAATAAAATAAATATAAAAACATAATTCAAAGTGGTAAGTAGGATTTACGCTGACACAGATACGTCATTCCCTCCGATGAGAATCTGTATCTCTCATATAAAACATCATCAGGGACAGACAAAAGGGTTTTGCCAGTCTCTGAACACTCTAGTTCTCCTAAGAGACCCGATCCACGATCCACCAAGCTTCTTTTTTTTTATCTGCGCACCAAGAGAGCTGATTGGTCAGTAGGCGGTGTTTTTCTCCATGTTGATCTCTTATCAGGAACATAACCTGCTCCAGAGCAGGTTCGCTCTGCAGCGTAAGTTACCATGGCGATCTACCCTGGTAAGAATGAACCAGCGTCGTAGGACGGAAAACCCAGGGTTAACACTTAAGTTACCTCCCTAAGCCTAAATCCTGCTTTGTAGTACAGGCCCCTGATTTGGTCCATGGAGGCACCATATTGTGGCTCCACCTGCCCCGCTGTGATACTGCTCATCATTGACTGCTTTCTGGTCAACATGTTGGAGATAGAATAAACACGGCTGTACCTGCCACCATGGACTCCTACTCTTAATATTACTACCACTGCTAACATTACTACCAACACCAAATGCAAATGGAAACCCAAGAGCCTGGGGCCTGTATTATGAAGCGAGTTCAACATACCCAGGGTATCTTTCAGAGATCCAGCTTAAGTAACCCTAACAAAGGCAATCGGAGATAAGCGGTCACACGAAGCTGGTTATCAACTCGTTAAGTCAACCCAGGTTTTACCTGTCCAGCTATGAGCGTGTGCACATGAAAGAGGCGGCATTTGCAGCATTTGACCAATCACAAACATGGATCAGTCTACGGCAGCGGAGCGGCGTATTTCACGTACGAGGAGCGAACCATAATCTTACAGAAATACGAAGAAGTTAACATATAATACAGGCAAAAAGCAACAGTTTCATCTGCCAAATGCAGGAAGGACAGCTGGCAAAAACTCGCCGATTGTGTGAATGCGGAAGTCGTATTAGTAGTAGTATAATATGACTGCCCCATCATAAGGACACTAGCAGATCTGACTGATTGAATGACAGCAGTAACTTAGCTGATAGCTTAGTGGTAGAGTTACCGCCCCACGTACCGAGGCTCCCTGCAGTGGACCCGGTTTGAATCCGCCCTGCAGCCGTCTTTTAAATCATGTTGTCACTCTCTCTCGTCCCTTTAACTCTTATAATGTCCTTCCGCAATAAAAGGTCAAACATATAACTTTCAAATAATGAATTTGTTGCTTGGATGTATTCTTATAACGTGGTTTATGACAATATCATTCTTTCAGCTGCAATCCCAGCGGTGTAAAACGAACTTGGGAGCAAATCAAATAAATATAAAAACATAATTCAAAGTGGTCAGTAGGCTGTACACTAACACAGAAAAGTCTTTACCTCCGATGAGAATCTGTATCTCTCATATAAAACATCATCAGGGACAGAAAAGGGGTTTTGCCGGTCTCTGAACACCCTAGTTCTCCTACGAGACCCGATCCACGATCCACCGAGCTTCTTTTTTTTTTCACCAAGAGAGCTGATTGGTCAGTCGGTGGTGTGTTTCTCCATGTTGATCTCTTATCAGGAACATAACCTGCTGGAGCAGGTTAGCTCTGCAGCGTAAGTTACCAAGTGAACCAGCATCGTAGGACGGAAAACCCAGAGTTAACGCTTAACCTCGCTAAGCACAAATCCTGCTTCATAGTACAGGCCCCTGGTCTGCTCCAGATTTCTGCCTACAGTTAAATCTGTTAAGGCAGTTTTATCCCGCAAACTGTCGCTTGCTTCTGGGTGATGTTGGAACTGAAATGCATTGACTTTGAAAATCATGAGTGTTTTCCAGTCCTGCTGAAAAAGTGTCCTCAGATAACTTTTGCTATTATATAGCAATATAAATAAAATTGACTATATCAATCAACCATCACCACGGATATAATGCGGTCCATTGCTGTCCTATTCCTGCTAAAATTCCCTCGCTGCTACTCCGTCGAGCTGTAAAAGCAACCATGAAGCCTGCACTGTCACTAACTACACTCCCTGAATTCACATCCAAACCAACCAGACAATCCAAGGAGATGGTACAGATTTCAGTTCAAATGTGCTGCTAAATGTTCAGGGGTAAAAACACCCCTATAGATTGAATAGGCATTCAGCCATTCACCAATAACTACAGACCAGTTGCTCTCACTTCACACCTGATGAAGACCCATGGAGCGGCTGGTCCTCGTCCATCTCCGTCCTCTGGTGTGTCCTTTTATGGACCCACTCCAGTTTGCCTACCAGCCTGGCATCGGAGTGGACGACACCATCATCTTCCTCCTGGACAGATCACTGTCCCACCTGGAGAATCCTGGAAGCACTGTGAGGATCATGTTCTTTGATTTCTCCAGTGCTTTCAACACCATACAGCTTGTACTTCTGGGGGACAAGCTGGAGCTCGCGGGGGTGGACCAACACCTCACGACCTGAAGCTCGCGGGGGTGGACCAACACCTCACGACCTGGATTCTGGATTACCTCACCAACCGGCCACAGTATGTCATCTGCAGTACGGGGGCCCCACAGGGAACAGTCCTGGCCCCTTTTCTGTTCACCCTGTACACTGCAGACTTCTCACACCAAACACCTCACAGCCATCTACAAAAGTTCTCTGACGACTCTGCTATCGTCGGCCTCATCAGGGACGGGGACGACAGAGCCTACAGAGAACTTATTAAAGACTTTGTGGACTGGTGCCAGCGGAACCATCTCCAGCTCAACGCCAGGAAGACCAAAGAGCTGGTGGTGGCTTTCCGCAGGCGCAAACAACCCTGCACAAAGGTGAACATCCTAGAAACGGACATTGAGATGGTGACATCTTACAAGTACCTGGGAGTTCACCTGAACAATAAACTGGACTGGTCTCATCACACTGCAGCAACATACAAGAAAGGTCAGAGCAGACTCCATCTGCTGAGGAAGCTCAGGTCCTTTGGAGTGCAGGGGGCTTTCCTGACAACTTTCTATGACTCTATGGTGGCATCAGCCATTTTCTATGGTGTACACACTAAAAAATGTTGGGTTATTTTGGTAACCCAATTTATGGGTTGTTAGTGTTGGGTTAAATTGTTGGGTTATTTTTATAAAGAGTAACCCATTTTCTTGGTTATATGGCTATTATTTTAACCCAATTTCTGGGTTTTCAAGGATATGCACCATTTTTGGGTTATTTTTCAGAGAATAACTAATTTTTTGGGTTAGAGGCTAGTTGTTTTTTTGTTCGTTTTTTTAAATTAAAAAGTAGTTTTTTTTCTTGACGGGGAGTATTTTATGGAGTAATCTCATTAACATTATTTATAATCACACACCTTATGTACATGAAATGCGTCCTTTACCTTTTAAAGAGGTACTAAATACTTAAGCATGCTGTATATGAATACTGTGACCATACACAACAATGTTGGTGGTAATAGTAATAATAATAATAATAATAATGATAATAATAATAATAATAAAAAAGAAATCATGATTCGATGTGGGGAAATTGGCTCAATGGCTGTCTGCCGTTTGAAATAAATTCTCTGGAAAGGATGGGCAATGCTTCGAAACAGTGCAGTGAGCCTGGAATCCTAGAAGAAGAAGAAGAAGAAGTGCAGTGGGCGGAGTTTGGAACTTGTGGCGTAGTTCAAATCTCAACACTTCTCGTTTGACTTGGATCACCGCCTCCCGCGTTTTTCCTGATTCTCCGGTAAGTGAACTCCATTGTAAAGGATTCGCCTCGTGTATTCAAAGTATGGATATGTTGTTAGCAAAGATTGTATAACATTACACGCTTGTACACTATTGATATCACGTAAACTTTTTTCTGTGTCCATGTGTCCCCGTTGCTAACTTAGTTTAGCACAATTCGTTAAACAACATTTGGACTTTCGTGTTGTTTCGCACTTCTCTTTCATCTTTTGGTCTCAACTTCTATTATAGCACGCATTGGTTTCGGCTTCTTGAAAATGACCAACCATACCACAGTTAGTAGAAGTTAGCGAAGTTGCAACACAGCACAACACAGGAAAGGCGGGTCCACACCGGACCGAAAATCGGCGTCTTTGAGAGAGTCGGCATCCGTGACATGAGTCTCCTTGGTGTGGTCGCTCGAATCGGCCCACGTCGGCGTTTATTTCAGCCGATTCAAATGTGTAATCCGCCATTCGAGTCGGCCATATTAAGTAGCCCGACTTCATTTACCGACGCGAGTCGGGCAGTCGGTGCGGTGTGCACCCGCCTTAACATTATGGGGAAAGTACACAGGACACGGGCGCGACAGACGGCGCTTATTATGGTCAATTGAAGCTGCTCCACAAGCACAAGAAAGACGGCCGGTCTATTTTATTTCCTCTACACGCAGCTACGCGGCCCTCCAACAGGTAAAAACCATAGACATATATACATAGACGCCTCATAGACTGACGCCGCCTATTGGAGCCGGCGTATCAGCTTAGCCGCCATCTTGGATGGGTCCCCAATGCGCCCGTCCTGCATTAGTTTCTACTGAGGAAGGTGTATTCCTGACTACAATAATCGCAACCCCGCAAAATTTTTACCGGATTTTCACACGGTAACACACGGCAGAGATTTGGTTATGATACAGAGTGCTGTCACAAAAATTATTAAAAAAAAAAAATAAAAAATGTACTTGTGAAAGTTAATCCCCCGTGATCTGTTAACATACTGGGCAGGTTATTGCAACCGTAAACTGCACAAAATACGGGCGTAGTTGCTCGCTCTCTGTTTATTCCGATTGACTCTAGTGCTAGCTTAGAGTGAGGAGACCCATCCAAAATGGCGGCGACGCTGCGTTACATTCCAGCACACTATGAGGCGTCTACGTATATATGTCTATGGTAAAAACTACATAGAACTGACGTGTTACTTCCGTGCCCGGTGTAGCAGGTAAAAAGACTCCGTCCCCAGTGTGCTTACCCCATAAGTCAAGTTGTGCCTTTTTTCAGCTGTGCGGTATTGAGAGGTAAAGCAGTGAGTTCGATGGTTAGATTATTGTCAAGCTCTTCATTGCTCTGTTCCCCCCCAGGTCATTTTAATGGACAGCTTCGTCGCTGCTAAGTTAGCAGAGTGGCAGCTGCCTGATCTCATTGACAATTTTACAGGTGAGCATGTTCCCCCTTTTGACCCTGACAAAAGTAATATGCCCATTTGTTGGTTTATCAAAGTTTCTGTGTAAGACAGTGGGGCAAGCATATCTATACCTATATCTGTATGTTAAATCAAATGTATTTGTGCCTTATCCTCAAGCTGTTATAAATAAAGATGGGCCAGATAATAATCTTTTAATCCATGTCATTACTCTCAAGTAGAGGAAATATGGACAGTATACTCGCCATTCAAAGACTAAGAGTTATTAGTTTCAAGCTTTAAAAATGGCCAGAGCATCCATTAACTAATTAAAAGTTGTAGTGATAATGGTAAAGCATTGGTCAGTGATTCATAATTGTATCAACCTGTGTATAATACTCATGTATTGTTTTTTGTTCTTTTGTCTTCCAGAACAAGACATAGACAAAGAGGCATTTCTTCTGTTAGATGAAGATTCAATCAAAAATCTAATCCCCAAAATTGGCCCCAGGCTAAAGTTCCTTAGGCTCTTCAAAGAACTTGTAAGTCATCTCTACTAGAGCTCTAAGGGCCTTAATGCTGATCTACAATGTCTACAATATCAAGGCAGATGGCATTTGTATGTTTTAAATGCAAGAGGCTGATTCAGGGGGATCTCAAGTGTCTCTTCTCACATTTACGGATAATACACAATTTAAATAGTTCAACAACTTATTTCCAGTGTTGTCAAAGCAATTGTAACAGGACATTTTCCTTCATTCGATCTTACAGAAGGCACCTACATAGTGAACATGTAGAGAACCAGGCTCCTGTCCAGCCTGCCAATGTACCTAATCAGCCTGCTAATGTTGATAATGCTGACGAGCTGGCACAAGTTGAAGGTGAACAAGCAGATGAATGGGATGAACTAGAGCAAGAGGGTGAATGGGATGAACTAGAGCAAGAGGGTATCACAGACAGAGTTGCCCTTTTTTTAGCTCATCTCAGATCCAGGTCATCCCAGACATTTTCCAACACAAACCATGTGGTTCAACAAACCTCAAGCTTAATTGGAGATATTGTAGGCAGACTAAAAACAAAAACTATGTCGCTGTTTAGTCATTTTGGGCATGACCAAAGTCCACAGGTACAAGAGCTCTGGCAGGAGTTTTCTGATGCAGCTGAGCCATTCAAAGGACTGGAGACTGACTATAAACAAATTAAGTACTTTACAAATTCAGGAAACTTCATTCAGCCGGTTGAAGAGTTTTTCCCAGGCGTTTCCTATGTTCAGCATAGGGATTCAGCCACTGGCAGTGTCCGACAACTTGCTGTGACTGATAGCTATCAGCGGATTCCACTCAAGCTCCTTCTCGTTAAGATCTTGGAACTTCCTGGCATTTTACAAGCGATGATGCAATGGCAAGAGAAAGAGAGACATGCACTTCAGGATATATTTGATGGAGAGTTTTGTAAAAGACATCCACTCTTTTTGAAAGAGGTTTCGGTCCCGTTGTTGTTATACAACGATGACTGTGAGACTGTTAATCCTCTTGGATCAAAGACCGGGGTCCACAAACTAGGATTTGTCTATTTTATACTCAAGAGTTTGTCACCAGATCTTCTGTCTAATTTGCAGTCGCACTTCCTGTTGGCAGTATATAATTCAGACGATGCGAAGACATATGGGATTGATGTAATGCTGCGCCCTATTGTTGATGAGCTAAAGACTCTTGAGAGGGATGGCATCACAGTAAACACCCGTAACTATCAAGGCGTTGTGAAATTCTCGATTGTCCAGGTTGTAGGAGATAATTTGGGCTTGAATGGGATTCTTGGCTACAATGAGAGTTTCTCTGGGAACCATGTGTGTCGGCTGTGCACAGTCCACAGAGATGTCCTGAGGGTTCAGACACGGGAAGATTCAAAGCTGTTACGTGATGTTGATAGTCATAAGGCAGATTTGGAGACAAATGACCCCTCCAAGACAGGCCTCAAAAGAGATAGTGTCCTTAACAGCCTGTCTTTCTATCATGTGACAGACAATAAAGCAGTAGACATCATGCATGACATCCTGGAAGGGGTAGGGGCATATGAGGTCAAGCTTGTGCTGAATTCACTCATTGAACAAAAGCTTATATCACTAGATAAGCTAAACTACAGGATCACAAGCTTTGATTATGGCTTTTCGGATATGGGAAACAAGCCCTCTGTAATAAGCAAGAGCGACCTGAAGAATCAAGACAGCCCTCTGCGTCAGTCAGCAGCACAGATGTGGTGCCTACTGCGGCTACTGCCTGTAATGATAGGTGACCTGATCCCTAATGACAACAAGGAATGGGAGCTTCTCATAGTCTTACTTACGTGCATGGAGATCATCTTCTCACCTTCTGTTACACTTGCAGCAACACGTTACCTGAGTCAAATCATAGAAGACCATCACTCTCTTTTCTTGGAGCTCTATCCACACCGGCATTTGCGTCCCAAACACCATTTCATGCTCCACTACCCAAAAGCTATTGAAAAACTTGGACCGTTGATACAGTTATGGTCAATGCGTTTTGAAGGCAAACATGGCTTCTTTAAACGCGTCAGTCATGTCACTTGCAACTTCCGCAATATTTGCAAAACAATGGCATATCGGCATCAGATTATGCAGTGTTATGCTTTCATGTGTGGGTCTATGCTAAGCCACAATACAGAAATCGGTCCTGGGTACAATACTTTTCTGGCCAATTTAGAAGGCTATAAAGACATCCAAAGTGGTCTGGCAGGGATCCCTCTTTTCACTGAGCTGTATGTGCCGGCCAGGGTCACAGTAAAGGGTACTTTGTATAGATCAGGCATGTCTGTGTTCATGTCTTATGATGAAGATGGAGAACCTCTGTTTGGGCTACTAAAAACCATTTTTGTTTTGGAGCAAACCGGGAGTTCACAAATCAAGTTTGTTGTACAGAAGTGGGAAACCTTAGGGTTTGATAAGCATCTTTTTACTTACAGTGTCATCCGCACCAAAGACTTGACAGTGATAGATGTGAAAGAGCTACTTGATCATCACCCACTACATGCAGTAAAGTCATACAGAGAGCGTGATGATAATAAATACATCTCTCTGCGTTACAGACTTTTTTAGACTACAATCTAGCAACTGAACTGCCACTGCCACTTGAAAATACTGCTTAAAGCAGTGAATTTTTTTCCCCCACTGCTTAAAGCAAACACTCGCCAACTAAATTATGTGTAGAATAGTTATTCTGTCCTGCATTAAAGAAAGGGAATTCAGCCACAATGCAAGAGGATCAGTACACAAGAATCAGTATCACATCACTCACTGACTGACATAAATATTTGGACTACTTGGTTGGGAAAGAACTTGGACTTCAGAGATTGGGCAAATTGTTCCTGTAGTAAAAGTTTTTTTATTTTTTTTATTTCAATTGTTTGAAAGCTAAATACTATCCACTTTAACCCTTTGACACTTTCACATGGGGTTGAACATGTCGGTTACTGTAACCCTATGAGACTGACCTTAGCCTGACAAAAATATTACTTTCCACTTTGTTCCTGTACAAAAGAAACAAAAAACATGAAACTCTGTATGTACATTTTTCTTTTCTTCTCTTTTCTTCTCTTTTCTTTTATTTTCTTTTCTTTTCTACAGAAGGCTTCAAATGCTCCGCCACCTGATGAGCAACCTGGCACATCATCTGAGCATGCCATCCCAAATGAATCCAGAAGTCATGAAGTCAACACCATGCCACTCCAGGTGGAATCTGAAGCAGAGCATGTGTTGTTTCTACAAGCAGTGCCACCAATTGTAAGTGGTTCTTTCATTTTTTTAAATGTAAGCACTCAAAGTAGCTGATGCTTCTGGGGAAAGGAAAGTCTGATTTGACAACTTGATGAATGGATGGATGGATAAGTTTAAACAGTAGAACCCTTTATACATCATAGAACTTCACAAGCTTCTAAGTACGTTTTCCATTTTTTATTTTAGTAATTTTTGAATGTATCATGCTGTGATACCCGAAGGTGAGACCCAATGTATTCTCAATGACAGCGACAAGAAGAAGACTGTCACAGTTTGCCAAAGATCCTAAACCATCTCTGAGTTGCTATGGATATGGTATGTGCCTTCTGCAAGTGCTATGGCTACATCGTGTGTGGAGGGGGGTTGCTTGGTGGAGGTTTATAGAGGGAACTGATGGTGTATCGTCTTTAAATTTTCGACCAAATTGCAGACTTTCAATATACAAGTCGCTTCAAAATATAGTCGCATGACCAGCCAAACTACTAAAAAAAACATGACTTATAGTCCGGAAAATACGGTAATTGTAATGAATCCTGAACAGCTATTCTTTTTTTCAGGACATCCAGCAGGTTCTCTCATCAGCTTCCAGTGGCCCAGACATAATGAGGAGCCTCGATGAAAGTGGCCTCATCAACAGAAAGGAAAGAATTTCATTGATCCAAATCCTGGTATCTTTCCTAATTGAGAGATTTGGAGATAGGTATGTCAAATATGTAGTTCATCTTGAATCATAACCTAAACATAAGTGTTTCAGGTTTCCTGCTGATGCTCACCAAAGTATTTGGTTCAAATTAAAGGTCTCTGATATTTTCACAATATCTGGACTGGACATACGCAAAAAAGAAAGAACAAATAGCTTGAACTGTAAAAGTGTGTAGACAGTGCATTTATGTTTTACTCGATTCTTTTATTTATTTTGTCTATTGATTTACTGTCTTTACAGTCCAACCACAAACACAAAGGAGGCGCTGGCACTTTCATTGGTGCAGACCTTTCCATGTCTGAATGATGGATCTGACAGTGGCCATGTGAGTTTATATTTCCTTGCTCACACGGGAATGGATGCTGACTTAAAATGTGCTTTTTCTAAAGATGTGAAATAATTTGATAATAAGAAACATTGTCCTATTAGATGGAAGGGATCATTCTTCTCACTCACAGCATACAGGGCATATGTATGCTGTGTCGCTCAGGCGCTCCGGTCGCCAGCGCCTGAAAGCTTCCGGCGCTGGCGACCGGAGCATGTCGGCAACAAACAATACGACCCTGCCGTGGACCGGCTCCGCCATCGCTGGATCACCGGCACCAGCTGTCGACGAGTCCCGCTGGCACCACCTGGGAGCCAAGCCGAAGGGAGCGGCAGCCTCCACCTCACGCCTCCGCCTGCCGGAATGGCAGTGCTCCATCAGGGAGGATGGAGCGGGGGCCCCAGCACCGGTGAGCTCGACACCTGTCAAGCCGAGGGACCCGTGGTCGGTGGTGGGCAGGGGCGCCGGGGCTCGTCCATCTCCCCCGCCTCCGCCCCCGGAAATCCCGCTCGACAACAGGTACAACATCCTAAGCCTGCAGGACTTCCCTCCAGTTGGCGCCTGCTGCAGTCCGCCTCCAGGAACCGACCACCCGGCTCAACGGACGCGGAACCGGGATCCACCCGCCCGGTCTTCACCATCACCTCCATCCCGCTCGGGACGAGCAGCGGCACAGCGCCGCCACCCGCGGGTTCCCCCCGAGGAGCGCAGCGTCTCCAGGCGCGCGGCGACGGCCGCTCCGGCTCGGCGCACTCCCGAGGTGATGGTGGTCGGGACCTCGCTGGTGAGGCACGTGTCCGTGCGCAACGCACGGACTTTCTGCCGGCCTGGTGCCTGTGTCACGGAGGTCACATCCGCCGCTCAGCAGGTGAGTACCCAACATCCTTCGGCCTCCACGCTGGTCGTGGAGGCTGGCATCAACGACTTCAAATTTCAGCAGTCGGAGGTGCTCAAAGCGAACTTCGTCGCCATGGTGGATAGCGTGCTGGACACGGGGAAGCGGCTAATTGTTCTGGGTCCGCTTCCCCCGCCCCGCTACGGTGATGTCATCACCAGCCGCATCCGCCAGCTGCACCTGTGGCTAAAGGGATACTGCCTGGGCAACAGTATCCCTTTCGTTGACAACTACGCGGCCTTTTTAAACCGACCTCAACTTTTTAATCGGGACGGCCTTCACCCCAACCAGGAGGGATCCCGGCTTTTATCTGTGAACATTGACCTGACCATCCGCTCATGCACCACATCCACCTCTTGACTAACACACGGACACTCTGCCCCACGCTGTCCCTCCCACCCACACTCACCCCCCACTCCCTGCACCATACATAGCCCACACATCCACCCATCACCACCCCCATCAGAAGCACAGGACATCCATCACATTGAAACACTAATCACTCACAGACATCAACCCAGGACTGTTTTTAGACCGACTGATTGTTTTAATGTCCCCATAAAGAGACATACTGAGCGCACAATCAATGAAGACATCAAGATGGCCCTACTAAATGTGCGCTCGCTGTCTAACAAATCTTTTATTATAAATGATGTAATTTTAGACAGAAAATTAGACGGTATTCTCCTTACTGAGACATGGCTCGGCACTGACGCACGTGTTGTTCTCACAGAGACCTGTCCTCCAGATTTTAACTTTTTATTTTCAACAAGGGTGGGCAGGAAAGGAGGGGGAACTGCCTCGATCACAAGGTCAACATTATCGCCAAAGGAAGCTCCTTTTAACAACTATTTATCATTTGAATACCACGCCTTTGTTTTTAGCAGCCCTCCTATTCTTTGTGTGACTGTTTACAGACCACCCCAGCACCCTACTGCTTTTATCAGCGACTTCTCAGAATTTTTAACCATCATTCACGCTAAGTATGATAGGATTTTAATAACTGGTGATTTTAATCTACACATCGATAAGACCTCAGACCTAGCATCTAGAGAATTTTTAAACCTCCTTCACTGCTTGGATTTTAAACAGCATGTCTGCCAGCCGACCCACGACAGGGGGCGCACCCTGAACCTGGTCATAACCTATGGCCTGTCTGTGGGTGCGCCCTCTGTCGTGGATCTGGCCGTGTCAGACCATTTTTGTGTGTTTTTTGATATCACCAGTTTTAACCAGCTGGAGGACCCTGTGAGAACAGTGAGGAAACGCCATCTTACTTCTGAAGTGGCAGCAAATTTTATCCAGATTTTAAAGAACACTCCTGCACAAATTTTACCAGCACCATGTGATTTTATCATTGACAATTTTATCCACAAACTAAGGTCAACACTTGACTCAGTGGCTCCTCTTTTAACTAAAACTATAAAAACAAGACCAATGCCACCATGGAGAAATGAAGAAATCAAAAAACTGAAAAGAACGTGCAGGAGTGCTGAGAGGAGATGGAGAAAATCAAAGCTGACAGTACACTACAACATATTTCGTCAACACCTCAAGACATACAATAAAACCATCAAACTGGCAAGAATTTCACATTTCAAAAATCTAATATCCGAAAATAAAAATAACCCCAAATTTTTATTCTCCACAATTGAGTTTTTAACCAACGGTGACCGGAACAGGTCACCAATAACACCAACAGACTCCGTTTGTGAGGCGTTTGCTGACCACTTCAGAAGTAAAATCGATAACATTAGATCCAGTCTTTTATCTCACCAAATCTCAACCTCCGACATTCCTGGATCAATGCTTCCACCTGAGGAGACTCTGGACTCTTTTGCCCTGGTTGACGCAAGGACACTTGGTCGAGTCTTCTCCCAAGTGAAGCCCACAACCTGCCTTTTAGACCCAATTCCCACACGCTTTTTTAAAACATTTTATGATGTTTTTGAGGAACAGCTTTTATATATGGTGAACTGCTCTCTTCAGACGGGTGTCTTCCCCACATCCTTTAAAACGGCGGTGGTGAAGCCCCTACTGAAGAAGAGTGGCATAGACCCCACCATTTTTAATAATTACCGTCCAGTATCCAACTTACCATTTTTAAGCAAAATTCTAGAAAAACTGGTTTTTACACAGATAAATAACTTTCTATATTTGAACAATACATTGGAGAAGTATCAGTCTGGTTTTAGGACAAACCACAGCACAGAGACAGCCCTTTTAAAGATTTTAAATGACATCAGGTTCAATTTAGATAATCATAAACTCACAGTCTTGGTTCTGCTAGATCTAACCGCCGCCTTTGATACAGTGGACCATCACATTTTAATAAACCGTTTGAGGAACCTGGTTGGTCTCTCTGGTGCAGTTTTAAATTGGTTCTCCTCTTACCTCACTGACCGTAGCTTCTTCGTAAGTCTGGATACCTGTTCCTCCAAAACACACAACCTTAAGTGCGGGGTTCCCCAGGGGTCAATTTTAGGCCCAACCCTTTTTAATCTCTACATGCTTCCCCTGGGTGATGTCATCAGGAGGCACGGCATCAGCTTCCACAGCTATGCTGACGATACACAACTGTACATCGCTGTGTCTCCTGATGACACAGGGCCTTTAGATGCCCTTTTTAATTCCATTTTAGATATCCAGTCATGGATGGCAGCAAACTTTCTACAACTCAACCAGGACAAAACAGAGGTTTTAGTCATAGGTCCTGAAGGCCAGAGAGAGAAACTTTTACCAAAATTAAATAATTTTAAATCATCGAAATCTCTGAGAAACCTGGGCGTGATTTTAGACTCTGAGCTCAGTTTTATTCCACACATTAAAAATGTAACAAAGGTAGGTTTTTACCACCTGAAGAATATAGCCAGAGTCCGCCCGTTTCTCTCACAGGCCAGTACAGAGGTGCTGATGCATGCTTTTATTTCCAGTCGTCTAGACTATTGTAATGCCCTGCTCTCTGGTCTTCCTAAAAAGAGCATCCATACTCTCCAACTGCTACAAAACTCAGCCGCACGCGTGCTGACGAGGACCAGAGGGCGGGAGCACATTACACCAGTTTTAAAGTCGCTGCATTGGCTCCCTGTCCGTTTCAGGATCGATTTTAAGATTCTTTTACTTGTTTTTAAATGTCTTAATGGTCTTGGGCCCTCTTATTTATCTGACCTACTCCTATTATATCAACCCTCACGGACCCTGAGGTCCTCTGGCACCGGCCTTTTAACCTTTCCACAAGTCAGATTGAAAACACACGGGGAGGCGGCTTTTAGTTATTATGGTCCCCGACTGTGGAACAGCCTGCCGCAGAACCTCAGGGCCGCAGAGAATGTTGATGTTTTTAAAAAACGGCTCAAGACTCATCTTTTTAGTCTGGCTTTTAATTAGCCTTCTATTATTTTAAGTCTGCTATTTTATTCCCCAAGTTTTAATCTATTATTTTAAGTTTGCTTATTTTAGTAGTTTATACTGATTTTATTCTATCCTATTTAGCTTTTTATCTAGTTTTTAGCTATTTATTTTATTACTGCTATCTTGTTCTATTTTACATTATTTTATCTCTTTTACCGTCGACTGACGGGAACCAGAGTCCCTCATGGTGTGGATGGCCTTTCACTCACCGATGTCTCAGTGCCGAGCCATGTCTCTACAGTTTTAGCCAATGCAGTGCGTGGGGGTGTGTGTGTGTGTGCGTGTGTGTGCGTGGTGTCCATACCTGAGTTGTGTGCATGTTAGTGTGAGTGTGCGAGTGTGTTCCGGGTGGGGGGGTCGGGTCTTTCTTTCTGTTGTTGTTGTTTTTATTGTTGTTGTTGCGTTGTTTTTATTTTCTAAATTTGTATTTTCTGTACGGCACTTTGTGTTGCATTCCCTGTATGAAAGGTGCCTTATAAATAAATAAAATTGAATTGAATTGAATTGAATATATGTGTACACCTGTATACAGTGGCATGCAAAAGTGTGGGCCCCTCTGGTTTAAAATTTCTGTTAATGTGAACAGTTAAGCAAGTGGAAGTTGATTTTATCTCCAAAAGGCATAATGTTAAACATGAAACAGTCTTCAATATTCTAAGCAGTATCTTTTTTCTTGTCTTCAATATTATAAGCAATATTAGTGTAATTTTTGTGTTTTCTAAAATTTACGAGTGAAACAAGGAAAGTAGCACTTGAAAAAGAATGGGGTGCCCAATCTTTTGCATGCTACTGTATATATCATCTTTGTTTGTTTTTTTCTTTTAGCACGTTTCCCTTAACTGTGCATTATTTGTACCTGATGTCTCGTCTCAACTGCAAAACTTATGTTATCCACATTTCCCCTGGGATTATGAAAGTTCTATCTTATTTTTTCCCAGGAAATATGGTACACCAAAAGCCGCAGGGGTACAAATGCTGGAAAAGTGATCAGCTATCCAGCAACAGGCTTCATTGAAGAGAGACTAAGGAATGTCAGAAAGAGGCTGAGGCGTGGATCCCGTGAGCAAGTGCCACAAGACAGCCAACCAAAAAGGCCGTACATACCAGGTAACACAGGCTCCCTTTTGTTCTTGAAGTCTTAGGCTACGTTCACACCGCAGGTCTTAATGCACAATTCCGATTTATGGCTCAAATCCGATTTTTTGTTTGGCTGTTCACATTACCTCTTTAAATGCGGCCTGTCTACGGATTGCTGTGTGAACAGCTCACGCTCCTGAAGTGACCCGCATGCGCAGTTGATCATTGATGACATCACGCCACAGCGGTGTTTACGGAAGCGAACATGGCAACGGCAACCGGTAACGTGGGACTGTATGGCTTCATGCTAAAAACAGTGTGTGGCGGCAGCCGGCAAATTTGCTTCGCTGCTGTCCTCCATGTTTGTTTTGGCTCCCGCCCGCTTTTCAATCAACTTTATTTGTCATTAATTTACAAAACAGTGCAGCGCGGGTCAGAATGACGTCAAAGTCGCATTAAATGCGACCTGGCTGTTCAGACTGCGGTCGCATTCAAAAAAATCTGATACGTATCCGATTCAGTACCACATTTAAATGTGGCCTGAATCGGATTAGAAAATGTCAGATTCAATGCGACTTGTGCTGTTCACATTGTCAAAAGCAAATCAGATATGGGTCACATATGAGCGAAAAAATCAGATTCAGGTCACTTGTAACTGCGGTGTGAACGTAGCCTTAGATTCTTCTTGGTTTATTTCCTAAATTAGGCAAATGAATAAAGAGTGAAAAAATCTAACAAACTGACTCACAACAACAGGCACTATTAATTTACAAGTAAAGTCCTGGCATTTTTTTGACACTCCCACCTTATTGATATGGAAAAGGTTTGATACCATGTATCAGTTTAACTACGAAAACTTTCATAAACGAAGAAAACCAATATCCCTTTTTCCTATCCTGTCTTTCTCTATAGAACCGACAACGCCAGAAGAAAGGTCACTACAACAAAAAGAATGGCTAAAAAACAACTCTGAGCCCTTCTCCCAGGTTCAGTTGTACATGAAGGACACAGTCTTGTACCGTGCCAACTGGATACGGGCAAATAACTCAAAGGATGTCTTGGAGATACTTACCGAGTACCCTCACATCATCAGTCCGGGCATGGTATGGGACCACTGGAACATGTTGCATACACTGTGCATACCGCACTTACATTTTAAGAGAGAGTGTCCTGTTCTTTCTTACATTTTAAGAGAGAGTGTCCTGTTTTTGTTTTTTGTTTTTCAGATTGCACAGGACTTCCTGGTGATGCATGGCGAGGCTTCGCCAAAACTATGTGAAATGTGGCTGCCTGAATTTGCAGAGAAGGTTCTGCATTTAGCCAAAAAGGACAGAAAGCTGCCTTCATTTGCTGATGACAACATGACACCGGGTAAGTTAAAACTAACTTAATTGTTTGTTGTAATGCAAGAATCTGTGATTACTTTTCTTTTGATCACATTTGTCTGTATGTCTAGACACAAATGATATATGTTCATTTACTATACAGTAATTGTATTTTTCAGTTTTTGAGGTATTGAAAAGGTCTTAAAAGTTATTAGGCAAGTCAAGCTTATATAGCCTATTTTATGTTTTACAAACGATCCCATAGGGCTTTACATAGCATCATAACAACATTCTCTGCCCTTAGACTCTCATGTGAAAAACATAGAAAGGGTGAGGAACAGAGGAGGGATCCCTTAGTCTGGAGGGGCAGACATGCAATGGAAGTTTTTTGCAGACAAGAACACACATAAATAGTTTGCAACATGGAAAATGGAATTCATTATTTTTCAATTAGAGAAGAACTGATTGAGGCAACTTCTGATGGGCGGGCTGGGCCATATACAGGGAAGGGGTGGGGAGCAGGCCAGCTTAATGGGAGTACTGGTGGACAGACTTGTTGGGTTAGGGGTAGTGGGATAGAGCTCTGGAGAAATCTGTGGAGAATAGAGTGATCATTTTGGGATGAGTCTTTATTTTAATCACATTAGATGCCACCCACACCATATTGATACCCTGAATATTGTTGCCCTACAGATGCCAAAGGGGAACTATCTCTCAGACTGTTACCTGATATGATGCCACAGACGGTGTACAGAGTTGGCAAGAAGACTCTACGGCACACCAACGAGGAGTCAAGGGCTGCCTTTATACACCTCAGGCCTGTAAGTAAAATTTTGCATACTAGAAAGTAAATATGAAATGGGGAAAAGTTGCCATACCACTGATTTTTTTTATTCAAAATGTTTTCTAACTTAGGTCAACTGGTCTACCCTCAGGACCCTTTTCTTGTCATTCACACATCCACTCCCCACTCAAAATGTGCCCAACAGTCGAGAACTGCTCAAACTAGATTTAATTTGGCTTTGTTGTATAGTTTACCAATATTATACCACAAACTAAACATCTGTTATCTTGCTGAGGATTCACTTTCAATGCAACATTCACTTCCTTTTATCTATCTTTCTTTGTGTTTGTCTTAGGTTGGAACAAATATGGTGGAGTATCTCCAACAGGCCAAGCCCTACCCATCAGTCCTGGCCCTGGGAGAGCCTCAGGAATGTGCCTCTCAGGTTTTTGTCATCTTAGCAGGCCAGGCACTCCCCCAGCCAACACTCCTTCAGGCAGTTGATGTATGTTTTAAGGCGTTCTACGTTTTCGACGTCAACTACCCCAAGGGGTGTTCCGCTGCCTGGGAATTTCTACAACAAGTGGTTTATCAGATAGAGGGACCAGAGTCAAAGCCGGTCAAATTTGTGAAAACGGCATTGCTGAATTGCAGACTTGAGTAACTGTTTAAACCACCACTGTTCCAAAAAATGTTTGGATGACATAAGTCAGAGTCAGATCCAGTTCTGGAATTTTCTCTAATGTTTGAGAATGATGAGAATGTTTTTATCTCTAGTAAAGTTAACAAATTCTGTCAAATGTTTGACAGTTGTGTTTGTAAAATAAATACATATTCTTGTAAAAATTCTCATTCTCATTTTTTGCTTTTATTGATTTTAAGTATATTTTTAAAGGGATAAAAATTATTCTGATCAGTAGTTGTAGCTAAAGGACCACTTCTACATTTTTTTTAACCTTATCGTCTGTGGATTCTGTAAACCTTTCTTTTATTTGGGGTTCTGTGGGTGCACAGTGATCATTCCTAACTTTTTTACCAGTGACATGACTGCCATTCACTTAATCAGTGATGTCATTGGCAGACCAGTTTCAGGCACTCCCCATGGAACCACAGAACACCAAATAGAATGAATTTCCTAAAATATGGCATACTGAATACACAGAACTAGTTTAGGCTTTATGCCGAGCTCCACTACTTCCTGAACTTAAACAGGCTCCTTTACTTCCTGACATTATTGGACAAACTGATTAATCCAGTTGTGTCTGACTCTGACCTCAGTAGTCACAACAATGGTCAGACACACCTGGATTAATCAGTTGGTCCAATAATGTAAGACAGGAAGTAAAGGAGCCTGTCTAAGTTAAGGAAGTAGTGGAGCTCGGCATAACCCAACACTATTCAATTTAACCCAATTGCTGGGTTGAATAAGGACGAACACCTTTTTTGGGTTATTTTAACCCAACTATTGGGTCAAAGAAGCAATAAATTGCGCAACCCAACAGTTGGGTTAAAAATAACCCAACATTGTAGTTAGCATAATCCAATTTTTGGGTTAAATATTCAACCCAAAAGTTGGGTTGAAAAAAATAACCCAACCCATTGGGTTAAAATAACCCAAAAAAGGGGTTCGTCCTTATTCGACCCAGCAATTGGGTTAAAATTGGGTTATTTTTTAACCCAACTGTTTTTAGTGTGTAGTCTGCTGGAGCAGCAGCATCTCGGCAGCAGACAGGAAGAGACTTGACAAACTTATCAAGAAGGCCAGCTCCATCCTGGGATGCCCTCTTGACCCAGTGCAGGTGGTGAGAGAGAGCAGGATCATGGAGAAGCTGGCATCGCTGCTGGTGAAGGAGTCCCACCCTGCAGGTCACTATCACCGCACTAGTCAGCTCCTTCAGTGATAGACTGATACACCCTAAGTGTGTGAAAGAGAGGTATCGCAGGTCCTTCCTTCCTGCTGCTGTCAGACTCTACAATAAGCACTGCTCCCAATAGACCTCATTCTGCACTCTATACTTTATTGTAAATTGTAAATAAAAACAAAATTCACTGCTTGTAATTTTTGTACAATATCATGTTTATATGTATATAACAAGTCTACTCTATTTCTATTCTATTTTTTACATTTTTTAATTTATATTGTTAATTTTTGCTATTGTTATTATTACTATTGTGTTTCTTGTAACATACTGTCCTTTGGCAAACAAATTTCCCCGTTGAGGGACAATAAAGGAATTCTGATTCTGATTCTGAATAGATGTTTTTTCTTTTTGTAATTGAGGCATTTGATTTGATTTTTATTAGGAATTTAAAGCAACACTTAAGAAGGATTCCTCTTCGGTCCTGTGATGGAAATTTTGTACTTCTTGATGAGAGATATCTGAACTGAAGACTTACACATGAGAAGGTTTGGTGTGAATGTGACCTGTGACCTGTGGCCTGTGGCCATTTGTGTGTGTTTTGCAACCCATGTGTGTTTTGCGACATAGGTGTGGTTTATGACCCAGGTGGGGTTTGTGACCCATGCAAGGTTTAGATAAACATCTGAGTTTACGACTTCCATCCCTGTGAACTGAGTGAAAACACACCCACAGAAGATGGATAAATACCATGTTTGTCTCACAGCACGTTGAGTCTTCACTTTGTAACGGACCAGCATGTTGCTCTGTGAATTCTCCTCTTGATCAAGATTAAATCCCTGTTTGGACCTTGAGCTGACTCCGATCTCCTTCCTCCAGTTCTAAATAATCGCAGAATTATTTTAACAACACTTTGGCGCCCAACGTGGGGCCCCAATATCTTTCCCTCTCTTCGTACCAGAGGACCTGAAGACCTTGCAAGGCAGAGGAAATAGAAACCCTCTGAAAAGACCTCCACCGCGGGGCTCATATAGCCTCGTTTTGGACAGAGAGGTCAGGTCCAGGGGGCGGTGACGGGGCCAACCACAGAGGGGAGACGGACCAGCCAGGCAAACAGAGTCAGGGACTCATCGAAAGGGTAAGAAATTTCTAATAAGTAAATCAAGTCGGGAACTTGGGGGATCAATCTCTTAGAATAGGTCAGGGACCTAATAGGAAAAAGGAAATAAATAGGAATCAAGCCAAGGCTTGGGGGAGCAGGACTCTCTTAGATTTAGGGCAGGACCCTAAATCCAGGTAAGCTGTCTTTGGAAGGACAAAGATTAAACTAATCCCGAAGGCCTGCGAAAACAAAAAGACGTCAGGGAGGGTCAGGGACCCATAGGTAAGAGTACTCAAAAGGAAAAGAAATGAAAAGACCGGTAAAATAGAAAAAACGTTTAAATAAAAATACGTATTGAAAATAATTAAATAGATAAATAAATAAATAAATAAACAAATAACTAAACAAATTCAAGCTGGAAAATTGTAATAGTTGTTTTAAATTGTTGTTGTTGTTGTTTTTTTTTTTAATTGTTGTTGTGAACCTGATGAGGTTCAATATAAATGAGATGCAAAATGAATGAGCCAGAAAGCTCTAGATAATGTAAATTATATAAAGAAGTGGGAAAAAAAGTATGGGTCTAAAGGAAAGTTGCAGGTGGAAGAATGCAGAGAATTGGTAAAAAAAAAAAAATAGAGGGATACACTCAGGTGAAAGCATTTTTAAAGGGAGGCAGAAGCAAGAAAGAGAGGAATGTAGAAACAGAAAGTAAAAGTAAGTGAGACAATGTAAAGAAGAAACTGAGAAAAGGAGAAAAAGGAAAAGAAAAAGATTCAGTATGTAATAAACTTTATCCTGTTTTGTACTCCAACCGAGATAAACAGGATGACAAGTATGTGCCTCTGGGTCTCCACCCTCCCCCGTACAACATCCCTCAGCCACCACCGCCTCTTGTCCAGGCCTCAGCTCCACTCCTTCGCCCTACCTCTCTCTTCGCATCTACTCTCTCCACTCCTGCACCGATAGCAACAGCCGTAGAAAGCACCTAATTGGTGTTGGAACTGCTGGGATACAAGCTACGACTGACCATGAAAAGCCAAGAAAGGCGGAACAAAAAAGTGGAGCCTGGAGAGGGAGAGGAAGAGGAGAAAGACGGGGAGGACGAAGATTTGGAGATGAGAGCTCCTACAGTTGTGGTAAATTTGGACATTGGGCTCGAGAACGTAGAGCTCCAAAGGGCAGAGGTCAAGGAGGCTGGCGGGGGAGAGGAGGAGCAGGGAGAGCCAGACGAGTTGATGATTCATCGGCGTGACTTCAATAAATCAGGTCATGCATGGACACACACACACACACACACACACACACCAAGACACAGAAGAGGAGGAAGAAGAAGTATGTTCACTAGAAAGTGCTGAAATATTTTTAAGCATGAATCAGAAACCGATTACCGATCACCAGATTATTGGTTAACAATTATAAAACTTTAAAACGTTTTTTATGCGATACAGGAGCATGCAGAACAATTAGAATAATCAGAAAAGATGAAGGCGGTGGTAGACTGCCTACAGACAACTATCTTTTCTATGGCCATTGTTACGTCCCGGTAGGGCTAGGGGATGACGGGAGTAACATAGTAAATAAGTAACGGGACGTAAAGGAAACAAAGGAAACGGTAGCAAGAATGTAGAACAAAAACGGCTTTATTGCCCACAGATAGAAATAGTATCAAGCTCAGACAGCTCTTAGTCGCAGCAAAAACACACTACGTAGTAGCTCTGGCTCTCGGGCTTCTGGAGATCAGCTCTCTCCTCTCTCCGTCACGGGCCTCCGTTCAATGACATCCACAGCCTCTTTTATACACAACCTAAGTGTGACGCAGCTTCAGGTGTGCGATCCACACACACCCACCCACAAGGAGGAGGGGGAGGACGAGGGCGTCACCTGAGGGGGTGAAAGGAAAAACACAATACAAGAAACACACCCAGAGCATTACAGCACTGGGGCTGTAACAGCCATGTCCGCAAACTTAGCAAAATTTGAACCCCCGTGAAAAAGCCAGATACTATTATATGTGGATGACATCTTAATAGTGAAATGGGAATTTTGGATGTTTGTACTTTATAATCAGAATATTTGTCAGGCTGACTCGATCCGCAGCTCCTCATCTGACTGTTATGCTATGACGAAAATGAATGCCTGTTTGTAGATGATATGAACATGAGTGCCACATTGACATAAGATAATTTCAGGACTATGACGCCTGTGTTCTGTAAATCTTGACCTTGCCTGTACATCTTGTCTTTGTAAGATAGGACATGATCCGTCCTTTTGTTCCTCCTCCTTAAAAGGGAGATTGTTGTTGGACTCAGGGTCGTTCCTGCTGATTCTGATCCTTTGCATCAGAAGGCAGGGGTGACCAGTCCCTCCTCTGCAGATGAGAATACTTAGTGGAATAAACCTCGGAGAAAGAGCTGATCCTGGTTGTTGATCTTTATTGGGCAGATTCATTTTTCCCACAACAATAGCGTCTAAAACTGAAATAGATTGCAAAACTGACACTTTAGCTCTATTAAAATTCTTAGTTGAATAAGAATTTAAGGTCAGCAAAAATAAATTACTATTGTGGCAAACGGTTAAAATATTTAGGTTTTAAGATTTCACAGTCAGGTAAACATCTAGACGAGAAAAGGAAAACAGCTATTTTACAAGCACCAAAACCTACAACCAAAAGACAAATTATGTCTTTCTTAGGTATGACTAATTTTTGCAGACAATGGATTGCTAATTATGCTGAAATAGCACAACCGCTCCAAAATGCTATATATGACCAACCTATGGCAGCTCAAGACAAAATAACATGGACTCAAGAAACAAATTATGCTTTTGTTAGACTCAAACAAGTTCTAGTGAGCTCTGCAGTATTAGCTTTCCCTGATTACTCAAAGCCGTCTGTTCAGACTTGCGATACAAGATCTGGTTTTATGACTAGTGTTCTAACACAACCATTTGGAGGAAAACAGAGACCTATTGCATATTATTCATCAAAACTTGATAACATCACAAAGGCTATGCCACCTTGTTTGCAGGCAGTACAGGCAGCTGCACTCAGTGTGCAGAGTTCTGCTTCTATAGTGTTATTTCACCCCACTGTCACATGCGGTCTCAGCACTTCTAATGCAGAACAAAATAGCCTTTATGTCACCAGCGCGACATCTTAGTTGTATGACTATCCTACTGTCACATCCACATCTCACTAGAGAGATGCACTACATTAAACCCATCAACCCTGCTACCAAATGAAACAGATGGAATAGCACATGATTGTGTAGGAGAAACTAGTGCTAGAGTTTTACCAAGACCAGATCTCACCGATGTACCACTTGATGCTGCTGATATTGTGATATTTGTGGATGGCTCATGTAAAAAGAATCCTGATGGAACAAATGTCAGTGGATATGCTGTAGTAACATCTGATAAGGTTTTGAAGTTAGGCTCCTTACAGTCGCATTTCTCTGCGCAGGCAGCAGAACTTGTTGCACTTACAGAGGCGTGCAAAATAGGGAGAAATAAAGATATAACTGTATATACAGATAGCCAGTATGCATTCTCAACACTTCATGTGTTTGCACAACAGTGGAAAAATAGAGGCATGGTTACATCTACAGGGATTTATTACACATAAAGATCTCATTTTGCAGCTACTGGATGCCGTTCAACTGCCAAGAAAAGTTGCAATATGCAAGTGTGCTGCACATACTACAGGTAAAGATTTTATTTCAATGGGGAATAAAAAAGCGGACGAGGAAGCAAAACGAGCGGCTGCTACTCAGAAAAATGTAGATGACATTTATACTACTGAGACTACGCTTACACATATAGATCATGACATTTTGAGAGACATGCAAAATAGTTCACCTGAGACTGAGAAAAACATGTGGCGAAATAAAGGAGCCACACAGACAGAAATGGGAATTTGGGAGAGCCTAGACGTAAAGCCTATATTACCAAAAAATGTATTTAGATTTGTTGCAATATTGAGTCATGGGATTACCCATGTCTCAACAGGAGGGATGGTATCCACAATGGAAAACATTTTTAGTACATATGGATTTCACAACTACACAAAAAAATGTTGTGCCTCATGATTGATATGCTCTAAGCATAATGCTCAAGGTAGACTACGTCCAAAACCAGGTAAATTCCCAGAAGCGACATACCCATTTCAATGTATCTGTATGGACTTTATTGAATTAAACAGAGCCGAAGGAAAGAAATACTGTTTAGTGATAGTGGATATGTTCTCCAAATGGGTAGAAATTACACCAACAGTGAACAATGATGCAATAACTTTGGCCAAAATTCTAGCTACAGTCATAGCTCCAAGGTATGGTTTTCCAGAGAAGATTTATTGTGATAATGGTCCTCATTTTAGGAATCAAGTAATACAAAAGCTATCTGAAATATTTTCAATCCAACTCAGGTTCCATTGTAGCTATCATCCACAGTCAGCAGGACTGGTGGAAAGAAACAATGGAACTATTAAAGCAAAACTAAGAAAGGCTATGGAAGAAACAGGGAAAAGTTGGGTAACATGTCTACCAGCTGTAGCATTAAGCTTACACATTCAACCCAACAGTACAGGATTATCACCATTTGAAATATTATATGGAAGGCCATTTAGGGTACCGCTAATAGATACAAAGGGAGATGATACAAGATTGACTGAAACAATCGTTGACTACATGTCAAAAATGATGAAGAACAAAAGTGTTATGTCTACAGTATCTCCTCCTACAGATCCAGCACCAACAGGAGGGCCAATAAACCCAGGAGATTGGGTGTTTATCAAAGTCCTGAGGCGAAAGAATTGGTCAGCTCCCCGCTGGGAAGGACCCTATCAAGTGTTACTGTCTACACCCACAGCAGTCCGCATAGCTGAAAGACAGACTTGGATCCATCTCACACACTGCAAAAGAGCACAAATACCACTGTCAGGTAAGTAGAAACATTCACCATGCCGGACTTAAAACTATGCTTGATAACTGTTTTATGTGTGACCACAATTGCATTCCTTATTTCAAATATAGTGACACAAGGCCAGGTATACGATAAAATGAGGGAAAGAGCTATAGGAATACAATCCAGGGGGGACACTAGTGGAGGTGCAGTGATAATAAAATGTACTGAAGGGATGAATTGCATTGCTCAGATTGATGCATGTCAGGTTTTCCCCTGTTCAGGACAACACTTTCACTGGCCGGAGACAGAAAATATATCTGTGTCACCACGGCAGCATGCACCACATATAGAAGTGTGTGGGGTAGAACTGTTCATATAGGTGGGTGTGCGTGCGAGAAGTGGAGTTGGGTAATTGCTAATACAGGAACATGGGATTGGGGATACAACCCGAATTCTGACTTAAAAAAAAATGACTGAAAATGATCAAGATACTTGCAACACAAGATATTTGCAGAACAAATAATTGTAATCCTGTAAAACGTATGCTAGAAACAGGATTCACAGACTCAAATGTATGGCTACAGTGGATTGTTCACACAGCTCGAAACAGCAAGTTATCCTCTTCCAGTTGTCTAGCATGTGCAGCAGCCAGGCCGGGGTTAGGCACAGTGCCTTTTCCCCTTAATCTAGATAATGATCCGAAAGGTTTTCGTTGAAACGGCCTCCCCGATCAGAACCCGAGTGGGGTTCTGTTATTGGACTTCTGTGCTGGTCACGGTTTGTCCATAACGAACACCATGTTCAAACATAAGGGTGTCCATCAGTGCACATGGCACCAGGGTGTCCTGGTGCCATGTGCACTGATGTTCAAACATAAGGGTGTCCATCAGTGCACATGGCACCAGGACACCCTAGGCCGGAGGTCAATGATCGACTTCGTGGTTGTGTCATCTGACCTCCGGCCGTATGTCTTGGACACTCGGGTGAAGAGAGGGGCTGAGCTGTCAACTGATCACCACCTGGTGGGGAGTTGGATCCGCTGGCAGGGGAGGAAGCTGGACAGACTTGGCAGACCTAAACGCGTTGTGAGGGTCTGCTGGGAACGTCTGGTGGAACCCTCTGTCAGGGAGGTCTTCAACTCCCACCTCCGGGAGAGCTTTGACCAGATCCCGAGGGAGGCTGGGGACATTGAGTCTGAATGGACCTTGTTCTCTGCTTCCATTGTTGACGCGGCTGTTCGAAGCTGTGGCCGTAAGGTCTCCGGTGCCTGTCGTGGTGGCAATCCCCGAACCCGGTGGTGGACACCGGAAGTAAGGGATGCTGTCAAGCTGAAGAAGGAGTCCTACCGAACCTGGTTGGCTCGGGGGACTCCCGAGGCAGCTGACGGGTACCGGCAGGCCAAGCGTGCTGCAGCACGGGCGGTCGCTGAAGCAAAGGTTCGGGTCTGGGAAGAGTTCGGGGAGGCCATGGAGGAGGACTATCGGTCGGCCTCGAGGAAATTCTGGCAAACCATCCGGCGCCTTAGGAAGGGGAAGCAGCCCTCCACCAACACGTGCTCGAGGGTTCATGGGAGTTTGCCCAACCAGTCCACATGTGTTTTGTGGACTTGGAGAAGGCATTCGACCGTGTCCCTCGTGGCACTCGGAGGTACTTCGGGAGTACGGGGTCGGGGGCCCTCTGCTAAGGGCTGTTCGGTCCCTGTATGACCGGGGCAGGAGCTTGGTTCGCATTGCCGGCAGTAAGTCAGACCTGTTCCAGGTGCATGTTGGACTCCGGCAGGGCTGCCCTTTGTCACCGGTTCTGTTCATTATTTTTATGGACAGGATTTCTAGGCGCAGCCATGGGGGTCTCCGGTGCCAGAGGGGATCTGGTTCGGGAGCCACTGGATTTCATCCCTGCTTTTTGCGGACGATGTGGTCTTGTTGGCTCCTTCGAGGCAGGACCTCCAGCATGTCCTGGGGCGGTTTGCAGCCGAGTGTGAAGCAGCCGGGATGAGGATTAGCACCTCCAAATCTGAGGCCATGGTTCTCGACCGGAAAAAGGTGGCTTGCTCCCTCCAGGTCGGGGGGGAGTTCCTGCTTCAAGTGGAGGAGTTTAAGTATCTTGGGGTCTTGTTCACGAGTGAGGGAAGGATGGAACGTGAGATTGACAGGCGGGAGGTGTTCCAGGCATGCCCCACCGGGAGGAGACCCCGAGGAAGACCCAGGACACGCTGGAGTGACTATGTCACCCGGCTGGCCTGGGAACGCCTTGGGGTCCTCCCGGAGGAGCTTGGGGAAGTGTCCGGGGAGAGGGAAGTCTGGGCGTCCCTGCTCAGGCAGCTGCCCCCGTGACCCGGTCCCGGCTAAGCGGAAGAAAATGGATGGATGGATGGAAGGTTTTCGTTGAATGCTAGATTTATACAAATCAGAGAGTGCTACAAATTGCACCACTTTGAAACTTCTGTTCCCTCCAGTGTCACCACAGATTAAACCACCTTGGTTTACGCCATACACCGGGAATTATACCTGCTTGACACGAAGCAGAGGTACTGTGTCAGTAGGAGTATTGACAACCTGTAAAACCATCATTGATGTAATTAAGGGCGAGAGCAATGTCACTGATGACATAGTGAATGATCAAACCATGGCCAGAGCTGATGTATGGTGGTCCTGTGGAGGTATGATACTCAGAGCAAAATTACCAACTGATTGGAAGGGAACTTGTGCTATGGTACAATTATTAATGCCGACATATATTTTACCATATGACACAACGACATTAGAAAAAGTGATGACACATAATTCACGTATTAAGAGAAATGCACCAGCAGGATCATTTGATAACAGAGTCTATATAGATGCAATTGGTGTTCCTCAAGGTGTTCCTGATGAGTTTAAAACCAGAAATCAGGTTGCTGCAGGATTTGAATCACTCCTGGCTTGGTAGGTAACCGTTAATAAAAATGTGGATTGGATAAATTACGTCTATTATAACCAACAAAGATTTTTAAATTACACTAAGGAAGCAATTGGGGGCATACATCAACAGTTAGATAAGACTAGTTTAATGGCATGGCAGAATAGGATGGCGTTAGATATGTTGTTGGCTGAAAAAGGAGGAGTATGTAAAATGTTTGGAGATATTTGTTTATTCCTAACAATACAGCACCGGATGGCAGCATCACTAAGGCGTTGAATGGATTAACCTCCCTATCTGCAGAGTTAGCTGAAAACTCTGGTTTTGATGATCCTCTGACAGGATGGCTCCAGGACATTTTTGGAAAATGGGCAGGTTCTATAAAAACTATGATGTTATCTGTAACCGTAATGATTACCATTCTAATCGTTTGTGGATGTTGTTGTATCCCCTGTTTGAGAGGACTGTTACAGAGACTCATTGACACCGCTGTGACCAAAACAACTATGCTGTATGAAAGGATCCCCATCACCGATGATCACCGAGGGGACTATGAGAATGCAGCACAAGAAAATGTTACTTCTGATCTGACAGATGATGATTTATATGGTGACCACTTTGATGAAGATAAGGACACCACGGACTAAGGATATGTTTATTCTACTGATTATGATGAGGCTACAGAAAATCTAATTGAAGTTGTAGTTTTCTGAATTGACCAACTAGAGCCACTTAGGAGAAAAATATTCACAGCATTTGTACATATTGAAGGTGACCCCATTGTTTTTGTTCTTTTTACGTGCAAGGGATAGTTTAACTAGGTAGGGATAGGTCCGTAGCCAAGCCCGATAGGTTGACTAGCTTGGCGAGGACATTTATGTTTTGTTTTTGGGGGCAACAATGTAATCAAAATGCTTTTGAATTTATGCTTATTTTTATATAATTTCTGTACCTTGTCAAATGGAGTACCTGCGGGTGGTTGCCGGGGCAGCGGGACCGTGAGAGAGTTTCCCTTTCTAGAAGGATAATGGATAATAAAGAATGTTTTGAACTGCCTAATAGGGTTTTCGCTCTCACACTTCACAAAATGTATGTTATGATTATGATTAGAATCAGCATAAACAGGAGGGATATGTGATGGAAATTTTGTACTTCTTAATGAGAGATATCTGAACTGAAGACTTACACATGAGAAGGTTTGGTGTGAATGTGACCTGTGACCTGTGGCCTGTGGCCATTTGTGTGTGTTTTGCAACCCATGTGTGTTTTGCGACATAGGTGTGGTTTATGACCCAGGTGGGGTTTGTGACCCATGCAAGGTTTAGATAAACATCTGAGTTTACGACTTCCATCCCTGTGAACTGAGTGAAAACACACCCACAGAAGATGGATAAATACCATGTTTGTCTCACAGCACGTTGAGTCTTCACTTTGTAACGGACCAGCATGTTGCTCTGTGAATTCTCCTCTTGATCAAGATTAAATCCCTGTTTGGACCTTGAGCTGACTCCGATCTCCTTCCTCCAGTTCTAAATAATCGCAGAATTATTTTAACAGGTCCCCCTTCAGGTTGGAAGCGGAATTGTCCATTACTGCCGTCGTAAATAAATTAGCCTACTGCAGCCTACCGTTGCACGCACGTTATTTGTTTGTATGCAGAACCGGCTCTGTAAACGATGAACGATTTGAACGATGTCCAGTGACAAGGTAGAGTATAGTTACATATATGCTAGCACAATAGCTAACACCTTAGGTAAGATTAGCTAACATGAGCCATAGCGATAGTTACATATATATTAGCACAATAGCTAACGCCTTAGCTAACATGAGCCAATAAAATAATCGACAATGTATTGTTCACAGATGCACACTGTTGGAAAAATATGATTACCGGTATTATTTACTTTAAGTCCAGCAGCAACAAAGCCAAGTCACCATCCGTCTTGCATTTTGTAGCCTCCTTCAGCTCTCGCCAACGAGTGTGAGCCGGTCCGATATTCACTCTCGTACGAGCTCTTTCTTTGTCATGCTCCCGTTTTCTTTTCTTCGCATCATCGGACATTATACTCCTCCTTTTCTTTGCAGGCTCTGCCTTGACGGCAATTTAAAAACTACCTAGCTGCAAGGTATGTTCCACGCACCTGCAGGGTGTTCTCCCACTGATCTTCACGCAGAGCCTGTGTGTTGCTTAGTGTTGCTTTAAAAGTACAAACAACTCCAAGGAGTATCAAAATACAACAATCCCAGAAGATAGCACTAAAAAGGATTAGCCTACTTAAAACACTTATTTCCAAAGTGGTCCTCGATGAAACAAACAATACCAAAAAACAAACAAATCATAAACATAAACCCACTAGTCCCCCTTGCCACCCCACGCCCAGGTTCAAAACCCTCTCCGTTCAAAGTGAACCATCAACCAAAGCCGCCTTAACATTTCTTTTAAAAATTGCCTTTGTTTGGCTTGTTTAATATGCAGGGGCAGGTTGTTCCATAGGGAAATCCCAGTCTAAAAAAAACAGCTTCTAGCTGTTTCCCTTTTAACATGAAGAATGTGTTTTAAGTTTTGATCACGGACCGCCGAGTCCGTTGCTTTCTGTGTATTTGAATGCTGATTGTGCACCCACGCCGCTGGGTTTCATTTCGGTAACAATGTGTGTCCAACCTCGGACACATTCACAGGCTCGGTAAGTGATCTACCATCAGTTAAAGGACCGGGGTCCCGCCAAACGAACGCCAGTTCATTCACAAGCTCCCGTGTGATGGTAATCGCTTACTGATCCTTTGTGTATTACGCGCGCATTCTCTCCCTCTTTGTTCTGGCTAACACACATGTGCACACACATACACCGCCCCCACACGTATTTGATGATGTTTATTAATATCATTGTTTAGAAATCGATGTTCAAGGATCGATTTGTTTGCTCCCTGTTACTATTTGCCAAGCAAATACAGTTGAGGGTTGCATATGCATGTTGTGATAAGCCATTAATTGTTTAAAAACAATACTAACAAACTACGCAGGGTTAGGGATACTAAGACGCGTTATAACACAGTGATTACTCACCAGAGGTGCTAGAGACACCTCATTTACAGTCCAGCTGTAGAAGAGTATTAACATTTCCATTGTAAGTCACAGGTTGAAACCTCTCACCTGTGCACCCACATCAGTATAACAACAAATACATTCCCTTTTTGCGATAAACACCAAACAAGTGAAGCCGGATTCTCCCTTTACTAGAAGTAGAGCGGAGGATAGAGCCACAGAGTGTACCAACTCTGTGATCGTTGAAATTGTACCTTGCGGTTTCCACCACGGGTTCTAGCTCGAGTCAAAATTTCAAAATAATTCCCTAGCTATTCCTGCTGTGCATTTCAGTTAGCGTGCCTTTGGCAAAGAATTAAGTAAGCAACCTCCAGTAAGTCTGAGTTGCTGTATAGAATCATTAGAGGGTGAAGCTGACCTCTCTAAAAGAGAACCGCCAGTCACCTTATCAGGTGATTTGCATAACCCCCCCCCCTCCTTTCTCTCCAGACACAATGGAGACCCCCTGCAAACAGTTCATCTCATCTGTGGCACAGAGCCTTCAGACAGGCTACTCTGAGTTTTTGCAGAAACTAAACCTCAGAGAGTGCCAAGAGGAGATCAACTTGTTACTGAACAGCAGATCTGATGTAGTAACATCATCCAAGGGTCCATTGTTAAAATGCTTGCTACTGACTTTCTACGGACAAACCTGTCTCTCGGTTCAGAGTAAAGCTCTCCTAGAAAAGGAAGCAGAAGCACTAAAGGAGCAAAATGCTTGTCTCCTCCATGAGGTTCAAGCAGCAGACACAAAAGCCATGCGTTATTTAGTCTTTGTCCCACAAGAACAGGTGGTTGAAGTTTAAACTAGAATATCCTCCCTCAGCAGACTCGTCCAGTCAGTTTGATTCAGGCTTCTCCGACTCCCACTCTTCTTGTAGTGAAAATACGACTCCCCCGCCATGCAGAAGATGGGAACAGTTACCAGCGCACACAAAGTCCTTAAGACAAGCTCCATTGAGAGACTGCGGTAACGGCTACGCAGCTTCCCATCGCTCTGACACAGATAGCGAAGAAACCAGCAGTGGAACTTACACAAGTTCTCCTCCAAAATCTCCCTATCTTTGGATCAAACCGGTAATTTGCGACGCACCTCCACAACCTAGCTTAGTCTCGTCTTCACCAGGAAGGACGCCACAGCGCCTCCGCTTTAAAGAGCTTGAGAGCATAGCTAAAGATATTCAACATTTTGATCCCGACAACTCGAACCATAATATTGACAACTATTTGGGAAAGTTAGACAACCACCTGATTGACCTACCCCATGCCTCCTCACGTGAGAACCTCAGGCTAGTCTGGAAGACCACAACCAGACATGTCCACAGTTTCATAGAAACACTTGCACCCGGAACCCGGGACCGATACCCCAGACTTTGTGCAGCATTCCGGAAGGAGTATAGCCGGTACTGGGACCCCGGCTCCGCCACGCTAGGTGCCCTCGCCGTTGTACACGAGGAGCAGGAATCACCCAAGGAGTACTATAGGCGCTTTAGGGCCGCCTATGCTCAGGGCCGTACCTCCCCAGGACTGGAGGAAGAGCCTGCCTTCCAGTCTCTTTTTTTGCATACTGCACGAAAGTGTGCGGGGCGATGTCGCCATGCACTGCAGGACACACCGACTCTCCATGCAAGATGTTCGTAACTAAGCACAGATGGCTTGGGAAACCTACTCAGCGCGCAAAATTAAAAGAAAGCCCGCTAACGTCGATACATCTGCGTCCAAAACATCCGCCGCTTTAAAGCATAGCCGTCATAACAGCACGAAAGGGGGTGAGCCCCTGGAATCAGACAAACTCCCAAACTAAAGAAGAAGGGTATCTGAACAACCTGGTCCAGAAGCTGTTAACTTCGGTACAGCTGTGGCTTGACGCGTCCCAACCGTCACCAAGCTCCCAACAGAAGCCTGGCAAGAAACGGCATGGGGACACTGAGCATCACCGCCATGTCCACCAACTGCGTCGAGATGGGCATTCACACAGAAGCAGTAGGAAGCCCTACTCCGACATTCTGGCCCAGTCACGTGAACCAGCAGTGTACAAACATGACAACTCAGATAATGACAGCGCCTCTGATATTTCCTCTGTTTCCGGCTACATGGAGCGTTACAGCCCTTAGGCACAACATAGTAAATATGGCTAACTTAAATCTTCTCCAGGAGTAAACCAAGCAACCACTAACCCCTTCTCCTTTTTCTCGCTTTCCTTTTCCTTCTTCGTTCCGTTTTCATAGTAGGGGTGTGTCCTGTTTGAAACTGTCTGAGTGTAATCACAATGTTGATGTTTGTGTAAGTTGTGTCTTAGTAGATGTTTGATATAGGTTAGGTTAAAAATCTCTGCCCAGACCTTGCCTCAATCTCTGCCCAGAATCTGCCTCAATCTCTGCCCAGACACTATGCCTCCATCAAACGCTATGGACTCTAACCTTAATGAACTGTTTAACCTCTTTTCCATGGAATATACAGGCTGTTTGGACTCCCACGTGTTTCAAGGAACACATGGACTGTTCGGCCCTTATGTTGCTCCCAAGGTTGCGTCCCACACCTCAACCTTCAGACCAAAAGGGGGAATGTAGGGACCTCACCATTGAGACTACACAATGCGGCTTACACAGAGACCAAAAGCCTTCACATGTGGTCAGAAGAAAGGGAAAAGGGGGATAAAGAACTACAACCGCCATTTTGGCTTTACTTCTCACCGAGGTGCGAAGTGTGACGTCACACTAACTCTCCTATTGGCTGACAACCACAAGGACCCCAGGGGGTCCCTGAGAGACAGCCGTGAGGTATAAAACCCGGCACTACCTTAAAAACGTTCTCTTCCATCGCGAAACACAGTTGCAACAGGAGGTGAGCTCCTCCACTGCAGCACACCGCTGCAACAGGAGGCGAACTTTTAACGTCTGCAGCGCTTCCTTTGTCTTAGGCCACAGTCTTTTCCCCAAACTCGCTGGACGAGCGACAGACTGTTTTCCCCCTTTTTCCGCGACTCGCAGTTTCTTTTCCTCGTTTTTTTGGATCCTGAGAAGATCGCCACAACTGCACGATTCTTTGTTTCGTTCCTTTATCCTTTATCCCAGCGACCAGCAGGAAGGATAACCTCTGAGCCCCGCTCCTGTCTGAAGTCAGCTGACTAAATCGCCAAGCCATGCAATTCTATTGTTGCCCGTGGAAGGAAGGAACACAAACTGTTTTCTTCATTCGAGTTGATCATCAAGAAGGATAACTGCTACGCCCCGCTCTCGTCTGGACTCAACCGACTCGTCGCGTCCCCCGCTGCCGCCGAGGACTCGCGAACCACAGCCCGCCGGCGCGTCAAGAAGCACCGCAGCCGCACAAGATGGACTTATACACATCGACAAAGTAAGAGGCTATTTGTCTGGGCAGAGATATACGTTTGATAGTGTAGGATATGCTTGTAATTCTTGTTAACGTGTTTTAAGTTTTGATCGCGGACCGCCGAGTCCGTTGCTTCCTGTGTTGTTGTATTCGAATTCTGATTGTGGACCCATGCCGCTGGGTTTCATTTCTGTAACAGTGTGTGTCCAACCTCGGACACATTCACAAGCTCCGTAAGTGATCTACCATCAGTTAAAGGACCGGGGTCCCGCCGTACGAACGCCAGTTCATTCACAAGCGATGTGAATGTGATGTGATGGTAATAGCTTACTGATCCTTTGTGTATTACGCGCGCATTTTCTCTCTCTTTGTTTGGGCTAACACACATGTGCACACACATACACCGCCTCCAAACATATCCTACACCAGCTGTTTCCGTCTCCGGACGCTAGGGAATAGCTCCATCTGTTGGCTGCACCCGGCCATCTCTCTCTCTCTCTCTCTCCCTCTCTCGCTATCCTACCTGACGTCAGCGGCTCCGCCCCTGAACGCTGTGAGGAATAGCTCCACCTGGTGGCTGCACCCGGCCATCTCTCCCTCCGTCTCTCCCTCTCTCGCTAGTCTATCTGACGTCAGCGGTTCCGCCCCTGAACGCTGTGAGGAATAGCTCCACCTGGTGGCTGCACCCAGCCATCTTTTTCTCTCTCTCTCTTTCCTCTCCCCACACACACACACACACTCCACGTGTTTAGCTTAGCTTTGTGTGTTAGGTAGTTAAGTAATAAGGCTTTGTTAATTGCAGTGTTATTGATTGTGATCATTATTACTAATTTTAATAAATCTTATTATATTATAAGTAGCGGTCCCTTATGCTTGTTGTGTATATGTCACTGGATAACAGCAAGTTGTGAAGGATAGTGCTCGAATTTAACGCCTTTTTAATTGTTGGATTGTTTTTATACTTCTATGCCAATGATCACGATGATTGGCATGTGAGTATAAAACCCCCCTTCATATTGAGACAGTTTTCGGTTATCTTTTCCCTGATCCCAGGGTGGTGCCCCGTATATTTATGATTATATCATAATAATATATTAAATATAATTACTAATATCGATAATCATATTGACATTAATAATTATCTGTTGATAACCAAATCTGCTCCTGCTACATCCCTAACAACAACAAGTCATTTTCATAGTTGAAATACTGACTTTACCATGATTTTTTCATGCTTTTCAAGATGTGAATAATAACAACAGGAGCTTACTGACACCTGCACCAGTGACAAGTTATTAACACCAATAAAAGCTATTAACACAACTACAAACTGCAAGGTAGGTATATAACTGCAAGAAAATCCAAAAATATGTCAGACTGGCAACATTTTAGGTACCTGAGAAACAAGTGTGTCTCCCAAATACGTAAAGCTAAAGCAGATTTTTATGTTAATGAAATATGTGATAGCACAAACAACCCTTCTAAATTCTGGAAGATGATTAAATCATTGTCTTCAGGCACAAGGGACACTGTACTTCCGAATACTTTAAAGCTGAATGATGAGATCATTACAGAAAAGAAAAGTATGTTAGATTCCTTAAACCAGCATTTTATATTTCCTGGTTTGTTGTTTGAGCAGGAAATGAAACAAGATATGAGTCAAGTGGATTACTCTCTGTCTGGTGAAAATGTACTTTGTGATTTTGATCTTGCTCTCATTACTAAAGAGGAGGTATACAATGCTCTCATTAAGTTAAATACCAAGAAATCCTCTGGTCCTGATGGGTTAGACCCATACTTCTTGAAAATTGCTGCTGAACATATTGCAGAACCTTTGACATATATTTTCAACTTGACTATAGAAACTGGAATAATTCCTAGTGTCTGGAAGTCAGCATATGTCACTCCTTTATTGAAGGGTGGTGACCGATCAAATCCTAATAATTATAGGCCGATATAAAAACTGTCTGCTTTAGCCAAAGTTTTAGAAGGGCTTATAAGTGACCAGTTGAAAGATTTTCTGACAACAAATAGCATTTTAAATGAACTGCAGTCTGGTTTCAGAAAAAAGCACAGTACTGTCACTGCCACTATGAAAGTCTTAAACGATCTCATAAGTGCTATTGATTCTAAAGAATACTGTGCTGCATTGTTTTTAGATCTGTCAAAGGCTTTTGACACAGTTGACCACTTGGTCCTGTGCCAGAGACTGCGAGATATTGGAATGTCTTCAAAAGCTGTCATGTGGTTTGGAAACTACTTGAGCGGCAGAACACAAAGTGTTCAGGTTGATGGTGTATCCTCCAAACCTTTGTTGACTCAAAATGGTGTCCCCCAGGGGTCCATATTGGGTCCCATTTTATTTACTATTTATATAAATGTCTTGTGTCGAAATGTAAATGATGCCAAATTTCACTTTTATGCAGATGACACTATTTTGTACTGTTCTGCTTCATCATTAACAAGTGCCATACAAAAGCTACAATCTGCTTTTAATGTCGTTCAGAGTAATCTTAATCAATTAAGACTTGTGCTCAATTCTGACAAAACTAAATTGATGTGCTTTTCAAAATCAGGGAAGACAGATGATGCTTGTCAGATTGTTATACAAAATGAAAAAGTGATTGAACGAGTTTCAGTGTACAAGTACTTGGGATTTTACTTGGATGAAAATCTGTCTTTTAAATATCATATTGAGTGTCTTACAAAGAAACTCAGGGTTAAACTTGGTTTCTATTATAGAAACAAAAGTTGTTTCTCCTTTAATGCGAGAAAAAGACTGATTCAGGCAACTTTTGTATCAATACTTGGCTATGGTGATATCTTATACATGCATGCAAATCTCTCCTCTCTGAAAATGCTGGATTCGGTGTATCATGCAGCATTAAGATTTGTAACAGATTTAGGTTTTCGTACTCATCACTGTAGTCTTTATGAGAGTGTTGGCTGGCCTTCTTTGTACAATCGTAGATGGGAACACTGGTATTGTTTTCTTTATAAGGCCGTCCTGTGTGACTTGCCTCCTTATTTGTGTTCTCTCTTGGTTCCTAAAGTCAACACCAGAAGCTGTCTTCTCAGGCACGATAGATTGATAATGTATACTATTCCTCGTACACGGACTGTCTTTGGGGAAAGTGCCTTCAAAGCATTCGCACCCTCGTCCTGGTATAAATTACAGAGTCATCTTAAATTGGATTATCTCCCAAGTATGGAACATTTTAAAGCTAGGATCAAGGACTATCTGACTACTGAATGCACATGTTCTCTCACCCAACGCAGCTGGTGATTATAATGTATTGATGCGATTTGCTGTTATTGTTTTAGCTGTTTTTATGTTTGTTTTGTTGATGTTGTCTAAATGTGGATGTACTGTGCTGCTTTCTTGGCCAAGACCCCCTTGCAAAAGAGATTCTGAATCTCAATGGGATTATTCCTGGTTAAATAAAGGTTAAATAAAATAAATAAATATAAGAACATGTCAACTGTGCTGCCATTGACTGAGGTATTTTTGTTTGTATGCTTATTTAAGGATACAAACACTCTTTCATACATTTTACAGCTATTCAATATTAGGTAACCAAATATTGTGCTCATATTCAAAATGTATGTATGTAATTTTTTGAAGAAACACAATTTATTCCAATCCTTAAGCTTTACTCTTCACCTGGCTACATAAAGGACAAACTACATAACTATTTATTAGTGTAACGATTCACGTGAATCGATTGTCCTATAGATTCAACTAAATCGATCTGCTAAAATAGAATTAATTGTTTTGGCTTCAATCGATATAAATGCGTTAAATCTTATGAATCACGATTCTTAATTATGATTAATGTTTTAAGACTTTTATTTTAGGATCAAATCCTGCCTCTCTTTTAACTCAAAAAAGAGACTGGTTGCTGCTACTTTTATGTCTGTTCTGGACTACGGCGATGTTGTATATATGCATGCCTCGTCTCAAAGCTTACATGCTCTTGATACTGTGTATCATAGAGCTCTGAGGTTCATCACTGGTTTTAAAGCACTGACTCATCACTGTACGCTGAATGAGCGGGTTGAATGGTCCTCCTGATCAATACGCAGACTGAGACACCTGCATATTCTCATTTACAAGGCAATCTTTGGTTTTTTTCCTTCTTACCTTTTGTCCTACATTAACTGAAGTAATGCTGGGACTTAATCTTCGGTCTCAGGATTTGTTCTTACTGTCTGTCCCTAAAGTCAGAACTGAACTGGGAAAGAAAGCTTTTAGGTTTGCTGCTCCCTCTGCCTGGAACATGTTACAAAAAACTTTGAAGCACAATGAGTTGGTCTCGTTGAACTCTTTTAAGGTGAAATTGGATGACCTGGGGCCCGTTTCACAAAGCAGGTTCAACAAACTCTGAACCTAACCCTGAACTCTGAGTTGACCAACTCTGAGATGGGCAACTCTGAGTTTTCGGTTTCAGAACAGCGGTTTTGAATTATTTCAGTCAACTCTGAGTTACGCGCGTGCCTGCCGATTCTACAAAGCCATCATCAATGGAGCTCCAATACTACGATTCACCATGGCAGCTGGGAGAGCGTTATTAGATATTACTGAGTGTTTATGTAGAAAACGAGCTCATCCTTAGAAAGCGGAGCAACATAACTGCAGCAAAGTAGCGATAGTTGGCATGGCAGACAATTACGGCCCGATCTAATGTGTATAACTGAATGAAACAGTCTATTGATCTGAAGGTAATAAGTCTTTATTTTCAACCTTGCAGAGCGACACTGTGGTGTAATGGTTAGCAACGCCGCCCACGGTGCAGGGGACAGGGGATCAACTCCCGTAGTTCACAAAGCAGTTCATTGAATGAATTATCATTTTCATTGGGTGCAATCCCCCCATGCCCAGAAAGAGAGTGGCGTCAGTTGAAAGCAGAAGAATATTGCGCAAATACGTTAACTAAGGCATATGATTTTAATCATATTTCACATATTAAACAGTAAATATAAGCAGGTATGTCAACACAGAAATGTACTTAAACATTTCATGAATCTCCCGTTCGCAAAAACGCTAGCTCCGCAAAGAATCTGGTTGCGGATTATGTCCACGATATGAAATGTTGAAAATGTCGGAGAATATTGTTTAGATAATATCTAATGTGATTGGAAGGAAAGGCAATCAAAATCACTTTTATTGTTATGAACAAACACTGGAGGATTGGACCCAAACGCAAGACACAACAACGAAAGTCAACTAGAAAATGCATTTCCTGCAGAAAATGCGTGGAAATGCTTTAATGCTGAAGCAACACTGGAAAAAAAGCTGAATATTTGAAGAAAATATTAAAAAAGCTGAATATTTGAAGAGAATATTAAAAAGTGCAAAAGTATGAAAAAGCTTAATGTTTGAAAACAATATTAAAAAAGCTGAATATGTGAAAAGTTTGAAAAAGCTGAATATTTGAAACCAATATTAAAAAAGCTGAATATATGCAAAAGTATAATTAAGCTGGATGCTCAACGGCACCTCGGCAGAGCCCAGGAGGTGAACTGGCACCTCTCCATTCTTGGTCCATACAGGGACTCGAACCGGCGACCCTACGGTTCCCAGTTGAGTTGTGTGAAGAGTGCCCTAATGATGTTATCACATGTGAGCAACAGTAAAACGTTAATCACAGTCAGGCTTGCTGGGGGCAGGCTTTGGTAGCTAAGCAACCAGGGCCAGATGGAGCCCACCAATCAGAGCAGAGCAGTCAACCGCAGCTGGTCCTGTGACGTGTCGGTCCTGTCTGTCTGTCTGTCTGCCCTGTCTGTCTGTCTGTCAGGTGTGTGTTTGTGTGTGTGTCTGTGTCTGTCTGTCTGTCTGTCTTCTTTGAAAAACTACAACTCCCACTGACTGCTCCTGTCGGCCAATCAGAGCGCACCTGCTGTCACTTCTGAGTGAGACGGGGGGTGCAGTCGAATAGTCCAAAAATAAGGTCCTAACTCCTATTCCTAACTCCTATTCCTTGACCTCTGGGGAAAACGTCACGGGGTTAAGGAAAGGCGATAGGAGAACTCAAAAGGATTTAGGAAAAGACGACCGCGGTGCTCAGAGAATCCGACCGGACTTTCACTAAGCTACGTCATTATAACGCGGCCGCTGATGATTGACAGCTGATGATCGGCACCGGCGATTGACGTGCGTCTGCACTGGAGAAACTACAATAATGGACTACAAAAAGCGCATCGTCCACTTCTCCCCATGTTGGTTTTATAAAAAGCTGTTCACTGACCGGCTTCAGGTCCAGCAGCTCCTCCTTCCTGTTGCTTTATTTACGTTTCATTTGTGGTTTTAGTTTCGTTTTTGTCAAACATTTGTAACATGATTGAAATAAATTAAAAAAATACCATTCAATTATTATCACTGTCCACACATTTATCAACACTATTCCAATTACTATATGTCTGCATGAAAGTCATTGTTAAATATGTAAATGCACATATCGTTTGTTTTCATTAATGGCCGACGTGTGCGGCACTTTAAATGTTGCTCTCGCTAAGAATTGTGGGTCGGCCTAGTCTCCTTTCCTTTCGCATAGGAAGGTCCGTTGCATCCTATGCTAAAGGAGCTCTGAAAGGAAGCATTGGAGCTCCTTTCCTTTGCATTTAGAGAATTCGAACGGCTCTTATCATGGCAGCCACTTGTTTACTTCCGGGTCACTTCTTCAGTTAGGAACCTTCCTAAGCAAAAAAGACTATTTGACTGCACCCAGAGAGATAGACAGACATTTTAAAGTTTAAATGGAGTTTCTAGGTGAAAGTATGCCTGAGCAGACGATGTTTGACAAAAAAAACTACAAATCCCACTGACTGCTCCTGTCTGCTGCTCCTGTCGGCCAATCACAGCGCACCTGCTGTCACTTCTGAGTGAGACAGAGAGAGATAGACAGACATTTTAAAGTTTAAATGGAGTTTCTAGGTGAAAGTATGCCTCAGCAGACGATGTTTGACAAAAAAAACTACAAATCCCACTGACTGCTCCTGTCTGCCGCTCCTGTCCGCCAATCAGAGCACACCTGCTGTCACTTCTAAAGATCAAAGCCACAGAGATCAAAGCCATCTACGCGCCTGTGTAACTGTCTAGAGCCTGTCTCTATTCCTCCATTTCGGAGGGTCCGAACAAAAGCTTCTCACGCTCACACCGAAAGTCGTATTGCCAAAATTTTCACACCGTTAGCGCCACAAGACTCTGCTGAAGACACTGATGACTTTTATTTTTTCCTAGTGTCAGAAATGTGGACGCTAGGGCGAGTTAGAAATGCTGTTCATATCAGGTTTCTTTGAAAATCTGCTTCTCAATTAACATTGGAGCGGATGAGGAGAAAAAAAGGACTTGGCCGCACTTAGAGGTTGCTAGTTCAAATTCTGTAAATCTCACAGAGATTTTGAGCACATTGTGAGAGACAGGACAAGTTTGTCTACAAAATTGGAAAAGATCACGTGTGTAGAGTGAAAATTGTGGCCGGGAGGAGTTTGGAAAGGAAAAAAATCTGAAGTATGTCGAGGACCCCTCACACTCTAACGATGATGTCACGCACTCTAGCAGGCGCAATACACACCCATTATAAACTCTGATGAGGTCTGAAAAAACCATAAAACATAAACTGTGATTATAGAAAAACTGTAAAAGATATCAAAAAACTGAATATGAATTGAATAGTTCAGAATCTTGTAGGTTGTTTAAAGTTTAAATGGAGTCTGTAGGTGGAAGTATGTGAAAGTAGTCGGAGTTCAAAAGGGAGGATGTTAAAGAGGTTTTTAGGCTGATCTCCATAGGAATGCATTGAAAAAAAAATATGGAAAAGGCTGAATATATGAAAAAGTATGAAAGGTAGAAAAAAGGTTGAAGGTGAGCATAAAAGAGCTGAAAAGGCTGAACATTTTGATAGTTGAATGGTTTTTGTAGCTGAAAGTATGCAGAAGCTAGAGGCGACTGAAAAACGTACGGAAGAAGAATAATAACTAGAAAATGTATTTCCTGCGGAAATACGTGGAAATGCTTTAATGCTGAAGCAACACTGAAAAAAAAGCTGAATATTTGAAGAAAATGTTAAAAAAGCTGAATATTTGAAGAAAATATTTAAAAAGCTGAATATTTCAAGAGAATATTCAAAAGCTGAATATGCAAAAAGTTTGAAAAAGCTGAATAGTTGAAGAGAATATTAAAAAAAGCTGAATATGCAAAAAGTTTGAAAATCTGAATAGCTGAAGAGAATATTCAAAAAGCTGAATAGTTGAACAGAATTTTGAAAAAGCTGAACATGTGCAAAATTATGAAAAAAGCTAAATATTTGAAAATAATATTAAGAAAGCTTAATATCTGCAAATGTATGAAATAAGCTAAATAGCTGAACAAATATGAAAAACCTGAATATTTGAAAAGAATATGAAAGGCAAAAAAATGTTGAAGACATGTTGAAATGTCCATAAAGAGCTGAACATTTTAATATTTGAATGTTCTTTTTGTTTTTAGTATTAGTAGGGTACTAATAGAAGTAGTAGGAGTAGTATCAGTAGTAGTAGTAGTAGCAGTAATACTAGTATTATTAGTAAAAGTAGTATTAGTAGTAGCAGTAGTATTAGCAGTAGTACTAGTAATATTAGTACAAGTATTAGTATTATTAGTAGTAGTAGAAGTAGAAGTACTACTAGTACTAGTAATATTAGTACAAGTATTAGTAGTATTAGTAGTAGTACAAGTAGAAGTACTAGTAGTAGTAGTCCTAGTACTACTACAAGTAGTGGAGGTAGTATCAGTAGTAAACTAGAAGTAGTACTAGTACTAGTACAAGTACAAGTAGTGGACGTAGTATCAGTAGTAGACGTAGTAGTAGTACTAGTACTACTACAAGTAGTGGAGGTAGTATCAGTAGTAGGCTAGTAGTAGTAGTAGTAGTACTATTACAAGTAGTGGACATAGTATCAGTAGTAGTACTAGTACAAGTTCAAGTAGTGGACGTAGTATCAGTAGTAGAAGAAGTAGTAGTAGTACTACTACAAGTAGTGGAGGAAGTATCAGTAGTAGGCTAGTAGTAGAAGTATTAGAAGTAGTATCAGTAGTAGGCTAGTAGAAGAAGTAGTAGTAGTAGTAGTAGTACTAGTACTACTACAAGTAGTGGAGGTAGTATCAGTAGTAGGCTAGTACTAGTAGTATTAGTAGTAGTACTATTACAAGTAGTGGACATAGTATCAGTAGTAGGCTAGTAGTAGCAGTAGTAGTAGTACTAGTACAAGTACGAGCAGTGGACGTAGTATCACTAGTAGGCTAGTAGTAGAAGCAGTTGTAGTACTAGTACAAGTACAAGTAGTGGACGTAGTATCAGTAGTAGAAGTAGTAGTAGTAGTTGTAGTACTACTACTACTACAAGTAGTGGAGGTAGTATCAGTAGTAGGCTAGTAGTAGTAGTATTAGTAGTAGTACTGTTACAAGTAGTGGACATAGTATCAGTAGTAGGCTAGTAGCAAAAGGAGTAGTAGTACGAGTAAACGTTCAAGTAGTGGACGTAGTATCAGTAGTAGACGTAGTAGTGGTACTAGTACTACTACAAGTAGTGGAGGTAGTATCAGTAGTAGGCTAGTAGTAGTAGTAGTAGTACTATTACAAGTAGTGGACATAGTATCAGTAGTAGTACTAGTACAAGTTCAAGTAGTGGACGTAGTATCAGTAGTAGAAGAAGTAGTAGTAGTAGTAGTACTACTACAAGTAGTGGAGGAAGTATCAGTAGTAGGCTAGTAGTAGAAGTATTAGAAGTAGTATCAGTAGTAGGCTAGTAGAAGAAGTAGTAGTAGTAGTACTAGTACTACTACAAGTAGTGGAGGTAGTATCAGTAGTAGGCTAGTACTAGTAGTATTAGTAGTAGTACTATTACAAGTAGTGGACATAGTATCAGTAGTAGGCTAGTAGTAGCAGTAGTAGTAGTACTAGTACAAGTACAAGTAGTGGACGTAGTATCAGTAGTAGGCTAGTAGTAGAAGTAGTAGTAGTAGTAGTCAGACAGACAGAGAGTGAGACAGAGAGAGATAAACAGAGTTGTGTCTACATTTTAAAGTTTAAATGGAGTTTCTAGGTGAAAGTATGCCTAAGCAGACGATGTTTGACAATAAAAACTACAAATCCCACTGACTGCTCCTGTCTGCTGCTCCTGTCAGCCAATCAGAGCACACCTGCTGTCACTTCTAAAGATCAAAGCCACAGAGATCAAAGCCATCTACGCGCCTGTGTAACTGTCTAGAGCCTGTCTCTATTCCTCCATTTCGGAGGGTCCGAACAAAAGCTTCTCACGCTCACACCGAAAGTCGTATTGCCAAAATTTCCACACCGTTAGCGCTACAAGACTCTGCTGAAGACACTGATGACTTTTATTTTTTCCTAGTCTCAGAAATGTGGACGCTAGGGCGAGTTAGAAATGCAGCTCATTTCAGGTTTCTTTGAAAATCTGTTTCTCAATTTGTATGGCAGCCCATTGGGAGAAAAAACCGACGTGGCCGCGCTTAGAGGTTGCTAGTTCAAATTCTGTAAATCTCACAGAGTTTTTGAGCACATTTTTAGAGACAGGACAAGTTTGTCTACAAAATTGGAAAATATCACATCTGTAACGTGAAAATTGTGGCCGGGAGGAGTTTGGAAAGAAAAAAAAGCTGAAGTGTGTTGGGCTGCTCTCACACTCTAACGATGATGTCACGCACTCTAGCAGGCGCAATACACACCCATTATAAACTCTGATGAGGTCTGAAAAAACCATAAAACATAAACTGTGATTATAGAAAAACTGTAAAAGATATCAAAAAACTGAATATGAATTGAATAGTTCAGAATCTTGTAGGTTGTTTAAAGTTTAAATGGAGTCTGTAGGTGGAAGTATGTGAAAGAAGTCGGAGTTCAAAGAGGAGGATGTTAAAGAGGTTTTCAGGCTGATCTCCATAGGAATGCATTGAAAAAAAAATATGGAAAAGGCTGAATATATGAAAAAGTATGAAAGGTAGAAAAAAGGTTGAAGGTGAGCATAAAAGAGCTGAAAAAGCTGAACATTTTGATAGTTGAATGGTTTTTGTAGCTGAAAGTATGCAGAAGTTAGAGGCGACTGAAAAACGTACGGAAGAAGAAAAATAAAAACTAGAAAATGTATTTCCTGCGGAAATACGTGGAAATGCTTTAATGCTGAAGCAACACTGAAAACGAAGCTGAATATTTGAAGAAAATATTAAAAAAGCAGAATATTTGAAGAAAATATTTAAAAAGCTGAATATTTCAAGAGAATATTAAAAAAGCTGAATAAGTGCAAAAGTTTGAAAAAGCTGAATATTTGAAGAGAATATAAAAAAAGCTGAATATGCAAAAAGTTTGAAAATCTGAATAGCTGAAGAGAATATTCAAAAAGCTGAATATGTGAAAAGTATGAAAAAGCTGAACATGTGCAAAATTATGAAAAAAGCTAAATATTTGAAAATAATATTAAGAAAGCTTAATATCTGCAAATGTATGAAATAAGCTAAATAGCTGAACAAATATGAAAAACCTGAATATTTGAAAAGAATATGAAAGGCAAAAAAATGTTGAAGACATGTTGAAATGTCCATAAAGAGCTGAACATTTTAATATTTGAATGTTCTTTTTGTTTTTAGTATTAGTAGGGTACTAATAGAAGTAGTAGGAGTAGTATCAGTAGTAGTAGTAGTAGCAGTAATACTAGTATTATTAGTAAAAGTAGTATTAGTAGTAGCAGTAGTATTAGCAGTAGTACTAGTAATATTAGTACAAGTATTAGTATTATTAGTAGTAGTAGAAGTAGTACTAGTAATATTAGTACAAGTATTAGTAGTATTAGTAGTAGTAGAAGTAGAAGTACTATTAGTAGTAGTCCTTGTACTACTACAAGTAGTGGAGGTAGTATCAGTAGTAAAGTAGAAGTAGTACTAGTACAAGTACAAGTAGTGGACATGGTATCAGTAGTAGGCTAGTAGCAAAAGGAGTAGTAGTACGAGTAAAAGTTCAAGTAGTGGACGTAGTATCAGTAGTAGACGTAGTAGTAGTACTAGTACTACTACAAGTAGTGGAGGTAGTATCAGTAGCAGGCTAGTAGTAGTAGTAGTAGTACTATTACAAGTAGTGGACATAGTATCAGTAGTAGTACTAGTACAAGTTCAAGTAGTGGACGTAGTATCAGTAGTAGAAGAAGTAGTAGTAGTAGTAGTACTACTACAAGTAGTGGAGGAAGTATCAGTAGTAGGCTAGTAGTAGAAGTATTAGAAGTAGTATCAGTAGTAGGCTAGTAGAAGAAGTAGTAGTAGTAGTACTAGTACTACTACAAGTAGTGGAGGTAGTATCAGTAGTAGGCTAGTACTAGTAGTATTAGTAGTAGTACTATTACAAGTAGTGGACATAGTATCAGTAGTAGGCTAGTAGTAGCAGCAGTAGTAGTAGTACTAGTACAAGTACAAGCAGTGGACGTAGTATCAGTAGTAGGCTAGTAGTAGAAGTAGTAGTAGTAGTAGTCAGACAGACAGAGAGTGAGACAGAGAGAGATAGACAGACTTGTGTATACATTTTAAAGTTTAAATGGAGTTTCTAGGTGAAAGTATACCTGAGCAGAAGAAGTTTGACAAAAAAAACTACAAATCCCACTGACTGCTCCTGTCTGCTGCTCCTGTCCGCCAATCAGAGCACACCTGCTGTCACTTCTAAAGATCAAAGCCACAGAGATCAAAGCCATCTACGCGCCTGTGTAACTGTCTAGAGCCTGTCTCTATTCCTCCATTTCGGAGGGTCCGAACAAAAGCTTCTCACGCTCACACCGAAAGTCGTATTGCCAAAATTTTCGCACCGTTAGCGCTACAAGACTCTGCTGAAGACACTGATCACTTTTATTTTTTCCTAGTCTCAGAAATGTGGACGCTAGGGCGAGTTAGAAATGCAGCTCATTTCAGGTTTCTTTGAAAATCTGTTTCTCAATTTGTATTGTAAGTCAATGGGGAGAAAAATGTCGTGGCCGCGCTTAGAGGTTGCTAGTTCAAATTCTGTAAATCTCACAGAGTTTTTGAGCACATTGTTAGAGACAGGACAAGTTTGTCTACAAAATTGGAAAATATCACATCTGTAACGTGAAAATTGTGGCCGGGAGGAGTTTGGAAAGAAAAAAAAGCTGAAGTGTGTTGGGCTGCTCTCACACTCTAACGATGATGTCACGCACTCTAGCAGGCGCAATACACACCCATTATAAACTCTGATGAGGTCTGAAAAAAACATAAAACATAAACTGTGATTATAGAAAAACTGTAAAAGATATCAAAAAACTGAATATGAATTGAATAGTTCAGAATCTTGTAGGTTGTTTAAAGTTTAAATGGAGTCTGTAGGTGGAAGTATGTGAAAGAAGTCGGAGTTCAAAGAGGAGGATGTTAAAGAGGTTTTCAGGCTGATCTCCATAGGAATGCATTGAAAAAAAAATATGGAAAAGGCTGAATATATGAAAAAGTATGAAAGGTAGAAAAAAGGTTGAAGGTGAGCATAAAAGAGCTGAAAAAGCTGAACATTTTGATAGTTGAATGGTTTTTGTAGCTGAAAGTATGCAGAAGTTAGAGACGACCAAAAAAGGTACGGAAGAAGAATAATAAAAAAAAAAATAATAAAGATTAGGATAACATAGGTTGGAAATGCTTTAAAGCATTTCCACCAATAAAGATTAGGATAACATAGGTTGGAAATGCTTGAAAGCATTTCCACCAACTAGAAAATGCATTTCCTGCAGAAAATGCGTGGAAATGCTTTAATGCTGAAGCAACACTGGAAAAAAAAGCTGAATATTTGAAGAAAATATTAAAAAAGCTGAATATTTGAAGAGAATATTAAAAAGTGCAAAAGTATGAAAAAGCTTAATGTTTGAAAACAATATTAAAAAAGCTGAATATGTGAAAAGTTTGAAAAAGCTGAATATTTGAAACCAATATTAAAAAAGCTGAATATATGCAAAAGTATAATTAAGCTGGATGCTCAACGGCACCTCGGCAGAGCCCAGGAGGTGAACTGGCACCTCTCCGTTCTTGGTCCATACAGGGACTCGAACCGGCGACCCTACGGTTCCCAGTTGAGTTGTGTGAAGAGTGCCCTAATGATGTTATCACATGTGAGCAACAGTAAAACGTTAATCACAGTCAGGCTTGCTGGGGGCAGGCTTTGGTAGCTAAGCAACCAGGGCCAGATGGAGCCCACCAATCAGAGCAGAGCAGTCAACCGCAGCTGGTCCTGTGACGTGTCGGTCCTGTCTGTCTGTCTGCCCTGTCTGTCTGTCTGTCAGGTGTGTGTTTGTGTGTGTGTCTGTGTCTGTCTGTCTGTCTGTCTTCTTTGAAAAACTACAACTCCCACTGACTGCTCCTGTCGGCCAATCAGAGCGCACCTGCTGTCACTTCTGAGTGAGACGGGGGGTGCAGTCGAATAGTCCAAAAATAAGGTCCTAACTCCTATTCCTAACTCCTATTCCTTGACCTCTGGGGAAAACGTCACGGGGTTAAGGAAAGGCGATAGGAGAACTCAAAAGGATTTAGGAAAAGACGACCGCGGTGCTCAGAGATTCCGACCGGACTTTCACTAAGCTACGTCATTATAACGCGGCCGCTGATGATTGACAGCTGATGATCGGCACCGGCGATTGACGTGCGTCTGCACTGGAGAAACTACAATAATGGACTACAAAAAGCGCATCGTCCACTTCTCCCCATGTTGGTTTTATAAAAAGCTGTTCACTGACCGGCTTCAGGTCCAGCAGCTCCTCCTTCCTGTTGCTTTATTTACGTTTCATTTGTGGTTTTAGTTTCGTTTTTGTCAAACATTTGTAACATGATTGAAATAAATAAAAAAAATACCATTCAATTATTATCACTGTCCACACATTTATCAACACTATTCCAATTACTATATGTCTGCATGAAAGTCATTGTTAAATATGTAAATGCACATATCGTTTGTTTTCATTAATGGCCGACGTGTGCGGCACTTTAAATGTTGCTCTCGCTAAGAATTGTGGGTCAGCGTAATCTCCTTTCCTTTCGCATAGGAAGGTCCGTGGCATCCTATGCTAAAGGAGCTCTGAAAGGAAGCATTGGAGCTCCTTTCCTTTGCATTTAGAGAATTCGAACGGCTCTTATCATGGCAGCCACTTGTTTACTTCCGGGTCACTTCTTCAGTTAGGAACCTTCCTAAGCAAAAAAGACTATTTGACTGCACCCAGAGAGATAGACAGACATTTTAAAGTTTAAATGGAGTTTCTAGGTGAAAGTATGCCTGAGCAGACGATGTTTGACAAAAAAAACTACAAATCCCACTGACTGCTCCTGTCTGCTGCTCCTGTCGGCCAATCAGAGCGCACCTGCTGTCACTTCTGAGTGAGACAGAGAGAGATAGACAGACATTTTAAAGTTTAAATGGAGTTTCTAGGTGAAAGTATACCTGAGCAGACGATGTTTGACAAAAAAAACTACAAATCCCACTGACTGCTCCTGTCTGCCGCTCCTGTCCGCCAATCAGAGCACACCTGCTGTCACTTCTAAAGATCAAAGCCACAGAGATCAAGCCATCTACGCGCCTGTGTAACTGTCTAGAGCCTGTCTCTATTCCTCCATTTCGGAGGGTCCGAACAAAAGCTTCTCACGCTCACACCGAAAGTCGTATTGCCAAAATTTTCGCACCGTTAGCGCTACAAGACTCTGCTGAAGACACTGATCACTTTTATTTTTTCCTAGTCTCAGAAATGTGGACGCTAGGGCGAGTTAGAAATGCTGCTCATTTCAGGTTTCTTTGAAAATCTGTTTCTCAATTTGTATTATAAGTCAATGGGGAGATAAACTGACGTGGCCGCGCTTAGAGGTTGCTAGTTCAAATTCTGTAAATCTCACAGAGTTTTTGATCACATTGAGAGAGACAGGACAAGTTTCTCTACAAAATTGGAAAAGATCACGTGTGTAGAGTGAAAATTGTGGCCGGGAGGAGTTTGGAAAGGAAAAAAATCTGAAGTATGTCGAGGATCCCTCACACTCTAACGATGATGTCACGCACTCTAGCAGGCGCAATACACACCCATTATAAACTCTGATGAGGTCTGAAAAAAACATAAAACATAAACTGTGATTATAGAAAAACTGTAAAAGATATCAAAAAACTGAATATGAATTGAATAGTTCAGAATCTTGTAGGTTGTTTAAAGTTTAAATGGAGTCTGTAGGTGGAAGTATGTGAAAGAAGTCGGAGTTCAAAGAGGAGGATGTTAAAGAGGTTTTCAGGCTGATCTCCATAGGAATGCATTGAAAAAAAAATATGGAAAAGGCTGAATATATTAAAAAGTATGAAAGGTAGAAAAAAGGTTTAAGGTGAGCATAAAAGAGCTGAAAAAGCTGAACATTTTGATAGTTGAATGGTTTTTGTAGCTGAAAGTATGCAGAAGTTAGAGGCGACTGAAAAACGTACGGAAGAAGAATAAAAATAAAGACTAGAAAATGCATTTCCTGCGGAAATACGTGGAAATGCTTTAATGCTGAAGCAACACTGAAAAAAAAGCTGAATATTTGAAGAAAATATTAAAAAAGCAGAGTATTTGAAGAAAATATTAAAAAAGCTGAATATTTCAAGAGAATATTAAAAAAAAGCTGAATATGTGCAAAAGTATGAAAAAGCTGAATAGTTGAAGAGAATATTCAAAAAGCTGAATATGTTCAAAAGTATGAAAAAGCTGAATAGCTGAAGAGAATATTCAAAAAGCTGAATATGTGAAAAGTATGAAAAAGCTGAATATGTGCAAAATTATGAAAAAAGCTAAATATTTGAAAATAATATTAAGAAAGCTTAATATCTGCAAACGTATGAAATAAGCTAAATAGCTGAACAAATATGAAAAACCTGAATATTTGAAAAGAATATGAAAGGCAAAAAAATGTTGAAGAGAAGTTGAAATGTCCTTAAAGAGCTGAACATTTTAATATTTGAATGTTCTTTTTGTTTTTAGTATTAGTAGGGTACTAATAGAACTAGAAGGAGTAGTATCCGTAGTAGTAGAAGCAGTAGTACTAGTAGTATGAGTAAAAGCAGTATTAGTAGTAGCAGTAGTATTAGCAGTAGTTATAGTAATATTAGTACAAGTATTAGTAGTAGTAGAAGTAGAAGTACTACTAGCACTAGTAATATTAGTATAAGTATTAGTAGTATTAGTAGTAGTAGAAGTACTACTAGTACTAGTAATATTAGTACAAGTATTAGTAGTATTAGTAGTAGTAGAAGTAGAAGTACTAGTAGTAGTAGTCCTAGTACTACTACAAGTAGTGGAGGTAGTATCAGTAGTAAACTAGAAGTAGTACCAGTACTAGTACAAGTACAAGTAGTGGACATGGTATCAGTAGTAAGCTAGTAGCAAAGGAGTAGAAGTACTAGTACAAGTTCAAGTAGTGGACGTAGTATCAGCAGTAGAAGAAGTAGTAGTAGTACTAGTACTACTACAAGTAGTGGAGGTAGTATCAGTAGTAGGCTAGTAGTAGGAGTATTAGAAATAGTATCAGTAGTAGGCTAGTTCTAGTAGTAGTAGTAGTAGTAGTACTAGTACTACTACAAGTAGTGGAGGTAGTATCAGTAGTAGGCTAGTAGCAAAAGGAGTAGTAGTACAAGTAAAAGTTTAAGTAGTGGACGTAGTATCAGTAGTAGAAGTAGTAGTAGTACTAGTACTACTACAAGTAGTGGAGGTAGTATCAGTAGTAGGCTAGTAGTAGTAGTAGTAGTAGTAGTAGTACTATTACAAATAGTGGACATAGTATCAGTAGTAGTACTAGTACAAGTTCAAGTAGTGGACGTAGTATCAGTAGTAGAAGAAGTTGTAGTAGTATTACTACTACAAGCAGTGGAGGTAGTATCAGTAGTAGGCTAGTAGTATAAGTATTAGAAGTAGTATCAGTAGTAGTCTAGTAGTAGAAGTAGTAGTACTAGTACTACTACAAGTAGTTGAGGTAGTATCAGTAGTAGGCTAGTAGTAGTAGTATTAGTAGTAGTACTATTACAAGTAGTGGACATAGTATCAGTAGTAGGCTAGCAGAATAAGTAGTAGTAGTACTAGTACAAGTATGAGCAGTGGACGTAGTATCACTAGTAGGCTGGTAGTAGAAGCAGTTGTAGTACTAGTACAAATACAAGTAGGGGACGTAGTATCAGTAGTAGGCTAGTAGTAGAAGTAGTAGTAGTAGTAGTCAGACAGACAGAGAGTGAGACAGAGAGAGATAGACAGACTTGTGTATACATTTTAAAGTTTAAATGGAGTTTCTAGGTGAAAGTATGTTTGAGCAGACGATGTTTGACAAAAAAAACTACAAATCCCACTGACTGCTCCCGTCTGCCAATCAGAGCACACCTGCTGTCACTCTCAAGATCAAAGCCACAGAGATCAAAGCCATCTACGCGCCTGTGTAACTGTCTAGAGCCTGTCTCTATTCCTCCATTTCGGAGGGTCCGAACAAAAGCTTCTCACGCTCACACCGAAAGTCGTATTGCCAAAATTTTCGCACCGTTAGCGCCACAAGACTCTGCTGAAGACACTGATGACTTTTATTTTTTCCTAGTGTCAGAAATGTGGACGCTAGGGCGAGTTAGAAATGCTGTTCATATCAGGTTTCTTTGAAAATCTGCTTCTCAATTAACATTGGAGCGGATGAGGAGAAAAAAAGGACTTGGCCGCACTTAGAGGTTGCTAGTTCAAATTCTGTAAATCTCACAGAGATTTTGAGCACATTGTGAGAGACAGGACAAGTTTGTCTACAAAATTGGAAAAGATCACGTGTGTAGAGTGAAAATTGTGGCCGGGAGGAGTTTGGAAAGGAAAAAAATCTGAAGTATGACGAGGAGCTCTCACACTCTAACGATGATGTCACGCACTCTAGCAGGCGCAATACACACCCATTGTAAACTCTGATCAGGTCTTAAAAAACCATCAAACATAAACTGTGATTATAGAAAAACTGTAAAAGATATCAAAACACTGAGTAATAGTGTTATAGTTCAAAGTCTTGTAGGTTGTTTAAAGTTTAAATGGAGTCTGTAGGTGGAAGTATGTGAAAGTATTCGGAGTTCAAAGAGGAGGATGTTAAAGAGGTTTTTAGGCTGATCTCCATAGGAATGCATTGAAAAAAAAATATGGAAAAGGCTGAATATATGAAAAAGTATGAAAGGTAGAAAAAAGGTTGAAGGTGAGCATAAAAGAGCTGAAAAAGCTGAACATTTTGATAGTTGAATGGTTTTTGTAGCTGAAAGTATGCAGAAGTTAGAGGCGACTGAAAAACGTACGGAAGAAGAAAAATAAAAAAAATAAAGATTAGGATAACATAGGTTGGAAATGCTTGAAAGCATTTCCACCAATAAAAAAAACTAGAAAATGCATTTCCTGCAGAAAATGCGTGGAAATGCTTTAATGCTCAAGCAACACTGGAAAAAAAAGCTGAATATTTGAAGAAAATATTAAAAAAAGCTGAATATTTGAAGAGAATATTAAAAAGTGCAAAAGTATGAAAAAGCTTAATGTTTGAAAACAATATTAAAAAAGCTGAATATGTGAAAAGTTTGAAAAAGCTGAATATTTGAAACCAATATTCAAAAAGCTGAATATATGCAAAAGTATAATTAAGCTGGATGCTCAACGGCACCTCGGCAGAGCCCAGGAGGTGAACTGGCACCTCTCCGTTCTTGGTCCATACAGGGACTCGAACCAGCGACCCTACGGTTCCCAGTTGAGTTGTGTGAAGAGTGCCCTAATGATGTTATCACATGTGAGCAACAGTAAAACGTTAATCACAGTCAGGCTTGCTGGGGGCAGGCTTTGGTAGCTAAGCAACCAGGGCCAGATGGAGCCCACCAATCAGAGCAGAGCAGTCAACCGCAGCTGTTCCTGTGACGTGTCGGTCCTGTCTGTCTGTCTGCCCTGTCTGTCTGTCTGTCAGGTGTGTGTTTGTGTGTGTGTCTGTGTCTGTCTGTCTGTCTGTCTTCTTTGAAAAACTACAACTCCCACTGACTGCTCCTGTCGGCCAATCAGAGCGCACCTGCTGTCACTTCTGAGTGAGACGGGGGGTGCAGTCGAATAGTCCAAAAATAAGGTCCTAACTCCTATTCCTAACTCCTATTCCTTGACCTCTGGGGAAAACGTCACGGGGTTAAGGAAAGGCGATAGGAGAACTCAAAAGGATTTAGGAAAAGACGACCGCGGTGCTCAGAGAATCCGACCGGACTTTCACTAAGCTACGTCATTATATCGCGGCCGCTGATGATTGACAGCTGATGATCGGCACCGGCGATTGACGTGCGTCTGCACTGGAGAAACTACAATAATGGACTACAAAAAGCGCATCGTCCACTTCTCCCCATGTTGGTTTTATAAGCAGCTGGTTCACTGACCGGCTTCAGGTCCAGCAGCTCCTCCTTCCTGTTGCTTTATTTACGTTTCATTTGTGGTTTTAGTTTCGTTTTTGTCAAACATTTGTAACATGATTGAAATAAATTAAAAAAATACCATTCAATTATTATCACTGTCCACACATTTATCAACACTATTCCAATTACTATATGTCTGCATGAAAGTCATTGTTAAATATGTAAATGCACATATCGTTTGTTTTCATTAATGGCCGACGTGTGCGGCACTTTAAATGTTGCTCTCGCTAAGAATTGTGGGTCGGCCTAGTCTCCTTTCCTTTCGCATAGGAAGGTCCGTTGCATCCTATGCTAAAGGAGCTCTGAAAGGAAGCATTGGAGCTCCTTTCCTTTGCATTTAGAGAATTCGAACGGCTCTTATCATGGCAGCCACTTGTTTACTTCCGGGTCACTTCTTCAGTTAGGAACCTTCCTAAGCAAAAAAGACTATTTGACTGCACCCAGAGAGATAGACAGACATTTTAAAGTTTAAATGGAGTTTCTAAGTGAAAGTATGCCTGAGCAGACGATGTTTGACAAAAAAAACTACAAATCCCACTGACTGCTCCTGTCTGCTGCTCCTGTCGGCCAATCACAGCGCACCTGCTGTCACTTCTGAGTGAGACAGAGAGAGATAGACAGACATTTTAAAGTTTAAATGGAGTTTCTAGGTGAAAGTATGCCTCAGCAGACGATGTTTGACAAAAAAAACTACAAATCCCTCTGACTGCTCCTGTCTGCCGCTCCTGTCCGCCAATCAGAGCACACCTGCTGTCACTTCTAAAGATCAAAGCCACAGAGATCAAAGCCATCTACGCGCCTGTGTAACTGTCTAGAGCCTGTCTCTATTCCTCCATTTCGGAGGGTCCGAACAAAAGCTTCTCACGCTCACACCGAAAGTCGTATTGCCAAAATTTTCGCACCGTTAGCGCCACAAGACTCTGCTGAAGACACTGATGACTTTTATTTTTTCCTAGTGTCAGAAATGTGGACGCTAGGGCGAGTTAGAAATGCTGTTCATATCAGGTTTCTTTGAAAATCTGCTTCTCAATTAACATTGGAGCGGATGAGGAGAAAAAAAGGACTTGGCCGCACTTAGAGGTTGCTAGTTCAAATTCTGTAAATCTCACAGAGATTTTGAGCACATTGTGAGAGACAGGACAAGTTTGTCTACAAAATTGGAAAAGATCACGTGTGTAGAGTGAAAATTGTGGCCGGGAGGAGTTTGGAAAGGAAAAAAATCTGAAGTATGTCGAGGACCCCTCACACTCTAACGATGATGTCACGCACTCTAGCAGGCGCAATACACACCCATTATAAACTCTGATGAGGTCTGAAAAAACCATAAAACATAAACTGTGATTATAGAAAAACTGTAAAAGATATCAAAAAACTGAATATGAATTGAATAGTTCAGAATCTTGTAGGCTGTTTAAAGTTTAAATGGAGTCTGTAGGTGGAAGTATGTGAAAGTAGTCGGAGTTCAAAAGGGAGGATGTTAAAGAGGTTTTTAGGCTGATCTCCATAGGAATGCATTGAAAAAAAAATATGGAAAAGGCTGAATATATGAAAAAGTATGAAAGGTAGAAAAAAGGTTGAAGGTGAGCATAAAAGAGCTGAAAAGGCTGAACATTTTGATAGTTGAATGGTTTTTGTAGCTGAAAGTATGCAGAAGCTAGAGGCGACTGAAAAACGTACGGAAGAAGAATAATAATAAAAAAAAAAATAAAGATTAGGATAACATAGGTTGGAAATGCTTGAAAGCATTTCCACCAATAAAGATTAGGATAACATAGGTTGGAAATGCTTTAAAGCATTTCCACCAACTAAAAAAAACTAGAAAATGCATTTCCTGCGGATTACGTGGAAATGCTTTAATGCTGAAGCAACACTGAAAAAAAAGCTGAATATTTGAAGAAAATATTAAAAAAGCAGAGTATTTGAAGAAAATATTAAAAAAGCTGAATATTTCAAGAGAATATTCAAAAAAGCTGAATATGTGCAAAAGTTTGAAAAAGCTGAAGAGTTGAAGAGAATATTCAAAAAGCTGAATATGTGCAAAAGTTTGAAAAAGCTGAATAGCTGAAGAGAATATTAAAAAAGCTGAATATGTGCAAAAGTTTGAAAAAGCTGAATAGTTGAAGAGAATATTCAAACAGCTGAATAGTTGAAGAGAATTTTGAAAAAGCTGAACATGTGCAAAATTATGAAAAAAGCTAAATATTTGAAAATAATATTAAGAAAGCTTAATATCTGCAAATGTATGAAATAAGCTAAATAGCTGAACAAATGTGAAAAACCTGAATATTTGAAAAGAATATGAAAGGCAAAAAAATGTTGAAGACATGTTGAAATGTCCATAAAGAGCTGAACATTTTAATATTTGAATGTTCTTTTTGTTTTTAGTATTAGTAGGGTACTAATAGAAGTAGTAGGAGTAGTATCAGTAGTAGTAGTAGTAGCAGTAATACTAGTATTATTAGTAAAAGTAGTATTAGTAGTAGCAGTAGTATTAGCAGTAGTACTAGTAATATTAGTACAAGTATTAGTATTATTAGAAGTAGTCGAAGTAGAAGTACTACTAATACTAGTAATATTAGTACAAGTATTAGTAGTATTAGTAGTAGTAGAAGTAGAAGTACTAGTAGTAGTAGTCCTAGTACTACTACAAGTAGTGGAGGTAGTATCAGTAGTAAACTAGAAGTAGTACTAGTACTAGTACAAGTACAAGTAATGGACATGGTATCAGTAGTAGGCTAGTAGCAAAAGGAGTAGTAGTACGAGTAAAAGTTCAAGTAGTGGACGTAGTATCAGTAGTAGACGTAGTAGTAGTACTAGTACTACTACAAGTAGTGGGAGTAGTATCAGTAGTAGGCTAGTAGTAGTAGTAGTAGTACTATTACAAGTAGTGGACATAGTATCAGTAGTAGTACTAGTACAAGTTCAAGTAGTGGACGTAGTATCAGTAGTAGAAGAAGTAGTAGTAGTAGTAGTAATACTACTACAAGTAGTGGAGGAAGTATCAGTAGTAGGCTAGTAGTAGAAGTATTAGAAGTAGTATCAGTAGTAGGCTAGTAGAAGAAGTAGTAGTAGTAGTACTAGTACTAGTAGTATTAGTAGTAGTACTATTACAAGTAGTGGACATAGTATCAGTAGTAGGCTAGTAGTAGCAGAAGTAGTAGTACTAGTACAAGTATGAGAAGTGGACGTAGTATCAGTAGTAGGCTAGTAGTAGAAGTAGTAGTAGTAGTAGTCAGACAGACAGAGAGTGAGACAGAGAGAGATAGACAGACTTGTGTATACATTTTAAAGTTTAAATGGAGTTTCTAGGTGAAAGTATGTTTAAGCAGAAGATGTTTGACAAAAAAAACTACAAATCCCACTGACTGCTCCTGTCTGCCTCTCCTGTCCGCCAATCAGAGCACACCTGCTGTCACTTCTAAAGATCAAAGCCACAGAGATCAAAGCCATCTACGCGCCTGCCTAGAGCCTGTCTCTATTCCTCCATTTCGGACGGTCCGAACAAAAGCTTCTCACGCTCACACCGAAAGTCGTATTGCCAAAATTTTCGCACCGTTAGCGCTACAAGACTCTGCTGAAGACACTGCTCACTTTTATTTTTTCCTAGTCTCAGAAATGTGGACGCTAGGGCGAGTTAGAAATGCTGCTCATTTCAGGTTTCTTTGAAAATCTGTTTCTCAATTTGTATTGTAAGTCAATGGGGGGAAAAACCGACGTGGCCGCGCTTAGAGGTTGCTAGTTCAAATTCTGTAAATCTCACAGAGTTTTTGATCACATTGAGAGAGACAGGACAAGTTTCTCTACAAAATTGGAAAAGATCACGTGTGTAGAGTGAAAATTGTGGCCGGGAGGAGTTTGGAAAGGAAAAAAAGCTGAAGTGTGTTGGGCTGCTCTCACACTCTAAGCGATGATGTCACGCACTCTAGCAGGCGCAATACACACCCATTATAAACTCTGATGAGGTCTGAAAAAACCATAAAACATAAACTGTGATTATAGAAAAACTGTAAAAGATATCAAAAAACTGAGTATGAATTGAATAGTTCAAAGTCTTGTAGGTTGTTTAAAGTTTAAATGGAGTCTGTAGGTGGAAGTATGTGAAACTAGTCGGAGTTCAAAGAGGAGGATGTTAAAGAGGTTTTTAGGCTGATCTCCATAGGAATGTATTGAAAAAAAAATATGGAAAAGGCTGAATATATGAAAAAGTATGAAAGGTAGAAAAAAGGTTGAAGGTGAGCATAAAAGAGCTGAAAAAGCTGAACATTTTGATAGTTGAATGGTTTTTGTAGCTGAAAGTATGCAGAAGTTAGAGGCGACTGAAAAACGTACGGAAGAAGAATAATAACTAGAAAATGCATTTCCTGCAGAAAATGCGTGGAAATGCTTTAATGCTGAAGCAACACTGGAAAAAAAAGCTGAATATTTGAAGAAAATATTAAAAAAGCTGAATATTTGAAGAGAATATTAAAAAGTGCAAAAGTATGAAAAAGTTTAATGTTTGAAAACAATATTAAAAAAGCTGAATATGTGAAAAGTATGAAAAAGCTTAATGTTTGAAACCAATATTAAAAAAGCCGAATATATGCAAAAGTATAATTAAGCTGGATGCTCAACGGCACCTCGGCAGAGCCCAGGAGGTGAACTGGCACCTCTCCGTTCTTGGTCCATACAGGGACTCGAACCGGCGACCCTACGGTTGCCAGTTGAGTTGTGTGAAGAGTGCCCTAATGATGTTATCACATGTGAGCAACAGTAAAACGTTAATCACAGTCAGGCTTGCTGGGGGCAGGCTTTGGTAGCTAAGCAACCAGGGCCAGATGGAGCCCACCAATCAGAGCAGAGCAGTCAACCGCAGCTGGTCCTGTGACGTGTCGGTCCTGTCTGTCTGTCTGCCCTGTCTGTCTGTCTGTCAGGTGTGTGTTTGTGTGTGTGTCTGTGTCTGTCTGTCTGTCTGTCTTCTTTGAAAAACTACAACTCCCACTGACTGCTCCTGTCGGCCAATCAGAGCGCACCTGCTGTCACTTCTGAGTGAGACGGGGGGTGCAGTCGAATAGTCCAAAAATAAGGTCCTAACTCCGATTCCTAACTCCTATTCCTTGACCTCTGGGGAAAACGTCAGGGGGTTAAGGAAAGGCGATAGGAGAACTCAAAAGGATTTAGGAAAAGACGACCGCGGTGCTCAGAGAATCCGACCGGACTTTCACTAAGCTACGTCATTATAACGCGGCCGCTGATGATTGACAGCTGATGATCGGCACCGGCGATTGACGTGCGTCTGCACTGGAGAAACTACAATAATGGACTACAAAAAGCGCATCGTCCACTTCTCCCCATGTTGGTTTTATAAGCAGCTGGTTCACTGACCGGCTTCAGGTCCAGCAGCTCCTCCTTCCTGTTGCTTTATTTACGTTTCATTTGTGGTTTTAGTTTCGTTTTTGTCAAACATTTGTAACATGATTGAAATAAATTAAAAAAATAAAATTCAATTATTATCACTGTCCACACATTTATCAACACTATTCCAATTACTATATGTCTGCATGAAAGTCATTGTTAAATATGTAAATGCACATATCGTTTGTTTTCATTAATGGCCGACGTGTGCGGCACTTTAAATGTTGCTCTCGCTAAGAATTGTGGGTCGGCGTAATCTCCTTTCCTTTCGCATAGGAAGGTCCGTTGCATCCTATGCTAAAGGAGCTCTGAAAGGAAGCATTGGAGCTCCTTTCCTTTGCATTTAGAGAATTCGAACGGCTCTTATCATGGCAGCCACTTGTTTACTTCCGGGTCACTTCTTCAGTTAGGAACCTTCCTAAGCAAAAAAGACTATTTGACTGCACCCAGAGAGATAGACAGACATTTTAAAGTTTAAATGGAGTTTCTAGGTGAAAGTATGCCTGAGCAGACGATGTTTGACAAAAAAAACTACAAATCCCACTGACTGCTCCTGTCTGCTGCTCCTGTCGGCCAATCAGAGCGCACCTGCTGTCACTTCTGAGTGAGACAGAGAGAGATAGACAGACATTTTAAAGTTTAAATGGAGTTTCTAGGTGAAAGTATACCTGAGCAGACGATGTTTGACAAAAAAAACTACAAATCCCACTGTCTGCTCCTGTCTGCCGCTCCTGTCCGCCAATCAGAGCACACCTGCTGTCACTTCTAAAGATCAAAGCCACAGAGATCAAAGCCATCTACGCGCCTGTGTAACTGTCTAGAGCCTGTCTCTATTCCTCCATTTCGGAGGGTCCGAACAAAAGCTTCTCACGCTCACACCGAAAGTCGTATTGCCAAAATGTTCGCACCGTTAGCGCTACAAGACTCTGCTGAAGACACTGATCACTTTTATTTTTTCCTAGTCTCAGAAATGTGGACGCTAGGGCGAGTTAGAAATGCTGCTCATTTCAGGTTTCTTTGAAAATCTGTTTCTCAATTTGTATTGTAAGTCAATGGGGAGAAAAACCGACGTGGCCGCGCTTAGAGGTTGCTAGTTCAAATTCTGTAAATCTCACAGAGTTTTTGATCACATTGAGAGAGACAGGACAAGTTTCTCTACAAAATTGGAAAAGATCACGTGTGTAGAGTGAAAATTGTGGCCGGGAGGAGTTTGGAAAGGAAAAAAATCTGAAGTATGTCGAGGATCCCTCACACTCTAACGATGATGTCACGCACTCTAGCAGGCGCAATACACACCCATTATAAACTCTGATGAGGTCTGAAAAAACCATAAAACATAAACTGTGATTATAGAAAAACTGTAAAAGATATCAAAAAACTGAATATGAATTGAATAGTTCAGAATCTTGTAGGTTGTTTAAAGTTTAAATGGAGTCTGTAGGTGGAAGTATGTGAAAGAAGTCGGAGTTCAAAGAGGAGGATGTTAAAGAGGTTTTCAGGCTGATCTCCATAGGAATGCATTGAAAAAAAAATATGGAAAAGGCTGAATATATGAAAAAGTATGAAAGGTAGAAAAAAGGTTGAAGGTGAGCATAAAAGAGCTGAAAAAGCTGAACATTTTGATAGTTGAATGGTTTTTGTAGCTGAAAGTATGCAGAAGTTAGAGGCGACTGAAAAACGTACGGAAGAAGAATAAAAATAAAGACTAGAAAATGCATTTCCTGCGGAAATACGTGGAAATGCTTTAATGCTGAAGCAACACTGAAAAAAAAGCTGAATATTTGAAGAAAATATTAAAAAAGCAGAGTATTTGAAGAAAATATTAAAAAAGCTGAATATTTCAAGAGAATATTCAAAAAAGCTGAATATGTGCAAAAGTTTGAAAAAGCTGAATAGTTGAAGAGAATATTCAAAAAGCTGAATATGTGCAAACGTTTGAAAAAGCTGAATAGTTGAAGAGAATATTCAAAAAGCTAAATAGTTGAAGGGAATTTTGAAAAAGCTGAATAGTTGAAGAGAATATTCAAAAAGCTGAATAGTTGAAGAGAATTTTGAAAAAGCTGAACATGTGCAAAATTATGAAAAAAGCTAAATTTTTGAAAATAATATTAAGAAAGCTTAATATCTGCAAATGTATGAAATAAGCTAAATAGCTGAACAAATATGAAAAACCTGAATATTTGAAAAGAATATGAAAGGCAAAAAAATGTTGAAGACATGTTGAAATGTCCATAAAGAGCTGAACATTTTAATATTTGAATGTTCTTTTTGTTTTTAGTATTAGTAGGGTACTAATAGAAGTAGTAGGAGTAGTATCAGTAGTAGTAGTAGTAGCAGTAATACTAGTATTATTAGTAAAAGTAGTATTAGTAGTAGCAGTAGTATTAGCAGTAGTACTAGTAATATTAGTACAAGTATTAGTATTATTAGTAGTAGTAGAAGTAGAAGTACTAGTAGTAGTAGTCCTAGTACTACTACAAGTAGTGGAGGTAGTATCAGTAGTAAACTAGAAGTAGTACTAGTACTAGTACAAGTACAAGTAGTGGACATGGTATCAGTAGTAGGCTAGTAGCAAAAGGAGTAGTAGTACGAGTAAAAGTTCAAGTAGTGGACGTAGTATCAGTAGTAGACGTAGTAGTAGTACTAGTACTACTACAAGTAGTGGAGGTAGTATCAGTAGTAGGCTAGTAGTAGTAGTAGTAGTACTATTACAAGTAGTGGACATAGTATCAGTAGTAGTACTAGTACAAGTTCAAGTAGTGGACGTAGTATCAGTAGTAAACTAGAAGTAGTACTATGACTAGTACAAGTACAAGTAGTGGACATGGTATCAGTAGTAGGCTAGAGGAGTAGTAGTACTTGTAAAAGTTTAAGTAGTGGACATAGTATCAGTAGTAGAAGAAGTAGTAGTAGTACTAGTACTACTACAAGTAGTGGAGGTAGTATCAGTAGTAAACTAGAAGTAGTACTAGTACTAGTACTACTACAAGTAGTGGAGGTAGTATCAGTAGTAGGCTAGTAGTAGTAGTAGTACTATTACAAGTAGTGGAGGTAGTATCAGTAGTAGGCTAGTAGTATCAGTAGTAGTACTAGTACAAGTTCAAGTAGTGGACGTAGTATCAGTAGTAGAAGAAGTAGTAGTAGTAGTAGTAGTACTACTACAAGTAGTGGAGGAAGTATCAGTAGTAGGCTAGTAGTAGAAGTATTAGAAGTAGTATCAGTAGTAGGCTAGTAGAAGAAGTAGTAGTAGTAGTAGTAGTACTAGTACTACTACAAGTAGTGGAGGTAGTATCAGTAGTAGGCTAGTAGTAGTAGTATTAGTAGTAGTACTATTACAAGTAGTGGACATAGTATCAGTAGTAGGCTAGTAGTAGCAGTAGTAGTAGTACTAGTACAAGTACGAGCAGTGGACGTAGTATCAGTAGTAGGCTAGTAGTAGAAGTAGTAGTAGTAGTAGTCAGACAGACAGAGAGTGAGACAGAGAGAGATAGACAGACTTGTGTATACATTTTAAAGTTTAAATGGAGTTTCTAGGTGAAAGTATGTTTAAGCAGAAGATGTTTGACAAAAAAAACTACAAATCCCACTGACTGCTCCTGTCTGCCGCTCCTGTCCGCCAATCAGAGCACACCTGCTGTCACTTCTAAAGATCAAAGCCACAGAGATCAAAGCCATCTACGCGCCTGTGTAACTGTCAAGAGCCTGTCTCTTTTCCTCCATTTCGGACGGTCCGAACAAAAGCTTGCCACGCTCACACCGAAACTCCTATCGCCAAAATTTTCGCACCGTTAGCGCCACAAGACTCGGCTGAAGACACTGATGACTTTTATTTTTTCCTAGTGTCAGAAATGTGGACGCTAGGGCGAGTTAGAAAATGCTGTTCATATCAGGTTTCTTTGAAAATCTGCTTCTCAATTAACATTAGAGTGGATGAGGAAAAAAAGAGACTTGGCCGCACTTAGAGGTTGCTAGTTCAAATTCTGTAACTGTCACAGAGTTTTTGATCACATTGTGCGAGACAGGACAAGTTTGTCTACAAAATTGGAAAATATCACGTCTGTAACGTGAAGTTTGTGGCCAGGAGGAGTTTGGAAAGAAAAAAAAGCTGAAGTATGACGAGGAGCTCTCACACTCTAACGATGATGTCACGCACTCTAGCAGGCGCAATACACACCCATTGTAAACTCTGATCAGGTCTGAAAAAAACATAAAACATAAACTGTGATTATAGAAAAACTGTAAAAGATATCAAAAAACTGAGCAAGAATTGAATAGTTCAAAGTCTTGTAGGTTGTTTAAAGTTTAAATGGAGTCTGTAGGTGGAAGTATGTGAAAGGAGTCGGAGTTCAAAGAGGAGGATGTTAAAGAGGTTTTCAGGCTGATCTCCATAGGAATGCATTGAAAAAAAAATATGGAAAAGGCTGAATATATGAAAAAGTATGAAAGGTAGAAAAAAGGTTGAAGGTGAGCATAAAAGAGCTGAAAAAGCTGAACATTTTGATAGTTGAATGGTTTTTGTAGCTGAAAGTATGCAGAAGTTAGAGGCGACTGAAAAACGTACGGAAGAAGAAAAATAAAAATAAAGATTAGGATAACATAGGTTGGAAATGCTTGAAAGCATTTCCACCAATTAGGATAACATAGGTTGGAAATGCTTGAAAGCATTTCCACCAATAAAAAAAATAAAGATTAGGATAACATAGGTTGGAAATGCTTTAAAGCATTTCCACCAACTAAAAAAAACTAGAAAATGCATTTCCTGCGGAAATACGTGGAAATGCTTTAATGCTGAAGCAACACTGAAAAAAAAGCTGAATATTTGAAGAAAATATTAAAAAAGCAGAGTATTTGAAGAAAATATTAAAAAAGCTGAATATTTCAAGAGAATATTCAAAAAAGCTGAATATGTGCAAAAGTTTGAAAAAGCTGAAGAGTTGAAGAGAATATTCAAAAAGCTGAATATGTGCAAAAGTTTGAAAAAGCTGAATAGCTGAAGAGAATATTAAAAAAGCTGAATATGTGCAAAAGTTTGAAAAAGCTGAATAGTTGAAGAGAATATTCAAACAGCTGAATAGTTGAAGAGAATTTTGAAAAAGCTGAACATGTGCAAAATTATGAAAAAAGCTAAATATTTGAAAATAATATTAAGAAAGCTTAATATCTGCAAATGTATGAAATAAGCTAAATAGCTGAACAAATGTGAAAAACCTGAATATTTGAAAAGAATATGAAAGGCAAAAAAATGTTGAAGACATGTTGAAATGTCCATAAAGAGCTGAACATTTTAATATTTGAATGTTCTTTTTGTTTTTAGTATTAGTAGGGTACTAATAGAAGTAGTAGGAGTAGTATCAGTAGTAGTAGTAGTAGCAGTAATACTAGTATTATTAGTAAAAGTAGTATTAGTAGTAGCAGTAGTATTAGCAGTAGTACTAGTAATATTAGTACAAGTATTAGTATTATTAGAAGTAGTCGAAGTAGAAGTACTACTAATACTAGTAATATTAGTACAAGTATTAGTAGTATTAGTAGTAGTAGAAGTAGAAGTACTAGTAGTAGTAGTCCTAGTACTACTACAAGTAGTGGAGGTAGTATCAGTAGTAAACTAGAAGTAGTACTAGTACTAGTACAAGTACAAGTAATGGACATGGTATCAGTAGTAGGCTAGTAGCAAAAGGAGTAGTAGTACGAGTAAAAGTTCAAGTAGTGGACGTAGTATCAGTAGTAGACGTAGTAGTAGTACTAGTACTACTACAAGTAGTGGGAGTAGTATCAGTAGTAGGCTAGTAGTAGTAGTAGTAGTACTATTACAAGTAGTGGACATAGTATCAGTAGTAGTACTAGTACAAGTTCAAGTAGTGGACGTAGTATCAGTAGTAGAAGAAGTAGTAGTAGTAGTAATACTACTACAAGTAGTGGAGGAAGTATCAGTAGTAGGCTAGTAGTAGAAGTATTAGAAGTAGTATCAGTAGTAGGCTAGTAGAAGAAGTAGTAGTAGTAGTACTAGTACTAGTAGTATTAGTAGTAGTACTATTACAAGTAGTGGACATAGTATCAGTAGTAGGCTAGTAGTAGCAGAAGTAGTAGTACTAGTACAAGTATGAGAAGTGGACGTAGTATCAGTAGTAGGCTAGTAGTAGAAGTAGTAGTAGTAGTAGTCAGACAGACAGAGAGTGAGACAGAGAGAGATAGACAGACTTGTGTATACATTTTAAAGTTTAAATGGAGTTTCTAGGTGAAAGTATGTTTAAGCAGAAGATGTTTGACAAAAAAAACTACAAATCCCACTGACTGCTCCTGTCTGCCGCTCCTGTCCGCCAATCAGAGCACACCTGCTGTCACTTCTAAAGATCAAAGCCACAGAGATCAAAGCCATCTACGCGCCTGCCTAGAGCCTGTCTCTATTCCTCCATTTCGGACGGTCCGAACAAAAGCTTCTCACGCTCACACCGAAAGTCGTATTGCCAAAATTTTCACACCGTTAGCGCTACAAGACTCTGCTGAAGACACTGATCACTTTTATTTTTTCCTAGTCTCAGAAATGTGGACGCTAGGGCGAGTTAGAAATGCTGCTCATTTCAGGTTTCTTTGAAAATCTGTTTCTCAATTTGTATTGTAAGTCAATGGGGAGTAAAACCGACGTGGCCGCGCTTAGAGGTTGCTAGTTCAAATTCTGTAAATCTCACAGAGTTTTTGATCACATTGTGCGAGACAGGACAAGTTTCTCTACAAAATTGGAAAAGATCACGTGTGTAGAGTGAAAATTGTGGCCGGGAGGAGTTTGGAAAGGAAAAAAATCTGAAGTATGACGACGAGCTCTCACACTCTAACGATGATGTCACGCACTCTAGCAGGCGCAATACACACCCATTATAAACTCTGATGAGGTCTGAAAAAACCATAAAACATAAACTGTGATTATAGAAAAACTGTAAAAGATATCAAAAAACTGAGCAAGAATTGAATAGTTCAAAGTCTTGTAGGTTGTTTAAAGTTTAAATGGAGTCTGTAGGTGGAAGTATGTGAAAGTAGTCGGAGTTCAAAGAGGAGGATGTTAAAAAGGTTTTTAGGCTGATCTCCATAGGAATGCATTGAAAAAAAAATATGGAAAAGGCTGAATATATGAAAAAGTATGAAAGGTAGAAAAAAGGTTGAAGGTAAGCATAGAAGAGCTGAAAAAGCTGAACATTTTGATAGTTGAATGGTTTTTGTAGCTGAAAGTATGCAGAAGTTAGAGGCGACTGAAAAACGTACGGAAGAAGAATAATAATTAAAAAAAAAATAAAGATTAGGATAACATAGGTTGGAAATGCTTGAAAGCATTTCCACCAATTAAACGTGATTTAATGTGTGACAGAATAAACAACTAGTGCAATGTGCAGGGGGGAAATAAAGGGGACAGGGCTGGTGACATCAATGGTGCGAGTGGTGCAAGTGGTGAGCTCTCCAGAGCGTGCCCAGTGAAGACCAAAAGCCAGGTGAGGCGTCCCTCCACGTGGTAATGGCGTCCGTGTGCTGAACAAACAATTTCCCAGAGCGAGATACAGCGGCACAGGGAAAGCTGGTAGACGAAGGAGCAGGCAGGCAGGCAGAATGAACGGCAAACTGGCAGGCAGGCGAAACAGGGAGCAAGAACTGCAGCGACAAAAAGCACAGGTTTGGTCAAACAAAGCACGGTCGAAAAACACAGAGAATAACAGGTGACTACAGGTGGCCTGAGGACACAATGAACTACCGCTCATGCTGACGAAACGATCTGGCAATGAGTGACAATCAGACCAGGCTTCTTATACTGCTGGGAGGTGATTAGTGACTGATGAATCCCACCTGGAGCTGCAGCCGCAGAACGCCACGCCCACCGGCTCACACACACACACAGAGAGGGGGAGAAACAATCAGAGGGGTATTCCATCAAACTAGCAAATCCATCAAAGCGCAAAGCCGGGCTAATTTCGATAAGCCTCGCTACCTTTAGCGAGAGTTGCGTTCCATCAACGTGACTTGAGGCGCTCTCCGCTAAGTAACCATGGGAATTTATCCGACCAAACTAGCCTGCCCCGGGGAAGGCTAACCATCAGGCTTACTTTAGCGGGGGTTTCAGAGAAGACCGTCTGTCGGAAACAACTGTACCAGCAGAAGGTTCCGCCAAGCCTAGTCCTCGTGAAAGACCAAAAATTACCAAAATTACATATATGAAGTACAAACAGACTATATTTTCATCAAGCGTCTAAAAATACATGCTTGCAATTAAAAAATATGAATAAATCCCCAGTTGGGTGAGTGGTGATGCGCCTGCCCTCGGATGTGGGCATCGCAGGTTCACATCCCGGCGAGAATATCTCATGTGTGTTTTCTTTTTTTTTTTTTGCCTGTATAATTGTCTTTAGATCAGAGAATTAGACCAACATTTGACCTTAACTATAAACCTTACCTATAAATATGTCATACAATTTCCCCAGAATCCAAATATAACTTGCAAAAACATGATAGACATAAAGATGTTATTATTAATAGCATGTTATAGATCCCAATGACAAAGGCATTGCTGCATGCAATTTTCAGCCACATAAATTCCTTTCAGGTGAGTTCATTAATAGGTTCATTGAATGTATTCATTAAATTGTTGAGATAAATGAGTTGGTCAATGTAGATGCATTTACTAGGCTTATCTAAAAAAAAAGAGAGAAAGAGAGAGAGAGAGTTCCGGCCAAAGAAAGATGTTTCACAATGTTCCACAGTCAGGAATTGAACTGTGGCCGGCCGCGTGTAAAGCCGGCGCATTACCTCTACACTATCCTCACTTTAGAGAAATCGTAGTCAGTGTTATATTAGAACATGTTACTCTTAACGGTACTTCCGTATTAAATCACTCGGCAATTCTTGCCCAAGCAGCCTCGCGATTTTTATTTATCACTACAGTATTCCCTTTTTTGGTTATGATGGGTTTGTACTCCTCGTACAGTTCCATCAATAATTTTTGCTCTGGTCTTTTCTGCCATTTTCTCGATGATTCGACATTCACGGTTCTGGTCTGGCTTCATATCCCGTGGACGGCGTAACACAAGACAACTTTAACCTGGCTTGAATAAGCCTCAACAAGGCGCGGCTGAAATGCATTAATGGAACGGGTTTAGCCGCAAGTGGAAGTTGGCGTTAGTTCTAACCAGGCTTAACCAGGTAAGCGCCGCTTTAATTAGCGATTTTGGTGGAATACCCCTCAGGATGACAAACATGGGAAACAAAACAATGACACAAGAGGGAAGAGGAGGGCTGCCATGATGACATCATGACATTTATTTCCATATCATATAGGTTGACGATGAAAGGACGGCACATTTTTTCAGAGATGTAGGGAGAAACTCACGGTTCATGGAAGCAAACCTGCTAGCGAGCAGGTTAGGTTCACGGAGTATGTTACCCAGGTAACTGACTCAGATTTATGCTGAACTGGCTTTGTGAAACCGAAAAACCAGAGTTTCCCTCATCTCAGGGTTAACTAACTCAAGGTTTTCACTAAACCTGCTTTGTGAAACGGACCCCTGGAGGCAGAAACATCTGGTTGTAGTTGTTTTGCCTGAGGCTTTTATTACTGTAGCTGACCTTTAAATGTTGCTGTTTTGGATGCTAAGTGTCTTCTATGTTTATGTTGTATTTGTGTGTATGTATGATAATGCTGCTGCCTTTCTTGGCCAGGACACTCTTGTAAAAGAGATTTCTTATCTCAATCTTTTTCCTGGTTAAATAAAGACACTCTCCCCTGCCAGCATGTAGCCTATTGAAACAAATTCAAAATAATAGAGTGATGTTTAATTACATTTTTGTATTCAGCATAAAATATTATGCAGGTCTACTTTTTTATAGAATAAATAAGTAATTCTGTTGTCTGTTTATTTTTTCACCTTTCAGAAGAATACAGATAGTCTCACTCGCATTATTGCATGTTTATTTCATGGATATACTGTATTATTTTGGTAAAAGTTACAGAATCGTTCCAAAAAAAAAATATTGTCCTTGAATCGAATCGCCAACTACCTAATCGTTAATCAAATCGAAGTGAAGCCAAAGATTCACACCCCTACTCTTTATATTCCAGCCTGAAGTAATATTTTTCACAGGGTTGTCCAAGATAATTTTTTTTTTTTTTTTTGGTTCCCCATTTACAGTGTAACAGCAGGGAATGGGACAGTGCAAGAACCACCAGTTAACAATCATTGACATGATTGCAAATAGGAAATATAGCATATTGAATGGCTTAATTGATTCAGAGTGAATTTGAAGTGTTGATCCGTTGTTTTACCATCAGTAGTGTGTGACAGCAGCAATAAACCAATACACAATCAGAAGGGGACAGAGTGTTTGAGGCACTTTTGTAGTCCATCTTCAGGACATTGTAATTTCGCCACAGTCAATCATCAGCCATTGCATTTCGTAGTTTAGTGTTTAGCCCTTCTCCTGAATCCTTAAGAATTCTCCTTCTCATCTTTCTTTACCTCATGACATTTTGCATCAATCAAAATTGGTGAGGAAAAATGTTAGGTAGTGATTTTTTGCCGACACCAGCAGACTAGGAGACAACACAAACAGGGAGGAATGCTATAGGGAGGAGCAAACACAGTGGAAACACTGAACTTCTGTTATCTCTCATTCCTCTTGCAGGTGTTCCAGTCACTGAAATAAAATAAACCCACCTTCTTAGACAGAAATCAATCACATTGGTAATCATTGAGAGAATCCAGGCACATCTAATCGATACCAATTCCAAAGCATGATTTTCTTTCTTTTGGTTTCACAGAGAAACATACAGTATGATTCTGGGTTGCGGCATCTATTCACTGTGCAGGATTGTGAAGTTACAGTATGTCTTAAAGTAAAGGACCAAAAAGCTGTAAAACTGGCTGCATGTTTTAACTATGCAGAGTTGGTGTAGAGTTCTATCCTACTTTTACCTTGCTGCATCCTCTTCTTCAAGTCATTTAGAGCACAACACAACAAGAATATTCAATTTCAAAAGTCATGTTTTTCAATCAGCTGGTTGGCACATCTCTTGTACTATCTGATCAACAAAATAAAAATAACACTTCAATTTTCCAAACAATTCCTCTGGGTCCGGACAGAAAAATGTTGCATTCAGTCTCTTCCAACTGCAGTAGCAGTACAACTTCGACAATGAAAGATATTCAATATGATTACAATATCAATGAGCGCCAATTTTTCATTCTCCTGCAGTGATTGTTTTCTTCTGGTGATGAAAATTGTCAGGATGGAAAATGCACACATCACTCTCTGGGTGCCACAATAGTCAGGGGATGCTTTCAGCAGGTACAGGCCCAAGACAGAGACTCTGCTCGACTTCTGTGTCAGAGAGCATTTGAGATTGACAACCTAACCCTCCGGGGGACACACTTGTGCATGTGCAGACACACATATATGGAAAATCAATAGCATCCGTGTAGACATAGAGAAGCAGCACACAGAGGTGCACACATAGAGGTGCACACACTGACCTGACGCCGGGGCCTCCAGATGAAAGACAGCATGTCTGACAGGTGTAGACAGATGGTGACAAACAAAATGGACCCTTCGCAGCAGCCTGGCGGTGTGAGACAGGATGTTTGGCCACTGGGCCGCAGCACAGCACACGAACAGGAACTAAGGTTGACATTTCAGCCAACTGACTCAATGGGCCCTAGTTTCGTCCACCAGGCGCAGTCGGGGCGCAGCGCACCTCCTCCCCGTCACTCCTACCCCCGCAAGTGGGAAAGAGGTAAATGGCCTCATTTATATAGCGCTTTTCTCCAAAGCGCTTTACAACAATGACTGACATTCACCCATTCACACACACATTCACACACCGACGGTGGAGTGAACCACGCAGGGCGACAGCCAGCTCGACAGGAGCAATTAGGGTGAGGTGTCTTGCTCAGGGACACCAGGCACTCAGCTAGGAGGAGCCGGGGTTCGAACCGGCAATCTTGTGGTTGCCAGCTCTACCTCTTGAGCTAAACCCCCCTAAGAGGGAGGAGAGAAGGCGTGAGTGGGAGACGAGGAGGAGACGAGGCGTGGAGTGGGATTAACACAGCTGATACAGATCTTCACCGATCAAATGAGCTCCTCTCCTCACCTTTAATGCGCCAAGGCGAGGTGCAGTGCAAGTTTTGTCACTTGACAACCCGATGACAGAAGCAGTGCCGCCGCTCCCACCACACGCATCACACGCTGTGCGTAGGGCACCAAGTGCTCAGGGGGCGCCAAAAATATTATGAAAAATCATCATATTCATAATAATTATAATGCCGATATTATATCACTATAGAAATTGTAGGCACATTTTAGGCATGTCTATCACAAAACAGGGTCAGGCACGAGCAGAACACGATCCCCAAAAGTGCTGTATTTTTTTTAACGATTTTTTCAGGCAAAGACGCACTTTATTAGCAGTGGATAGATATGAAAAACAGAAGAGAGAAAGGGAGGTGTGACATGCAGCAAAAGACCTTCGGACGGAATTCGAACCAGGGTTGGCAGCGTATGCATACGTGTAACATACATGGCATGCGGTCTAACCACTCCGCCACCTCCGTGCCCCTAAATCACTGTTTTTCGGGTAGGGGGGGGGGGCATCATGAAGGAATTCTGCTTAGGGAACCAAAATGGCTAGCGGCGGCGCTGGACAGAAGACAGCAGCAGCGCCAGACGGCCAATCTTTTCCCAGGATGAAACTGATGTTTTGGTCCAAGAGGTCCAAGTTTCAGCTGTGTTAATTCAGTCAGGGTGAGTTTCAGTTACGCCTGCCATCTGCCTTTGATCTGGCGTCAGATGTGACGGGACAATCTATATAGATATAAATTCACGTGTTGATTCAATTAGTTGCATTAAATGGTGTTTGTTGTGATTATTTATTGCATTTAAATGTGCCTGGAACTGTGGAAACCTGCCTGTGAGGTCTTGGTGACATGTGCGCACTCCGCGCCGGTGAGCCAAACCGCCACTTTGCCAGCTGTAATTAACCTTGCGCCAAGAGTAGACCAGGTTGGAGCTAGCGGACTTTCAGCGCAGTCACGGCGAGGCAGCGCTGCCACACCCATCTTGGCGCAGGCCATCCACCAAACTGGCAAACTGACCATGCGCTGGTCGAAACTTGCATTGCGCCGGCTCCGCCACCCTGCGCCACCCTGCACTGCGCCACGAAACTAGGGCCCAATGACTCCCTAATAATAATAATACTAATATAATATGTTTTAGCTCTATTCAATTCTTTATTGAAATTGCATTTTAAACCATCCATAATATATTTTAACTCCATTCGACCCCCAGGATGCTTTGCACCACCAACATTTGCCTAGTTACAACTCTCACTGGTGGACCATTGCATACTGAGTGGTTTTAGGTTTATTCGTTTTTTTGTCTACCTGTCCATGGACAGCAGATGCAAATTAGCTTCTCGCTAACTCTAGTGCAATTTAACTGTACTGTACAGTTTAGCTGTGCAGTCTCCTAACAAAAATAAACCATAAAAATAAATTAACTTGGTACTATATAATCTAGCACACAAGCTAAATTTAATGCACTGTACATTTATGGAATGTTTGCACAGACAATGCACTGAATGGGCCCTTTCAGAGTTTACTATTAGACTATAATGTATATTACATGAGCAGATAACGAATACTGAAGGGTAGTGTTAACATGTAAGCAATATTTTAATCTAGTAGGTTCAGGTGGAGCTAATTTCATAAAAAAAACTGTCATAATCTTCTGTAATGTATAGTTTAGAGCAGTGCCATTGAAAGAGTCACACAACTCTCTTGCCATCAGGTGGTCACATGGTTAATGTAGCTCTATATAGTTCCAAACCCTTCAGCCCCGTCTGTTTGAATGGGTTCAGCTATAAGTCAGTGCATCCATCTGTCCACTCTGGGCTATTTTCAGGCCACAGGTCAAATCCAATCCACTTGCTTATTGAGAATGTGCTTACATCAATGAAGTCCCACATCACATTTTCCCTGCTGCAAGTAATCCATTCTGCTTTTTCATTGTGAGAATGCCCAAATCGATGAAATTCCATACCACGTTTGGACTGCTATGTTTCTGATGGCATGCAGTCAGATCTCAGTGAGCAGCCATACAGACCAGCGCTCACGAAGCCCGGCTGCTGCTGGGTTGCTCACATTCTCCCACCACAAGCTTGGCATTTATCTAAATGTTGGTCATTTGTTGGCCTGTTGCTCATAGCCTATGGGGAGGGTTAAGGCGGTTTTAAGTCTGTTTCAGTTCTATCCATATCCAGGGATAATTTCTGTCTTTTTATTAGTAAACATTGACAAACAGGAAGGCCATCCAATTATTTTGTCGGCGTTTTTGATTGGACAGGGTTTTATAGTCATGGCCACAGATGACATCGGTATGTTACGAGGATTTCGAGTAGGCTTACAGAAAGTGTTTCTGAATAGAATCACCTCCTCTGTCTTTAAGGTAACATTAGCCAGCAAAGCTAGTTAGCCAACTGCAATTATAATCTAACCAACGTTGGGTATCTCTTTGGATTTTCCCAGAGTGTAAAAGTAAGAAGTGGTAGGAACAACAACTTTATGGGAGGGAACACAGCATTAGACCCTTGTCGGTGGCAATTACTGGTCTTGTTCTACTTATGTGCCCTGCCCTCTTGTTGCTGCTTGGCTATTTAGCTAATAATGCTAACTACTGCACATTGTTATTATATGTTATGAGTTTCATTTTGACTCATAACTTTGGGTCAACTGTAAAATATATATTAGTATTAGGAGTATAACATGGCTCGTGTTTACTCTAAATGTGGCTTCATGAACAAATAGTGATTATATTACTGCAAGGCTTGCTGTCCAAATTTAATATGAATGGTTGCTTTGTAGTCTTCTCTATTTTACCGTGTGCATTTACGTCACGTATGGGATTTTTTTTTATTGCTTCCACTTGTAGGAGCAACAGCTTCATGATTCTTTCACACTCGGATGTGAATTTGATTAATAAACAGAGGATGAACTATTCACCACTGGACAACATGGAGAGGAGTCACAGACAAGAGACTCCTCACTCCAGGTGAAATAACACTCACGTCCAGATCACTGGACTGACCGGAATGGAATGTGAAAGGCCTCTTTACGGCCTCAAAACCTTCCTGATTAGGAGATTCATGAACTCCTAAATCTGAACCTCAGCCACATCTCCACACATCTCCAAGCGTGAGGAGGACACAGAGCTTCAGAAACACCAGACTTTAAGGCCCCGTTTGGCTCATGATGTAATAACGGCTCATAAAGGCTCATAATGTGATAATTTCAATGTAATAAAAGTTCATAATGTTATAATCGGCTCATAATGTAATAAAATCATGGACGCATAACGTAATAAGGGCTTTGCGCATAATGTAATAATGTAATAACTTATTACATTAAGAGCCTTATTGATACAGTTCATAATGTAATAACAGCTCATAATGTAATAATAGATCATATAGTGGAAGGAAACACTTTCACCTGTGTCTGTCTGTCAGCAAGATCACTTAGATGCCATAAACTGTACCTCCACTCCCAATAAGTGGCAGGCCCTTATAAAAAGGAATAGAAGCCTAATTGTTTAACGCATCATCCTCCATAGGTAAAATCCATGCTATAAAGGCCACAACTGCACACACTGACAGCTAGAATGCCCTCATGGGCAGAGGTCTGTTTTCGTGTTTGACTATGATTTGTACATAGGTGGCCAACTCAAAAACTGTCAGGTTGGAGTAGGGAAGAAGGAGGGGGACTGTAGTTCATGTAGTTTAATTTTCTTTGCTACAATAACTAATAATAATGCCTGCAATAAAACACATTTAAAATTGTTCTTTTCAAAGTAAGCAAGTGAAAACTCTCTCCTTCCATACCTGACGAAGACCTTCCAGTCAAAATGTTGCAGGTTTTTATTGTTGGTCTTTAATGTCAGTTTAATAAAGACTTTTAAACATTATTTTGCTACTACTTATGTTAAATACATGATACAAGCAGCATAATATGTTAATTCAAACTTATTTTATTTTGTAACTTTGGAACAATAACAACAAAATAATCGAAAGCATTAGAGATCTGAACATCAAATTAGTCTCACAATATCTACCAGCTATATACAGTATGTCTAGTCTAGAACAGACATAGGGGGATCATAGAAAACACGAACCAGCTCAAAATCTCTTCAAATGTAAACACAGCCTCTCAGGACACCAAAGTAAAAATATAAGTCCAAATATATTTAACTAAACAATATGCAAAGATAATACATGATAATAAATTATAGTTGCCAACAAAAATAAAGTCAAGGGGGCTCCATTTGTCAGTGACTGTGCCAGTGATCACTCAAATCACTTTATATCTTCCAATGAATGTCTTTAATATGGAACCATCCACAGGATATGTGTCGAATCACGATCCATGCTCTAATCCACCTGGCATTTTGGCTGAAGAGCTGCTGATGTTGGATGCAAGGCCACTATTACGTCCAGCTGCTTTATATAACCTACAAATACTTATGCAGCAGTCTTCATCCGTCACAATATTTAAACATTCCACCAAAGACTCGCGTAAAAAAACTCTTGGTAGGAATGGCAGGGTTAGCTCTCTGAACAAGTTGGAAACTCTGTTGAAGGTGCCCAACATTGTCATATCCATAAACAGGCAATACTGGATAATGGTTGACAGTACGATCAAAGGCAAATTAGGGCTAGCCATGAAGGGAGTGTCAGGGTCAGCCTGAATATGTTCTAATATGTTTTGGCACTGTAGGACATGCAGAAGGAACAATATCAGGGTCAGTGTGAAGGACAGTGTGGGGGTCACCATGTAGGACATCACTGGGGTCACCATAAGGGACATCACATGAGTCACCATGAATGACATCACATGAATCACCATGAGGACCATTGTTGGGGACAGAGTGATGGTCAGAGTCAGGGTTTGAATGGTGGTTAGAGTCAGGGACAGCATCAAAGCTAGTATTATAAAGAAGCACCCTCTGCTTCTCTGCTTCCTGAATTCCTCGAATGAATGGTCTGACTGGTCCATCAAGACTAACATAATGGTCCCCACAACCTTCAGCAAAATGGCCTAGAATCAGCAATGGCAGACTTTCATTGTAGTGACCATATGGGGATACTATTGCTGTTGCATCAACTCCCAGCGTTGACACAATCATAAACTGCACATTGAATATGGTGGATGTTCTTTGTAGAGTCAAATGATCACCATATGTACCACTGTGCTGCATGCTTTGCACATAGTCTTTCCTTTGTCCTTCCACAAAATTAGAGAGATGTATTCCATTCATGGCATGTGGGTGAAGAATTAGGTCTGATACAATTTCTTCCCTTAAAGATGCTGCAGACCGAAAAATTCCAAATCCTAGGGTCCTGAAACCTAGTGATCCAAAGGATTGTAACCTTATTCCATGGGTGATGGGCTGTAACAACTGTAAGCGTTGAAGTTTTTTGGCCTTGTGCTCGGAACGCTGCTTCTCCTGCTCCCTTGTGACACTTGTCACATCACATACTGAAAACCATTTGATATGTCGATGGCCTGGGCTACCTAGCATTCGGAACTTGACTTTGTATTTTGACAGATCTGCATTTCTTTTGACAACTATACCTGGAATCACAGCATATTGTTTTGAAAATCTGGGACCTGTGCTGACCCTCACCAACACTTTGTCCTGTAAGTTGTAAACTGATGATGGTGGATTTCCCCTCGATTTAGTCATTCATTTCATGCAACGCTCTGTAGCCTTTAATGCCCTCCTTCGTATCTTCCTGCGGTTTTGCTCAAACTTACTCATGTTCTGTTCTAAGTCTTCAGGAACTGCATCAGAAACTGAGCCAGGGCTAGCATCACCTGTATTGCTGGATAAGTGAAGAGTCCTGATGTTATTCTTCCGCCCGTAATACACTTCAAAAGGAGACATCCAGTTGAGAACCTCTTTTTTGTCCAGATTCATAACTCTTGCATAAGTTGGCATATGTGCTGCCCAATTAACACCTCCTCGTTTGAAATTCACAAAGTCATACATGATTTTCTGACGTAGCACCCGGTGTGTTCTCTCAACTTTACCTTGGCTCTGGGGGTGGTATGGAGAGCTCTGAATGACTTTGACCTCATATGATTCCATCAGCTTCTGGACGGCACCTTTGAATTCTTTGCTCTGTTCATGCTGTAAAATCTTGGGTGGGCCATGTTCAGTGTAGATTTCAATGAGATGTTTAGCAACCTCTTTGCTCTCTTTGCTCTTCAGAGGGCGTAGCCATATGGATCTGCTACACACATCAAGGATGGTTAGAATGTACCTATATCTTACGTTTCTATGCTTGACAGCCCATTTCCCCATGTCAAGAAGGTCAATTTGATGTCGCTCTTGAACTGTTTTAGCCCTGATCGGCTTGGGAATGGCCTTGTTTTGAAAAGTAGCTCTGTGGCGATGATAGCGCCGGGACCTGTCCAATACCTTTTGCACATTCCTTGTACTGATGCCTGAATACTTATCCTTTAAGTATAGGTTACGTTTTCTGGCACCACAACCCTTGGTCTCTTCAAGCCCTGTCTTCACAATACCTTTAACGCTTGTCACCAAATTCCCATTATATATCAACGTCTTGCCGTCTTCCAATAGCCTAAACAAGTGCTTATTCCAAACAGTTAGACTAACCCTCCATTACAATACTACAGCGCATGTGCTATACTGTGCGCTGCTTGATTTGATATGCTGAGTGTACGCTGGCGCGTTTAGCTGCCGCTGCTCTCCGGCTCTTTTGCAATTTAACTGTGGAATTGTTTTTTGGACTCTCGCTCATCATGTGGATGATTTACCTGACTGTGAGGTTTGTGCTCCTCTGGACTATCCTGTCCTTCGTATTGAACCCATCATCAGCCTTGCTCCAATACACCGCTGCTGAGCTCCTCCAGCTCCGGTTCCATCCATCCGATCCTCCACCGCAGCGCTTCTGCCCGGACATCGCTCGCCCACCGTATCGGAAATACACCCACCGTGGTTCCCGACGAAGCTACAACATCGATGACTCCACTGCCATAAACTCCATCTGGTCCACGACCCGCCACCGACCGAGAAACTCCGGCCGCAAAGTGAACCGCAGTGTGTTAGCTCGCTTACCCAGAGCGGCGGCTAACGTTGGCTCATCCAAGGACCGTAGCAATATCAAAGTGGGATTACTTAACATCCGTTCCCTGACAGGCAAAGGACATCTGCTGCAGGACCTCCTTCTCCACCGCAAGTACGACTTTTTATGCCTAACTGAGACGTGGCAACAATTAATGACTTTTCCCAGCTCAACGAAGCTATTCCACCTGGGTTTGTTTACACCTGTCAACCACGTCTCACCGGGAGAGGAGGAGGTCTCGCAATAATCTATCGCGACGCCTGGAAGATCTCGTCTGTCACAGTGACTGCATATTCATCTTTTGAATCCTTGGCTCTTCAACTGAATGGTCCAACTCCTACTGTTTTACTCACCGTCTATCGACCACCTAAGCCAAATAAGGATTTCATAAATGACTTTTCTGCTCTTCTCACTCATCTCTCCTCACTCTCCTCCAATATAATTCTGCTCGGTGATTTTAAATCCATATGGACAATGTAAATCAAGCCCTCTCCAAGGATTTTACTTCCTGCCTGGATAGCTTTGATTTAAACAGTATATCAACTTCCCTACCCACTCCAAAGGCCATATTTTAGATCTTGTTTGCTGCTCTGGTATTACTCCTTTTAACTGTTCTGCTGATGATCTTCCCATCTCTGATCACATGTTAATATCATTCAATGCTAGCTTAACTCTATCCAAAGTTAAGCAGTCACGGCTCATTTCTTTTCGCAACATCAAAAATATTAATATTGCAGCTCTCACCACAGGCATTAACAGCCTCCCCATTCTCAGTTATGCATCCACTCCTGATCAACTGCTTACCCACTACAACGACAGCCTCCATTCCCTGTTGAATTTACTTGCTCCTGTTAAAACTCGGACTGTGTCATTCACCAACTCTGCTCCCTGGTTCACACCCCACCTACGACAACTCAAAGCCAAGGGACGTCAATTAGAGCGGCTCTTCAAAAAAACCAGACTCTCTGTTCACAAACAAATGTACCACACCCACCCTCTCCTCAGCTAAATCACAATATTATGCAGGTCTAATTAGTGCTGGTGATGGGAATACTCAAGCCCTTTTCTCAGTGCTCAACAACACACTACGTCCCCCAACCTCACTTCCTCCTCAGTTCTACTCCTCAGATCACTGCAATTCCCTAATGTCATTCTTCACTGAAAAAATACACAGGATTCACCAGCAACTGTCTCCGCAAACCCCCTGCATTCCCTCCCCTCCGGTTTCCCACGCCCCCTTCTCTCAAGCACTCTCTAGCTTCCAACTGCCCTCTGCTGCTGACATTTCAAACCTCATTCGGAAATCTAAAACATCTACATGTCAGCTCGACCCCCTGCCTACTCCCTTAGTCACTGCCTGTCTCCCCTCCTTGTTACCCCTGATAACTGCCATCATTCACTCCTCCCTCACCTCTGGTTCTGTACCATCCACTCTTAAATCTGCTGCTGTCACACCTATACTCAAGAAACCTGGTTCAGACCCCAGTGACTTCAATAACCTACGACCGATCTCTAACCTACCATTTCTCTCCAAGATTCTGGAAAAAGCAGTAGCTTCACAGGTACACACACATCTTCATAACAATAACCTTTACGAACAGTTCCAATCTGGACTCCGCCAACGTCACAGCACAGAAACAGCCCTCCTCAAAATCACTAACGACCTCCTGATGGCAGCTGGCCCCGGACTATTATCCATCCTCATCCTCCTCGATCTGAATGCGGCCTTCGACACCATCTCCCACACCAACCTCATTGACAGATTAGCATCTATTGGCATCTCCGACACACCCCGGGTCTAGTCTAGTTTAAATCGTATCTCTCTGGCCGCACTCAGTTCATCCAGTTGAAAACCTTCACATCCCAACCATCTCCCCTCTCCTCTGGTGTTCCCCAAGGCTCTGTACTTGGCCCCATCCTGTTCATCATCTATCTCCTCCCCCTTGGTCAGATCTTCCGTAGATACAACATCCATTTCCACTGTTATGCGGACGACACCCTGCTCTACTTTTCTTCCCTCCCGCCCTCCTCCCTCTGTGACTGTTTACAAGAAATCAAAACCTGGTTCTCTTCCAATTTCCTGAAACTCAACAGTGATAAAACAGAGGTTCTCCTCATTGGTTCCAAATCCACTCTCACTAACACTCCAAGTTTCACCATCCCCATCGATAATTCCCCTGTCTGCCCCTCCCTAGAGGTTAAGAGTCTGGGTGTCATCCTTGACAGTACTCTCTCATTCCAAACCCACATCAATAACATCACTCGGTCTGCCTATTATCATCTACGCAACATCAACCGTCTCCGCCCATCCCTTACTCCCAACTCCACTGCCATCCTGGTCCATACCCTGGTCACATCCCGTCTGGACTACTGCAACTCCCTTCTCTTTGGTCTTCCCCACAAGTACATCCATAAACTCCAATTGGTTCAGAACTCTGCCGCCCGCATCATCACCAGGATCCCATCCATCAATCACATCACACCTGTTCTGCAACAGCTTCACTGGCTTCCGGTCAAATCCCGTATTGACTTCAAAATTCTGCTCCACACCTTCAAAGCCATTCATAACCTCTCTCCCCCATACCTCTCTGACCTTCTCCACATTAACACTCCCTCCCGGTCACTCAGATCTGCCTCATCTATCAGCCTTATTGTGCCCCTTGCCCGTCTGACCACCATGGGGGCCAGAGCCTTCAGCAGCTCTGCCCCCCGTCTCTGGAATTCCCTCCCACCCAGCATCAGGAACATTGACTCACTCTCCACCTTCAAATCCCATCTGAAAACCCACCTTTTTAAACAGGCCTACTCCCTCTAACTCTCTATGCCCCCCCCCCCCCCCATGCATCTCTCATTATTGTCTATTGCAGATTTGTTTTTAGTGATTTAGCATTCTTTTATTGTTTTTGTTTTGTTATTGTATTTTTGTTGTTGTTGTAAGGTGTCCTTGAGTGCCATGAAAGGCGCCACAAATAAAATGTATTATTATTATTATTATTATTATTCCTCCAGAGACGAACAAGGGCAGCACGTTGGACCCTTGTTCTTTCTTTAAGAGGAATGCAAAATTCTCCTCTCAGTGCTTTAACAATGACATCATATGTCTCATCATCCATTTCTCGACTTCCATGGCCTTGAATGTCACTAACCAAAAGGGCCAGTGTGAACAGGACCAAGATTGTCATGCCCAGTCTCATTGTTCCTTTTCTGTGAATAAAACAAAATTCACTGAACCAGAAGACGTGGTATGCAGACATCACTAGATTAATGTAAATATTTATTTTTAACAAATATTTTAAGTACATACATTTTAGGATGCTGAGTACTCCTACAAATAATTTGATAACAAAAAGTTTTCTCAACTGCCAGTCCACATCATATTTTTTTGGTCCGAGTGGGACTTGAATCGGCAACCTCTAAGTCCCCAAGCCAAGTCCCTATGGACCGAGCTATTGCCGCCCCAGCTAAAAAATACAACATTATTCTAACAAACAGAAGACACACCAAAATAGCCACTAGTTAAAACATTCACCATTATCCTAACAAACATCTTAATACACAAGAAATAGCTGCTAGCTAAAACACAAAAAACAGCTGCTAGCTAAAACAAAAAATAGCTGCTAGCTAAAACATACACCATTATCCTAACAAACATCTTAAAGGGATAGTTCAGAATTTTGGACATAAGACCTATTTTCCAAGTGAGCCGGTGTGTTCGAGACGTAAGGAAACGTTTTCAAGAAATTTCATTCAGTTCTTCTAGTTGCCGAGTTCGCTTATTCTATGGCTAGCGCAAGTCAATCGTTCTTAGCTAGCATGGCATTAAAAACAGTCTTGCCCACTCCACAGTGCACCCGAGGCAAATCCATTGTAACGGCAGACTATCGATGTACATATGTGTTGAGAGAATGTTTGAAATAAAACCAACCTTGCATTTTTAAGGATTTATGTCTCAGCAGCAGCAGCAGCAGCAGCAGCAGCGTGTCATACTTCCTAGTAGGTTATGGCAGCGGCGGAGTGATATCACCTAGCACTTATAAGTTACCGGTTCTATAATAGCTTGTTTACCTGCTGTCATTGCTACAGACGCAGAGTAGCCTGCAGTGCTAGTTTCTTCAATCTCACAGAAATGGCGACTTTTAGAGAATATACTGAAACTTTTGAAGACTCTGATGAGGAGTTTTTTTTACACCCAAACACAACCGTACCTGTACGAGCCTGAATATACAGAGTAAGAATTGCGCGAGAGGGATGCTCAAAGGGCAGAACGTGAACGAGCGTCTGTGGAGACCGAGATAGCCCCCGCTGGAGCTGAGAACCGGGACCGAACAAACGGAGACTGGTGTGCCAGGAGGGAATCCCCCGAGTCCAAGGGTTTACGGGTCTACGGACGGAGCAGAGGTCTGGGTTCGCGGTGCGTAATTGTGGCTTTGCGTGGCCGTGGGCTGCCCGGTGTTTGAGTGAGGTCCAAGCGCTTTTCACCCAGGTCTGGGGGCATAAGGGCCAAGAGTTCGGAGTTGTTTTTGTGTCTATTTACCGGAGGGATTCCCCGCAATAGTAATTGCGAGCTCCAAGGGCTTTTCAGACAGCCTTGGGGCACAAGTGCCGAGAGTTCGGCGGTGTTGAGCCGCGTGTTTACCGGCTGGATTGCGAGCGGCGCGTCTTAGAGTTTTAAGTCCGACGGAGAGTCCGCATGTGTGGATTCGCGTGGCCGTGGGCTGCCTGGTGTTTGAGTGAGGACCAAAGGCTTTTCACCCAGCTCTGAGGGCACGAGGCCCGAATATTCGGCGGTGTTCATGTGTCTATTTACCGGAGGGAATCCCCGCAACGCGTCCGAGGGTTTACGGTTCTCCGGACGGACCAGGTTCGCGGTGCGTAATTGTGGCTTTGCGTGGCTGTGGGCTGCCCGGTGTTTGAGTGAGCTCCAAGGGCTTTTCAGACAGCCTTGGGGGTATAAGTGCCGACAGTTTGGCCCGGTTTGATTGCCTATTCACGGGCAGTATTTTGGGCTGCACGTTTTGAGTTTTGAGTCCGACGGAGTAAAGTTCCGCTGCTGCTGAGAAACTAGTTCCTCAAAAAATGGATGATTCATGCATGCGAGGTAAGTTTTGTTTCAAATATTATTCTATCAACACACATATGTACATCGACAGTCTAGTGTTTTAATGGATTTGCCTCGGGTGCACTGTGGAGTGGGCAAGACTGTTTTTAATGCTTGTCTAGCTAAGAACCATTGACTCGCGCTAGCTATAGCATAAGCGAACTCGGCAACTAGCAGAACTGAATGAAATTCCTTGAAAACGTCTCCAGACATCTCGAACACACCGGCTCACTTGGAAAATAGGTCTTATGTCCAAAATTCTGAACTATCCCTTTAATACACATAATATTTAAACAGATAAGGTGGATGGCTTGGTTTAACAAAGATATTTAAAGGTCACAAATAGTGCTGCTTACCTGCAATAATCACAGTAGAACACGCATTCTCAGAGACCCAAAACAACTCTCATGGGTGCCACCTGGTGGCTCAACTTTACACATCAATAAAATGTGACAATTGAATTACTATTAAATAACACTTGGTTTCTCTACTTTAGTTTACTAATGCACTGAAGCCCATTTGCTTGCAGCTTTATTTGAGAGGTAAAATGATGATAATGCAACAATTTTCTTGCTATATGAGCTATTATTACATTATGAGCTGTTATTACATTATGAACTGTATCAATAAGGCTCTTAATGTAATAAGTTATTACATTATTACATTATGCGCAAAGCCCTTATTACGTTATGCGTCCGTGATTTTATTACATTATGAGCCGATTATTACTTCATGAACTTTTATTACATTGAAATTTTAACATTATGAGTCGTTATTACATTATGAGCCGTTATTACAATTTTAGTTGCTACACCCATGCAATGGTGTTTTCTTTTCCTTGGTTGTTTTGGACCTCCTCGTTTCGTTTTTTAACCGAGGAATTGGGACTATTGCTACTTTCCTCCGCCTCCCCCCGATGATAGTAGAACGGTGTCTATGTTACCGACGGAAGAGCAACCGCTTGGAGTTTCGATTAAGCTGAGAAAAATCGTCATAAAGTAAGACCGAATCAGTATTCAACAGTAATGACCGAGTTGCAGGGTGAAACTAAATATTAATATCCATAAGGCCATTTCATTATTTCATTATTCTATTTTACTAAAAAAGTCCAAATTCTTAGGAGAAACAAACTCGTCTGTATTGCCAAACGTTCTAGATGTGTTGGTAACCACTTTCCCAGTTATATTTCATGTGTTGTATTGGTGCTTCTGTTACATCTGTTTTGATTTTATTCACTTTGTTTAATCTTTAGTTAGTCAATAAATACCCTTTTAACCACTGTTGTCCGTTGATATTTCTCATGTGCAGAATGCAAAGATCCCTATTTCAAGGGCTTATGATCTGAGGAAATGAGGTTGATTTATTGAAATTATATTGATTGATTGTTAATTAATAAGTGGACATTAGTCATAAAAAGTTAACTCTATAAAGTTCTGTCCGACCAACAGATGGTGCCCCTTTTTACGAGAGCAGGTATTAAATTAGTATATTAATACACATTGATATTCATATTTTAATATCATCCTTACACCGACCAACAGATGGTGCCCCTTTTTACGAGAGCAGGTATTAAATAAGTATATTAATATACATTGATATTCATATTTTAATATCATCCTTACATTCCTACACACTGAGAACTTCATCTGCTTCCTTAGAAGGTCATAACATCTTTAAATATAGATCAGGAGTATTTTCGTTACCATGGTTTATGTGGCAGGGAACATCGTCATGTTTCTTAATTCTCCTAGTAACAGGGAGGAACTAGGACAGGTAGCCAGGGAACAGCAGTAGTTCTGGGATAGAATGAAGAAGGTGTTAATACTGTCTGATTTATTTCAAATGAGAAACTATGTCTTTGAGTAAGACATGTTTTGTTTTTCACAGACTTCTGTGAATTATTGATTGACATTACTGTTGGGATTCAGAAGGGAGAAGATTGTCCTATTGGTAATTTTAACGAGTATCACTGTGATTATAAATATTCATAGAATAATTAATAATCCAGTGATAATAACGGGGCACCACCCTGGGATCAGGGACCAATAACTGAACCATTAATTCAGTCTCAAGGGAAGGCTCTTCACTCACAATGCCAGTATTTATGAACTACTTTACACTCATGGGATGGACAGTGAAGGATAGAGTCTGAGCTCTGACCCTCCCATCACAATGTTCACTCAGCAATAACCCCGGACAGCAGCCTTTTAAAGGAAATAATAGTTTATTTAACGTTCACAATATCAACCAAGTGTGTGTGTGTGTGTGTGTGTGTGTGTGTGTGTGTGTGAGCGTGCATACAGATGAGAAGGGAGGAAGGTGGAGGAGCAAGAGGGGAAAATGGCATACATGGTCATAAGTCATTCCTACTGAATGGCAGACGAGCCTTTGGAGGTTGAACAAAAGAATGAAGGGGTTATGTATAGGTGTTGTGTGTGTGGTGTAGAATAAAATGTGTTACCTTACAATTCTTATTTGTATCTCATACTAGTAATAACTACTAATATTCCTTTTTCTCTGAACATCAAATGTCCTGCTGAGCTGTATTCATTGTCCCTTGCCATCTTGATGAAAAGACCCTTTGATCTGTCCCCCTTCCTGGACCGTCTCCGAAACACCTTCATCTCACATACTTGATCAAGGCCTTCATGAATGACCCCTGTTGTGACACTATGTAGAAAAAACCCAGCTGTTCTGAGGGAAGTCACACCTTTCTGTTGTCTCAGGACGTCTCTTCCTCTTGGGAGAGACGCGTATTGAATCTATGTAAATCCACTGTTTAGACCTGCCCCTTTGGTTCTGTGTATAAAGCTATCCCTCACCTCACATTATTTAGAATGGACTGTGTGGCAACGCGACATTGCCCTTTCTCCACTGTCAGTGATTAAATCTCATTTGAACCAGCCACAGAATTGGACCTGGAGAGCTTTTCTTCTACAGTGGGCTAGAAAACAAAGAAAAATAAGAGGTAAGCAGGGAGAAAACCTGGCTGCCGTGTAAAAGACAACCACTGTCCTTTATCACTTAGGAGCAGCACTGGCCCTTTAACTGATGAAGGACAGCATGTTGGCCTTCAAATAGGGATGTCCCGATCCAATATTTGGATCGGCCACCGATGTTAGCAAAAAATCTGTGTTTTCCAGCGCACCGATCCATTCCAGTTTTTTTCAGTTTTTCCCCAAAATCCGGTCCGCGTTTTCCAGCACACCTCGCGACCTGTCCAGCATCCCCTAAATAACAACAAGACGGACTTCTCTGTGCATGTCCCACTAAGAATTTAAAGTTATCGATAAAAATGTCAGCTGTGTTGGATTATTTTACAGTGATGGCTTTTTTAAGCCTTGCTTTACACTCTTGAGCAGAGCACTGATGCCAATTCAGTTTGTGTGTGGTTAATTGACTATTTATTTTCTACTCAGGTTTTCTGTGTGTTTTGCTTTTTTTATACAGTTTACAATATTTGCACTGATGGCTTTTTAAGCCTTGGTTTACACTCTTGTTGTACAAGAGCAGAGCACTGATGCCAATTCAGTTTGTGTGGTTAATTGACTATTTATTACTTTGTCTATTTTGCTCGCTTTGATAGTGACAGAGACACACGCAAATCAACCAGCCACACCTCCAAAAATCCCAATATAATTAAATATATATATTTCCTCACTTGCGCTTGCTTATATTGGCCATTTGTGGGTCAACCTGAACATGCAAGTGCAACGTGCAACAGATTACAGTCGTAGCTAGAGGTATCATAACATTTTTGATCCTTTGAATTGGCTTTTTATTTTGTAGAATAAAATACATCCAAACAAAATCACTTGGCTGTGATCCAATTGATATTGTGTAGTTGAAGTATAGCTAGTATGTAGTGCCATTCTTCTTCCATTTTGTGAGGCAGACGTTAGGGCTGTACGATATATCGTTTGAGCATCGTCATTGCAATGTACGTGTGAGCGATAGTCACATCACAGAGCCTGCGATGCAGGAGGCGGATGAACTCATCTAATTTCAATGGTAGCTGACTGACATACACTGCATGTAGACTCTGCGTGTGCTGTGCAGCGATCCACCAATCACATTTGTTCTTTACTCAGTTGCCAAGCAGACTACCCTGCCAGCCGCCAATCAAAATTAGAGAGTAGGAAACCACGCCCCTGCACATGGAGTGAGTCGCTGGCGCTGCTGGTAAAAACACTGTTTGCAAAATGAGCAACGAACAAGAGAAAACCGAAAATGAAGACTTGTTGCCAAAAAGAAAAGCAACGTCAGTTATTTGGACTTATTTCAGTTACAAGAAGGATGATGTTGACCAAACACGTGTTCTGTGTCGGCAGTGCCTTCCATCCGTTACAACGAGCGGTAACACAACACACTTGTTTGACCATTTATGGCGGCACCACACAGTTCAGTAATTACGAACGCAAAGCCAGATCTGAATGCCGTCCAAAACAGAAAACATTTGTAAATCACTAAGGCAGCTGGCAATATGCTAATATTTTTATATAGTTTTGTTGAAATCATGTTTACTTCTTTTCTACTAGATTCTGCTCTTATTTTTATATCATTTTTTACTGTAAAATATTTCAGTAATTCAGTTGTTGAATAAAAGGTTGAAACATGTTTCTCACTAATTGTTACTTTCTTAATGCAATTATGAAGTTGGAATGTTCCATTTTAACTGAAGAAGAAGCTGTTACCTGCCTGTTCGGATGATGTGATGCTGTGCTGCTGCTGCTGCTGCTGCTGAAGAGGATGTGTGCTGGATTTGGACTTAACACTGGTCAGGCTTTTTAATCCTGATGATGATGATGATGATGATGATGATGATGATGATGAAGAGGAGGATAAAGACGAAGACAACACGGATGGCGAGCTACCCAGAAGAGTGAAGACGAATGAGCAGCTAAGACACACACAGGCCGCAAGCCTGGCTGATCACCAGGTGGTGTGGTAGCACTAGCTTTAGCCTGTTCCAGTTATTTATTGGTTAACAGTAATTAGGGCCACGGGGCAATCGCACCGAGCACTATTGTTATTCAGTGGATTTTTTCCTAGTTATTATTTTCTTTCCTACGGAATTTCGAGTGCCTAAAACTTCTACAGCTATAAGAGTTGTAGGACAAATTATATATCAAAACGTGCGGTTCGATCGGGATCGGCGTGCTATTGCTTTTCTTAGCCGAACACGAATTTTTTGCGACGTAACCAACGAAATTTTCCCATTGACTTGAATGGGACGAGCGAAAAAAAAAAAGCAGAAATTGTAGCTTTTCAAACGCCTGCTACTCAGGTATACTTTCACCTAGAAACTCCATTTAAACTTTAAAACGTAGACACAAGTCTTGTGTCCTGGTGTGTCAATCCACATTTCAATAGGTCATATAGTTTTTGACCAATCACTGTTCAACGACCATGATCGTTTTGGGAGAAATCATGAGTTTATAATGGGTGTGTATTGCGCGGAACCTTCTGGGCTAGAGTGGATGACATCATTGCTTAGAGTGTGAGGGCTTCTCAGATTCTTTTCCTTTCCAAACTCCTCCTGGCCACAATCTTCACTCTACAGACGTGATATTTTCCAATTTTGTAGACAAACTTGTCCTGTCTCTCACAATGTGCTCAAAAACTCTGTGAGATTTACAGAATTTGAACTAGCAACCTCTAAGCGCGGCCAAGTCTGTTTTTCTCCTCATCCGCTCCAATGCAAATCGAGAAGCAGATTTTCAAAGAAACCTGAAAGCAGCTCCATTTCTAACTCGCCCTAGCGTCCACATTTCTTAGACTAGGAAAAAAAAAAAATGTCATCAGTGTCTTCATCAGAGTCTCGTGGCGCTAACGGTGCGAAAATCTTGGCGATAGGAGTTTCGATGTGAGCGTGGCAAGCTTTTGTTCGGAGCGCCCGCAAAGCCGGAATGGAGCGATAGAGAGATGCAGAGAGAGGCTTAAAGGAAAACACCACCACATTTCCATACTGAACTATGTTCTGCTCTGATCTTAGACGAGGTGATACATACCTCCCTCACCTCTGTGCGTGCACTCAATGATATTACTGCGCCGACGTCGAAGTGCTTCCAGTTGTTATTCCGCTATACTATATAGTTATCCTTGTTATCCGCTTAGAAAAATTGGCATGTTTCATTTTGTGTAACCAAACTTGGGTCGTGTAACTACTCACGTAACCGTATTTAAATAGGGACAACGTGGAAGTGCTTGGTCGCTTCTAACTTCACCCCCCTTTGGATCCTAAGGAATATACTGGGACAAGCTACATGCTAGCAAATTAGCGCTGCGCGGAGTGCACGCAAGAGCCATTGAGTGCACGCACAGAGGAGAGGGAGGTATGTATCACCTCGTCTAAGATCAGAGCAGAACATAGTTCAGTATGGAAATGCGGTGGTGTTTTCCTTTAAAGGTTGCAACGATCAATTATTTTCATTAGCAATTTATATATATTTTTTCTGAAATCTACTTATTTCCTGAAAGGAGTGAAATATGTATCATACATCATAACCTCCCTACTCACATTTAAAAAACTCCTCAAACACCATCTATTCACCATAGCCTTCAACCTACCCGAACCCTGTCACCTCTCAGTTGGTTTTGATTGCCAGTTTGTTGTCTGTTTAAATTCTTCTTTGTTTTCTATTTGTGTAAAGCATCCTTGGGTTTCCTGAAATGCGCTATATAAATTCAGTTTATTATTATTGTTATAGAAGATAATGTTCTGAAATGTCTTGCTTTAACATATTCTGTTTATAATGACATGAAATCACACTATACACTACGTGGACATAGTCATCCTGACGTCACCCACTGGTTTGTGGACTACAGTTTTGAGTTTGGCTTCTTTTCCGTCGTCATCTTGAAAATTTTGCAACCATTGGCAGAAGTGACCATATTTGGACCGTGGAGGAATTACTGTTCTGATGAACACACGAGGCAGAATGGCACCCTGAGCAGCAACCTTACTGTATATTGATCTATCTGGCTTCTGGTGTGGCTGGTGGCTGCGAACAGTTTGTATCAATCTCTAGTTTTAAGTCTTGGATATGACTGGAACGAGTCATTTTTCAACATAGTTGCTAAACATCTGCCAGCGGGTTTACTAATTATTTTCATCTCTACGATGAACACACTAGGTTCGTAGGCAAAGTAATTTGAAGGAATTAGACACCACAATGAGTAAAAGGAACACACGAGTAAGTTTAAGCAAAACACTGTATTAAGCACAAATAGAAAAATAAACAGTTTACAAATACTCTGCCGGCAGTTCGTTTTTGCTCTCTTTTGAAATGTCTTTTAACTGGGTGCACCCTTAATAAAATAAAATAAAATGTCTTTCTCAAAATAATCAGAATCAGAATCAGAATTCCTTTATTGTCCCTCAACGGGGAAATTTGTTTGCCACAGCAGCCAAAGGACAGTATGTTACAAGAAACACAATAGTAATAATAACAATAGCAAAAATTAACAATATAAATTAAAAAATGTAAAAAATAGAATAGAAATAGAGTAGACTTGTTATATACATATAAACATGATATTGTACAAAAATTACCATCAGTGAATTTTGTTTTTATTTACAATTTACAATAAAGTATAGAGTGCAGAATGAGGTCTATTGGGAGCATAAACATGATATTGTACAAAAATTACCAGCAGTAAATTTTGTTTTTATATACAATTCACAATAAAGTATAGAGTGCAGAATGAGGTCTATGGGGAGCAGTGCTTATTGTAGAGTCTGACAGCAGCAGGAAGGAAGGACCTGCGATACCTCTCTTTCACACACTTGGGGTGTATCAGTATCACTGAAGGAGCTGACTAGTGACCTGCAATAGTTCACGTGAAAAACAAGTTCATGTGAATCGTCCTGGAAATTCCTTCCCCACAACCCTACCACGCTGACAGGGCGGAAGATGAAGGGCCCAGAATCTCAGGGTATCCAAAAAACCCAGCCTGTATAACACAACAGGGCTGATATAAATCTGTTCAACCTTTTCTTAACTGTACAGTTTAATTTTATCAATATCAACGTATAAAGCAACTTTTCACTGTTAATTTATTAAAAGATAACTGCTGTGTTGCAATAATAAACATGAAATGTCAACTTCACTGTTTTATAGCGAAAACAAAAATCATGAAAGTACTGAATCACTGATTGGATTAAGTCGAGTAAGATAATGTAACATAAATGTGACATGAATTTCTTTTCACAATACTGATACCTTTTACCTCCACGCGCCACAGCGCAGTAACATACAGAATTTGTAGCTTCATGACCCATGAAACTCAGCTTAGTGGTGTCTTTCTCTCTTTATACAATGTAAACAACATGCACATATACTAATTTCACACACATATTCACATTTTCACTTTGCTAACATTAGGAAATTACCACAACACCGTGACCTACGCTCTTTCAGTTCAGTTCAGTTCAGTTCAGTTCAGAGCTTTATTGTCCCTCCAGGGGAAATTTGATTTGCAGTGGCAATGCAACTTACACAACAGTAAATAAACAAACAGTGGCATGAAACAATGTTGCAGAGTACAGCACAACCAAACTTGATTTAAGACAATCTTACATGAAATAAGAATATAGGTGTCAGAGAGAATAAAGCGTATAAGGGATAAGAGATGCCACAGGTGCGTTTCGCGGCAGCTGAAACACCACAAGGCTAAGCTAGCTCACGGAGATATTCGCTAATGCATCACAGTACTTACCGAAAAAAGAAAATAATAAAACAACACATGTTCCCAGGGTCGCTTCAGTGATTCACCGGACTTGTATCTGCTTGCACAGTTCCTCCTACCAAGTGTTTTTAACTCGTTTAATCACTCATAAATATCCATGTTTCTCCTATCATCCTGCTGCTCTCCGCGTATTCTCCGACACACTCCTGTAGCGTATTTTACGTGAAGGAGGCGGGACATGCGCCGTTTTAACCAATAGCACTTCAGCTAACTGAAATGAACAATGAAATCACATTTGCTAAATTTTTGCTTCACAGGACCACCAACTGAATCAAAAAGACCTCTGGGATGAAATGAAATGATAAATGACATGAAGAATAAAATAAAGAATGTCGTTATGAATTAAATAATAATTGTATGAATTAAATAAAAATAATTATCAGTGAAAACCATATTTTTATCATATATAGTAACAGTTGGGTTTCTTTTTCCAACCGGTTACAATAGCTTTTAATTAGTTTTCCACACCCAAGGTCCTTTAAAATGCGACCAATAAATTTAAGTTATTGCAGAAATAACAGAAAACTGCTGTGACTTTTCTGTGGCAACAGCGATAATTTGTTCATGCACATGGCAGTATCCATCTCCTTGTCTCAGTGAGCCCCACTATCCCTTCCCACTAATAGAACTATGTCATGGGCAAGGCAGGCAGTCAGTCCACATGAACCACCATGCTGCTGAATAAACCACTGCTTATTGATGTGGTGGGTGTTTTTCCCGGCCTATTGGGATGTGCCGACTGTGGAAGCTGCTTCTAGACGAGAGATGACAGAGGCTTTGTCACAACCAGTATCGTGGAAGAGAATGGTTGGACACAAAATGCAGGCCAAGACAAAAAGGTAATGGAGAAAACACAACAAGTCCAAACTGAAGATCCCACGAGGGCAAAAACGGCATAGAAAAAGAAACAGGAAATTATGACTTACACACAGTCAGCGAGTTTTTGCCAGCTGTCCTTGCATTTGGCAGATGAAACTGTTGCTTTTTGCCTGTATTATTTGCTTCACTTCTTTGTATTTCTGTAAGATTATCACTTCATAGTACAGGCCTCAGGTCCCAGGGTGAAAAAGTAAAAAACGCCATCCCATCGGAGTTTCTGAGTTGAATCCAAGATGGCACCAGTGTACTCGGCATGCTGTCTGTCTCTGCAAACCTTGGTTGTGCTTCTGTTGTTTTTGTCGCTTGTTGTATCTAATGCCAACTCTCTGCTGATATACGATCGCCAAAAACTCCTTAATCTCCGACCCTTACTGGAAATGTGAATCTTGATGAACAAAACAGACGGAAAATTGTCAGCACACCGCTTCTGTCAGGTGTACCGGCTTACCTCTGGCGTGTTCCAGCTCCATCTGCACGCAGAGGACGCAAGCAGTGGTAGGCTGGTCAAACTGAAAGCCTGTTTGGCGTGCTCTCCTGTTGCATTTTCTGGAGATAATCGGTCGATTTATCGCCACCTCATTCCTTTGCATTACCTGGATCCTGTCAGCCCTTCTCTGATACCTGTGATCGGCTCTGACGAGGGAAAACGACCTCTTGAGCTGGTTTTAACACATGGTTTTACTGTTTGTAACCTAGAAGTAGGTGACGCTGTGTTTTCAGACCATATGCCTGTTGTTTTTGACATGCCACTTCCTTGTGGAAGTGGTTCAGAATGCTGCTGCTCCACTTTTAACCAGCACCAAAAAGCAAGAGCACATCACCCCGATTTTAGCACTGATTCATTAGCTCCCTGTTCGTTTTAGGATTGATTTTAAAATTCTTCTCTTTGTTTTTAAATGTCGTCATGGCCTCGCCCCCCAATATCTGTCTGACCTGCTCCAGCCATACGCTCCCTCACACTCCCTCAGGTCAGCAGATCAATCGTTGTTAGTCGTTCCTAAAACGAAGGGGAAGTCAAGAGGGGACCGCACGTTTTCAGTCGCTGCACCAAAACTTTGGAATGAGCTGCCTTTGCACATCAGGCAGACCGACTCACTTCCTGTTTTTAAATCCTCTCTGAAAACGCATTTTTTCTCTTTGGCTTTTAATACAGTTTGAGATGTTGGCTTTTATTTTATTGTCTTTTATTGTTTAACTGTTTTTTGCTGTTTTATTTTGTTTTTAATTTATTTTATTTATTGTGTTTTATAGTCTTCTGTTATTATGTGTGTGTACAGCACTTTGGCCAACTTTGGTTGTTTTTAAAGTGCTTTATAAATAAAGCTGAGTTGAGTTGAGTCCTTGCGTGTTCGTGTCCACAGCAAATAAGCATATGATGATGGCATCGCCCCACTCCTTGAGCCACTAGCCTTTGACCCTTAACCCCGCAATGTCTCATAACAACAAACACAAATGATTCAGGTTTCCCTTACCATCTTCATCTTGTTCTTGTTCGGTTTCTTCTTCTGTCCATGCCTGTATACAGCGCGCAAGCTTTTATATGCATGCTAGACAGACAGACAGACTTTATTGTCCCATAGGGAAATTTGTCTTGGACACATGCAGTGACTGCTGTAACAAATAATACAGAATGGTGCATATATACAATACATACAAAATATGCTGAGCTGCACGGTGGTGTAGTGGGTAGCACTGTCGCCTCACAGCGAGAGGATCCTGGGTTCGATTCCCGGGTCGGCCCCGGGTTCCTTCTGTGTGGAGTTTGCATGTTCTCCCCGTGTAAGCGTGGGTTCTCTCTGGGTTCTCCGGCTTCCTCCCACAGTCCAAAGACATGCCGGATGGGGATAGGTTCATTGATGACTCTAAATTGCCCATAGGTGTGAATGTGAGCGTGAATGGTTGTCTGTCTCTACATGTCGGCCCTGTGATAGACTGGCGTCCTGTCCAGGGTGTACCCTGCCTTCGCCCAATGACAGCTGGGATCAGCTTCAGCCCCCCCGCGACCCTGAATACAGGATAAGCGGTAGACGATGGATGGATGGACAAAACATGCTCTGTCTCTTCTTCTCCATTTTTGGTTTATTTTTGTAGCAGAAACAGCGCCACATATGGGCCTGGAATATGTACTACAGCGTTACTCATTTACAATGGATTCATTAGGACACAGATTTTCTTGACACAAAGCCAAGGAAAACCGGGAAAATAAAGTTTGTTTTAGTACGTGTGGACATGGCCTATATAGACAGGGAGGCAGGGAGCTGATGAGGAACAGGTGAAACACATTAGGGCAGGTAGGTATTTAACACAAGAGGGTGGAGGCAAGACAGAGGGTGCAGTCGAATAGTCTTTTTTGCTTAGGAAGGTTCCTAACTGAAGAAGTGACCCGGAAGTAAACAAGTGGCCGCCATGATAAGAGCCGTTCGAATTCTCTAAATGCAAAGGAAAGGAGCTCCAATGCTTCCTTTCAGAGCTCCTTTAGCATAGGATGCAACGGACCTTCCTATGCAAAAGGAAAGGAGATCACGCCGACCCACAATTCTTAGCGAGAGCAACATTTAAAGTGCCGCACACCTCGGCCATTCATGAAAACAAACAATATGCCTATTTGCATATTTAACAATTACTTTCAAGCAGACATAGTAATTGGAATAGTGATGATAAATGTTTGTGGACAGTGATAATTGAATGGTATTTGTTTTATTATTATTTCAATCATGTTACAAATGTTTGACAAAAACGAAACTAAAACCACAAATGAAACGTAAATAAAGCAACCAGTCAAACAGGAAGGAGGAGCTGCTGGACCTGAAGCCAGTCAGTGAACCAGCTGTTGATAAAACCAACATGTGGAGAAGTGGACGATGCGCTTTTTGTAGTCCATTATTGTAGTTTCTCCAGCACAGACGCACGTCAATCGCTGGTGCCGATCATCAGCTGTCAATCATCAGCGGGCGCGTTTTAATGACGTAGCTTAGTGAAAGTCCGGTCGGATTCTCTGAGCACCGCGGTCGACTTTTCCTAAGTCCTTTTGAGTTCTCCTATCGCCTTTCCTTAACCCTGTGACGTTTTCCCCAGAGGTCAAGGAATAGGAGTTAGGAATAGGAGTTAGGACCTTATTTCTTGACTATTCAACTGCACCCAGAGAAACAACAAGGACCAGGAAGTACTAGACGGCTGACTATCTTTAATATTTCAAGCTAAGAGAAACAATATGACAACTCAGTGTGTCGAGAGAAGGCTCATGTTTTTCTGCCTACCAGTGATCTAATTCCAGGCTCGAGCAGTGCTGGCTTAAGAATCAATTTGTGTAAGGGTTAAGTTGGTAGTTGATTTGGAATCTCAAGGGCATGCTACAGAGCTTGTTTCATCTCCTCTGCACAATACCCAGTGTGCATCAGTGTGTCATTACCCCTCACTAGGATAGAAAAGGGAGGGGGACAGAGGGGGGAACTGTGATGGCAGAGGGATTGCAGGATATACAATAGGCTTCAGTAATGTTGCCGGGCTTGCTATTGTGTATCCATTAACATTGGAATTCAATCACCACAAAACTTCATAGAGGAGGATAGAAAGGAGAGAGAAAATTGTTTTCCATCTCGTATCACTGGACCATTAAAAGAAAGCGACTGGTTTTCTTCTTGAGACCAGATATCAGACCGAGTGACAGGATGGGGCGAGTGAGGGAGATGGGTGGGAGGCATGTTGCTGGTGGGGTGGGTGACCCAAGGCAGATGTGAAGGCAAAGGTTGAGTAAAGGTCAGTTGGGTTTTAAAGAAATCCTGTTCCACCTGACTACAACCTTCCCAGCCTCTACCCCACCCTGTGCCTTTCATGAGCTCATGCATGGCTTAGCAGTGCACCATGGGAGGCCAGTATTGTTGTAGGTGGCATTCTCAGGCAACCTTGTATTCAAGGACAAATGCCACCTCAATTTACGAGATGTCAGCAAAGAAGGGACCATATGACATGCAGCAGACATACCTCTATGCATTCATTCACAGGTGTATCTGAATGCTGTCTAATATCTACAAAAGGTCCAGAGGGAAATCTTATACATCACCAGTGTATTGTGTTAATAACAATAATAAATAACTCCTCCGGTTCTGAAAATTGAAGCCAATTCTGGAGCGTCTTAAACCTGCATTCCCTCTATCAGTGAGCGACTCTTCTGGTTGCAAATAGAAGTCAGATTGAATGCAAGTCTATTACAAAATGTCCCTACTTCTCTCTTGATTTATTATCTCAGTAAACATTGTAAACATGAGTTTATGGTCTCAATCTCTAGTTTCGAGTCTTCTTCTATCCAGCATGATGTTCATTTAGTAAATGATGGTCCATTGAGAGTCAAAAAGACCATAAAGCAGGGGATGCTTTAGGGCGTGGCTACCTTTTGACAGGTCGTCACCACAACCTCGCTACAACAGTATCCATGCAATTAGCTACTAAGATTACTTTAACACTTAGCTGTTAAGTTTAACAGCTTCTCATCAGAATCCAGATGGATCCAGATCCAGTAAGGTTGTGTCCAGGGTGACGTTCTGCTGCCGCAGTCCAAATATGGTCACTTTCACTCACTGGTTGCAAAAATGCCGTCCTTCACAAACCAATTCTGCGGCATCACCAGGTTTCTTTTCGGTTGCTATAACCCTCTTTTCATTGCAATTATTTTAAATTAAAGCACAAGTAAAATATGCTTGAATGATAGGACATCCGGCCTGATTTGTTAGCAAATGTGATTGTTCAGCAAGCCATACTCACTGTTGCTATGCCTGTCAAGGGTTATTTTCTCGAGGTCTTGGAACATGATTCAGTGTGCTGACTCGCTGAATTCCGAGTTAGGCTGTTTTCAGACTGTACAGGTCCGTCATGACGCTTTGTACTGGAACTGTGATAACTGTGGAACTTTGGTTACTACTCATTAGTAGTTTTTAAATAATAATATTACTAATAGCATAACAGTATACATGTGGGTTCATGTGACTGTGAAGAAACAAAGATGATCATTATTACATTTACTTTTAAAACAACACATATTTAAAATATGTATGTGTATGCAATAGGGGTGTAACGGTACACTGAAGTCACGGTTCGGTACATACCTTGGTTCAGACATCACGTTCGGTACGAGTTCAGTGCAATGGAGGAGACAGAAAAAAAAACACAAATGCAGAAGGCAATTCTTTTTTATTGTGCTTGTCTCAGGTTGTACCACCTAGTGTCATACAGTCTCTCTCCTGAGTGTGTTGCAACAGCCTGAACTGTGTAATCTAAGATGTAAACATTAGCCAGGAGGCAGAGCTCTGAATCCATTGAGAACGGCTCAGCGTGCTGTAGTACAGGCCCTTATGTGGCGCTGTTTCTGCTACAAAAAAACACCAAAAAAGCAGAAGAAGAGACGGAGCTTGACCGGATGTTTGCCGTTGCAATGGCAACACGTGAAAGCTATGGCTACTATCAACCCGGCCACCCGATCAATAAATATCCATACGATGACAATTTGGCCCGTATAAATAAAACCAACAATAATCATCAACAGCCGTCACCCTAAGGACCTTAACGAGGCGTTGTCACACGCGATGGATTAATTAGAAAAACAAATGCGTTGGTTGTTTGTTAGCATCGTAAAAAAGTATCAATTCTGCAACTTTTTTCCCAGAATATTGCCCCCCTCTCTCGGCTCCAGTTTTTTCATACAGTGGCCTTGATACACCATCGTACAGACAAGCAGAATATCTGCTGCAGCACTTTCACGAGCACGTAGGCCGTCGTTGTTGTTGTCATGAGACATCGCAGGGAAGAAGTCAGGCTCGAGGGCCGAGGAGCGTGGCAATGACATTTTTTCCATCTACATGAAAATGAACACCAAACGGAGGGGTGCCATTTTTTTCTTTTTCACCCACGGACCTGGTTTCAAAAAAGTGCGTTTTCAGGCCTCGAAAATGCTGGATTTGTATGGACTGTCATGACTGTGGGTTTTGTCGTTTTGGTTTCTGGGGTTTTTGTAGTCATTCTGTCTTGTCTTGTCACTTGTTTTTCTTGTCTTGTCCATGTCATGACTGTGGGTTTTTGTAGTGTTGGTTTCCTGTTTTATTTTGTAGTCCTCTTGTCTTGTACTTCCTGGTCCTTGTTGTTTCTGCTATCTTGACTTGTCCACCCTCTCGTATTGATTACCCTACCTGCCCTAATGTGTTTCACCTGTCCCTCGTCAGCTCCCTGCCTCCCTGTGTATTTAGTCAGTGTCTTCCCTTCACTCCTGGTCCGGTCATTGTATCCGTCTGCCTCTGTCCACGTCAGTTCATGTTCATGTTCCTGCTTATGTTCCTGCCCGTTTCAAGTCCCTTTCTGTTTGATTTGAACTTTGCCTTTTTCTTTGCACTTTGTCCTGCCTTTTGTTGCTACTTTGCCTTGCTTTTTTGCTACTTTGCTTTTTGTCCCTTTTGACTGTTTTTGTACCTGACTCCCTGCATTTGGTATTCAGCTCAAATAAAGCTCACTTTTTGTTTATACCTACCTCGCCCCCATGTCCGATTAACTGCATTTGGGTCCTCCTCCCATTCCCATAGTTTTCCCTTTTTTACCCTCCAGTGACATGTACAGCCGGCCGAAACTCACAAGACTTGTGTGTTTACCCACAGAAAACTTTTCCGTGTGGACGGCCTCTAACAGTAGTTCCATAATTAATTTGCGCGCCAGTTTTATTTATTTTTATACCGTGTAAATCCACGCACCGAACCGTGACCCCCGTACCATTTTGGTTCAATACGAATACATGTATTGTTACACCCCTAGTATGCAAATATATTTTGGAATGGGTAGCTCTCTAAAGAGCTTTTGAGGTGTGTAGGCCGACATCATTTATGCTCTGGGCTGCCATGGCACTGCACCCTCTCCATTGAAATAGGGACAGTAGGCCTCCCTCATCTGGATGGCTTGTCAGGTGGCATTGTTGGAGCCCATCCTTGGCGCAGCATGAAGGGCCTCCAGAGCAGTTGATGGCTCAATGTCTGGTTCGGCTCGGTGTCTTCTCCACCTCTGCTGCTTCTTCGCCTGGAGGAAGTTGTGCAGCATGTAGGTGGCCTTGACACACACCTCTGTAACCTCTGGTGACAATCACACAGCGGTCCATGTGCCACCGAGTAGACAGGATGCCAAAGGAACACGCAACTACCAGCTGTGTCCATCTGACGTGATAGTTTAATACCCGCTTCTCTGGTGGGTGATGACGTCCAAGAAAAGGCAGTAGCAGGTTGGTCATCAGTGGGAAACTCTCTTCCCTCACAAAAAGAAGTGGGTCCCGCTGCTCTGCTCCTGAGATGGCAAAATTGGATGGATGTAGAGGGATGTGAAGGATGCCGTCACGGAGGCCTTCTCCAAACGAGGTGTTTTGGAGGCTGCCACTGTCGTTCGTCCTGGCGTAGCCCCCAACAACCATGGTGCAGAAGAGATAGGAGGCGAGGAGGACCAAGGAGTAGGTGCCCTTGTAGTTGTAAAACAGCAAGCTGGAATTTGATGGAGCCTTGATGACCACATGCTTCCCATCAATGGCACCGATGCAGTTGGGGAAATAACACCGCCACTGGAACTGCTCGGCCATGATCCTCCAGTCCTCCATCGTGGGAACTGGCATGGTCTCCTCCACCAAAGCTGTCCAGATGGCACTGGAAACCTCTGTCACTTTGCCACAAACAGTTGATGTCCCCACACGGTAGCTCAGGGGTCTCAAACTCGCGGCCCCCTAAAATGTGTTTCCATACAACTTCTTAAAATGAATTTTGGATTGTGTGAACACACATTTTGATCCCTCAGCTGGGCAGACGGTATCCTTTTAATAGGAAAACCTCATTATATTAATGCCCAGAAAACAAGATAATCAAAATAAAAAGATTATTTTGCCACATTTCTTTTCGCAATGATGCTCTTGTTTTGTCATTTGTTATAAATCCAGTGCACCCCTTTCCATTACAACGCTGCGCTTTCGCCCTTCCCTAAAAGCCCAAACTCCGTCTCAGCCAGAACCAAGATGACTTCAGACTTGTGATGTGAGTCGTACCGGAGACGAACCGGACCGGTACTTTTATCAAATCAAATCAAATCAATTTATTTGTAAAGCACATTTAAAAACAACCAAAGTTGACCAAAGTGCTGTACAGTTCAGTGAACACAAAATTACAAACAAAAATGACACACACATTGAGACCACACTTGAGACCATCAGGGACATTTAAAGGCCTGGGCAAACAAAAAGGTTTTTAGATTTGCCTTAAAGGCAGCTGCAGAGGAGGAGCACCTAATTGAAGTGGGTAGGCTGTTCCATAGTCTTGGGGCTGGAATGGCAAAGGCACGATCGCCCTTTCCTCGTAGCCTAGACCGGGGAACGGTCAGGAGCTGTTGATTCGAGGATCTAAGAATCCTTGGGTTGGAAAGGGGGGAGAGTAGGTCACAAATTTATTGGGGGGCCAGGCCATGTAGTGCTTGAAAAACAAATAAAAGAACTTTAAACTCTGTCCTGTACTTGATGGGGAGCCAATGAAGGGATGCTAGTATGGGTGTTATGTGTTCTTGCCTCCTAGTTCCTGTTATCAATCTGGCAGCAGAATTCTGAACCAACTGTAAGCGGGATAGTGATGACTGGCTAATACCTAAATAAAGTGAGTTGCAATAGTCCAGCCTAGAGGTAATCAAGGCGTTGGTAACTGTATTAAGGTCAGAGAGGGAGAGAATTGATTTAAGTTTTGCAATGTTTCGTAGTTGGAAAAAACAAGTTTTCACCACAGAGTTTATTTGTTTGTCAAATTTTAAATCTTGATCGAAGATCACCCCAAGATTTCTGGCATGGGTATGAAGATTGGGCGCCAGGGGACCTAAGTGATTTATTATACCAATGGAGGAGTTTGGGGGGCCAAAAAAGACCACTTCTGTCTTCCCATCATTTAGTTGGAGATAGTTATTTGCCAACCATAGTTTGACGTCTTGGAGGCAGTCAAGAATGGACTCCAAGGTGGAGTTGTTGCTATGACCAGGTTCGAGTGGAAGATATAACTGTGTATCATCGGCGTAGCAATGATATGCGACATTGTGCTTTTGGAGAATGGAGCCTAAAGGGAGCAGGTATAGGGCGAATAGGATGGGGCCTAGGATGGAACCCTGGGGTACGCCGCATGTGATTGGAGCAGATGAAGAGTAAAGATTACCGATGTTAACAGAAAAGGATCTGTTAGAAAGGTAGGAGGCAAACCACTGGAGAGCGCTGCCTTGGATACCGACCTGGTGCTCAAGCCGGTTCAGCAAGAGGGAGTGGTCAACAGTGTCGAAGGCAGAATTGAGATCTAAGAGTATTAATAAGGCGGGTTTACCAGAGTCGAGGGAGAGCAGTAGGTCGTTCGTGACTTTTAGCAGTGCTGACTCTGTACTATGCCGTGCCCTGAAACCTGACTGAAATGTGTCCATGATGTTGTTTTTATCTAAGAAGGACAGAAGCTGGGAGTAAACAATTTTTTCCATGACCTTGGATAGAAACGGGAGTTTTGAGATTGGTCGAAAATTATTTAGAACAGCAGGATCTAGGTTTGGTTTTTTGATAATTGGCTGAACAACTGCGTGTTTGAAACATGATGGAACAGAACCATTAGCCAGGCTACTATTGAGGAGGAGTGACACTGTGGGACCTAGAGTGTTAAAAGCTTCCCTCAGCAGTTGGGTGGGAACAATGTCTGTGGTACAGGTAGTCGGCCTAGTATGGGAGACAGTGTCGACAATCTGAGAGAGGGACACAGGCTCAAACCTGGTGAGAACAGCAGGGCAAGGCAGGAAGGAGGAAGGGTCAAAAGTTGAAGGTGAGATTTCAGATCGGATGTTCTCAATTTTATTTATGAAGAAATGTAGAAAGTCTTCACAACTAACAGTGGAAGGGGCAGGGCAGGGGCTAGCAGTAGGATTTAGAATAGTGTTCATTGCTTTGAATAATGATTTTGAGGAGTGGGAGTTTCTGGAGATGATGTTGGCAAAGTATGTAGCCCTTGCTGCCTTAACAGCTTGCTGGTATGTGTCAAGACAGCCCCTCATGATGTCATACGAGACTTGTAACCTGTCACTTTTCCACCTTCTTTCGGCTTTCCTACATGACTGTCTCAGTGCGCGGGTGTTGGCATTAAGCCAGGGCTGGGTTTTAGTTTTAGGTTTCCTAGGCTTGAAGGGGGCAACAGAGTCTAGAATAAGAGCACACGTAGAGTTGAACTGGGTTAAAAGCTCTTCAATATTGATATAAGGGGAACAAGCCTGGACACTCTGGAATAAGGATGAGGCTGCAAAGGCCTCAGAAAATTTCCTAGCTGAAGAGGTGTTTATTGTGCGAGAGTATGAGACAGATGACTGAGGTTTGGGAATAGAATGAAGCAGGGTGGAGAATCTAATGCACAGGTGGTCTGAGATCCCCATGTTTTCCACAGTCAGAGAGGGAATATTCAGACCAAGTGTGAACACTAGGTCTAGCGTGTGACCGTGATTATGGGTTGGGCCAGAGACAAACTGTACAAAATTGAGGGAATCCATAATGGCGAGGAATTCAGTGGCTTTACTATTGGATTTAACATCGATGTGAAAGTTAAAATCACCGGAGATCAGAATTTTGTCATAGTTCATCACAATTGAGGTCAGAAACTCAGGAAACTCAGTGAGAAAAGTAGCCTCTGGCCTGGGGGGTCGATACACCACTACAAAGAGGGCTGGGCTTGGGCCATCATATTTAAGCATTAGGACCTCAAAACTGGAGTAATTATCAGTGCTAATAAGAGTACACTTGTGGGACTTTCTATAGACAGCAGCTAGACCTCCCCCACGGCCGCAAAGCCGAGGGGAGCTATAAAAATTATATTGAGGGGGACACATTTCCAGAAGCTGACTGTGTTCACCAGGCTTCAACCAGGTCTCTGTCAGAAACAGGAAGTCTAGCTGGGAGGATGAAATGAGATCATTAAGAATGAAAGTCTTGTTTGAGAGAGACCTTATGTTTAGCAGGGCCAGGTTACACAGGATACCAAGTGGTGACGGAGCAGTGGCACTATATTTAATATAGGAGATATTATTAATATTTGCAGCTTTAAGAACACCATATGCGTGATAGGGTCTGGCTGTGATAATTGTTTGAATTGGTACTGCAGCAGTGGGAGAGGTTAGTGACGGCTGGGGCGGTGTTACCCATAGAGGTGCCGGGGGGAACTGTCGTAGTGGTGGTAGAGGAAGAGGCTACGGAGGTGTGTCGCGTACACAGTCAATCAGTGAATGTTGTGGACTGGACTTTATAATATAAATGCCGCTGTGTCTCCGTCCAAAATCCGCTCCGCTTGCAATCACTGATGCAGGCCGAGTGTTTACTAGAAATATGTGCAGACGGACTGTCAGTAAAGTTTCAGTCATGTTCTCTGTGTTCTTCTCTATTGTGATGACTTGAGATGGCGCTCCTTGAAAACAACATCAAGCCATGCGTGTGTCATATTACGACGTGATGATGTATATGTATAACAGGCAGTTCTTGGTAAATGAAGAGTTAATGGTTGCTATTTAAAAGCCATGCCCAGATGGTTTTAACTTGTGTTCTTAGAATTTGTTAAAAAAAACCTGTAACAATACAAAGGTAAAATGTACCCCCCCCCCGGGGAGCATACGTCAGTCCGACGGCCCAAAAGTCCGACCGCCCATCTCTCCGACTACCCATTAATCCGACTTTTCTAGGCCCATTGGTCCGACTGCCCATTGCTCCGACCAAAATAATCTCTGTATTCCGACCAGGGTTTAATCCGACCATCCAGAATTCCGACTTTGGACCGAACCGGCTCTGGGTCAGTTTGGAAAGGCTCGAGGCGAAGGAGATTCACAGTCATGGTTTAAATGTGAAGCTCCCCACTGCGTAAAAACGCAGCGCAGCCAGGAGCTGCACCTCAGGGCTGAGGGCAAAGTTGCAGCGGGTTGCTCTCTGGATGTGTGGAGACAACAGAGTGATCAGCCGTTGGATCTCCGCACGGGCCAGCCGGTACTTTGCCTCACCAGCCCGGTCTGACAGCACGTCCAGTGGGGAGAAGTGCTGATGCACGTATGCATTTATGGAAACCGTCTGGCTTCGCGCACGGCGACGCTGTTGGTTCGCCGCGAGAATGTGCTGTATTGCAGCCATGGACTTTGGCTTTTTCTTTACTTTGTTTTTTTATGTGTAGTACTATAAACTCATATATGCAGATGTGTGTGGAAAACTTAAACCTGTAATTCAATGAAACGTTTTTTTTTTTTTTTTTTTTAGCGCATTACAACATTGAGAATTGTTTGTTCTTGTGGTTAATTGTAATATCCATTACTAGTATGATCATGTTTTTGTTTAAAATAGGGTCTGTGAATATCATTTCCTCATTTATTGATGCAGTCATTTGGGTACTTAATGATCAGTAAAACAAAATGCCTCGAGTCCATATTTATGTTTCTTCAGTACCTATGGCTGATGGTTTGACTAATTTTAAATAAAATATTGCCCACCCCTGTGTTATTACAGTAACACTGGTGCACGTTGTGCGCAAATGATGCGCTGAGGTCCGGGTTGTTAGCGGAGCTGTCCATGGTGCTGATCGGCCTCCATGACGATGCGTCGCACAACAGGGCCAGGCTGCCTGGTGGAGGTGAAGAAGGCTAGCGAGGAGCTGGAGATAAACATGCGGGGATGGGTTATCATGATGAAACAAATGTACGCCACCGTGAGTGACAGCAGAGATGAGGAGTTTGCCGCGAGTGCTGGTTGGATAAATCGTTTCCTCCGCCGCAACAACTTCACTTGCAGAAGACGAACAACTATTGACCAGAAGGATGCCAGAGAATTCACCGAGAAGCTGGAGAAGTTTGTGACATTTTCATCCCGGATTTTTGAGAGGAAGGAATTAAACGCCTGGTCCAAATAAACGCCTGGTCTGTTAAGTGATTGAAACAAATAAACGCCCCGGCTATTATTTGGTATTTTACGGTATGCATTAGTGTGTTTTACTATTGTGCATTTCCTTTTGCTGCAATAAACATTTGCTTATAAATCGTGATACAATGGAAACTGGTAAAAACAAACGTGTAAAATTACAGAAAGGAGTGTCAGGCTGGGAAGTGAAGTTTTGCTCAGAGGGAGAGAGAGCGGGAGACTGTTACTGAGTTTTATATGTTAACATCTGATTTGTCAGTGATTTATGATGCTGTGGTTTTAAGGAAATTATATAACAACCTCTGAGACCCATTGTAGCGTATACGCTACAAATAATCATGTTTTCTTTAGAGCGTCACAACTCCGTAATGGTTTACGCTAGAAAGATGCGGGTTATTTCCTCTTAAACTAGAGAAACGGGGCTAAACAACGGTGCCCTGCTTGCCCATGTGAGCGATTTATTTCTGACAACAAAACGAATGCGTAAAGTTGTAAAGATGTGACTAGATGTCTCCTTGTTTCCGCGGCGCATTTCTCCGTTGTGTTTATGTATATCGATCATTGTTTTTATCCGCCATCTAGCCAAAGTCCATGGCTGCAATACAGCACATTCTCGCGGCGAACCAACAGCGTCGCCGTGCGCGAAGCCAGACGGTTTCCATAAATGCATACGTGCATCAGCACTTCTCCCCACTGGACGTGCTGTCAGACCGGGCTGGTGAGGCAAAGTACCGGCTGGCCCGTGCGGAGATCCAACGGCTGATCACTCTGTTGTCTCCACACATCCAGAGAGCAACCCGCTGCAACTTTGCCCTCAGCCCTGAGGTGCAGCTCCTGGCTGCGCTGCGTTTTTACGCAGTGGGGAGCTTCCTGGAGGTGGTGGGGGACGGAACCGGCCTCAGCAAGGCATCGGTGTCACGGAGTGTGGCAGCTGTGACACCGATTCTCCTGCGTCGTGCCCGGACCCACATAAAGATGCCCACCACACGAGACGAGGTCCGCTAGGTCCACCAAGGGTTCCACGCAGTGGCTGGGATCCCCCCGGGTGATCGGTGTGAATGAGACTCCTCCGAATCCAATCAACGACTATTCGGGGTCACCTCTAGTGTTAACAAAAGTCAAAACTAACGGAACAGCCTACCCAGCACCCCTCAAAACAAACTCCAGTATATGGTTATTGTCCCCAGCACTTTTCAAAATAAACTGACGCCCTACTTCTGCAGCCGTCTTGTCTGTGGATTTCACTGAACAAAATGTCATGCAGAGATTATAATTTAATTTTTTTTAACTTTAGTTTCTTTTGGATTTTTGTGCGTATGGAGCCGTTTTGGTCCGTGTTTGTAAGTCTTTTTTTTCCTGGATAAAAGTTTCTAAAGTTGCAACAGTGTGTGATTGAAATCCACCACGGTCTGCTTCCCGTTCAAGGCATCTCCTCCTTCGGATGCCGAGACTTTGTGTTTATTAATTAAGCTTTCACTGACTGTATCACATCTGTGCACATGTCTTAAAAAATAAAAGGAACAGGAGCAGGACCCACGCACTTTTGACTACACTGTGGCGCCGTCAAAATACAAGTTGATATCTCAGTCTATCCTGCTTCTGGGCCGGATTAGTCGGTCTAATACACTGTCGTAATTACTGGGAGTCGTAACACCGGGCATACTTAGGTCGGGGAAATGGGAGGTCGGACTAATGGACAAAAAAATATAGAAATGTATGGTCGGAGAAATGGGAAGTCGAAATTTTGGGTAGTCGGATAAATAGAGAGTCGGACTAATGGACGTAAAAATTAAGAAATGTATGGTCGGAGAAATGGGAAGTCGGACAAATGGGAAGTCGGACAAATGGGAAGTCGGACAGACGCCATGCGCCCCCCCCCCCCCCTCGTTTTCATGGCATTCGGGTGCATGAAGTGAGATTTTCTAGCTCAGATTTCAGTCACAGGGTTTGTACATCTTGTCACATCTCAGCATGTGTGCAGTTGGTAAAATGTCTCTCAGTTGCATCAGTACTCTTTGTGGGGAATGTGTGTCTACAAAGCCGATGGACACGATGACAAAATTCTCAGATCCGCTAAGAATTCGCAGCACAATGAAATAATGACATAAAAAATATTTTTTTCTAAAGATTGTTACATAAAAGTAAAGTCTGCTAAAGGCTGCCTGTGTCTGCAGGGATGTGGCAGATAATAAATCCATTAAACTGACTTTACTTTTTAATAAAACTTTTCTGTAGGCAGTCATATATAATCGCTTGAGTGCATATTGTTAAAACTAAACAGATTGGGTTTCATATCGCTGGTAGTTTGTGCTGTGATGTTGGATATATCTGGCAGAACATTAGACTGGTTTTCATTTCATTTCTGTCGTTTTACTGTCTCGGTGGGAGTGATGTTTAACATTATACCAGGTTGTGTGGCTATTGTAAGTGGTAGTTCACTCAGCTGGCCAAACCATGTAACGAAACCACGCTGACGATGGTGTCTGCTCTGCAGTGCCAGTCAGATCTTGAAAGTCAGGAGGAATAACCAGAACCACATTCGCAGCCAAGACTGGAGCAGCATGTTCCACAGTAGGTTTTTTCCGGACCCGCAGGCCGGCCTACATCAGTCTCAGGGGCTTAGCTGGCTGGGTAGCTGGGTGGGTGGGTGAATGACTCCCCATTGTTGAAAAAGGCATGCATGAGTGTTGAGCAATGGCTGCAGAGGAAGGCTAAATCTGTTTCCTTGCTCAAGGACTGTAAATATATAATAATAATAATGATAATAATAATAATAATAATAATAATAATAATAATAATAATAATAATAATAATAATACATTTATTTTGTATAGCGCTTTTCAAAGGATCTCAAAGACACTTTACATATACAGTTAAAAATCAATACATTTAAAACAAGTACTATTAAAAACAGGCAGGCTACAAGTGAGTGCATTACAACAAGCAGGCTATTCTTAAAGTGATGGTTCGGAGTGAAATGGACCCTAGGTAATTTCCACCAAGACATCCAGCCAAACACCCCCTCGGAAGCATTTTTAGCGATGGTCAGCAGTGGTCAAGATAGGGTGATCAGCCGAACGGCTTCGTAATAGCGCGATGGAACATACAGTATATCTCGTAAATTTCCCCACTAATAATGCATGGAATGTTACCAAACTTCTGCAGTAGTACACATAGGGTCTGTACTCACAAAACGAGGCATTTTAAAGTTTAAAGTACACCAGGAGTTTATTTAAAAGAACACTTGCCTGAAAGCTTCTACTGCTAAAGCTACGCTGTTTGCGTAGACGGCACGTCGGTGTTTACACAGCTTCTTCTTCGTTGGTGTTTAATGGCAGTCGGCGTATACGGATACGTTCACAGAAACGGCTGGGTGATTGATGTGTTGTTGAAATGTGAGGTTGCTGTCGAAAATGACTCCAAGGTTGCGCAGGTGTAGGGACGGGGACAGAGTGGAGTTGTCGACGGAGAGAGTGAAGTTGTGGATGTTTTTGATGAGGGATTTGGGGCCGATGATTATCATGTCTGTTTTGTCACAGTTGAGTTGAAGGAAGTTGTTTTGCATCCAGGTTTTTAATTCAGTGAGGCAGGTGGTCAGAGTGGAGCAGGTGGCTGTGGTGATGGATTTGGTGGAGATGTAGATCTGGACGTCGTCAGCGTAGCAGTGGAAGTGGAGACCATGTTTGCGAATAATGTTGCAGAGGGGGAGGATGTAGAGGATGAAGAGAAGAGGACCAAGCACCGAACCTTGGCGGACGCCTTGGGACAGAGGAGCAATGGAGGAAGTGCAGCTATAATCACACCGATACCATTTAGATTTACAAAGCTGTTTGCACAAAAGACCCAAATCTATCCTGTTTTATCCCCAAAGAGAGGCTGTATCTAGACAAGACTAAATATTACAACTAGCTCTACTCACAAAATGCCTAAACCCAGTATCTACAATTAGACTTACCAACAAGATACAAAGCAGCTACCTTCCTTTCTTCAGACTTAGGCTGTGTTCGAAATGCCATACTAACGTCCTACTAGTACTAAATTGTGATGTAAATTTTAGTATGTAGTGCGTCTATATACAATAGTACGTGGATTTGTGTTCGCGACAAATTGTGACTTCTCAAAAGTTTTGGACAATGGTGGACGATTGCAGCGATCCTGGGGTCAGCAGACACAAACCGCATACAAATGTAAGTATACTGTCACACAGGGGCGTCACTAGGTTTTAAGGACAGGGGGGGCTTAGCCCCCAGGAGATGCACAGAATGTGAGCGAATGTTTAATTTCACAAACAGCTAACAAAAATGAGAAATTGCACGTTTTGGACAGATTTAACAGAGATACTTTACTGTGTAAATGTTTTAGGTCACCATTACATTTTTAACACAGTACAACAACAAACACAGGAAGTACTGTGTAGCGGGTTTGACTAGATTTAATGTTGGGGTGCCAGTCAGAGTCAAGTCTGACAAATAAAACAGAACAAAAATAGTTTAGTTAACCCACACAAAATAATAATCAGGCAGGTCAAACACAGCAATCAACCACAAAAGCCATCAACCAACCCAGCAATGTGATTTCCCAAAATATGCATTTTCACAATTATTGTCCACAGTGCAAAAAGGAAGAAGAATGGATGCAGCGTGAGTACGCCTCAGTCTGTCTGTTAATCCCAGTTCAGTCCATTTGGGAAAAAAACGTTCCAGTATTCTACAAGACCACAGTTCAGTCCAGCACATGCGCCACCACAAAACAACAACTCAAAACTCCGCTCCGGGTTTTACCGCGGGCTCCAACACAAAATAAGGAAATAAACTCAAAATAACCAGCGTCTCTCGTCGCGGTGTAGCAAAACAACATACACAAAACAAAAATGCCACCGGGTACTCACGGTACCGAAGTTTTTCTTTTTTTTTAGTTAGTCAGTCAGTCAGAGTCGGACTTTGCTCCACGGGAACCGGCATCTCCCGACTCCTGAGACAGCTGATCGGACAGGGAAATAACATCCACCAGGCAATCGCAATCGCGCCGACGGAACTCCCGCGACGAGGATTTCAGACACAAGGCGGCTATATCGCGGACTTCAAAACGCGCTTAATGCCGCTGTCACACTTCTCCTTCACGGACTCTCCTTGTCACTCTTCTTCTTTCACCGGTGACTTGCACTCATTTTACATTCATTCAAAACTGCGCGGGGATCGGTGGATTATTTCCATTGGAGTAGGAGATGAATGTGGGTGGATGACGGAGAAAGCCATGAATGGAGGTGTGTTTTAATGGATTGGTGTGTAGCAATAGGGGGCGGGCGCTACAACTGTATGTTTACAGTAGTGTTGTCACGATACCAACATTTTGGTACCGGTACCGGTACCAACATGTGTTTCGGTACTTTTCGATACTTTTCTATACTTTTTCAAATAAAAGTGAACGTAAAAAACGTCATTACTGACTTTATTTTAATAGAAAATCTTAGAACAATAACATATTAATCAGCAAATAAAATAAAATACCACAAAGACAAGCTTTTCTAATGCACACAATTTTAAAAATGTGAAAATATAAATACAATAATATAATATAAAATATAATAATATAAATAAACCAGCTCTATTTTTTTTCTTCCAGAGCTACTTTTGTTAAGAGTGAAGGGCGGTGGCGCTTGCTTTTAGCACTGAATGTGGTTTTTTTTCATGAGTTTAAATGACCTGTCGTTCCCTGAGCTCAGTGTGCAGGTCTGGGTGCTTGTCCTTTAAGTCGGAGGTGTTTCCGCCGTTAGCTAGCATGTTTTTAAACACCGTTTACACAGTGGTGCATCGGCGTTAACTGCCTCGCTTTGCGCATTTGTTTTTAGCTAAAGTACGGCTATATCGCACTTCGCGGCGCTGGTTTGTCCACAAGTTGCGGCGTGGTGACGGGTGCAGCAGCCATTCTCCTCTCCGTACTCCTCTCTCTCTCTCTCTCTCTCTCTCTCTCTCTCTCTCCCTCTCTCTCCAACGTCTCTCTCTCTCCAAGCTTTGCTCCGTTTGTTGCTCCAGTCCACGCTGCTTGCTAACTTGCTAACTGTTTCCTCCGGCTTGCTTGCTTTTTCTTTTTATCTCCCCAAGCTGCGGCTCGCTCCTCGTCCTCTCAGCTGTAGTTACAACGCGGTGACATCACGCGGCGATTTCGCCGCGCTGTTGCGGGCGCTGCCGGCGGCGCTGCAAGTACCGGTCCCGTCCAAATGCAATATAGTACCGTTTTAAATGCCTCATTACCCCTGTACCAAATTAGTACCGGTATACCGTGCAACCCTAGTTTACAGCATTAACAACAACAAAAAAAGAAAAAAATCCACAGTTACAGTGCCGTATTTAACCAATGCTTCTTATTCATTAAGATGTGCTCAGCTCTTGTTTCACTGTGTGCATCCATGCGTAAAGTGAGAAACACAACTGATAATCCAGAAGGAAGTCACCCCATAAAATTCCAAGACTGCCTGCATCACAAATGACTCTATCCTGTGAAATCCTTTAGACTCACCTTTCCAGTAGAGGTTTCTCCCCTCTCACTCTCTCTGCTCCTCTGCCCTGACACCTACCCCCTAATAGGGGTGGTGGAGTGATTATTATTAGTGTAGTATTATTATTATTATTATTATTATTATTATTACCGTATTATCATCATCATTATTATTGTCATTATTATTATTATTATTATCCACATAATCATACATGAATGAGCTGTTTCACGGTGTGCATCTGATGCTGGAGCTGATGCTCCAGAAGGAAGTCACCCCAAAGATAATATGAAGAGTGCACACCTAACTCTATAAACAACCAGGACCTTCACATTGCATTTCGGACTAACTAGCTAGCACCTGTAGCAGAGTTCTTTTTGAGCTGAAATGTAACTTTTGACGGCAAAACAACAAAGGTAAGAAAGAGATATAGAGATATGAGATATGGCTGAGATATACAGCACGCATCTCATGCTGCCTCCTGTACAGGGGGCTCTCAGCTACAGAGTGTGCAAGCCAGGTTTTTATTTGTCAAACAGGGAGCATTTGGCAATTACGTGGGACTTTCTGCTGTTAGCTGGGGGGCTGCAGCTAACTTATTGTTACTATCAGCAGTGATGAATACTAACTCTCTTGAAAAAATTTAGTATATCCATTCTTGTTCACGTTCTTCTCCTAATGCTGCTCTAGTCGGTTCTGTGTGCTCCGCTCCCGGTACACACACTGCAGGTACCCAGGTACCGAGTGCAACCTAGGTTGCAGGGAAAACGTGGACTGGTTTCAGTGAAGTGGGCGTGCTCTATATGAACAAGTGGAATGGACTGGATAACGACGCACTGACTCTGACTCTCTACCGCTTCCACTATGAAGTGAAGGGAAACTAAGATTTATGATCACATTTAAGTTAATAATAACTGGTTTATTTATTTAAACTCATATTCTAGCCACATTATATTGAATTTGTCTGCACTTTTTTGTAAAAAAAAAGCCCCCCTAAAATAGGCCTAATGACGCCACTGCTGTCACACAATTTTTATGTTTTCAGCTGACTTTTAAATTGTATTGATAATGAACGTTACTTCATTGTTGTTGGAATTGTACGTTAACGTTATTAATCGAAGGTCCTGCTAGCCGGCTAGCCTACTGATGGTTATTTACCATAGAGGTTAGCGAGCTTAAAGGGGCCCTATTATGCTATTTTTCAAAAAGTTTATATACCAGGGGCCTTATTTATAAAACTGTGCGTAGGATCCTTACTAAAAGTGTACGTACGCCCAAAAGCCAAAGTTTGCGTGTGCCAAAAAAAATTCAGATTTATAAAACTGCGCACGCAAGCTGTACGCAATGTTCCCTTTATAAATCACAAATCACCTACAAGTGTGCGTACCTGAATCCCACCCTGCACAGCAAAATCTGTAGTGTTGTTTTTTCAGTGTTAATAATTTTGAGTTGGTGGGTGTTGATTTTGGTGTTGTTTTAACACTTGTAGTGATAAAAAAAGCTCTGTGAGCGTTGTCAATTAAGTGAGTTAATTGTTTACACCTGTGACTGAGTTACATTCACTCCTGGCGGAGTTGATCACAACATCCGGTTTGGACGTGCGCAGCGCGCCTTTTTCACTGGACGTCGGTTGGAGAACTGAGAAGACGGAAAAGACGGAAAAGAAAAAACTTGTTTGGATTATGGCTTAAAGAAGGTAAGAACCGAATATATTTATGTCTACAGGATGGTAATCGCTGTATGAAGTCCTGATAATGACATATCATGGGGTGTAAAGCAACTGAATTGTCATTGAAACTGGTTGAGGCAGGCTATTAATTAAATTCACGTGTGCTGGCAGCAAGTGACAAAGTTATCCAGTGGTAACTTGTTTATCCGGCCAAATATCAAGTGCTAAGCTAAACTAAATGTTTTTAAATGTGTTAAGATGACTTGAGGTCGATTAACTAACGTTAAGGTGAGTGTTTTATCAAAGGTAAAACTGCGCAACATTGTGGGGGAGGGGTGGTGGCGTCGTCGTGGTTTTGTTTAATCAGGCCCTGACATCACTCACTCGGCTATCGCTCAACACAAACACACAACTAAGTTACACATTATTATTCCCTGCTCTGCAGCTTGAAGCCTGGTTCATCACCCTGCTCTGCAGCCTGCGGCCTGTTCCATCCACCCTGCTCTGCAGCCTGCGGCCTGCTCCATCCACCCTGCTCTGCGATACACCGCTTCCTTGCACGTCGTATTTCTTTCTTGGGACTAGACTCTGTGCAGGTACTATGCATTCTTTTTTCACGGTCCTCATCGCTACTGTGACTCTCTTGGACTTTGGGTTAACCAGCCACCATGGGGAGTGCACATCAGCTATTGTGCTTTCTCCTCCAATTATTCCAAACCCTGAAACCAATAATTTGCTTAGTGAACGAAGTGAACAAGTGCTGATTCATTTTTATATGGATTCTTTTATCTTTGCACAATGGTTATGTCTTGTTTGCACCTCTGTCTTAGAATCAAACTTCATATTGTCTGATAATTCTCTTGTCATGTTGCATGCTAGACTACACTCCAAAACAGAAACACCTAGCAACCTTGAAATTACTAGGAAAAGATTTCTGTTGTTTATTTTACTTTTGATCTCTGGTATTCAGCCAAACCCTGGTCCTGGTACTGCTATCTGTAACACACCTGCTGAATTTAAGGATAGAACCGGGCTAGGTGTAATCCATTTGAATATTCGTAGTCTGCCATCAAAGATTGATATGCTGCACATCTGGGCAAAATCAACTGATGCAGATGTCATTGTTCTGTCTGAAACGTGGCTTAGCAAATCTTATTCTGACAAAGCCATCTCCATCAAAGGGTATAATGTATTTAGGGCCGACCGCCCCAAGAAAGGGGGCGGGGTTGCAATTTATTGTAAATCAAAATTTAATGTAAATGTCCTGCAGTCCAAATCAATCAGTAAACAGTTTGAGTTCTTGGCCATAAATCTTGAAATTTCAAATGGGTTTTTTATTACTGTTGCGGGCTGTTATAGACCCCCATCAGCTACTGCTGAAGCACTTACTTCTCTGAATCAGCTTTTAGCTGACCTGAATTACAAGGAAATAATATTAACTGGTGATCTAAATTGGGATTGGCTAAATTCTAAATCCGATGCCTTCAAGGATTCCTGTGTTTCATTAAATCTTACACAGCTCATTGAAAGCACCACACACCCTAACTTGAAGTGTCCAGAAAAATCATCTTTAATTGACCTGTTTTTGACTAATGCTCCACACAAGTACTCTATGTCAGGTGTCTTTGCAAACAATATAAGTGACCACTGTGTGATTGCTGCAATCAGAAATGCCAAAATTCCAAAATCCAAACCTCGTATTTTGATAAAACGTAATATGAAGGCCTTTGTTGAACAGGGGTTCTTCCATGATTTATATAATTTTAACTGGGACCGTATTGAATTGATTGATGATGTAGAGACTGCATGGCAATTCTTCTCTGAGGGTTTTTCTTCCCTGCTTGATAAGCATGCTCCCTTCAGAAGATATAGGGTTAAGGGTAGGGATAATCCCTGGTTCACGCCTGATTTAGCCGATTTACTGCATCATAGAAATCTTGCCTGGGCTAAGGCCAGAAAGACTCAGTCTGAGGCTGATAAACTTATATTTAGGCAACTCAGAAATCGTTTTACCTTTCTTATCAAAAAAGCAAAGTCCAGTTTTTATCTCTCTACAATAACGAAAAATCTAAACGACCCTAAGAAATTTTGGAAAGTGATCAAATCTATCTCAGCCACTGATAATCATAGTGAACTCCCATCCTGTATTGCTAATGACGCTACCACTGTAACTGACAGGGCTACAATACTTGATTGTTTTAATAATCATTTTTCTGCCTCTGGTTTGTTATTTTCTAGGTCTTCTTCCACGATTGCTATGCCTCCCCTTAATCCTGTGTCCTCTGCCCTAGATGTTGGTAACACATCTCTAGGCCATATTTCTGCTGGTCAACCTTCCCTTGTTTTTAGGTTGTTCTCAGTGGAAGAGGTCCGTAGAGCTCTTCTCTCTCTTGACATTACTAAATCTGCAGGCCCAGATCACCTGGAACCATATTTTTTAAAGCTTGCAGCTGATTTTATTGCCAAGCCTCTTCAATATCTTTTTAACCTGTCTATCACTACGAATTGTATTCCTGAAATTTGGAAAGTTGCTTACGTCCTTCCCCTTTTGAAAGGGGGGGACCCTACTTGTTTAAATAATTATCGACCTATCTCCAAGTTGTCCATCCTGTCGAAGGTCCTTGAAGGTCTAGTAAATGACCAGTTGAAGGATTTCCTTCATACTTACAACATTCTCTCTCCATATCAATCCGGCTTCAGGAAACAACACAGCACAATTACGGCCACCCTCAAACTCACCAATGACATAATAGACTGGCTGGATCATAAGAAATTTTGCACAGCTCTTTTTGTTGACCTTTCTAAGGCCTTCGACACAGTCGATCATTCTATTCTGAAGCGACGACTGCTCGACATAGGTTTATCTGAGCAGGCCGTTGGTTGGTTTGATAATTATTTGTCTAATAGAAAACAATGTGTTCACTTTGAAGGCAGTTCATCCAATCTGCTAAATGTTTCTACCGGTGTGCCTCAGGGCTCAGTTCTGGGACCAATTTTGTTTGTTATTTATGTAAATACATTGGGCAGCAACATTCCAAATGCCAAATTTCATTTTTATGCTGATGACACGGTTATCTATTGTTGTGGCTCCACTCTTGCTGAGGCCCTTGGCAACTTACAGATTGCTTTTAACCTTGTGGAAAGTCAGCTCATTGAGCTAAGACTTGTCTTAAACGCTGTCAAAACTAAACTGATGATATTTTCTAATGGCAGGGAAGTACCTGTGTCTCCTCCCAGCATTTTGTCATTACAAGGTTGTGAGATTGAACTTCTGACCTGTTACAAGTATCTCTGCATTTTAATCGATGATCGGCTTTCTTTTAAACCACATGTAGAAAACCTGGTAAAAAAATTAAGACTGAAACTGGGATTCTTTTTCCGTCACAGATCTTGTTTTTCTTTTTCTACCAGGAAAAAGTTGGTTGCTGCCACTTTCCTCCCTGTACTTGATTATGGGGACCTCTTGTATATGTATGCCCCTGCAAACTGTCTGCGCTCTCTGGACACCGTGTATCATGGTGCCTTAAAGGAAAACACCACCGCATTTCCATACTGAACTATGTTCTGCTCTGATGTTAGACGAGGTGATACATACTTCCCTCTCCTCTGTGCGTGCACTCAATGGCTCTTGCGCGCACTCCGCAAAGCGCTAATTTGCTAGCATGTAGCTTGTCCTTAGGATCCAAAGGGGGGTGAAGTTAGAAGCGACCAAGCACTTCCACGTTGTCCCTATTTAAATACGGTTACGTGAGTAGTTACACGACCCAAGTTTGGTTACACAAAATGAAACATGCCAATTTTTCTAAGCGGATAACAAGGATAACTATATAGTATGGCGGAATAACAACTGGAAGCACTTCGACGTCGGTGCAGTAATATCATCACTCCGCTCCCCCTCTTACTTCTGTCAATAGAACCTACGTGACCTGCACGCCGCCGCCTGCACTACCTGTAGTAGTTTGTGCACAGTTGAGGAAGTATCAGGTTGTAGTAAGATAGTTTGTGAACAATCAAACATCATGGTTATAACGTGCATCGTACAGGGTTGTGAAAACAAGCAGAAGGTATATAGTCCCGTCATGTTTTGAGTGATGATATTACTGCGCCGACGTCGAAGTGCTTCCAGTTGTTATTCCGCCATACTATATAGTTATCCTTGTTATCCGCTTAGAAAAATTGGCATGTTTCATTTTGTGTAACCAAACTTGGGTCGTGTAACTACTCACGTAACCGTATTTAAATAGGGACAACGTGGAAGTGCTTGGTCGCTTCTAACTTCACCCCCCTTTGGATCCTAAGGAATATACTGGGACAAGCTACATGCTAGCAAATTAGCGCTGCGCGGAGTGCGCGCAAGAGCCATTGAGTGCACGCACAGAGGAGAGGGAGGTATGTATCACCTCGTCTAAGATCAGGGCAGAACATAGTTCAGTATGGAAATGCGGTGGTGTTTTCCTTTAAGGTTTGTCACTGGATGTAAAGCCCTCACTCACCACTGCACTTTATACGCCCGAGTTGAGTGGCCATCTCTGGCAGCACGCCGCCTTATACATTGGCATATTTTTATTTATAAAGTCATTTTGGGTCTGCTCCCCCTCTATTTATGTAATTATCTCTCCAAATCTCAAAGCAATTACCGCCTACGTTCAAATGAGTTTTATTTATTAAACGTGCCCAAAGTTAACACTGAACTTGGTAAGCACTGTTTTAAGTACGCTGCACCTGCTGCTTGGAATGAACTGCAGAAAACTCTAAAGCTAAAGGAGCTGATCAACCTTGAATCTTTGAAAACTCGTGTGAGAGAAATTGGAGCAGCTTCATACCGCACTTGTTCTTGTTTTAATGTGAATCCGAACTTTTAGTCCTGTTGCTTTTATCTTGTGTTGTATTTTATCTGTGTGTTTTGTGATTTCTGTGTCATGTATGTGTAGTAACTTTTCTGCTGCTGTCTTGGCCAGGCTTCCCTTGAAAAAGAGGCCATTGTGTCTCAATGGGACCGACCTGGTTAAATAAAGGCATTATATTCGTGTTCACACTCGCTGAAAAGCAGAGTTGGGAGTAACGCACTACTAAGTAACGCGTTACTGTAATTCCACTACTATTAGCGGTAACGAGCATGTAACGAAATATTTTTTTTAATCAAGTGACGCAATTACAATTACTGAAATTTAAATGAGTTTGACACTTGCGTTACTCTCTTTTGTGGAAAATGAACTCTTGCAGACAAGAAGACAGTGATCATCCTGTTCGGCTCCGGACCATGCATGGTCGGGAAGCACAGGGGAGGTGATTTCCTCCAAGTGTTATGTTGCATGCAGGGGCGGACTGGCCATCTGGACGTTCTGGAGAATACCAGAACGGCCGCCGGCAGCTGCGCCTGGTGATGCGGCTGCTGGTGGCATCACTACATCAATAGGCGGAGCGGCTGATTTGCGGCCGCACGTTACGCGCGCCCCCCCCCATCCATAAATAAATAAATACCAAGAAGCTTTGCTGTATCTGGAGGAGCTGCTGCCTTTATTCACAATCAAACTGCAGCATACTGTACATTAACTGCTCGGTCTACTACTGTTACCTCCATCGCTTATCCTTCCTCTCCCACTCATTCACTGTCCGCACCATGCACGCTCCCTCACTCTTGCTCGCCCGCTCACACCTGACGCACCGCCCAGAAACAGATCGGCCTGGTCAGCTGCTTCTGACCTAACGTTGCAGGACCTTCTGGTGGAACTATAATAGATCAATCGAATCAAATCAATCAGCATTAAACCACAGCATGGCCGACAGTGCGGATAAAACAAGCTTTCACACCTGGAAATATGGACATTACTTTATAATTAGTGTTAATACTGTAGGCCAATCACTTTTATTTCATTGGGCCTAATGTGGTTAAAAAGAACACTGTTAAATGACTGAGACAGTTGTTTCGTTTCAAGTTATGTACTACTGCTTGATTTGAAGGCCTGTTGATTACAATAAATAGGTCTAAAAAATTATGTTTATTGTGTTTGACTGGTCATATTTATATTTAAAAAGCAGACATAAAAGTAACTTAAAAGTAACTTTTCCTAGTAACTAATTACTTGTGATATACCGTAATTGGTACTGTAATTCAATTACTTTTAAAAGAAGTAACTAGTAACTGTAACTAAATACTAATTTCCAGTAACTTGCCCAACACTGCTGAAAATATACTGTTTGAGTCAGGCAAGGCAAGGCACATGCACCAGGCAGATGAGATGAGATTTAGGGCTCTTTGAAGGGAGTCGGATTTAAGGGCTCTGTTCTTTTCAGAGAGCCCTCTATTTATTGTTTAAGCTACATAGTCAATGTAAAGATGATGAGATGTGGCGACTCTCAAATAAATCAGTTTCCTTAGTTCATAAAGTAAAGAATTGAGTCACAGCGGACATCTTGACCAATGCCCTGCTCCATTTTGGATGTTAAAACATTTTACACTTCACAAGAGACAAAGTTTGTTTTGCTTGAGTACAGTTTGTTGCATCAATTTCCCACAGGGACTACGCCCATCTCAAAAATTAAAACCTGATGAAGTCTGTTTAACAGCCACATTTCTCCACTTATTCTACAAGGTGCAGTCTAGATGTGGCAATGTTGCTCAAGGTGAAGTACCAGAATACCAAGAAGTACATCCGATTACTGTCACCTTTTTGGATTTCATTGCTCAAGGTGAGTGGCCATCTTAAAGTTACCTTCACAACAAATAAACACAAGGATTTATGTATTTAGGATGGCTATTTTGGTTTTCAATTTGGGTATCAATTTTAGATCTGTTTTCATGGTTATCTTGCAGTCAAATACAAGTTTGGGCTTCCTGATGATACCGAACTTGATGCTGTTAATGAAACCAACACAGTAGTCGAGGAAGACATCTTTTCTGAACTGATAGAGGCCAGTCCGGATTTATGCCTGACAGTACGTGACAGAATTCCTGATGCAGGTAGGTACATTTCTCTGTTATCCATAAATCAATAATGCTTTATAATCTAACTGTATTATTTTCTTCATCTCATATTTTAATAGTTATGTAGTTATTTTTTGTAACTTGATTCTGATCACATGAAATCTATTAACCCTTACTACCCAGCTCAGACACTGGAGCAAGACATCATTCTTGAGATACAGATTGATCCTGGTCCAAGTCCAACAACACAAGATGGAATTTCAGAAGAAGGTATACAGTATAAAATCAGTTGTAATCAATGTTCAAGGTTTTTCTGCTTCACAAATATCAGTTACGATGTTATGTATCTGCCTTGACTACTACAACAAAGTAGATTATCAAAAATTATATTTAAAAGAAAGATCTGTATCTAATTGTAAAAACAGCTTTGTTTGACCAGTGTCTGGGAAACCACCAAATGCTAGATTTCAGGCATGTCACGGTTATGTTATTTCTTTTAGACTTTTCTCCTTTAGATCATTCCACATCCCTCACGGATACCAACACATCACTTTCTTCAAGTGACAACGACCACTCCAGTCGAATACAACATGGGACTCCCATAGGCAGACGTACATCCAGCCAAGTCATACCCAGGCCAACCAGAGAGGTTTCTGAGTCAGAGGCTGCAAAAGAGGTACTGAAGGGCAGCAGATGTAATTTACATTGTACATCATCAAGTGTCATACTAAATCAGTTTCTCATCAGAGTATTTGTGACATTTAGAATGGTTAGGTTTTGCTAATAGCTCTGTACTTAGATAAGAAACAAGATTGCTTCATCACAAATCATATTGTGCTTGCATAATCAGCTAAACAATCGGTTTAGATATCTTTTTTGCTGAAATTGCTGATCCATTTTTGTGTAAGAAACCCTCCTGATCCAGTGATTTTAACTTTTACTCTTAATCTTGTGGTATATTGTTAAAATGATGTTATCCTGAAAGACTGATTTGTACAATGAAAACATTATTTTCTCTCACATTAATAGATGGTAAAAAATGCCTTGCTTTGCAAACCTGGGGGTGAGGATGTCATCGAAGAGTACAAGGCAGAAAAGTCACTCACTCCCCGCACCCGGAGACAGCTTGTCAACATATTGGCTAGCCATATGACTGAGAGCCATGGGTGAGTGCAAAGTGAATTGTTCGATTGTAAAAATTATAACAAGAAAGATTATGATGGATTTTCAAAATACATTGCATTGAATTAACATAGCAAGTAGACTGACAGATTTGGAATGTTGTTTCTAAAGGAGGATGCCTTCCCGTAAACATAAGGAGAAGTATGCCCTGGGAATTGTAACGCTCTTCCCTTTACTAAAGGATCCCTTTTCCCCGAAGGGCTATGTAAGTTGTGTGTTGTGTGTGTGTGTGTGTGTGTGTGTGTGTGTGTGTGTGTGTGTAAAACAATGGTTTTACTGACAGTGGTTTTGGGATTTTAATTCAAATGATTGCTGATGACAGTTTATCAAAATAGTGTTGACATTCTTAACTTCTGGTATTTGTAAAAAAAATGATTGACACCACCTAAGTCGTAAAAAAAATAGTTTAAACTTGAGTTATACTTTCAACTATCGCTACAAAGTTCCACTCTGCTCTGTCTTGCAATTGGAATGAGTTCAGTCAATAGGACACATGAATTAGAAAATGGCAAACCTACTTTAAAGTGATTATCCTTTTATTAATACTGTTAATACTGTACTATTCTTTTTGTAAAATCAATAAATGATAATACTTTTGTAATGATTTATAAATATCTTAACAGGAGCACTTCTATGATGCGGAGAAAGGCACTGGATATTTAGCATGGCGCCTTAAGACTATGTCCAGGAATACAGTAAAAAGACCAGCCAAGACAGCTACAGTGGCTCAAGCACAAGGACCAAAGCGCAGAAGACTGGCAGCCACTTTGCCTGAGCAACTTGATGGAGATGCCAGCAGGGAAGCCATATCATTTCTCATTCACTCTCAGGATGAAGCAAGTGTATTTCAGAAGATGAAGATGACCTTTCAGTATCGCCAAGACCTAGTGCATGACCCACAGAGAACCACAAATGTCTTTAAAACATTTCCACTATTTTTAGATGTCAAAGGGCTGGTGAGTTGTCCATTTCATTTATTTACACTTGTGTTTTTTTGCTTGAATGTAAGTACAATACTCTAACCTTTTTGAATGTTGTGTATTTATATGCTTATATGATCAACAGCTGAATCAAGACTTCCTTCTGCTGTTTGGAGCTGAAACAGCCTCCAAGATGCTTGAGAAGTGGGACACAACTTTCAGGCCCAAGGCTATCAATGAGGCAAAACACTTGACTCAGTCAGTTGAGCTGTGCCGACTTCTAAAAGCTGCTGAGAAACTGACAGAGAACGATGACACCCTGAGAAACTGACAGAGAACGATGACACCAGTAAGCTAATTGACACGATTTGATTTTTATTTGTGCATTCTAACTTGATACTAATGTTTTGTTTCACCTAATTTTCCTCCTGATAGCCTGGGACAGTGACATGGCTTCTCTGCTGCTCCTTCTCCATCTCCTGCCACCCACAGCTGGACGGAAAAGGACCAAGATAAGCCCCAGTGACAAAATGTTGCACTTTCACAAGGTACGCATGTCTTTTTTTTTTTTTTTTTTTTAATCCAGTTGCTGGTATTTTATATGTATTAACTCGATTTTGAAATGACTTGGAAAGGCACAGTCAAACAAAAGGACTAGACTGAATGTCTTCACATTGACACTGACACACACACTTTGTCATGGCTTGTTAATAACCCAACTTTTCTGGTGTACAGATCCAAGTGAGCAGTTGAAAACTTTACAGTGTAAGGTGTTGATGTTATCTTTCTGTTTTCAGTCATGCTGCAGCTTGGATGAACACCTTCGTGGAAGAGATTGCAGACAACCATACATCCTTGCTGTTGGTCGAACCAGGAACAGGATTGACACTTTCTACATTGTTGTAAATGGCAAATGGTAAATGGCCTCATTTATATAGCGCTTTTCTCCAAAGCGCTTTACAGTAATGACTGACATTCACCCATTCACTCACACATTCACACACCGACGGCAGAGTCAACCACACAGGGCGACAGCCAGCTCGTCAGGAGCAATTAGGGTGAGGTGTCTTGCTCAGGGACACCAGGCACTCAGCTAGGAGGAGCTGGGGATCGAACCGGCAATTTTGCGGTTGCCAGCCAACCCGCTCTACCTCCTGAGCTAAACCCCCCCCCCTGTTTGTTGTGGACAAACAGCTCATCCCCTGCCAAGCCACTAGCTCGTTGGGTGCGTTTGATGAACTGTTCAAATCCCACTATGGGCCCTAGTTTCGTAGACCAGGCGCAGTCAGCTTTCAGCGCACCTGCGCCACGCCGACGGGGTGTGTCCGCCTGGACTTTGCAAGTTTCGTGCACCGCGCAGGCACACCTCCCGTCTCGCCCACCCGCGCAAGTGGGAAAGAGGGAGGAGAAGAAGGCGTGAGTGGGAGACGAGGATGAGACGAGGCGTGGACTGGGATTAATACAGCCAATTCAGATCTTCACCAATCACATGAGCTCCTCTCCTCACCTTTAATGCGTTAGGGGAGGTTCAGTGCAAGATCCGTCACTTGACAACCCGATGACAGAAGCGCTCCCACCACACTCATCACGCGCTGTGCGTGCGTATCATAATAATAACAATGCCGATATTATAAAAAACAGGAGAGAGAGAGAGGGAGATGTTTTGGTCCGAGAGGCTGAGTTTCTGTTACGCGTGCCATCCGCCTTTGATCTGACGTCAGATGTAACGGGACAATCTATATAGATATAAATTCACGTGTTGATTCAATTAGTTGCATTAAATAGTGTTTGTTGTGATTATTTATTGCATTTAAATGTGCCTGGAACTGTGGAAACCTGCCTGTGAGGTCTCGGTGACGTGTACGCACTGCGCGCCGTCAACCAAACTTCTACTCCGCCAGCTGGGATTCGCCTTGAATGAATGGACTTTATTTAGCCTTGCGCCTTACACCAAGAGTAGACTAGGTTGGAGCTGGCGGGCTTTCGGCGAAGTCTCGGCGAGGCTTTTTGCCACGAAACTTCCGCTACGCCAAGCTGAATCTGTGACGCCTCCCCCTGCTGCACCGCCACACCCATCTTGGCGCAGGCGATCCACCAAACTGCCAAACTGACCGTGCGCAAGGCTGCGTGGCTCGAAACTTGCATTACGCCGGCTCCGCCACCCTCCGCCGCCCTGCGCTGCGCCACGAAACTAGGGCCCTATGTGTTCAACCTGTCATACGATGAGTACCTAGGCCAGCTCTTCACCTTCGTGCAAACAACAGTCTACAATATTGATGTAGCAACAACAAAAGAGTCTCCCAGAGTTCATGAGTTTCATGCTAAAGTCTTCAACTGAAGCACTGAAATGTTTAAGTGTTTCATTTGTCAGGCTGTGCATGATCCCTGCCAGTCCTTGATCTCTCATCTAAGACTCGATCACAGTTTTTATCCTAGCACCAGGTTTAAGTTAGTTTGTGCACAAGATCGTTGTAGGCGCCAGTTTTCAACATATTCAGGTTTCAAAAAACATTTAATTAGTTCTCATGAGAAGGATTCTAGTCAAAGTGGAGATGCAGCAATGCCAGAGTCATTTCAAACTAATTTCCACATGTTCCAAGATAACTCAGAAGTTGCTGGAACAAGTGGCATGCAGAACCCAGAGTCTGAGTGTGTTGAGGACAATGGATCAGGTCAAAGAAACAAAGAGAACACAGAAATTATTTGTGCCTCAATTATTGCTAAACTACAAGGAAGTGGCATAGCAAATAGTGTTGTTTCATCAGTTGTTGGTGATTTGGAAGAACTTGCTAGTGGACTGCACTCTCAGGTTAAGCAGCAAGTACTGTCTGCTGTGCCTAAAGATAATCCTGTAAGAGTTACATTGGAAAAAGATCTGGAGACTTTTGAAAACCCATTTATTAACTTCAATACTGAAAGTAAAAGATTTAATTATTTCAACAAGAAATGGGGTGTTGTGGAGCCAGTCGAAAAATTTCTAGGAATTCGATTTGATACAAGGCGAAACAAACAAACATGTACCTATGATCAAGTCCCAGTGAACGATACGTTCGTTTACATACCGATTTTGGAAACAATAAAATGAATGTGTCGAAATGCTGATATTTGTAAACTGCTTAGGCAAACTTGTATATCAAGACCTGACAGATACGAAGACTTTTGTGATGGAAGTTATTTTAAGAAACATCCGTTGTTCCAGAATGTACGTCTACCAGAATTCTTTACAAATTCAGTTGTTCTATGATGACTTTGAGACCGCTAACCCACTGGGTTCCAAACGTGGTGTTCACAAAATAGGTCCTCTGTATTTTGTGCTCAGAAATCTGCCACCAAAGTTCAACTCTGCCTTGATGAATATTCATTTGGTTGCATTGTTTCACACTGAAGATTTGAAAAATATGGCTTTAATCCTATTCTAGAGCCACTGATTAATGACATCAAAACACTTGAGACTTGTGGCATTGATTTGCCATTTTCTGCTGAAAAAGTCCATGGCACCATATGTCAGATAACTGGGGACAACTTGGGTATGCATGCAATTCTGGGATTTACAGAGTCTTTCAGTGGACGTTATTTTTGTCGTTTATGTTTGATAGAAAAAGATGATGCCCAGATTATTTACAATGAGGATGACCCCAAGATAATCTTGCGTGGAAAGGAACTTTTTGAAATGCACCGCAATGAGTTGCAGTCAGACCCACAGAAGTTATCTGTGTTTGGTTTAAAAAAGAACTCAAGTCTTAACAGCCTACAGTTCTTTCATGTCAGTTATAATTTTTCTTTGGACATTATGCATGACATTCTTGAAGGCGTGGCTCAGTTTGGGTTGAAGTTACTGTTGCAGGGATGCAAACTTGTCACCTTTCGGCGAAATTCGCCGTTTTTGTTCCGAAAAAGGTCATTTGTGTGATTCATGGAGATCTGCAATAAAAATATTTCGGGGGGGGGGGGGGGGGGGCGTCCAAGTAATCGGCGAACGCAAGCTGTCATAAATATATATTCCAAGCTTGTTCGTTTGGCCAACCCGTGTAATCATGTCATCTTCGGGTCTGTAGCTGCCTTGATGCCGTACTAGACAGGAGTGACGTTGGTACGCTTCAAAAACGTCATGGTACAGACACACCAACTCCGGCAGCGACGCAACGGACCGTCGAACGCACCGGCGAGTAGGCAGTTCTGTGTTCAAGTTGGATCAATTGGATAGACGTCCTGCGAAGTGGGCGGGACTTGAGTTTTGCTCTGCCGTTTCCAACATGGCGGCCGGGCCACAAACGATCTCATTTTACAGTTAAACTACACGCTAAAGCATGTTTCTGAAAACATTTGAGGCGGGAAATGTGTAGTGCAGTAACAGAATCTGGATTCATATTTGATCAACACTGCCTAGTTTGATAGTTTGAACGAAGTTTCTGGAGCCGGCGGCATTGCGTTGGACGGACGGCATTTGCATAAAGTTCAATCCATCGAACTTTATGCAAATTCACGTACGTCGACAGGGCAGTCAATTCGACGTGCCGTATCCATCATGCGCAGCTCCTGCTCTACATAGACAATGAATGGGATCCGTTGACTTGACGTCTGCTGCCGGAGTTGGTGTGTCTGTACCATCAGGCTTTCTAACGTAGGCTAACGTGCTAATGTCAGACAGTTCGCTGACATACGCATCGCAAATCACAACCATTTTTGCTGGTTACAATAACGGTGTTATCGGATAGTACAGTGTCTATTTCTCAGGAACCTTTGAAAAATCTAAGCGAGAAAACAACGTTAAATGTACCTACCATACCTTCACATTAAAAAAAAAAAACTAAAATAAATAATGGAAAATCAACGGAGCAAAGGCTTACTCTGATATCGATGTAATGTTAGCGAATGAGGGGTGAGAAGCCCCCTACCTCCCCTTGCTAATATTTATTCCGTTCGTCCAGAGTCAAATCTATTCTTGAGGTTCCAAATATTTTCAAAGCAGTTTGTCTTTCAATGTGAGGAGTCCATCGAGTTATTTTATGTTCCGTCGTTTGAAGCAAACCTTTTAGCCCTGGCATTGGTCTCCCATTATTTATACCTTCACTGGAAGGGAAGTCCATTTTCCAGGCTCTCGCCAGCCCCCTTCAGTGAGGCAGAGGAATAACATTGAAGCATATGCAATATATATATATATGTGTGTGTATATATATATATTCCGCGAGGGGGTTTGGGTCCTTGTCACCTTTTTCATCCCTGATGAGTTTGCACCCCTGCTGTTGGAATATCTCTCAGAAAATGTTTTGTCGAAACCTGACCTGTTGTCTAGAATTTATGCCTTTGACTATGGGTATGTGGAGCGCAAAAATCGACCTACAAGGATTAACTTGGACAGTATTGGCAATAATATAGGGCTCAATTCCATTCAGACCCTTTGTCTTGTAAGAAACATTCCTCTTCTTTTTGGTGATATTGTACCAGAAGGAAACCAAAACTGTTTTTTGCTGCTGCTTTTACTGCAGATAATAAACATTATATTTTCTCCATCTGTTACACTTGGCATGACTGTACTTCTCAAGCATTTGATAATGGAACACCATGAATTGTTCAAAGCACTGTATCCTCATAGAAACCTGATCCCGAAACATCACTTTATGATACACTATCCATCTTGTATCCAAAAAATTGGACCACTTATACATACGTGGAGCATGAGATTTGAGGCTAAACACAGGATTTTTAAAAATACTCTTAAAAACTTCAAAAACATCACAAAATCTCTTGCAAAAAAACATCAAATGTCTATTGCATGTCACTGGGAGACATCACATCGAAAATGTATTGAGTATGGACCAATGAAATCTATTAATGTGGACAATGAGGACTATGGAGATGTGTTGGCTCGAGCTTTGCATGTTGAGTCTGTATCGCAAGACATCCATGCAACTAACTGGGTTACAATCAGTGGGACAGAGTACAGGGCAGGACTAATAATTTGCAGTGAGATTGAACATGACATGCCTGTGTTTTGCAGAATAGAAAAAATTATTGTTGTTGACAGTGTTATCTGCTTCCTTGTAAACAAACTTGTGGTTGACCATTTCAATGAACATTTTCATGCTTACAAAGTATTTGAAAGTAATGACAAAGATGTTGTTAAAGCAGATAGTCTTGTGATTTGTAAGCCCTTTGACTTACAAAATGCTTATGGTGGAGATGAGAGCCAATATATTGTGCCACTATTTTCTTTGTAAATGTTTAACTTGTGCCTGATCTTATTGTGCTAATTCATGTGGTGCTGGGAAGTTATTATTTTTTTTTAATAAAAAAAATGTATGTATGTTTGAATGATGTTATTACTTGATCACTGCTGCTGGTCACACATTTAAACTTATGATAACTTTCTGTAGCCTAGCAGGTGACTACATTTCAGATTTGGTGACTTGTATGTTAGGCCAGTAAATGCTTTTAGGGTTAGAAATATACTTTAATAAAATAACACTGTACATGTTAAAATTGACACTCAGTGAAAGGAAATAACACAATTTTAGGGTTAAAAATACACTTTAATGTGTCAAAAAATAACACTGTATATGTTAAAAATTAACACTCACAGTGAAAGGAAATAACACAATTTTAGTGTTAAAACCACACTTTAATGTGTCATAAAATAACACTGTGTATGTTAAAAATTAACGCTCACAGTGAAAGGAAATAACACAATTTTAGTGTTAAAACCACACTTTAATGTGTCATAAAATAACACTGTGTATGTTAAAAATTAACACTCACAGTGAAAGGAAATAACACAATTTTGAGTTAAAAGTGCACTTATGTGGTGTCATAAAACAACACCAAGGGTGTCAAATTGTAACACTATTAAAGAGTTAAAATATTAACACTCTCCAAAGTGTAATTTTAACTCAAAATCTGTGAGAACTATATAAACTCAGAAAAAGTGTTAAAATTAACACTGTGGGAGTTGAATTAACACTTCCGATGTGCTGTGTACACGCCCACTTTTTACCATATTAATGAGCCGGCATGCAATTGTTTTCGTGTGGTGAATCACGGCAACAGGTCAGGAAAAAAAGCGAAGAAACGTAACTTTTCAGAAACTGAGAAGAGACACTTGTTGGGGAGGTGGAGGCCCGGAATATAATTTAATTAAGTGGCCACAGCAGCGGGATCACGAATAAAAAGAAGCAGTGCGAGTGGCAACACATTGCTGCTGCAGTCAATGGTGTCAGTGGGACGGAGAGGACAGTGGCAGAACTTAAGAAAAAGTGGTCCGATCTGAAGGTAAATTAGATCTTTCTGCTCCTTTACCAACATGCATTTAATTTATTGCTTGAGTATTTGAGGAAATTTGACTTTGATGCGACGTTGACGGGGATTGTGTCCGAAAAGGAGGGAGACACAGAGGGATAAGGGTAAACAGATTTTAAAATGTTATTGTAAACGTTAAATAGTTTATGTCCTTCCAGAGTCTGCAGCGTTGGGCATAGAGGAGTGGTGGAGGGGTGACGGTGACGGGCCCTTGGCACAGCGTCCGGGTCCGGCGCAAAGCAGCAGCGCGCCAAGACTCAGTTCACCCCGGGCGCATAGCACATCGAGCGGTCAGGTGCTCACTGACGCCGTCCTGCAACTTCAGCGAGACACGATTGCCGCCATCAACAACATTGCAGATGAGCTACGGCAAACGCGCACTGTGATGCAAGAAATTGCCATATTAATAAAAGAATACGTTAAAAAATGCATGATTGTTGTCTTCCTTATCTTACAAACGCCGCATGACATCCTCACAGATTCTTGCGCCCTGTTGATACCCCTCCTTCGGTGGGCAGGGGGCCCTGGCTCGGGCTCATCATGCTGGGGACTCTACCACCTTTGCCGGGTGGTAGTCTGCCTCCTGAAGTTCGGTAAAGTTACGCTCTCCACGCTCCACGACTGAGCGTGCACAAGCGTTTTATAGCGTATAATAGCGCATTTCCTCTGCGCTTTGGTGGTTTAAAGACGAGGATAAAGTGTAACAATTATACCATGGCTTAATGGCTGTATTTATGTGTGTTGGTGACATATGCACAGTAAAGAAGGAGAATATTTAGTTATTCCTGCTGTGTTCCAGTGATCTAATGGAGGGTATTTGTTGCGATCCTGTATTACATGCAGTCGGGCCGTCTCCTCCTCCTGCGCTGACGGCGCTGATTAAATATTTCGAAATTATTTTGATTTAGGATATGAGTACGATTAAAAAAAAATATCACTTAGTAAAAGCGTCAAAAACATTGCTGGAGTTCATCATGATAATGCGGATCTAACGTATGATATGGAGTGAAATTAAATGTGTGCAAGTCATCAAAACTATAATAGTTCTTAAGTTCACCACAGCTCCATCTGTGTCGCTGATTCCCCTCCAGTCTCCAGAATGTGTATACCGGTACGCATGCCTCGGAGTTTGCTTACAGCAGGGGTGCCCAACCTTTTTTAAACCAAGATCTACTTTAAAATGTTCTAGTCTGTTGAGATCTACTTGTTCACACAGTCATCCATAGTGTTTGCAGTGACATATTTATTTACAATGCACATAAGAAATCGACACATCCAGATGACAATTAATTAATTTTTCTACCTTAGTGTGACCTCTGGCACTGGGAAGAGGAAGCTAGTTTCTCATAGTCAGGGCAGTAGGAGCTGGTTGCAAGTCTCAGGCAGGCCATAAGGTGGTCATCTGTCATTGTGGACCTGTACTTGGACTTGATGATCTTCATGTGAGAGAAGGCAGCCTCACACAAATAGGTTGATCCAAAAAGTGCTGTCAGGTTGAAGGCACATCTTCTGAGGTTGGGATACTTTTGTTCCAGGAGTAGGTGCCAGAAGTCTCCTTTTGTGCCAGGTGTTGCCCTGGATTTGATCTCAATGTCACTTTGCAGTGTGAGAATCTCACTCTCAACTGCACAGGTTTCCAGGTGAAACAGTGATGCTACTTTTGAAGCAATGGAATCCACATCAATATCCTCCAAAAAAGGAAAACACAGATAACTGGCAACAGGCTCAATGGATGCAAAGTCAGTAAAACGCCTCTCAAATTCTGACAGGATGCTCTGAACTTGCTTTTCATAACGGGCTCCATCAAGCTGTGCAGAGTTTTTGACCTGACGCTGAAGTTCTGCTTGCATGTGAGGAAAGTTTCGCAGGTCACAGCGTTGCAGCCTATTTGAAAGCAGCTGCAGCTTGCTTTTGAATGTGTTCACCGAACTGATCATGTTGATCACATGTTTATCCTGACCCTGGAGCTCTAGATTCAAATCATTGAGCATTTCAGTGATATCTGTCAGGAATGACAAGTCCAAAAGCCACTGGGAGTCCTCCAGCTGTGCATATTCTGTGTGCTTTGAAAGCTTCAGAAAGTCTTTAATTTCAGGTAACAACTCTGTGAACCTTGCCAAGAATTTACCTCTGCTGAGCCATCTCACGTCTGTGTGAAGCAGCAGGTCGATGTGTTCTGCGCCTGTCTCCTCCAGGTGAGCGCGGAATAACCTTCTCTGTAGACTCCTGGCCCGAACAGAGCACACTATCTTCATAGCAACATCCATCACTTCTTTCATGTTTAAAATCTTCCCACACAATGCTTGCTGATGGATAATACAATGATAATTAAGGATGTCTGGGAAAGATTCACTCTGTTTGCACAATGCAATGAACCCATTAGTTCGGCCTACCATAGCTGGTGCACCATCAGTTGTAATGGAGATGAGCTTGAAGAGGGGCAGTTTGTTCTTTTTAACAAAGTCCATGAAAGTGTTGAAAATATCTTCACCTCTTGTGTGTCCTTTCAGTGGCAAAATCGTGAGTAGCTCTTCTTTTGCACGCATGTCTTCAAAAACCATTCTGATGAAAACACATAATTGTGCCACATCCACCACGTCAGTTGATTCGTCGAACTGGAGGGAGAAACACTCACATGCATCGATGTCCATCTTCAGCTGTGATTCAACATCCTCTGCCATTCCCTCGCAGCGTCGTGTGACAGTATTCCGTGATAACTGCATGTCCTTGATGGCGGTAACGATCTCTGTTTTGTTTTTAAACTCGCCAAAAAGTGCATCAGCAGCCTCAATAAAGGCTTCCTTAACAACTTCGCCGTCCTTGAACGACTTCTTGTGTTTCGCAAGAACATGACTAACTCGATAAGATGCCGTTGTTGCAGCCTTACCCTTGGTGTTTGGTCTGGTAAAAACAGACTGCTGTGCGGCAAGCTGCCTCTTCAATTCCCGCACTTTCCGAGAGCGTAGCAGTGTTTTAGCAGGAAAATCCGTCACATAGCTTTTGTGTACTGTCTTGAAATGTCGTTCCAGATTGCCCTTCTTTGGTATGGCCACGCTGGCTTTGCAGATGAGACAGATGGGCCTTGAGTTTGAGTAGACAAAAAAGTAATCATCTTCCCACTCCGGGTGAAAATTGTAAGTTTTCCGTCTTTTTGCGTCTGCCATCCTCCTTCGTTTTAGCTGCAGCGCTAACTACCGTACTAGCGAGTGTCTGGCAGCACGCTGGTGACCTGACCTGACAGCCAAAACGGAGAGGGGGCGTGGCGCTGGCGCAGCCATGAGAAAAATACTATTAAAGCCATAGACTGTAAAAAAGATTAAAGCGTGGATTGATTACAAGAGTTTTATTTACCGTTGTCAAGGCTACTTCTCGCGATCGACTGAGAATTAGTCCGCGATCTACCAGTCGATCGCGATCGACCGGTTGGGCACCCATGGCTTACAGGTACGCACACTTTCCCGTCAAGTTTGGTTTTAGATCACAACATTTGCGTGGAAAGTGGCGTACGCACGTTTCTAGCTCCGTTTTGTGCGTACGCAAGCTTTATATATGAGGCCCCTGGTCTTTGAATTACTCAACTGGAAAAAAATAATCGAAGGTATTTCGGTGACGGGGTGTATGCTAATGAGATGACCCCTGACCCCGTTCCTCCTGAGGAAGTGTTCAGCTTGTTGCCATGGTTATGGTTCTGCCCTACAAACAATACAGCGATTCAGCCGTACCGCTTGGATGCTGCGAGGGCTAGTGCATTCAAGCTACAAAACGTTCCCAAGTAAACTGATCTCTAGGCGTTATTTTATAGGTTTGAGGTTTTTCACGTTGGAAAAGCCCCCCGCAGTACTACGTAATGTTAACGGTCCTCAATATCAATACAATGGAAGCTTTTAACGCAACACGCCAATGCTAACAAAGCAACGGTGAACTGTAACACAGCATATTACATAATATTTACAAACTTACCGCTTCAGAGTCTGTGGTTGGCTCTCGGACTGTCGGTATGGATCCAAACTTTAGCCTCAGGTTAGAGGCATATCCTGAGCTGTATATCCTGAGCTGTACCGACCCAAGTTTTCAAAGCTCCTGTCGGTGAAGTGCATAGTGCACACAAACATTTACGGACGCATGTGGGCACATTTCCATCATAGATGCTCCGATGATGTGAGTAAACATCGGCAATTATGTGGAGTGCTGCAGCCAAGGACTGCCAACTCGCTTTCGTTGATTTTGGCATTTTGGTTGACAGGTTTGTGTGTAAATCACACTGATAGCTAACAGGTATATGGCGATTATGTGGGTGGGACCACACAGCTGGAGCGGGTTCTAATGAGCCCAGATAACCCATATAAGGCACAGGAAAATTTGCCGCTGACGTCATTTAGTGGACATTCTGCAAATCGTTTGTTTACTCGGAGCATTTCTTTCAAATGGAGAATGAGAAAAAGGGAAATGGTCTTTTCTGATACTGTGGGGACCTATTGACACCCCAGGGAACAATTTTAGGTTTGAAAACCATGGAAAAGTCAATTTTTCATAATAGGGCCTCTTTAAGCAAAGCTGCAAATTAACTAAGAAAATAGTGCCCATCTTAAACCATCCATCCATTTTCTACCGCTTATCCTGTATTTAGGGTCACGGGGGGGGGGGGCTGGAGCCGATCCCAGCTGTCATTGGGCGAAGGCAGGGTACACCCTGGACAGGACGCCAGTCTATCGCAGGGCCGACATGTAGAGACAGACAACCATTCACACTCACATTCACACCTACGGGCAATTTAGAGTCACCAATTAACCTATCCCATCCTGCATGTCTTTGGACTGTGGGAGGAAGCCGGAGAACCCGGAGAGAACCCACGCTTACACGGGGAGAACATGCAAACTCCACACAGAAGGAGCCCGGGCCGACCCGGGAATCGAACCCAGGACCCTCTTGCTGTGAGGCGAGAGTGCTACCCACTACACCACCGTGCAGCCCCCCCATCTTAAACCTTGGTTATATATTTACTAATGGTGATTAATAACGCCGTGCATCATTATTCGTTAAAGGGACTGATGCAGACACCGAGCACCTCATTCGGTGGAGGGGGCTGAACGAGGAGAAGTTCAAGAGGAATGCTGCCATCAGGGGGTTTGAGTAAGAATATGTGACCCGCCATGGCAAAACCAGCAACAAGTCGGGTTGGACAAAATTAGTGATTTTCAGTTTTTTGCAGAATATGCAAGTTGAGATCATGAAGAAGCCACTCCATGTTTCAGATAACAGTATGCCGCAAAAGTATACATTTTTTATTTGTAGTTTCGGAAAAAATCTGCGGTTGTCTACCGTCTTTGCTAGAAGCGAAAACACATGGCTACTTATTCAGCGCCCATGTCCCTCGCAGTGGAGGAGTTGGAGCGGAAGATATCAGACGCTATATCTACGGTTACATTTCAACGGGATAAAGACAGCGAAATGGAGGAAATCCGTAACTTTGACTGCAAATTCTACGGAAGAAGAAAGGAGAACTCTCTCCTTGGAAGACTTTCATGTAGCGACAAACTTTCTCAAGAGCTTATGTACAGCATACGGATGGATTCTTTAGCTGCCGAAAGAGAGCAAACGGACATACAGTAGTTACGTCGGAGATGACTGCATCTGTAATGTCCCTGAAGAGGGATATGTGAAATAAACAAAAGACAGACACGGTGTTGAACCCTTGCCAGCTTCATTAACAGTAAAAGAAAAACATTATTTATACACTTTACATTCATATGTATCCACGTCTTCATTAACACACAATAATAAACACAAAACTGTATTCATAGTGTGCACACATACTCATATACTCCGCATTAATAAATAATACCAGTGAGTATACTGTACATGACCCAACATAACCTTTATGTATGAACATTTCGTTACTCAGCCTCTCTTTCTCGTTCTCTACACGCGCGACACACACAGTATTCTTTCTGACGTAACAGACTACTCCGTGAACCACAGGTGGCTAGCTAACTAGCTCATACCGTACGAAGAGCTACACGAGGACTAAACAACAAAGTAACATACAAAATAACATTCTCCGAGCGACTCCGCTTCACGTAAGGCCATACTGTAAGTAAAATACAGCACAACCACATTATGCAAACCGTGTTTGTCCTACCTGAAGAGGAATATGTGAAATAAAGAAAGACAGACAGGGTGTTGAACCCTTGCCAGCTTCATTAAAGTGTAAGTTTGGCGGAAATTGAAAATAAAGCTATTTTCTGAATGAAAATATATCAACTAAGCCGTGGAGGAAGTAATTTTCGCTCATCACGCAGTTCAGAGCTAGCACGGGCGGAAGCTAGAGTCCAAAATCGCAAACAGTGGGTTAGCATGGGGCCAACAGCCACACGCTTTCAAAATCGCATTTTTAAACCACTAACATTGCTCAAAACAGCGCCAAACCTCGTCAGCTTACCGATTTACCGAACGCAGCTCTCGTGTTCCCGTGTGAGATCTCGCGTGACATGTATGTGCTTCAGATAAGGCTGCTGTCTTGAACTGATTGGAAGTGTATACAAACTATCCCGACGTTTTTACCCACCGTTATTAACTTATATTTGGCCAAACTGCCACTAATTTAAAAGTATACTCGTTTTATTCTGGGCGAAATCTTCAGTGGTCTCCCTCGTTTTGCATTGCGTTCGGTAATCGACACTTACGGACTATCCTTCGCGAGGAGCTGGCAGGGGTAGAATTGGTGAGTGTTCTTAACTGTCTTCTGTTATAAACTTCGGGTTCATGAACTGAGTTGTTGGTGCTTCGTTTTATGTGTAGACACCCAGAGCAAGCTGCTGACGAGGTTTGGCGCTGTTTTGAGCAATGTTAGTGGTTTAAAAATGCGATTTTGAAAGCGTGTGGCTGTTGGCCCCATGCTAACCCACTGTTTGCGATTTTGGACTCTAGCTTCCGCCCGTGCTAGCTCTGAACTGCGTGATGAGCGAAAATTACTTCCTCCACGGCTTAGTTGATATATTTTCATTCAGAAAATAGCTTTATTTTCAATTTCCGCCAAACTTACACTTTAACAGTGAAGCATTGCGCGGCAAGGGCTCCCCCTTCAGGCCTGTAGGCAAAACTAATCGATCATCCAACGCACATCCAAAGTGCCTAATCGATCATCGAACACACATCCAAAGTGCACTGTAATGACTTTTATCACTGTACACGTTTTTATCACCTCATATGAATTGTAACTGTTTTTAACTCTTGAACAAATCTTTATAACACCTCAAATACTTGTAATAATTCTTTTACTCTTTTTAATCAAATGTCACTAACATGTTTATTAGTATTTATTCTGTGTTTTAATCACACAATTACCCACACATGAAATCACACTATCACACATCCACCAAAAAGCAGCAGACTAAAAGAAAGTCAGCCCGGACCTCTTATTTCATCGGAGCCAACGAAGTCTGCAGGAATACTTTTACTTTACAATACTTTTCTTATGGGGTGAGTTTCCGTTAACATCCAAGTTATCTACTTTGCTTAGCTAGCTAAGCTAGCTCAGTACTGTCGTTTTACAATTATATGCACATCGAAACTAAGCTGTAATGGGAGGTTTTTGGCTTGTAATGTGGGCATCTGATTTAACAGTAAGGTGCCAAGGGGCCTGTTGGCATTGCTTGAATTGACTGTGATGCTAATGGGTTAGCAACTAGCCTACCTGAGGACAATAGGCTAGTTGCTAAATCATTAGCACTAGCTACTTAGACGGTGCCTGCAGGCTAACAGATACCAGATATCACTGAGTGACATCTATAAGGGGGAGGGCTTATCTGAATGAGATGAAAATGTGTTTCCTTTCTGGTCAGGTGAGGGGAGGTGAGGTGAGATTTGCAAATCTTAAAGGCCAGTTTTCTCAGTGAATGGTTTTCAGAGAAGCTTACATTCAAATGGCCACAACTTCGTCAAATATTATCGAATATAATATAATAACTCGAAATGCCCCGAGGTCGACTTGTTCCTGATTTTGCCGTGGCTAGTCACATATGTGGTATTAAATGTTATAATTCTCATATAGTAGTATTAACAGTAGTTATATTAACATTAGTAGTATTAACAATAGTAGTATTAACAGTAGTTATATTAACAGTGGTAGTATTAACAGTAGTAGTATTAACAGTAGTTATAGTTGACACTTGTATTAAACCAACAAATGCAACATACACAGTACATGAAATATAACAATAAAACTTAACTAGGAAATATTAGAACATAAGAACATTTGCTCTCAAGGTGTGTTGGAACTCCACCACTGACAAAAAAACCTAACAATAATTGTGTTCCTCCAAGACAGGCATCACAACGTTTGGAGCAGACACTGCAGCTGCAAGCCTGCCTCTGAGGATGTCCCCGGACTGCTGGAGTGGCTCGTTGGCGTCATGGCAGTCATCCCCATCATCTCCATCACCACCTACATCTGACTCCAAGATGTCCCAGATGCAGAGGTTGTGCAGGAACAGACAGTCAATGATGACCTCCGAGACAAACTCCACCTTCACCTCTAGAGCCTTTAAAAAGATGGAGCGCCACCTTGTCTTCAGCACCCCAAAGGCTCTTTCCACCACACCTTGCCCTGGACAACCTGGCATTGTACCTGCCCTCTACAGCATTCCGGACAGGCTCGCAGAATCAGGGAGATTGGTTGCACCAGGCAGGGATAACCTCTGTCCCCAATGAGGCACCATCCTGGGGATGGGTAGAGCTGGTTGATGTAGACCGGGCTACACTTGAGGACCCTGGCATCAGCCAGGGAACCCCACGTGGACGTCCAGGAAGCGACCCTTGTGGTCACAGATCGCTTGGAACTGGACGGAATGGAACAGTTTGCAGTTGAAATAATCGGCCGCAAACTGACCAGGAGGGACAATGCGGATGTGGTACCCATAAATTCTCCCCGCCACTTTGCCAAACACTGGGGAACCAGAGAGCTGCTGGAACCCAGCCCCAATATCCTCCAGCTCATTCCTACTGGGGAAGTGGATGAGCCTCCTGAAGATGCCCTGGATGCCCTTGCTGACCCGGTGAACAACATAATGACATGTGGTGCGAGGAATGTCAAAGCCTTCTGACACGACCCTGTAGGAGGTGGCACTAGCAAGCCAGTACAAAAAAACAAGCACCTCAAAAGCCTTCCCCCATCCATGGTCAGTGTCCCCCTGTAAGCAGTGTATGAGGTTCTCCACGGAACACCTTGAAAGACAGAAGTCCTTCCTCAAATCCCCTTCCGCAAAGTGGAGGCACAACAGGGGAACATGAGGATTCACCCTGCAGTACGGCCCTCTGGCGTCCATCTGTAACAGAAAACATCATATATTACTGACATTTATTCTGAACATTTTCATATTAATTTGTTGATAAACACTTCTTATTTCTAATTCTACATTTATGCAACCTGCATGTATTACATGATTATTTGTCTATTTAATTAGTCACTATTAGCCTGCTAATTATTTTTTTCTGTTCCACCAAACTGTCATACATGATATGTATTAAACTACTGTTGGGACCTCACCATGAGGACTACACAATGCGGCCTACAAAAGCCTTCACATGCGGTCAGGACAAAGGAACAAAGGAGATAAAAAACTACAACCTCCATTTTGGTTTCACCTCGCACCTAGGTGCGAAGTGCAACGTCACACAACTGGTGCCCTATTGGCTGACAACCGCAGGTACCCCAGTGGGTCCCCGGGAGCAGCTGTGAGCTATATAAACCGGCGCCGCCTTAAGAACTCTCTCTTCCAACGCAACACCACGTTGCAACAGGAGGTGGACTCGTCCACCGCAGCACACCGCTGCAACAGGAGGCCAGCTTATAACATCTGCAGCATTTCCTTTGTCCTAGGCCACAGTCTTCTCCCGAAACTCGCTGGATGAGCGACAGACTGTTTTTCCCCTTTTTCCGTGACTCGCCCCTTTTCTTTTACTCGTTTTTGGATCCTGAGAGATCGCCACAACCGCGTGATTCTTGTTTGCCTGCAGAAGAGGAACACGAACGGTTCCTTTACCCCAGCGAGCAGTAGGAAGCCCCGCTCCTGTCCGAAGTCAGCTGACTAAATCGCCACGCCGTGCGATTATATTGTTGCGGAAGGAAGAAACACGAACTGTTTTCTTTATTCGAGCTTGATCAACGAGAGGAAAAACGCCCCGCTCTCGTCGGGACTCAGCCTACTCACGTCCCTGCTGCCGCCGGGACTCACGGACTACCATCGCCGCTGCGTTAAGGAACGCGGCCATCGCCGGGATGGACTCACAGCCTACGCAACGACACCAGTAAGAGGCTATCAGTCTGGGCAGAGACATAAGTTTGATATTGTAGGATATGCTTGTAATTCTTGTTAATGTCTTTTAAGTTTTGATCACGGACCGCCGAGTCCGTTGCTTTCTGTGTTGTTGTATTTGAATGCTGAGTGTGTACCCACGCCGCTGGGTTTCATTTCGGTAAACAGTGCGTGTCCAACCTCGGACACATTCATGAGCTCAGTAAGTGATCTACCATCAGTTAAAGGGCCGGGGTCCCGCCGAACGAACGCCAGTTCATTCACGGGCTCCCGTGTGATGGTAATAGCTTACTGATCCTTTGTATTACGCGCGCATTCTCTCTCTCTCTTTGTTCCGGCTAACACACATGTGCACACATACACACTGCCCCACACGTATCCTACGCCAGCTGTTTCCGTCTCCGGACGCTAAGGACATAGCTCCATTTGGTGGCTGTACCCGGTCATCTCTCGCTCTCTCTCGCTCTCTCGTGATTCTATCCGACGTCAGTGGCTCCGCCCCTGAACGCTGTAGGGAATAGCTCCATCTGGTGGTCGCACCCGGCCATCTCTCTCTCTCTCTCTCTCTCTCCACACACACGCACGCACGCACACGCACGCACGCACACACACACACACACACACACACACTCCACGTGTGTCTCTTCCTTTGTTTAGCTTAGCTTTGTGTGTTAGTTAGTTAGATAGTAAGGCTTTGTTAATTGCAGTGTTATTGATTGTGATCATTATTACTGATTTTAATAAACCTTATTATATTATAACTAGCGGTCTCTTGTGCTTGTTGTGTATATGTCACTGGATAACAGCAGGTTGTGAAGGCTAGTGCTCGAATTTCACGCCTTTTTAATTGTTTGATTGTTTTTTATACTTATATGCCAATGATCACGATGATTGGCATGTGAGTATAAAACCTTTATATTGAGACTGAATACAGTTTTTGGTTATCTTTTCCTTGATCCCAGGGTGGTGCCCCGTTTATTCATGATTATATCATAATAATATATTAAATATAATTATTAATATCGATAATCATATTGACATTAATAATTAGCTGTTGATAACCAAATCTGCTCCTGCTACATCCCCAACACTACTTACCTCAGCTTATATGACTTTTGATCATTTTGTTTATGGATGCATACATAGGCCTGTCTACTGATGATCAATATTGTAGGTGCCATGTAGTGTTTTTTGTGTGTCACATCCGGGGAGGAGTCAGATGGGGTGGTACGTCAGCAGAGTTGTAAAATCAGCTGTTCTTCACCTGTTGTTAATGAATGAACTGAGAGGGTGAGGGGGGAAGGTCCTACTTTGCTGACCGCTAATTTACACTGTTTTTGGATGATTTTAGCCTTCATGTGGGATTGTTTTACTACCTATGTTTTTTTTTTTGGCTCAATAAATATGTGAATCGACATTCCTCCGGAGCTTAGTTTTTATTATTCAGAAGCGCGTCCGGCAAGTAAAGTGTTTCCCTCACTTAGCCTCTCGGCAACCACTATTGTTCCAACCATAGTCGCCTAACAAACATACTACAGGTACACATGTAAACCAGTTAAGTGCTGTTAATATTACTTACTTCAGATGGAAATCCAAATGCCATGGACATTTGAATAATGTACCGCAGACGACGAGCCGACTGCCTCCATCGTCTCCGCACTGGTGTTCGGCCACTGGTTTAGGGCATAATGCCGATAATCACGATCAATGAATTCAATTCAATCAAATTTTATTTATAGTGTCAAATCACAACAGAAGTCATCTCAGGACACTTAACACATTGAGCAGGACTAGAATATGCTCAAAATTCCCAACATCACCCAGGGGCAAGCGTTGCAGCGACAGTGGCGAGAAAAAACTGCCTTAATAGGCTTTTAGGCAGAAATCTCGTGCAGCCCAGTCCCTTGGGTTCCAACTGCAATGAATGATGTAACACAGCTAGCTTAATATTCGGGAAAGAAGGGAGCTGCAGGTAAGCGGAAGACAGGAGAGGGAAAGCTCACAAATAAAAAAAACTATAAAACAATTAATTATTTTAATTATACTTAAATTCTATTGAGGAATATTTCATAGAGTAATAATAATGTAGCGAGTCTGCAACTCACCACAAAATTCATCACGACACCACAGCTTTCTTCGCGTTTCCTTTAATTACACTCAACAAAAATATAAACGCAACACTTTTGTTTTTGCTCCCATTTTTCATGAGATGGACTTAAAGATCTAAAATTCATTCCAGATACACAATCTTACCATTTCTCTCAAACATTGTTCACAAATCAGTCTAAATGTGTGATAGTGAGCACTTCTGCTTTGCTGAGATAATCCATCCCACCTCACAGGTGTGCCACATCAAGATGCTGATCTGACATCATGATTAGTGCACAGGTTTGCCTTAGACTGTCCACAATAAAAGGCCACCCTGAAATGTGCATTTTTTTTGCTTTATTGGGGGTCTGGGGACTCAGAACCAGTCAGTATCTGGTGTGACCACCATTTGCCTCATGCAGTGCAACACATCTTCTTCGCATAGAGTTTATCAGATTGTCAATTGTGGCCTGTGGAATGTTGGTCCACTCCTCTTCAATGGCAGTGCGAAGTTGCTGGATATTAGTGGGAACTGGTACACGCTGCCGTATACGCCGGTCAAGCACATCCCAAACATGCTCAATGGGTGACATGTCCGGTGAGTATGCTGGCCATGCAAGAACTGGGACATTTTCAGCTTCCAAGAATTGTGTACAGATCCTTGCAACATGGGGCCGTGCATTATCTTGCTGAAACATGAGGTGATGTTCATGGATGTATGGCACAACAATGGGCCTCAGGATCTCATCACGGTATCTCTGTGCATTCAAAATGCCATCAATAAAATGCACCTGTGTTCTTCGTCCATAACAGATGCCTGCCCATACCATAACCCCACCACCACCATGGGCCACTCGATCCACAACATTGACATCAGCAAAGCGCTCACCCACACGACGCCACACACGCTGTCTGCCATCTGCCCTGAACAATGTAAACCGAGATTCATCCGTGAAGAGAACACCTCTCCAACGTGCCAGACGCCATCGAATGTGAGCATTTGCCCACTCAAGTCTGTTACGGCGACGAGCTGGATTCAGGTCAAGACCCCGATGAGGACGACGAGCATGCAGTTGAGTTTCCCTGAGACGGTTTCTGACAGTTTGTGCAGAAATTGTTTGGTTATGCAAACCAATTGTTTCAGCAGCTGTCTGAGTGGCTGGTCTCAGACGATCTTGGAGGTGAACCTGCTGGATGTGGAGGTCCTGGGCTGGTGTGGTTACACGTGGTCTGCGGTTGTGAGGCCGGTTGGATGTACTGCCATATTCTCTGAAACGCCTTTGGAGACGGCTTATGGTGGAGAAATGAACATTCAATGCACGAGCAACAGATCTGGTTGACATTCCTGCTGTCAGCATGCCAATTGCACGCTCCCTCAATGCTTGTGGCATCTGTGGCATTTTGCTGTGAGACAAAACTGCACATTTCAGAGTGGCCTTTTATTGTGGGCAGTATAAGGTACACCTGTGCACTAATCATGATGTCAGATCAGCATCTTGATGTGGCACACCTGTGAGGTGGGATGGATTATCTCAGCAAAGCAGAAGTGCTCACTATCACACATTTAGACAGATTTGTGAACAATGTTTGAGAGAAATGGTAATATTGTGTATCTGGAATGAATTTTAGATCTTTAAGTCCATCTCATGAAAAATGGGAGCAAAAACAAAAGTGTTGCGTTTATATTTTTGTTGAGTGTAGTATGCCTGTAATGGCACAAACATGACAGGGACTGGAATCCGTTCACATCACCTTCATCAGACAACTGCAAAGGATGCATGTAATAATAATAATAATAATAATAATAAGAAGAAGAAGAAGAAGAAGAAGAAGAAGAAACAAATACAAAATAACTGTAGAAATAATAAATATGCCCTGTATCACATGTCCAACCATCACAGAGTAACACAAGAGTAACACATTAACTCAGCGTGCGTAAACAATCAACTATAAAATAATTTACATTTGTTTTCTACAAGTCTCATATAAAAGGCTACATCCCCCATAATGTCGCAGCCTGCTAAAAGTGCGCGCGCGAGTAGCGGCATTACAAAGGAACGCTGCTGAGCACAAAACGATACAACTTTCAAAAGAACTTTACAACGCCTTACATTAAAATAAAATAACCTCTACACATTACAACTGTCCCATATTGCTCTTGGAACACATTCACAGCGCTATGCGCCAACATTATAATATTTGGATGAAAAGTCTGTAAACTCACCTGTCTCATTCAGCCGTAAACGCAGACTGAAAGAGAATCTCCAGTGCGCATCCACCACAGCGCCACAGAGGGGAGTTCTCAGACCAAAATACTTCGGATTAAAATGAATGTACATAAAATATTAGTCCTTTGATCAGTTGCTGAAACAATCATACAGCAATGTAAGGAATTAATTAATACAATGTATAAAATAATATAAAAAACGAGATTACAAAAATACTATAAAACCCTACTCCTACTCCTCCTGTTGTTGGCCAGTGGTACATGCCCCCTGAGACAGTGGTAAATAAATCGTTGTGCATTGATTTAAAGTTAGCTGCAATACAAATAAAATGACACCATTACAATAATACCGATTTATATTTTTAGAATTAATTCCATTCAACGTGAGTTCTGACCGGAAACATAATGGATTCTGGATCATGTGAGAGAAGATGAGTATGACATGTGTATACTTAAGTGTGAACAGTCTGAGGGTAACAGCATACTCAATCGTTGATTTAGTAGGCAGTATGTAGTACATACACGTTGAGTATGTAGTAGACAGGACGTTAGTATGGCATTTCGAACACAGACAAAATGTTGTTGAACAGAAGTCTTCTTCTTCTTTAGTGTTTTATGGCAGTTTGCATCCTATAAGTTGCATTACTACCTCCTTCTGGTCTCATCCGTTACCTACTACAGATGAGTAAACATTCTCCTTCAGATCACTGGACCACTTGGAGGAAGTGTGAGTCCTCTTTATGTTTCGGTTAGAGTATTTATGAACCCTTAAATCAGAGCATCTACAAGTCTCCTCGCACCCCTGAACGAGGAGGACCAGACCTTCAGAGTCACCAGACTTTGAGGCACCCAAACGCATCTGGAAACTGATTAACACCTTTGTTTGACAGAGAGCCTCGATTGAAGTATAAAGGATAACACCATATCTCTTCCTCACCATTTGCTCCAAAGGCATGGTGAAGACCCCTTCCTCCCCTCTTGGGAGTCATAAACTAATGACCTGGTCTGCTGGCATGCAGAGAGAGGTCACATGAACTCTGCAAGAAAACATGTTTACATTTTGACCAATCCAAGAAAAGGATGAGATATGTGTTCAATATTAGTTTAAAACCATCAATAATAATCATTGAAGAATTATAAGCATACTGGCGAACGTCCCGTTCTTCTACGACGAAGGACAGAGAAGTTACCAAAAATGCTAAAAATTAACATTGTCATTGTAAGGGATTTAACTACTGCACTCACGCAGTCAGACGAAAATATGTTTGCTCATTAATCTGCCTGCATCACCAAGGACAAAATGCTTACTAAGTTACCAAACTTGTTTGAGCTAGCTTGATAGGTTTGCATTGTATGTGTTTGATCAAAGTTCCTTTCAACTCTACCAAAAATGATTTGTACAGAGAAATGTTTACAGTTCATGTTTCATTTGTTCATTCTTTGTGCCAACTTTGACCATAACAGCGAGATGGTGTTCAAACGTTCTAGTCATAGGATTGCATTTCGTTTTGTTTAACAGTTTAAATCACAAAGATTTCAGACTGTAACTCGAACGGGTCCCTCCACGCCCCCTCGGTCAGCATAAAAGCTGCGTGTTACAGACACCAGTTGCGCGTTCTTCCCTCCAAGCTTCTTGCGTCCAGGTGCTCTTGCCTCCCGGACCCCCCCCCCCCCCCGGCTCTGGCCTCCCCACTCGTGCCAACAGGCGCTGGCCACCCGGCCTTTGCTCTTCTTTTTTACCATCTTCAAGTTTCGTACTTTTCTTAGTTCCCAATTTTTACTCCTTTTATTAGAATAGTTCGTTCGACGTTAGATTCTCCATTTTTGCATTTTTAGCTTTTCTTTTTCCGCAAGCCTTTTTGATCAATGCTAATTCAACCAGCGGCCGCAAGATTTGGCATATTGACTAACGCTTATACCTAAGCCACCCAAGGCCAAACTCAAGGAGAAGACAGCTGTTTAACTAAGACGGATTACGGCAAAGACGGACGCCCGCTACGAAACTACCGCAGATCGGCGCTAACGGTTCCCTCGGTCCACGGCAAGGAAGATCCCTCCGGGTCTACGTCACCGACGGAAGAGCGACCGCTTGGAGTTTCAGTAAGCCGAGAAGAAGCTTCCCAAAGTAAGACCGAATCCGCATTCAACAGTAATGACCGAGTTGCAGGGTGAAACTAAGTATAGCGTCTGTTAATTTCTAATATCTGTGAGGTCATTTATCCCATTATTCACTTTTTCCTCTTACTAAGGAGTCCAAATTCTTAGGAAGAACCCACTCGCCTTTATCGCCAAATGTGCTAGATGAGCTGTTAATCACATTTCCAGTTATATTTCTGGCGTTGTATTGGTGTTTTGTTTATTACATCTGTTATTGTTTTATTCACTTTTGTTTAATCCCTAGTTAACCAATAAATTCCCCTAAAGCATAAAGTCGTTGTCCGTGGATATTTCTTCTGTGCAGAATACAAAGATCCCTATTTCAAGAACTTATGATCTAAGGAAATGAGACTGATTTATTAAATGATATTGATTAATTGTTAATTAATGAATAAGTGGTCATTAGAGTCATTAACGTGAATTCTATAAAGTTCTGTCTGACCAACAGATGGTGCCCCTTTTACGAGAGCAGGTATTGAAATTGTAGATTAATATACATTGATATACATATTTTAATATCGTAATTTCCTTACATACACAGTTTACGTAGGTACCATTAGGTATTAACCCTTATCTTCCTACACATGTGTCCCTGCTTCCTTACCCCAGTAAACATAACACTCTTCTCTCTCTTTCATACTTCCTGCATGAGATCAGGACATGCTCCACTGTCTGTGATACTTGATAAGACTGAGTCACCACAGATGAGTATTTTATGCACCATGACATCTTCCGCCCATTGCAATGTAAGGACTGCTAGGAGCTCAACTGTATACACATTTAAACAGTGTTGTTCTTTTGCTAATTCCAATCTGGTAACTGGGAATCACCACTGCTGCCCGCATTAGTGGATCCTTTGACCCGTCCGTAAAAAGCTGCACATAATCTGTGTAGTTTCTTAATACTGAGGAGCTCCAGATCCACACGAGCACTATGCAGCATCCAGTCTGTTCTCACAGGCCACAACACACTTCGACAAAATTCTACTTCATGAATACTCATTTGCTCTCATATGTTCTTGCCTATCCATCCAAAACTTGTCTTTTGTGCTTTATCCCTCTCCAAACACATCTCCAGGGCCTTCTTAGTAGGATGACATTGATCGTGGCCCCTGAGGTTTATCCAGTATTTAGCCATCAGCTGTTTCCTACAGAGCCACAGTGGCATTTCTCCTGCCTCTACTTGGAGAGCACATACTGGTGCAGTTTTCATTCCCCCTAAACAAATCCTCAGAGCATGACATCAAGGTCTGAGAGCACAGATTTTGCTGCTGACCCATATATAATGCTGCCATAATCTAGTCTTGATCTTATTCAGACTTCATAAATATTTCATTGATGCTTAATCTGCTCCCCACTCTCATTCTGCTAGACACCTCATGACATTTATTACCTTTTTGCATGTTTTGACTACATAGCTAATATGCACTTTCAATGTCAATCTTGTATCAAAACACTCCCAAGAAACTGTCACGACTCTGCTAGGAACCAATGATTCAGACACCAACTGGCAGAATTGAGAAGTTTTATTGGAAGTTGTGAGGTGCTGGTTGGGCAGGCAGGCGGGCAGGCAGGCAGGCAGGCTGGCAGGCAGGCAGGCAGGCGGGCAGGCAGGCAGGGCAAGAACTGCGGCAGGAAAAGGCAGCAGTCAGAAAAAGCGTAAAAACTTTCTAGTCGAAATTCTGAGGCTTGGCTTAGCTCGAACGTGACTACGACAAACCGTGTGGACAGAGTGACGATCCGGCAGAGACTGACGGTTGAGCAGGGCTGAAGTGCAGACTGGGTGACGAGCTGATGGGAACCAGGTGGCCTGATTGCAGCAGCAGGGCAGGTGTGGAGTGGGAGGCAGGCAGGCCCAGGAGAGGTGACAGAGTGCAAGGGGGAGGGGGAAGGAGACAGACATACAAACAGGTAGGGTGACAAAACAAAACAGACAAACATGCAACACAAACTGTCATGGCGCTGGCCTTGTGACAGTACCCCCCCCCCCCCCCCCCGACGGACACCCCCAGGTGGCCCACCAGGCCTGGGCTTCCCCGGATGAGCCCGGTGGAAGTCCCGAACAAGAGTATGGTCCAGGACGAGGCAGCGGGGCACCCAGCACCGCTCTTCAGGCCCATAGCCCTCCCAGTCGACCAGGTATTGGATGCCACGACGGCGACTGTCGAGGAGACGACGGACAGTGAAGGCGGGGTGGTTGTCGATGATTCTGGGGGGAGGAGGGGGGGGAGGAGGGGGGACCAATGGACTGGAGACCACAGGCTTTACAGCAGATACGTTGAAAACTGGGTGGACCTTGAGGGTCCGAGGCAATTTCAGGCGTACAGCATTGGGGTTAATAATCTTTTGAATCACAAAAGGGCCAATAAATCTCGGGGACAGCTTCTTAGAGTCCGTCTTTAAAGGGAGATCCTTGGTAGAAAGCCATACCTTGTCTCCAGGTGCATATTGAGGTGCAGGAGTCCGATGACGGTTGGCCTGATGCTTGTATCGGCCCGAGGCACGGAGTAAGGCTGAGCGTGCACGGTGCCAGGTCTTGTGGCACCGGCGGACATGGGCCTGGACTGAGGGCACTGAAAGCTCCTTTTCCTGTGAGGGGAATAGTGGAGGCTGATACCCAAAAACACATTGAAATGGTGACATCCCTGTGGCAGACGAAGGTAGAGTGTTATGGGCATACTCCACCCAGGGCGTAAGGGTGGACCAGGTGGATGGGTTGGAGGACACCATGCAGCGGAGAGAGGTCTCCAGATCCTGGTTTGCCCTTTCAGCTTGACCATTCGACTGGGGATGGTATCCTGAACTCAGACTGACAGTGGCTCCAACTGAGGAACAGAAAGCCTTTCAGACAGCAGAGGTGAATTGAGGCCCACGATCTGAAACAATATCAGAAGGGAGACCATACGCACAGAACACCTCTCTGACCAACAGATCAGCTGTCTCCCTGGCTGAGGGCAGTTTGGGCAGTGGCAAAAAGCGTGCAAATTTACTGAAGCGGTCAACAACAGTGAGAATTACCGTGTTTCCAGCTGAAGCGGGCAGACCAGTCACAAAATCCAGGGCAAGATGTGACCAGGGGCGACGGGGCACCAGCAGGGGGCGCAACAATCCAGCACTGGACTGATTCGAAGACTTGTTTTGAGCACAACTAGGGCAAGCAGACACAAAAGACTTTACATCAACATCCATAGATGGCCACCAAAAATGACGTCTAAGGAAGGCAAGTGTTAGTTTTACTCCTGGGTGGCAGGTTAGTTTAGAGGAATGGGCCCATTGCAGTACTGAGGATGTAACAGCGTCTGGAACATACAGGCGACCCGGAGGGCCATTACCTGGGTCAGGTTGCGTCTGTTGGGCTCCTCTTACTTCCTCTTCAATCCTGAGGGAAACTGCCGCAATAATACAGGGCTCTGGGACGATGGGTTCCAGGGGCGTGGTGGTGCCATCTTCCTTCCCATACATATGGGACAGAGCGTCAGGTTTGGTGTTTTTAGAACCGGGCCTGTAGGTCAGAGTGAAATTAAAACGACCAAAAAAGAGCCCATCTGGCTTGACGAGCGTTGAGCCGCTTAGCAGACTGGATGTAGGCCAGGTTCTTGTGGTCTGTCCATACCACGAAAGGCTGCTGAGATCCCTCCAGCCAGTGCCGCCATTCCTCAAGAGCCAGCTTCACTGCCAATAGCTCACGGTTGCCCACATCATAGTTTCTCTCTGAAGGAGACAAACGGTGAGAAAAATAGGCACAGGGGTGAAGCTTACCATCCTTGACGGAGCGCTGAGAGAGGACTGCCCCCACTCAAATGTCTGAAGCATCCACTTCCACTGTAAACTGCCTCTCCCGGTCAGGCTGGACGAGCACAGGGGCAGAAGAAAAATACCCCTTGAGCTTAGTGAATGCATCTTCAGCGGTGGATGTCCACTGGAAAGGCTTAATGGTGGAGGTTAGTGCAGTTAGAGGGGCAGCCACACGACTATAATTCTGGATGAATCTCCTATAGAAATGAGCAAATCCAAGGAACCTCTCCAACTCCTTACGGTTGCTAGGGCTGGGCCAATCCAGGACTGCCTTTACCTTGGCTGGGTCCATCTTCATCTGCCCTTCCTCAATGATGAAACCCAGGAAGGAGGTTGACGTGGCATGGAACTCACATTTCTCCCCTTTCACATAGAGGCGATTCTCCAAGAGTCTTTGCAGAACCTGGCGAACGTGCTGTACATGGTCAGACATGTTCCTGGAGAAGATAAGGATATCGTCCAGGTAAACAAATACAAAACGGTGTAACATGTCCCTGAGGACGTCATTTACCAGGGCCTGGAAGACGGCTGGGGCGTTGGAGAGACCAAACGGCATGACTAAATACTCAAAATGGCCCAGAGGAGTGTTAAAGGCCGTCTTCCACTCATCTCCTTCCCGTATCCTCACCAGGTGGTATGCATTCCGAAGGTCTAGTTTAGTGAACACTGTGGCCCCCTGGAGAGAATCAAAGGCAGAATTCATCAAAGGCAAAGGGTACTTGTTCTTGATGGTGATATTGTTTAACGAACGAAAATCAATACACGGGCGGAGGGACCCATCCTTCTTGCCAACAAAGAAAAACCCTGCCCCGAGAGGCGATGAAGAGGGACGAATGAGGCCAGCGGCCAGGGAGTCTTTAATATACCTCTCCATGGCCTCCTGTTCCGGTTTGGAGAGGCTGTAAAGGCGGCTGCTGGGAAGGGGAGCACCAGGAAGGAGATCTATCCCACAGTCATAGGGACGGTGAGGGGGCAGAGACAGAGCACGGGCCTTACAGAATGCAGTTTGGAGGTCATGGTATTCTGACGGAATGGAGGACAGATCAGGGGCTTCCGGCAGGGGTTCAGGGCTGGGCACAGAATAAGGTGGGGCTGACTGTAAACAATTAGCATGGCAAGGAAGGCTCCAGCTGATGATCCTCCCTGTCCTCCAATCAATCTGAGGATTGTGTCGTGCTAGCCAGGGAAGACCGAGAACTACAGGAACTGAAGGTGAGTTAATTATGTGAAAGCTGAGCTCCTCCTTATGATTACCAGACACTAGCAAATGTAGGGGCACAGTCCTTCGAGTTATGTTGGCTAATAGTCTACCATCTAATGCACTAGCTTCTAGTGGCTTATCAAGACAGACAGAGGGCAGGTCTAACTGTTTGGCTACATTGACATCGAGAAAACTTGCATCTGCACCTGAATCTAAAAGGGCAAAAATATCAATGGACTGACCTTTCCATGACAATGTTGCTCGCACCTGTGCTCGGGGTTGAGGGGAGAGGGGAATGGAGGTGTGGCTCGCCAGGACTCTCCCTGTTACTGGCGAGCCTGGTAGTTTGCCGGGCGATGTGGACATGAGGCCAGGAAATGACCGGGTCTCCCACAATACAAGCAGCTGTTGGTCTTAATACGGCGCTGACGCTCCTCTGACTCCACTTGGAAACGCCCAAGTTGCATCGGCTCTGGTGAGGGTTCCCTCCTGGGCTGGTCTGTGGCCGAGCCTCCACCACCTTGGTGAACTCGGGAGCCTGAGGCTGATGGAGGGTGCCCTGGGGAAGCAGTGGGTGGCCGCCGCTGCCTCTCTCTTCGCCGCTCCCGCAGCCGGTTGTCTATACGAATAGCTAAGGAGACTAGACCCTCAAAATCAGAGGGTTCCGGGTAAGAAACAAGTTCATCCTTAATTGCATCATTTAATCCTTGACAAAAAACAGCTTGAAGGGACTCATTATTCCAGCCACTCTCCAGGGACAGAGTACGAAACTCAACAGAAAATTCAGCAGCACTACGCATACCTTGGCGTAAGGTGAGTAACCTTTTCGAGGCATCCTGGCCACAGATGGGGTGGTCGAAAACCCTCCTCATCTCAGAGGTGAAGGCAGCGTAGGAAGCAGTGACGGGAGACTCCTTATCCCACAGGGCCGCAGCCCAGGCCAAGGCACTTCCACGAAGGAGCCCCATCACGTAGGCAACCTTAGACTGCTCTGTAGAGTATGACTGGGGCTGCTGGCTGAACACAAGATTACATTGCAGTAAAAAGGAACGACATTGACCAAAGTTTCCTTCATACCGGTCAGGGGGAGGAACCCATGGCTCCTTAACAGGTACAGAACTGGGCCCGGAACTGGATTCCGCTGGCGTTGGGGCTGGAGGCTGAACCTCAGAGGTTGTGGGCTGATTCATGTGGTCTCGAATCTCCATCACACTGGTGTTGAGCTCTCGGAGGCCTTCCATTAGCTCCTTCAGTGCATGGGTGTGCTGTCCAAGCAGCTGGCCATGGTGGGAAACTGCCTGGTGGAACGGGTTGGTGTCCTTTTGGTCCTGCATGGCCGGATCGTACTGTCACGACTCTGCTAGGAACCAATGATTCAGACACCAACTGGCAGAATTGAGAAGTTTTATTGGAAGTTGTGAGGTGCTGGTTGGGCAGGCAGGCAGGCAGGCTGGCAGGCTGGCAGGCTGGCAGGCAGGCAGGCGGGCAGGCAGGCTGGCAGGCAGGGCAAGAACTGCGGCAGGAAAAGGCAGCAGTCAGAAAAAGCGTAAAAACTTTCTAGTCGAAATTCTGAGGCTTGGCTTAGCTCGAACGTGACTACGACAAACCGTGTGGACAAAGTGACGATCCGGCAGAGACTGACGGTTGAGCAGGGCTGAAGTGCAGACTGGGTGACGAGCTGATGGGAACCAGGTGGCCTGATTGCAGCAGCAGGGCAGGTGTGGAGTGGGAGGCAGGCAGGCCCAGGAGAGGTGACAAGGGGGAGGGGGAAGGAGACAGACATACAAACAGGTAGGGTGACAAAACAAAACAGACAAACATGCAACACAAACTGTCATGGCGCTGGCCTTGTGACAGAAACGAAAACTATCTTGAACTCTCTCCAATTTATTTCCATATAGTTTCAGATTATATCCTTTAAATTTTCTCCACGTGAAAAGCATCGTTTTCGTCTTTTCCACTGAGAATTTGAAACCCCATTGGGACCCCCACATTTCAACTTGGTTAATCACATCCTGTATTTTCTCAATCATAAAGTCATTATTTCTCCCTCTTTTCCACAAAGCTCCATCATCTGCAAACAGTGATCTCCCCATGTCCATTGGGATATTTTCATACACATCATTAATCATAATGGAAAATAGTGTTGGACTGACAACACTCCCTGAGGCGTCCCGTTTTCCACAACATATTGGCTGGATAATTCTGATCCTATCTTTACCTGGATAGTTTACACAGATAAAAAAACTCTTGGGGTCCCCTGGTAGTCACACGGCTCCATAATATAACTGGCAAAAATACAAGAATGTCATGCATCAGCCTACAATGGGAAAATGGTTGGTATTGTATTGTATGGTATTGGTGAAATACAGTAAAAATGTCAAATATCATTACTTTTGTTCATAATGAAATGCTAACATACCAGAATGCATGGTTTTATACTGTATTGGCAGTGAGATTAAAAAATGTGGTTTGAATGGAAGTCAAAGGTGTCACGGTTCTGCTGTGGCAGACTGGTTGTGTGTGTTTTCCCTGTCTGTTTTCCCCCCTCCTTTTCCTCCCTCACCAGCTCCTTCCCTGTGTGTCCGGTGGGCGTGGCGGCGGCAGTAGGAGAGCGGCGCACCTGTCCCTCATCATCATCATCACCCGACTATATCAACCCGGTCTCTCCACAACTTCAGCGCCAGATTATTCCGTCTATCACGGTGATCGCTTGTACCACGTATCTAAGTATCTACGTACTCTGTTGTACTTTTTGCTCATTCTAATTCCTGTTGTATCTGGCTCGTCCTCCAGAGAATCTCCGGTGCGCCTCCACTCAGTTTTCCTGCTCGCCTGCCTGCCTGCCTGCCTGGCCTCCTCGCCTGCACTAACCAACAACCACTTCTGTGCAATAAACCTTTTGCTCCCAGACATTCAGTCTCCGGTCTCTGCCTTCGGGTCCACTGAAAACTTAAACCTGACAGAATAATCTGGCCAAATGGGTCCGGCAGAGGCTAAGCACCTCCGCAACGCCCTTTCGGCTCAGGGAATAATGGTCGGCCAACATGAGCAGGCTCTCCGTGAGATTATGGAGGCACTACGTGGGCTGACCACCAGCGTGACTCATCTTGGCACTCGCCAGGACCAAGTGTGTAGCCAGCTATCGGACGTCGCTTCAGGAGCTAACCCCCTGCCGCTACCAGCTGATTCTCGACCTGCCCCGGTGAATATTTCCCCTTCTACTCGTGAGCCTTTCATTCCCATTCCAGCAAGATATTCCGGGGAGTTAGGTCAGTGTGGGCAGTTTCTACATCAATGTTCCCTAGTTTTCGACCAGCAGCCCAGCACATATGCTACTGATCGCGCTAAGATAGCTTTTGTTAAGAGTTTATTAGCTGACAGGGCATCCCAGTGGGCTGTAGCTGCCTCTAAATCTCAGGCCCCTTTTTGTCACTCCTTTAGCCTATTTTCAGCCGAGCTACTCAAGATTTTTGATCAACCAGTAAGGGGAAGAGAGGTCTCTAATCGGTTGTTAGCTCTCAAGCAAGGAGTAGGTTCTGTAGCCGACTTCGCTGTTAATTTCAGGATATTGGCTGCGGAGACGGGGTGGGATGAGGCTGCGCTTCAGGGAGTGTTTTTACGGGGATTGGCCGACAACATCCAGGATGAGTTGGCTGCCCGTGATGACACTTCATCGCTAGAGGAATTAATTTCTTTAGCTATCCGGTTAGATAATAGGCTTAGAGAGAGACGTAGGGAACGATCCCTTAGGTCCCTTCCTGCTTCCCCTCAGCCCAGAAACCCCCCAGCTGTGCCTTCCCGTCCCGCTGCTACTCACTCCCCCCCAGCCCCGATGGTGGAGGAGCCAATGCAGCTTGGCCGGATGCATCTCACCCCAGCTGAGCGCCAACGCCGACTTGTGGACGGGCTCTGCCTATATTGTGGAGAGGCCGGTCATGGCCTCTTCCTCTGCCCCCTTCGACCAAAAGCCGGGGCTCATCACGTGGCAGGGGAGCGCTGATGAGCCGAACCACCACCGCTACCACCTCCCCCTCTCGTATCCTGCTTCAGAGCACCCTCTCCTGGTCTCTTCAAACTCTCTCCCTGTTAGTGCTCATCGATTCGGGCTCCGACGACAACTTTATCGACTTGGACACGGTGGATCAGGCTCACATCCCCACACTCCCTCTTCCTGTACCTAAGGAGGTTTTCGCACTCGACGGCAGACTGTTGGCTAAGGTAACGCACCGTACTGTCCCTCTGACACGTCTCCTGTCCGGCAACCACAGTGAGAGGATTCAGTTATTTGTAATCCCCTCACCCCAGTCGCCTCTAGTTCTCGGCCTCCCATGGTTGAGATTGCACAATCCCCAAATTGACTGGTCTACATCGAGGATCAGGGGCTGGAGTGTGCACTGTCATTCCAACTGCCTCCACTCTGCTGCCCCCTCTGGCGCCCAAGTAACCCTTCCCTGTCCGACACCTGCTGACCTCACCTCGGTTCCTCCTCCCTACCATGACTTGGGTGAGGTTTTCAGCAAGGACCGTGCACGGTCCCTCCCACCTCACCTCTTCATCGCCTGTGGGAGCAGGTTTCTTCTTCGTGGGAAAGAAGGATGGATCGCTCCGCCCCTGCATTGACTACAGAGGTTTGAATGACATTACTATTAAAAACAAGTATCCTTTACCCCTCATTGACTCTGCTTTTGGTCCCCTTCACCAGGCCACAATCTTCACCAAGCTGGATTTACGTAGTGCTTATCACCTGCTACGCATACGAGAGAATGATGAGTGGAAGACGGCATTTAATACTCCCCTGGGACATTTCGAGTATTTGGTTATGCCTTTTGGACTTACCAACGCCCCAGCAGTGTTTCAGGCGCTGGTGAATGACGTTCTCCGCGACATGCTGAATCGTTTTGTTTTTGTCTATATTGACGATATTCTGATTTTTTCCCGCTCCCTGCAGGAGCACATTCAGCATGTCCGGACCGTTTTGCAAAGACTTTTGGAGAATAAACTGTTTGTCAAGGCGGAGAAATGCCTCTTCCACTCAACCTCCGTGGAGTTCCTGGGCTTTGTGGTCGAGCAGGGGCAGCTGAGGGCAGATCCTTCCAAGGTGCAGGGGGTGACCGACTGGCCTGTTCCCGAGAGCCGGAAACAGCTCCAGCGCTTCCTGGGATTTGCAAACTTCTACCGCCGCTTCATTCGGAACTACAGTCGGGAGGCTGCTCCACTCACTCGGCTCACCTCCACCAAGCTCCCTTACTGCTGGACACCTGAAGCGGAGGCGGCGTTTGCCCGTTTGAAGGAGCTGTTCTCCACGGCTCCGGTGCTGGTCCACCCGGATCCGGGCCTCCAGTACGTCGTAGAGGTGGATGCCTCGGACTCCGGGGTTGGAGCAGTGCTGTCACAGCGATCTCCCCAGGACCCAAAGCTTCATCCCTGCGCCTTTTTCTCCCGTCGCCTCTCTCAAGCTGAACGTAATTACGATGTGGGGAATCGGGAACTGCTGGCCGTCGTCCTAGCGCTCCAGGAATGGAGGCACTGGCTGGAGGGAGCGGCTGTTCCTTTCCTTGTCTGGACCGATCATCGCAACCTCACCTATCTTCGCTCGGCTAAGCGGCTAAACTCGCGCCAGGCTCGCTGGGCGTTGTTTCTGGGACGATTCTGTTTCACCCTCACCTACCGCCCGGGCTCCAGGAACACTAAGCCCGACGCTCTCTCTCGCCAGTTTTCCCCCTCCGACGAGCAGGGTTAGGGTTACGAGTCCATCATTCCCTCACAGTGTGTTGTGGCTGCTGCCAGATGGGACATTGAGCGCTCCGTCAGAGCGGCACAGCGCATCCATCCTCCCCCAGACGGCTGTCCGCCCAACAGGATGTTTGTCCCTGATCCCTCCAGGTCCCGGGTCCTCCAATGGGGACATTCGTCCAAGCTGGTGTGTCATCCTGGTTTTTTGAGAACGTTATCTCTCGTCCGTCAGCGGTTTTGGTGGCCCACGCTGTATGCTGACACTAAGGAGTTCGTCTCTGCATGCTCCGTCTGTTCCCGCAGTAAAGCCTCTCATCATGCTCCAGCCGGCTTACTGCGACCACTCCCTGTTCCTCACCGACCCTGGTCACACATTGCCGTGGACTTCGTCTCGGGACTGCCTCCCTCTGAGGGTAACACTGTCATTCTTACTATTGTGGACCGTTTCTCTAAGGCTGTCCATTATGTTCCCCTACCCAAACTCCTCTCAGCCTTGGAGACCGCTAACCACCTGGTCCTGAATGTGTTTAAACTCCATGGTCTCCCCCTGGACATTGTGTCAGACTGGGGCCCACAATTCATCTCCCAGGTCTGGAGGGATTTCTGCTCAGCCATCGGAGCATCGGTTAGCCTCACATCAGGCTATCACCCTCAATCTAACTGACAGACGGAGCGGGCGAATCAGGATCTGGAGGCTGCCCTGCGCTGTGTTTCCGCCAGACACCCTGCCTCTTGGTCCTCTCATCTCCCCCGGGTGGAGTACGCGCATAACACACTCGTCAGCTCCGCCACAGGTATGTCGCCGTTCATGGCTGCGAACGGTTTTCAGCCCCCCTTGTTTCCCGAGCAGGAGCGTGAGGTGGCGGTCCCGTCCGTCCAGGATCACTTGAGACAGTGTCGCCAGGTGTGGCGGGCGGCCCGCGCTGCCCTCCTCCGCACGACGGCGCAGAACCAGCGCCTTGCGGACAGGCACCGCCGACCGGCACCTACCTACGTTCCAGGTCAAAGAGTCTGGCTCTCGTCCAAGGATCTTCCCCTCCAGACGGACTCTCGCAAGCTAGCACCCAGGTACATCGGCCCCTTTGACATCATTAAAATGATTAATCCTGCGGTTGCTCGTCTCAAGCTCCCATCTTCTCTAAAGGTACATCCTTCGTTTCACGTGTCCCTGCTTAAGCCTGTTTCCTCCAGCCCGTTGAGCCCTCCGGCCGAGCCCCCGCCACCCCCCCGGCTTCTGGATGGTCATCTTGTCTATTCTGTTCATCATCTATTGGATGTTCGCCGCCGGGGCAGGGGGTTCCAGTACCTGGTGGACTGGGAGGGTTATGGTCCCGAAGAGCGCTCCTGGGTTTCTCGCTCATTTATTATGGACGACACCCTGCTCAGTGACTTTTACCGACAGTTTCCAGACAAGCCTGGTAGGGTGCCCGGAGGCACCCGTTAGGGGGGGAGTACTGTCACGGTTCTGCTGTGGCAGACTGGTTGTGAGTGTTTTCCCTGTCTGTTTTCCCCCCTCCTTTTCCTCCCTCACCAGCTCCTTCCCTGTGTGTGTCCGGTGGGCGTGGCGGCGGCAGTAGCAGAGCGGCGCACCTGTCCCTCATCATCATCATCACCCGACTATATCAACCCGGTCTCTCCACAACTTCAGCGCCAGATTATTCCGTCTATCACGGTGATCGCTTGTACCACGTATCTAAGTATCTACGTACTCTGTTGTACTTTTTGCTCATTCTAATTCATGTTGTTTCTGGCTCGTCCTCCAGAGAATCTCCGGTGCGCCTCCACTCAGTTTTCCTGCTCGCCTGCCTGCCTGGCCTCCTCGCCTGCACTAACCAACAACCACTTCTGTGCAATAAACCTTTTGCTCCCAGACATTCAGTCTCCGGTCTCTGCCTTCGGGTCCACTGAAAACTTAAACCTGACAAAAGGTGCGTTTTTGGCCATGAAGGTGTCCAGAGGGGAGTATTAAGCCCCATCAACCTCCTATTTATTATATGGAAAATAACTAATTTTTGTGTTTTTTGCGAGGAAAAAATGAAAATAATTAAACTGGCATTTAAAGGCAAGGCAAGGCAAGGCAAGGCAACTTTATTTGTATAGCACATTTCATACACAAGGCAGACTCAAAGTGCTTCACATCATAAAACAAAGTGAGAAGAAAAAAAATAGAAGAATTAAAAGAAAATAATAAAAAAAAAATTAAAAATGCATTACAGAAAGAAAAGAGAATAAAAACATATTTGCAATAATTAAAAACAGTGCAGACATTAAAAGATTTAGCAGAAAGCTATGGTGAACATAAAAGTCTAGTTTTAAAAGTGGTCAGAATTGGGGCAAGTCTTACATCTTCAGGAAGTTTATTCCAGCCATTTGTTGCATAGTGACTAAATGATGCTCTCCCGTGATTGTTGTTTACTCTGGGAATCACTAACAGATTGGTCTCAGAAGATCTTAGTGGTCTAGAAGGCTTATGTAGTGGGAGCATATCAGTGATATACTTCGGTCCTAGACCATGTAGTGATTTATATGTGAGCAGGAGGATTTTGAAATCAATCCTCTGACATACAGGGAGCCAATGTAAGGATTTAAGAATTGGTGTAATGTGCTCACATTTTTTGGTCTTTGTAAGAACTCTAGCAGCAGCGTTCTGAACAAGCTGTAGCTGCCTGACAGTTTTTTTCGGAAGACCTGCAAGGAGACCATTACAGTAGTCTAGCCTACTAGTAATAAAGGCATGTACAAGTTTTTCTAGGTCTTGAGCTGACATGAGCCCTCTAAGTCTTGCTACATTTTTTAGGTGATAGTAGGCTGATTTTGTTACTGATTTGACGTAACTGTCGAAATGTAAATCAGAATCCATAATAACCCCAAGATTTCTGGCTTTGTTTGAGGTTTTCAGGGACAGAGAGTGAAGGTGTTGAATTACTTTAAACCTTTCTTTTTTAGCACCAAAAACAATTATCTCAGTTTTGTCCTCATTTAGTTGTAGGAAGTTTTGGCACATCCAGTCTTTGACTTGCTCAATGCACTGGCACAGAAGATCTATGGGGCGATAGTCGTTTGGTGATAGTGCTACATAGATTTGGGTGTCATCGGCATAGCAATGGTGGTCAATGTTATTATTTTGCATGATTTGTCCTAGTGGGAGCATGTAGATGTTGAATAAAGTTGGCCCCAAGATTGAACCTTGGGGGACTCCACACGTTACATTGGTAGGTTCTGATACAAAGTCGCCAATGGAAACAAAATAGTTCCTATCTTGTAGATATGACTTGAACCAGTTTAAGACTGTGCCTGAGAGCCCAACCCAGTTTTCCAACCTGTCCAAGAGTATTGAGTGGTCGACAGTGTCAAATGCAGCACTGAGGTCTAATAGCATTAATATTGAAGTTTTGCCAGAGTCTGTGTTAAGACGGATGTCATTTACAACTTTAATAAGGGCCGTCTCGGTGCTATGAAAAGGTCGAAATCCTGACTGGAAGTTGTTGTGGCAGCCAGTTGAAGCCAGGAAGTGATTTAGTTGTTGGAGGACAACTTTCTCAATTATTTTACTTATGAAGGGTAGATTTGAAATTGGTCTGTAGTTGTTGATAATAGAGGCATCTAGGCTCCGCTTTTTTAGAAGAGGTTTAATGACTGCAGTTTTGAAGGCCTTTGGGAAATTGCCTGATTGAATGGAGTTATTAACTATTTGCAATACGTCTATTGATAGGCAGTCAAAAACATTCTTAAAAAAGTTGGTAGGTAAAGCATCAAGGCAGCAGGTGGATGATTTTAGATTTGTCACCGTTTCCACTAGAGTTTTAGAGTCTATGGCATTAAAGCTTGCCATCATTGCTGTGTTACTTTTTCCTGAACAGGGTGGTGATCCAACTTTTTTGTTTGAGATATTGATGGCGCGTCTGATGCCTTCAATTTTATTAGTATAAAAGAATGCAAACTCATTGCATTTCTGCGTGGAGTGGAGTTTAGCTGGTATTTGTGTTGGGGGGTTGGTCAGTCTGTCAACAGTTGCAAATAGGGTTTTCGCCTTATTAGTGTTGTTGTTTATGACATTGGAGAAGTATGTCTCTCTCGCACTTTTTAAGACTAAATTGTAGGCCCGGAGGCTCTCTTTATAGATGTCATGGTGAATATGAAGTTTAGTACTCCGCCAGATTCGTTCAACCTTCCTGCACTCTCTTCTCTGGGCTGTCACAACAGCAGCTTTTCTCCAGGGTGCCTTTTGCTTACCAGAAATTGTTTTAACCGTAACAGGTGCAATGACATCTATGACATTCAGAATTTTGGAATTAAAGATGTTTACAAGATCATCAGCATGACATGGGTTTAGAGGTGGTAACGAGGAAATGGCATTTTTAAAGAGTACATTGGCATGTTCATTGATGTACCGCTTTTTGACCTTATTTGATTCTGTTTGTGTTTCAGGAATGAAAGAAATATTAAAGAAAACACAGAAGTGATCAGACAATGAAGGATCAGTCACAAAAACATCAGAAACATGGAGACCTTTTGTGATAATCAGGTCCAGGGTGTGTCCCTTACAATGAGTAGCCTCTTTCACATGTTGAGAAAGGTCAAATGTGTCTAGAATATTAAAAAGTTATTTTGCACCCTTGTCATTCAAATCATCAATATGAAAATTAAAGTCACCAGTTATTACTACTCAAAATCAGTGGAGATGCTAGACAATAATTCAGTAAAATCATCGAAAAAATTTGACGAATATTTAGGTGGCCTGTAAATAATTAACAGGAGAACTCTGGGAGAGCATTTCAACACAGCACAAAGATATTCGAATGATGGAAAAACACCAAGTGACATCTGTTTCCCCTGAAATGTATTTTTAAATATAGCAGCAACCCCTCCACCTCTTTTCCCAGATCTACAAACATCAATAAAATTATAGTTGGGGGGTGCTGTCTCGATCAGAATGCTTGCACTGTTATTTTGTTCTAGCCATGTTTCAGTTAAAAACATAAAATCAAGTTTAGAAGTGGTAATAAAATCATTGACTAAAAATGATTTGTTATTAAGAGACCTAACATTTAGCAGACCCATCCTGATGGTGTTATTGACAGGCTTTGAGGTTGACTTTGATTTTGAGAGAACAGGAATGAGATTGTTTAGGTTAGCAGTGTGTTCAAGTTTCCCAATGTTTACTCTCTTAGTAGTCACAACAGGAATGCAGAAGGTGCCATGTTTTGATGTAGGCGACCTTGGGTCCAGCTGATAATGCGGTCTACTGCTGAACCCTTTTCTGTCTCAGTAATATTCAGGGCTGCTGTCAGGGTGGGGAGGGGGTGGCCAAAAGGGAAGAGGTGGCCATAAGGGAAGAGTCTTGGAGGAGGGGGTCTTGGATTTTAGTGACTAAGTTGCAGCTTTGGAAGAGGGGGTCTTGGGTTTTAGTGACTTAGTTGCAGCTTTGGAAGAGGGGGTCTTGGATTTTGGTGACTTCGTTGCAGCCTTGGAAGAAGGGGTCTTGGGTTTTGGTGACTTATTTGCAGCCTTGGGAGAGGGGGTCTGAGTAGGGCGGGGGGTAGGTGGGGGTAGCTCCTGGAATTCCAAGGGGGAGGAGAGGAGAGAAAGGTTTATTGGAGGGAGGGAGAATGAAGAAGACCTCGATTGGGATTTGGGAGGGGTGGGGGAGGGATCCACATTCAGTCCTCCTTCGACGTTGTTAAAGGGTTAACATTCTGAAAATGATTGAATGTTTGGTAGTTTTGGGCGAGGTGGAAGGAAAAAAATATTGATGTATGATGATTTAATAGCAGTTTTGTATGTGCGTGTACATTTTTGCCATGAAGATGTCTAGTGCATAGTAAATTTGAGGAGGGCACAAGTGTTAAATACTTTAGCAAGCTATAACATACCTCATCTTTCCTGGGTGCAGTCTTTCCAGTCTTAACCAGAGCCTTTCTTAATTCTCCCATGCTTCTTCCCTCTTCAGACAAATTATTGGAGCTATGCACCTTAACAAAAGTGTTTCAATGTGCAATCAGCCCTTTTCCTTATTTGTCACTGCCATGTCACTCCCTTCAGTCAGAACCGGATAACTCCACTCCCTTCTGTCCCCTCCCATCTTTTAAATCATCCCCAACACCTCTCCTACTTGAGTTGTGTTGCCTATCATATCACAGTATCTTCTCCAATGTGCCCTTTTTGTTGAACAGAAGTATTACTGGCTGCTCCATATATTGAGGGTTAGCCTCTCCCTCCAATCAAGTCTATTGACTACAGCTGAGCTGGCTGAAACTAGGTAAATGCCCGCTCAGTATGAACAGCTTCACAAGAATTTAAACAAGCTATCTAAGACTAAGGGCCCTAGTTTCGTAGACCAGGCGCCACGCCGACGGGGTGTGTCCGCCTGGACTTTGCAAGTTTCGTGCACCGCGCAGGCTAGCGCAGGCACGCCTCCCGTCACTCCCACCCGCGCAAGTGGGAAAGAGGGAGGAGAAGAAGGCGTGAGTGGGAGACGAGGAGGAGACGAGGAGGAGACGAGGCGTGGACTGGGATTAACACAGCCGATTCAGATCTTCACCAATCAAATGAGCTCCTCTCCTCACCCTTAATGCGTTAGGGGAGGTTCAGTGCAAGTTTCGTCACTTGACAACCCAATGACAAAAGCAGTGCTGCTACTCCCACCACGTGCATCCCGCGCTGTGCGTGCGTATAGTCATAATAATAACAATGCCGATATTATATCACTATAGAAATTGTAGGCACATTCTAGGCATGTCTATCACAAAGCAGGGTCCCCGTCCAACACCAGACACCGGGACCTCGCGGGCCGCTCAGACCAGCCGAGCCCCAACTCCGATTCCAGCTTGCGACAAAGTTGCGCGTCTCTCAACGGACAACAGGCTGCCGAGGCGCAAGACCTCAGACCAGGCACGAGCTGCTGTATTTTTTTAAAATATTTTTTTAGACGCATTTTATTAGCAGTGGATAGATATGAAAAACAGGAGAGAGAGAGGGAGATGTTTTGGTCCGAGAGGCTGAGTTTCCGTTACGCGTGCCATCCGCCTTTGATCTGACGTCAGATGTGACGGGACAATCTATATAGATATAAATTCACGTTTTGATTCAATTAGTTGCATTTAAGGCGTTCCCTTTGTTGCCCATGAATTAGTGTTTTGCTCCAACCGCCACATCAGGAGGCAAATTGATATACTGTAAGTACAATCTTAGAAACTTCAGAGATCTGCTTAATTGATTGGTTGTATTTAGGGATGCACCGATTCCACTTTCTTTCAGACCAAGTACAACGACTTAAATTTCAGAACTTGACGATACAGAACACTTTCTGACATTTTTCATCTGCATGTTTATCTTAACAATTATGGCACTGCAAACATGTCAATTAAATGTAACCGGGAACACAGCAAATTTAATTCCCATATAACATGCAACTGTAGCAGAAAAACTGAATTATTATAAATAATAATGATATAATCACAAACACTTGAAAACGTGAGACAGGATCTTTTTGATGAAAATAAGCTTCTCTGCATCATCTCTCGGCTTTGAGCCTGTTTCTGTTTTCATCTAGAACATGTGACACTGAGTTAACAGCCTTTCACTTTCCACAATGCTGCCTGGTGCTGAGAGCTGTCTCTGAGACTTCTGAGCCAAAGTGGGAAACCACGCCGTGTTAACCTCCCAGGACTGCAGGAGGTTCTCTTCCCTAGCAGAGGCGGTCACTCCAAGGTATGTCTCTAAACGAATGGCATCAATCCAGACTGCAGAAAAACAAGCTGTAAAACAGAGGAAAAAGCTAGTTTGAAACGAATGGCAGTACATTACCTTTGAAAGCGTTGTTGGCTACTGGACTTGCTTTAGGCAGAAGACGTTTCTCCTCTCATCGAAGAGGCTTCTTCAGTTTTAAGTGACTCGTGGGGCGTTTAGGTATTTAACTCCTCATGAGTCACTTAGAACTAAAGAAGCCTCTGGGATGAGAGGAGAAATGTCTCAAAGCAAGTCCAGATGCCTATAAGGCTTTCAAAGATTATGACCTGGAGAGACTGAGAGTCTTCACAGACACTTCTGTACATTACCTTCAAATCATTTAAAGTAAATTGATTACATCAATTATTTAAACCATTTAAGTAAGTCATAATGACAATGTTTTGTTTCCATCATATACAGAGAGGGAGGGAGAGAAAGTGTGACACAGAGAGGGAGCCTCTGTGTTTCATTACAAATCCCCCGGGAGTCTCGGCCTATAGCAGCAAAGTAAGAGCCGGTCCAGGGCAAACCTGAGCCAGCCCTAACTATAAGTGTTGTCAAAGAGGAAAGTTTTAAGTCTACTCTTAAATGTGTAACTGTGTAGGAACGTAAAGTAACCCTGCATTATGAGAGTGCAGGGCTCTTGTAGGATAGTAGGGTTTAATGAGCTCACTGAAGCGTTGTTGACAGCTGCAGTTCAGGTTCCCTTCCTTGTTTTGATACCATGCTCCTCGTCCGTTTTGTTAGTCAGAGGTCTCAGAGTCGGCAGCAATCACGTCTGTCCACAGGTGAGTGGTGAGATTGTCGGGGAGCTCGTATATCAGACCCATATATTCCCCGAGGGAATATATTCACTTCTGCTTGATGAGAGATGGTAGCTTGTACTACGTGTTGTTTCGGCGGGTCTACACATCCTCCCAAGTGGGAGTAGGTTAAGGTGGAATATTTAAAATGCTATTTAGCAACAGCCACTACATCAGCTACACTTCTCTGAGCTGGGTGCCTGCGACACTACTTCAGACTATTACAGCATTACTTACCTTTACCATGCTTTTGGAGTTTTCCCAGAGCACAACGTGGACAGAACTTTGGGGATGCCCCTCATCTGAAGCACATCATCAAACACACCTGGGGCCTGTACTACGAAGCAGGATTTGTGCTTTGCGAGGTAACTTAAGCGTTAATTCGGGGTTTTCCGTCCTACGACGCTGGTTCACTTCTTACTGGGGTAGATCGCCATGGTAACTTACGCTGTGGAGCTAACCTGCTCCGGAGCAGGTTATGTTCCTGATAAGAGATCAACGTGGAGAAACACACCGCCTACTGACCAATAAGCTGTCTTGGTGCGCGGATATAAAAAAAAGAAGCTTGTGGATCGTGAGAGGGTCTCGTAGGAGAACTATAGAGTGTACAGAGACCGGCAAAACCCTTTTTCTGTCCCTGACGATGTTTTATATGAGAGATACAGATTCTCATCGGAGGGAAAGACTTTTCTGTGTCAGTGTACATCCTACTTACCACTTTGAATTATGTTTTTATATTTATTTGATTTGCCCCCAAGTCCGTTTTACACCGCCGGGATTGCAGCTGAAAGAATGAGGCTGATATTGTCATAAATCACGTTATAAGAATACATCCAAGCAACAAATTCATTATTTTAAAGTTATATGTTCGGCCTTTAATTGCGGAAGGACATCATAAGCGTTAAAGGGACGAGAGAGAGCGACAACATGATTTATAAGACGGCCGCAGGGCGGATTCGAACCGTGACAGCTTCGAGGAGCCTTGTAACATAGGGCGGTAACACTACCACTAAGCTATCAGCGAAGTTGAAGTAATCAAGTAATCAGTCAGATCTAGTAGTGTCCTTATGATGGGGCAGTAATATTATACTACTAATACTATTAATACGACTTCCGCATTCACACAGTCGGTGAGTTTTTGCCAGCTGTCCTTCTTGCATTTGGCAGATGAAACTGTTGCCTTTTGCCTGTATTATATGTTCAACTTCTTTGTATTTCTGTAAGATTATGGTTCGCTCCTCGTACGTGAAATACGCCGCTCCACTGCCGTAGACTGATCCATGTTTGTGATTGGTCAAATGCTGCAAACGCCGCCTCTTTCATGTGCCCGCGCTCATAGCTGGACAGGTAAACCCTGGGTTGAGTTAACGAGTTGATAACCAGCTTTGTGTGACCGCTTATCTCTGATTGCCTTTGTTAGGGTTACTTAAGCTGGATCTCTGAAAGATACCCTGGGTATGTTGAACTCGCTTCGTAGTACAGGCCCCTGCTGTGGTCTGGCTAGTGTGTGAACCCTGACACTGTTTTCCTTACAGGACGACTCTCTGGGGAGTAAAATCCTCATTGATCCATTGCACAGTTAAGCTGATGAGACACATTGGACCGACACTACACCTATATCAGTGGCGGAGCTGGAGGCTGAAAGGTCTTTCACCTTTTTCACAAAGTCATGCAGCATTGGTAACGTGGTGCCTGTGATGTAGTAGTGAGGAGAAGTCGGCTGGTCATCGATAGCAATGTACTGGGATACCTGAAGCTGGTAGTGTTGGGTGCATTCCTACTTCTAATATAGTTTCCCTTTAATCTGTGTGCTCCACTGTACTTACACTGACCAAATCTCTGAGGGCATCTGAAGGCCTGACATTTTTGTTAGGAGGTTGAAGCATGTTAGGCATCAGCCTGGTAGCAGCACAGATGACCGAGATGTGAGGAAAAAACGGCATCATAAAAAGTAGAAAATCCCATCAGCCGTGAATGCGTCTGTCAGTATTCTAAGTAATATCCCACTGACTTCAAGCTGATGTGACAGGAGATGGTTAGTCATATTGTGGCTTTGTATTACATTATTACACAGCAAAGTTTTCATTATTTAATCAGTATGTTATTCCCCTTCCTAACCACATTCTGAGAGAAGATGTACTAGATGTATTAGTTGGAGTTTTTTAAAGGGCATGATTCTATATTAAATAGGCATAATGGTGACTTCACAGTGGGTAAAACTGCCATATTAACAGAACCTAGGCTAATGCATCAATATTCTTTATGCTTTATACGATACATATCTGGTAATAAACAATGTATTCAAAGTAGGCATGATATTTATTGTCACAATGATCTATTATTATCCAAATAGTTGCGATTGATAATATTATCCAGATAATCGTCTGGATAATCGCCTAATCGTCACTGATTAGGCTTTGTTGGGGATACTTGGTGTCAAAAAAATACTTAGTTCAATAACATTTGCGCTACACAGACATTTTGAAAGCACTTGTAAAAATAAGTATCATTAAAAAAACAAAACAAGCATAATTAGATGATAATTATTCTGGGTGAAATTCTGAAAGCCGTTTTCTTCAGTGTCTCCAAAAGCAGAATGGCAACACATTCCAATGGTGTTTCTGGAAAACAAATCAGCCACTTGGAGGGGAATATCACTGTCTTCTCACAGCCCAGTATCTTACCAGAACCACCTCCATGACAACATCCATAAGGTGGAGTGGGTCCAAAGCTTTGAGTTCCTCCACTTCCTGTATGACAGAAGGAGGTGAGACTGGTGAGATGTGTCCAGGCAGAAATTTACCAGTAGGTGGACCCTCAACCCTAAAATGGAAAGATTTACAAGATGTCCACTGTACCGTTCACAAATATGAAATTACACAAACAAATTCATTACACGATCAAACTTGCCTTAAAGACGAGTCTGCAATAAATTCCTGCCGTATCTGGTAACGTCAATGGTAAACACAGCTTTTTACAACCAAAACGATGGTGAGCTAACATAAATCATTTTAATACGCATTCATTTTTTATTTTTTTTATGCAGAAGTGTGAGGAAGGTTTCTCAAAATCCAAAAATCCATAAATCAAATGAAATTTTTATGGACTTTCAGATCAGGGATCTCATTAATAAAACAGTTCTACAGAATTTTTAAATGTATCCTATTATTTATGCAGGAAGACCTTATGACTTATGATCATCTTATTTCAGATTATTTGACTGTGTTTCACTAAAAAATTACGCATTTTATCTTTGATGCAATAAACATATTTATTTCTTAACTTCAGTATATTTAAGTGCCATTTTAAGAGTTTTGAACATATTTTGATGTTAATGGTGATATTTTGTGAATCACAACTAGTTTAGCCAAGATAATTGTAAGATGACATTTTCATAGCCACCGATGTCTATCAGCCTCATATCCTGCCCTGTTCACACCCACATTCAACCATACATGGTCAATGCAAAGCACTACATGGATACTGATGCATTTTTTTTCTTGGAATAATCATCTATGGAATGCAACGATTGTGTGAGGGCTGTTACAGGCTTTATTTCCAGACGTTGGTGATTTAAGCAATCCATATGTTCATGTGTTGTCGGCTGGCTGGCAGACTGTGTGTAACTCACCCTGCTAAACCATTGCAGCGTATCCAGAACGCTGCAGCACGCCTTGTCTTCAATCTACCCAAAATCTTCCATGTGACCCCCCTCCTCCGTGACCTCCACTGGCTCCCCGTTGCAACACGCATCCAATTCAAGACGATGGCACTGGCCTTCAGGGCCATCAATGGAACGGCACCCATCTACCTTCAAACACTGGTCAAACCACACGCCCCGAAGCGAGCACTTCGCTCCTCTACTTCAGCTGGCCGGCTGGTACCACCATCGCTGAAATCAAACAAATGTCGCTCAGCAAAGTCCCGACTCTTCTCTTCTCCTCAGTGGTGAAAGGAACTCGCGACCAATGTCAGGACAGCAGAGTCACTGCCATCTTCCGAAAAAGGCTCAGGCTTCAGACTTCACCTCGACGCTGGATAGCGTGACTCCCTAACAATTTTGTGTTCGAGATAATTGTAAATATCATCACAAGGGATGTGAAAGAGCTGGATACAGGCTGATATATATATATATATATATATATATATATATATATATATATATATATATATATATATACATATATATATATACATATATATATATATATATATATATATATATATATATATACATAACAGACTCACAAAATGTTGCCTTTTTTATTTGTTTTTTATTTCTGCAGGAAGACCGTATGATTTATGATCGCCTTACTTTAAAGGGATAGTTCAGAATTTTGGACATAAGACCTATTTTCCAAGTGAGCCGGTGTGTTCGAGACGTCTGGAGACGTTTTCAAGAAATTTCATTCAGTTCTTCTAGTTGCCGAGTTCGCTTATGCTATGGCTAGCGCAAGTCAATCGTTCTTAGCTAGCATGGCATTAAAAACAATCTTGCCCACTCCACAGTGCACCCGAGGCAAATCCATTGTAACGGCAGACTATCGATGTACATATCTGTGTTGATAGAATGTTTGAAATAAAACCAACCTTGCATTTTTAAGGATTTATGTCTCAGCAGCAGCAGCAGCGTGTCATACTTCCTAGTAGGCTATGGCAGCGGCGGAATGATATCACCTAGCACTTATAAAGCTGTGCACACACCGGAAGAACTGCCCGACTCGCGTCGGTAAATTCGGCGTCGGCTACTTAATATGGCCGACTCGAACAACGACATGGGCGGTTCACACCTACGGAATTACAGCCGACGCCATACGTTCCGCGCTTGCGCGAGATGTAATGTCTCCAAAACAACAGGCGGCGCTAATCTGTATTGTGGGCCAAAAAACACGAAAACCGGAAGTAGGCGGTCCTCTCTAGACCGCCTTCTTCGATTCCACTGGTTATCTGGTATGTTTACCATCGTCACTTCCGGGCTTCACTGATTCGCTAGTCAAGCTGCTAGCCTCCACCAATCAGAATGATAAAAGAATGACCGACTCGAATGGCGGATTACACATTTGAATCGGCTGAAATGAACGCCGACGTGGGCCGATTCGAGCGACCACACCAAGTAGACTCATGTCACGGGCGCCGACTCTCTCAAAGACGCCGATTTTCGGTCCGGTGTGTGAGCCCCTTAAGTTACCGGTTTTATAATAGTTTGTTTACCTGCTGTCATTGCTACAGACGCAGAGTAGCCTGCAGTGCTAGTTTCTTCAATCTCACAGAAATGGAGACTTTTGGAGAATATACTGAAACTTTTGAAGACTCTGATGAGGAGTTTTTTTCCACCCAAACCCAACCGTACCTGTACGAGCCTGAATATACAGAGAAAGAATTGCGCGAGAGGGATGCTCAAAGGGCAGAATGTGAACGAGCGTCTGTGGAGACCGAGATAGCCCCCGCTGGAGCTGAGAACCGGGACCGAACAAACGGAGACTGGTGGTGCCAGGAGGGAATCCCCCGCAACGCGTCCGAGGGTTTACGGGTCTACGGACGGAGCAGAGGTCCGGGTTCACGGTGCGTAATTGTGGGTTGGCGTAGCCGTGGGCTGCCCGGTGTTTGCGTGAGGTCCAAGCGCTTTTCACCCAGGTGTGAGGGCATGAGTCCCGACAATTCGTCCCGGTTCGATTGCCTATTTACGGGCAGTATTTCGGGCGGCGCGTCTTAGAGTTTTGAGTCGGACGGAGAGTCCGCATGTGTGGATTCGCGGAGCCGCCCGGTGTTGGTCTGCGGTCAAAGGGCTTTTCACCCAGCTCTGAGGGCACGAGGCCCGACTATTCGTCGGTGTTCATGTGTCTATTTACTGGAGGGAATCCCTGCAACGCGTCCGAGGGTTTACAGTTCTCCGGACGGACCAGTGATCCGGGTTTGCGGTGCGTAATTGTGGCTTTGCGTGGCCGTGGGCTGCCCTGTGTTTGAGTGAGCTCCGAGGGCTTTTCAGACAGCCTTGGGGATATAAGTGCCGACAGTTTGGCCCGGTTCGATTGCCTATTTACGGGCAGTATTTCAGGCGGCGCGTCTTAGAGTTTTGAGTCCGACGGAGCAAAGTAAAGTTCCGCTGCTGAAGAGAAACTAGTTCCTCAAAAAATGGATGATTCATGCGATGCGAGGTTAGTTTTGTTTCAAGTATTATTCTATCAACACAGATATGTACATCGACAGTCTAGTGTTTTAATTGATTTGCCTCGGGTGCACTGTGGAGTGGGCAAGACTGTTTTTAATGCCTGTCTAGCTAAGAACCATTGACTTGCGCTAGCCATAGCATTAGCGAACTCGGCAACTAGAAGAACTGAATGAAATTTCTTGAAAACGTCTCCAGACATCTTGAACACACCGGCTCACTTGGAAAATAGGTCTTATGTCCAAAATTCTGAACTATCCCTTTAAGTGTGCACATTTCATTGAAATATACACTGTTCAAAAAAGTTAAGGGAACACTTACTCATCACAGTATAACACACCAAGTCGATTAAACTTCAGAGATATAAATGTGCCCATTCAGCAAGCATGAGTGATTGTGAATCAGTTCACCTGCTTCGGTGCAAATGAAGGTGACAACAGGAGCAATGGAAGCAAACGCAAGACAACCCCCCAAAAATGGAATGGTTTTGATGCGGAGGCCACAGACAGTTGCTCTCTCCTTCTCGACTGATTCTTCTCTAGTTCTGTGTTAGTGTCCCTGACACTACTTGGAGCATGAGGATACCGGAGATGAAGATACTGAGAACCTAATGCTGCCTGTAACATCATCCAGAATGGCAGGTTTGGTGGCGGGTCAGTGATGGTCTGGGGAGGCCTATCCCACAGAGCTCCACAGTGCTGGGCTGTGAGACCAGGTCCCACTCGTGGACCCTCATGCCACCCTCATGGAGTCTGTATCAGACAGTTTGGTCAGAAACATGAACAGCAGTAGCCTGCTGAAGGTCATGTGAGGTCATCTCTCTTCATCACACTCCCTTAAACAATCCAAAAGTCTTCAGTTCTTGGGAAAAATCCTTACAGCTCTGATGAAACATTCATCAAACCATATTTTTTGGCATCGCCATTCAAAAACGTTTTTTTTATTTTTTATCTGTATTAATGTGGCAGCCTAGCAGCAATCTAACAGCTCCATAAATCATTATACAACCACAATAACAATCACTTTTTTTAAATGATGCCATCTCAAAAAGCTTTCAAAGCTTCATTCAAAGTCCTCAAGGCTTCAAATGATGAGAAAAGGAATTGGATACAGCCCTATCTATAACATGAATTACTCGTTTCATTGACATATGGAGAACAGAGATGGTGTGTAAGATCCATGTAAATGTGGCGTGGTTTAACAAGCTTAAGTTAAACTGGGTTTATAAGAAGGTGTCGCCGACAACGCCACCTAGGTTCGTGAGCCTAGGACTCTTAAAAGGAGGGAGGAACACACAGGTTCTTAATTAAAATCAGGTTCGAGCAGAGTTAAAAACCATGAGTCCAGTAACGGTGTACACAAGATTTATTATAATGAGGTGGTTAAAAGATTTAAAATCTAGCCCCAAAGTCTCTCCCGAGGATCTCTCAGCGTCTCTGGATAGCCCACTCTCGGGCCCGGCCGGAATAGCAGACCCGACCTCCTCCGTGGTAGACAAGCCCTCGGTCACAGCACATACACAGGGAGAAAACAAGTAACTCGGATAAATAGTCACACTAGGGTCAATCACGGTCCAAATAGGATCCTCAGGGTTGAAAATCCTGATTAAGATCAAATCTTGTTAACATGGGAGAAAAGGGTACTTAGCTGCAAGAGGGGTGCATCGCGATCACACCCCTCTACAAGCTTACGGTGCTTCCCCTCAACTCTGGCCGGTGGTGGAATCGCCCTCTTCTCGTCCACAGTCTCACTCTGCTCCCACGGGTCCCGCGGTCCGGCACTCGATCAGCCCGCTGTGAGAAGACACACCAGCTCGCCTACTCCTCGCTTTCCCTCTTCCACCTGGCCCCGCAGTCAGCCTCCTCTGTCTCCCGTTCGGCGCTCCAGACGTCACTCACTCCTCCTGGCTGTAATCGTCACGCCGAACAGACATGGACTGCTACGCTCCGGGTGCGGGTGCTCTCTTCTAGCGGTGGTGGTCCCCTGGCTATCTGCTCGTTCCCTTGCGTCCGCCGTCCTTTACTGCCGCCGCTTCACTGTTGCTTTCTGTTTTAGAGGGTTACACCTGTGCCCGCCACCTGTAGCTCGTTATACTAATCAGTCTGATGTGCGTCTGTGTCTAGTTCATGGTCAGTCCGGAAAAAAGAAACACTACATGCACTTAAACATAAACTTAATTAAATCACAGCAAGTGAACAAAACACAAAGGACACAACACTAAAACTGACCCTGTCACATAAACATGAAAGCAAGTATGGAATTCATATTTGATCATTGTCAGAATCAGAGGATTTATTTGTGAAGCCTGTATGTTCTGACACATCGACGATTGTTGCCAAATGTTGGCTATGGGCAGCTATAGCAGTGAAACACTATCCTCGGGCTCCATATAGTAGGAGTGAGGCCGTGGCTCTTTCCTCCATGCCCTCCTTCCCCTCCTCCTCATCTTCCTGTAGAGCAGCGAGGCTGCAGCGTGGTGATGGAGAAGGCCTTACAGACTCTGCGGGGGCTGATGAATCCACCTCTCCTCCTCTGTGTCTGATCTGACCCCAGGCTCCATGTCAACCACTGCATCTCCACAGCCACAGAGTGCAACAGCCCTCCGCACAGGACTGTGTAGCCCTGTACCTGTGCATCTGCCCAAGCACACACAAAGAGAGTTCTTTAAATGGAGATGTTTTTTTGTTTTTTTTAACATTTGCTTGACCTTCAGGCAAGCTAAGATTAAAACTCTGTATTTCAACACATGCAAAACTTGAGAACTGCGCACAGTATTTCTTTTGGCTGTGTTAAGACCACAACGGATGACTTTTTTTTTTTTTTACTTTTCTCTTGCTTTTGATTCCTATCACTGAGAAAAATGGCAGAGTACGTACGCCACTGCATCAGATGATGAGGTGCTATCGAAAACAACATCAATTACCTCAGAGGCTGCTGGAGGTCAAAGCAGTTCAATGCAAAGTCTCAATGTTGCCAAATGATTTTTATCGAAGTCGATAAAGAGACTGCTTAGCGTTTTGTTTTCTCAAATAGATGCAAAAAAGGGGATTGTATAAACCGTGTGAACCACAACATATCTACTGAGTGCATTGTAAACATGCTATTTTTACATACAGTTGTTTTAGTCCTGAATATTTTGGTACTTTTTCCCATCTTTTAGAGAATTGTTTTCTACGTAACCCCTACCTAGCCCCGGCTGGTAGTAAACGACTCCTTTCTTTGGGGGGCACAGAGTCGTCTCACTGATTTTATAGGTGCTTTTTAATGAGCCACTAATGAAGACAAAGCTGAAATGGTTCCTCTGATCAATTGTGCACGTAATTAGATCAGGGCTTTTATAGAGACAAGGGGAAGGAAGGGGGAGAGGAGACAAGGGACGACAACAGATGCAAACAGATGTGTTCAAATCTGAAATACAACTCTATAGCGCCTTATTGGGAAATCATATGTAGATCCTGTAACAGATGAGATGTTTTTCTGTTGCTAGCCTGTCTTCCATGTAATGTCTCAGCGCTGTTCCCTGGACATACCTTGATAGATCATAGCGTTTTAAGTGTTAGAGTTTTAACATTTCACACAGCATTTAGAAAGAACCTCAACACTGGATCTGGAGCAGTATTCCTGGGCTGACAAGAGGGAACATGCTTCGTTATGATTTTATTTTTGCATTAAAACACATTATTTAAATATATGTTTGTTAAGCAAGTATTTTTATTCCAATAGTTGCTTTGTTTAAAAGTTAAAACCAATGAATGAGTAGATTTGATGACATTAAGAGCTGGTAATGCTGAGTTACAGGTCCTCACCCACATCAATATCAAATATGCTTAAAGCTCTTAAATTGGCACTTCAACATACTGGAATCCCTTTCCATTTTGTTAAACACATTTTTATTGTGTTACGGATAAGACGCATCCTTTTTAGTGAAAACAAATGAATCATCTTGATAAGATGACCATGAATCATTAGGTCTCCCTGCATAAATAAAGTGCTTGGATTGATAGGCAGCCAATTGATCAGTGCCTCTCTACTACTGATAATTAGCCGACTTGGCAACAACAAGCGAGTCTGTGTGCGTCGGTTTTTTAGTGCCCCCAGAATCTGTTTGTGTGTTGTGAGCATCCAGCAATGCTTTTTGTAAATGCTGCACACATGTAGTCATTTTGTGATGTGAGGATTACTGTGGATCACCGATGGGTAGATGCTGCCCCCTGCTGAATTCCCACCTCTTAGCTCAAATGAGGGAAATGTACAGCCATATTGGTTGTGGAGCTGCAGCTCTGTAAAAGTCAAAGAACAATTTAATATAGTGCAATAAGGAAGCAAATGATTGCATTTTGACAATTTGAACAATTTCTTTAATGGCCAAGCAAGTGTGAACACATAGGAATTTGAATTCCAGCCTTTCGTCACACTCAATATACACACACCTAAATAGACAATAACAAAATGAATAAAGATAAACAAACATTTGACTACTATGTACAGATAGAATTATAAGTAGGCTATATACAACTGGAAGCAGAATTAAGTTGGCTTGCTCCTTAGCAAAAATACGGAGGATACAAGTATTATACTTTTTTCTTCTTTTAAATTCAAAGCACCATCAGTCTGGAGCATTATGCTAATAACTCTCAGATCTGTTCTCATGACTTCAAGACTTCTTTCCTTTTTTGTGTCCAACGTGACTATTTGAATTCATTCATTTCTAGGTAGGCACAGTACTTTTTACAGATTCACCAGTTGCACATTTATACGACGGAGTATTAGGGCCAGACTAAAAAAAAAAAAAAAAAAAAAAAAAAAAAAAATTAAATTACGAGAATAAAGTCGTAACATTACGAGAATAAAAGTCGTAACATTACGAGAATAAAAGTCGTAACATTACGAGAATAAAGTCGTAACATTACGAGAATAAAAGTCATAATATTACGAGAATAAAGTCGTAATATTACGAGAATAAAAGTCATAATATTACGTGAATAAAGTCGTAATATTACGAGAAAAAAGTCATAATATTACGAGAATAAAAGTCATAATATTACGAGAATAAAGTCGTAATATTACGAGAAAAAAGTCATAATATTACCAAAATAAAGTCAAAGTCGTTATCAAGATCTGACGTGACCAGCTCAACCAAACAGCGGCCTCAGCCTGAGCCCTGCAGTCGCTGCTGCGCTGTCTCAGTCGTACCTTACAGTCAACAGGTAAGCTAACGTATTGATAATTTCGTCCTTAAACATTTTATAAATACAGTTTTGCTGGCTGAGCCAAGAGGCTGACAGGTTGGTTACGTTATGTGATGCTACGTGAGAGAATATTTCAAACTTTCTTTACGCTAGCAAAGTCATACAACATCATGTCATGTAGCGTTTAGCCTAACATAATTAACGTTACAACAGATATGATGTGACATTAATTACTTTTTAGCAGCATGTTTGTTGGTAAATGGTAGCAAGGCAAGATGCATGTTCACAGGACAATAGAGTTAACAAAATCAATATTTTATGTTGTCATACATCGAGATAAATTGAGTTAATGACTATGCACCCTGAGCTACATGGCAACTGCTCATAAGTGACAAAAGAAGAGGAACATAGGAGGAATAGGTATGCATCAAATAAAATATACTGGTTTGATATACAGTATATTTTATTAGCAATATTCTCAAGATCATTAAAAATGGGTCTGTATTCAGTAGGTAGCCCATGGGCAGTAGGTTAGATATGTATAGTATAAACCTAGTGCCATTTTGTTTACATACTACATACTTATAGTTTGGTCAAAAATGCTGTACTGATAAAGTTACAGCTTTAAGTCAACAATGTTACCAATGAGCTGTGGACATTTTTGGGAAGGCATAGATTATATTGCTTTACACAGCAGCTCCATATTGCTTAACAGCAATTGCAAAAGCCTGTGCTAATCCTGAACATCTGATGAAAAACAACTTTTCTTTCTCATATAACTTTCTTTTTGCGGCATCTTTAAAAATACATAAACCCACCACAAAGTAAGGCTGGACAATTAATCATATCTCATTTTTCATTTCAATTTTTGTTTCCAACAATTATGAAAACAAGATAATTGAAATAAAACAATTAATGCGCCTCATTCCATTTCACAATGATGCTCTAGTTTTGTCTTGTGTACCGCTTCTTTCACAAAACTAGGAGGTGGTGTTGATTTAAGACCAGTTAAGGACAAGGGGAAGACATTTGTCTTCATTTGACATGAAATAATCAAAAAATAATGTTATATTTCTTTCATTCACCAACTTTGCTCTCACCTTTTTGTATTTCAATGAAACTCACTATTAAAAAGATCATTGTAAACCTTTGTAATTAATTTACAGGGAGTCTTCATAATTCTTATACATGACATATCTGCATATTCATTTTTTATAGTTCTTTCCTTCTTATCCTTCTATATCTTCTTATCTGTGACTCTTGAGTTCACTGAAATTAAGCTGTCCTACCGTTTATTCTACTCCACAGATCCATGATGGCAGAGAAACTGTCGGATATAGTGACTTTCCTGAGAGGTCGAGGTGCCTCTGAGGAAACAATCAATTGGATTTAAGAGCAAAAGGTACTGCTATGAGTACAAGATGAACTGGTTAATTAGGCTAGTTAGTTTCCTAGTTTGTACAACCCTGAAAGGGATCTTCAGAAATACATTTTCTTGCCCATAATTAGTAACCAAGATATTTGATAGAATGCAGGTTAAATCTTCTTTAGAAAAACTTATGCATGTCTTCTCATCCTCCTTTTTTCATTTTCAGTGTATAAGTCATTGTCCAGAAGCAGACAGTTTTTAGTGCAATTGTGCAATACTTTTTTAAAACTAACAGTTTTGCTGATGATATGTTTTTTAACTGACTGGATATCACTGCTTGTTTATCTATTGTATACTTTAGACAAAACCATCTAACTCATATATAGCACAGATGTGATAGTGGTAATAACTGGCCTACTTAGCTTATACAATGGTATTTATTTTTTCGACTTTTCCTTCAGTCATTTTGTTTTTACTTCTACATTGATAAGCAGGGTTCCCATGGTCATGAAATTTCTGGAAAAGTAATGAATTTAGACATTTTTTCCAGGCCTGGAAATGATTTGGATTTAACAGAATGTTTAGGAGACATTTTTGATACACACTGTTTTTGGCTATTGTTTTCCTCCCACTCCTCTCCTCCTCTTTATTGCCCTCTTACATCTTAAGTTAACAGACATGTGTCTTCCCTATTTACAGATTGACAGAGAGGTCATCCTGCTAATGGAAGATGCTCAACTGGCAAATTATCTTCCATCATATGGAGACAGGATTGCTTTGTTCAACTTTTGCAAGCGTCAAACACAGTCATCGAAACGAAAGCAGGGACTTTTTGAAAAGCTAAGGGAGAAGCTCAAACTCAGAAAGGAAAACCACACAGGGGAGGAGGAGCCAGAAACCTCCAACAATACCAAAAAAGTTAGAGCAAAAACATCGACAAGAAGTATTGAAATAGGATGGGTTCACACTGATGACAAAATAACAAAACAGGTCAGAGCAAAGCAAGGTGGGGGAACAAGAAAGATCTCAGTTAACATTCAGGCAGGATTTGAAGAGATACTAAAACAAGGAAAGTCACTATTCTTTCCAGATGGAGAATCCAGCAAAGGTCATGAATCTGATTTTGAATTTGATGTTTGGGATTTCAAGCAAAATCCTTTTCCCAAGGATGTCTCCATTGAAATGATATACAACACTGTCAAACTCCCACTTCTGCGCTTCTACATATCAACTCAACCAAAATCAGTGCTAAGTGAAGAGTCTGATGATGATGATGACCATGGCTGTGCTGACTGTGTCTCTGAGCCTGATGATGAACGACCAATGGACAGAAATTATCGGCAGGATTCGACAGATAAGCCCCATGACTCCCTTCCAGAGGTGTTCGTTGATTATGAAGTCCTCACAGATTCTTCTGTAACCACAGAAAACTCTGCAAGCTCAAGTCTAGAAATAGAAACACTTGTCGTCAATGATCCCATGGCTTTTTCTGTTGGCAAGAACTATGCTATTTTTGAGGATGACTCTGACCCTGAGATCATTTTTTGTGCACAGCAAACAGTGAATGATGACTCCCTCAGTGACACACTGATCTATCAACCTGATGAGTTACCCCAAAGTCCTCTTAATATTTTGCCTGAAACAGTTCTGATCTTGCACCACTCAAACAGCTTCAGTGAAATGATAGAAGCATTTTCTGACCCTGAGATCTTGAACAAAACACTGAAAGTCAGACGTCTACTTCCTGACAACTCAGTAGAGAAGGGTAGCGGTCTGGTGTAATCAGAGATGTCTACAGTAGCTTCTGGGCAGAGTTTTATGAACGTTGTACCCTTGGAACAACTTTGAAAGTGCCCTTTCTCAGGCACGATTTCTGTGCTGCTACATGGAAAGCAATTGGGAGAATTCTTCTGAAAGGTTTTCAAGATTGCCAGTACTTGCCAATCAAACTTGCCTCTCCTTTTCTTGAGGAAATGCTTTATGGGGCAGTGCACAGTGACCTGAAGACAAGCTTTCTTCAGTTTGTGAGCTCACAAGAACGAGATGTCCTCAGGCATGCATTGGATGATTTTAGCTCTGTTGATGATGATGACCTTCTTGAAGTGCTTGACAGATATGAATGTAGGAAGAGGGTCACTGCTGCTACTCTTTCTGAAATTTTGGATACTAGCACAACAGATTTAACAGCTTTAGACCTGGAAATAGCAACACTGGTATGCTTCTATGTGGCCTTAAATATATGATATAATACATGGCCTTCTCCCTTTGCACTCAGCCCTGTTCCCCAATATTAACAGTATTTTGTGTTTGCTTAATTGTTGAATTCAAGCCAGTGTTTTGGTTTATTGATCACTTATCTATCGAGCTGTATAGATCACACAAGGTGTTCTATGGGTCCACGGGATCTTTATTGTTGTTCTGCCTGGGATGTTGGTGATCAGCTGCTCAGCATTTCAATGGTGGAGAGTGTTGACAGGTGTGCCTCATTACTGCCTGCTGGTAGGATGTAGGAACACGGGGAAGGTAGTTCTGCAGAAACTGATAGTATTTTGGTGTTTTCATTTATATAGAACTTAAATAACTTGCATCAATTGTGTGTTAAATAAAAATATTGACATGTTTGATATTGATTTGAATGCCTGCTCTGTATAACCCACCCTCTATTTACCTGGCCAAGTGGCATCTTCCTGATAGGTGAGGCTGAGGAGGCAAAATGCCATAACATGTAATTTAGTTGTATTGGAATTCTCAGTTTTCATGTTTGCCCTTTGTTTCATTCAACTTTTTTGTTAATAAATGCCACTTTTTCCACTATTGCTTATTGACCTGCTTTTCCACGTCCCTTTTTAAAGATTTCCAGTGCCAATGTAACCTCATCTGCACTTTGTATTGGGTGTTGGCACTACAACACATAAAACATTGCTGACTGAACAGATATCTGCTTTCATTCAAATCCACAACAAAACCACCACAAACAAACACTTGGAGGCGGACCGAGACCCAGCCTTGTAAAGGTCTCTTTTTTTAAACGTACACAGATTAAAGGTCAGATAAAAGCAGGTGCAGGTCATCCAGCTGAAGAACACACTTTTCCTTCCTTTCAGACATTCACATGTCCTAACAGTGAGTCTAGCAGAGTGTTGTGTTACACAACTACCACTTGATGTCACTGTTTAGTTTGAAATGCTTGTTCAGAGGTCAAACAAAGACTGCAATTTAATTGAACAATCTCAGTCAGTTTTTTTTATGTATATTATAATAGGTGATTAACTCTGAGCAGTTTTAAAGTGTCAACCTGTTGGAGTTCTCTTTAGCAAGGCAGTAAACCTCTATTGACTAAGAGGCTGATTAATATGGTAATTGTTTTGATAATAGATTTGTTATTTTTGTCTTTCTTCAAGCTTCACTCCATTCTCTGGTTCCAGCGTCTTCTTCTAATTTTTTTTAATATAATTGTGTATTAATTATTTTTGACTGAATGATTGAATTTGATATTATTTTGGACAGTTGGTTTGACAAAATTAGATATTTGCCTCATAAAAATAAATGTCTCTTGTAGCAGATAACACTTTAAAAAGAGTGTAACCTTTAAGTTTCGGACCATGTGTTTGATTGATCATATTGATCATATGTCAGTAAAAGCAGCTGCTGCCCAATCAGTTTTTTCTTTACTTGGATCTAAAAAGATCTAAAGATGATGAGATCATGTGAAACTAAAAGATTTGGATGCCCTTCATTTTACACATCCCTTTCAGTGAACACATTAAGTTGTCTTTTTTTAATATTGGTCCTAGTCAAAGAAACATCCTCAGGCTCATTGAGCTACACCGATTCACATTCATTCCATCTAAATTGAAATTCCAACAGATGGAGCCGAGCTGAACAGTCTTTTGATCAAACTGAACAAACAATACGTAGGCGGAGAGGAAATGATCTCTCATGTTCTATTTGTTTGTCTGTATGAGAGTCATCTTTCAGATGAAACCTTTTCATTCCCAGACTCATTGAGTTTGCCCTGGACGTATCTGCTGTACCTCCACCTCCCACTGCATTACCCAGCTCTCCCTGTTCCCTCCGCCCTCCAAACATTATATCCACCTGCCAGCTTGTCTCATGTTGAATATGAATATTTGACGCTGCAATCTGAATGACGTAGGTTTAAATGAGATTAGGTGTGTGCTTCCGTACATTCTTCTCTGTGTTACATCTAATAACTGACCCACGATTGATTCCAGCAGGCTGTGAGGATTTTTCATATTTTGCCTTCAGAGATGTAATGCAAATATGAGTGGGCTCATTGTATCTGCAGATTCATGTGCTTTGACTGTGTTGGTTGTTGCATGTACCAACACAGGCTTAGATTGTGGTTTTGGGATGGTGGAAATTCCCCTTGTGCATTTTCTGGCCTGCTCTAGCATGTGTGCCAGAAAAGCCCACTCACAGAGTCCAGAAGAGTCCAAAAACATCAAGCTCTCTGCAGCGATGAGAGGCAGAGGGGCAGTGTGGTGTTCAGAGGCCTTTGCTTGATTTATTCAATGGAAGGGGTTTGGTTATATTACCATGACTAGAAAGTTTTGTGTGTATGTGTGTGTGTGTGTGTGCGTGTGTGTGTGTGTGTGTGTGTGTGTGTGTGTGTGTGTCTGTGTGTGTGTGTGTCTGTGTCTGTGTGTTTGTGTTGCATCTCTCTGTTGAACATCCTGCATGTGCTATCCACATAGAGATGGGACGATCACCCACAATACGCTGAGTGACTTGAAAAAGCTGTCTAGCTGGTCCTCATGGTGAAGAAGGGAAAAAATAAAGCCTGAATTAAAAAATACAGGATAAATTACATATTTGTATTCATGCAGGGGGACCTTATGATTTATGATGATGGATGTTAACTGAAATAAGATGCGTGTCTTATCTGTGACACAATAAATCTAATTCAGTCAGGACCACTTGTGAAAAAGAATCTTTATTTACTTGCACAAGTTTCATTTGGCGGTATGGTACTGTTCTGGGACTCCCTGCTCTTCCACGCGCTTGCGTGGAAAGCCTGAGGCAGGAAGAGCACACCTTCCTGCCCTTCATGAGCCATCATGAACGGCATAAGCAGGGAGCGCAGCGCAAAGAAAAACCCAGACAGAGCAGAGCAACCAACAAGAACAATGGTAAGGTACATAACAGATGACGGGAGGAGCTGGGGTGGGAGTGGGTTGCAAACGCCGGCAGAGGAAGCAGCGAGGGAGGTCAGGCTAGAGCAGTTTAAATAGCGCGCTCTGAATGCAATTTCCCAATAGGAAGCGAGCACGGGGAGTCAGCTGAGCCGTCAGCTGATCTCCTCGGTTTTGACAGCTACGCTGTTGCTGCTGATTTAGAGCTTGACGTCGTGGCCTGCCAGAACTAACGCTACGCTTGATTTGTCTCATTAACAACACGTAAATTGATTCTAGTATGTTAATGTGTTTTAATCATATTCAATGATTATCAGCGTAATATCGTACGTAAGTATTTTTGCCATGACAATCGGGACATTACATTTTCATACCGCCCCATCATGACAATATTCACGATTTAGAAATTCACCACTCCTTGTGCGTGTGTTTTATCCCGATCCGCTACAGAATAGTTACTGTATATGGTCTCATAGTTATGTTACCATGACACCGCAGTATGCTCACATCCACGCTTCACGTCTGGCTCAAATTAGCTCCTGCAAACACACACGTACCACGTACCACGTATCACGTACCACGTACCACGTACCCCACAGAGCCACGTACATTAGCAGCCATACAAATGCAGGGGAAGAGTCACCCACAGCCACAGGATGTTGTTCTTCTCAGTCAGCGATGTTTTCCTGGAAGCTGGAGCGGCTGTGCAGCATCTGTGCAGCGTAACAGGACTTTATAGGACACTGGGGAGAGGGAGAGAGAGACATGCCCGACTTGCTCTTCATGACGCTACTTTTGCCGTGGTTCAAATGCAATCATGACCGCAGAGAAATGGCACGGAAACACAAACAAGCGGCTATTCATGATTGGCTGGCACGATAAGGTTGGCCGCACAATGCAGTCAGCAGCTGCGGTTCACCTTCAGTTATCAGGTATGTTGAAAGGAGAGCTCAAGCATGAAACCCCAAACTGCCCCATGCTTCCAGCAAAACATATTTTACATTTGCATTAAAGTATTTGGCTTTTATTCTAAGAAACCAAGCTTGAGTCCCCCTCAGTAGTAGGGAGGGCAAAGGTCAGGGCCACATTATACACCCCCCCCCCTGTGAAAAATAAATAGAAGTCTTTTTCAATTTTTCAATTGTAGTATCGTGTACTTGCAGACACACAAACCATCCGTATGCTTCAAGTGTGTTAATGATTAGTTTACTTAGTGTACAACTAATTTTGTATTTTACTTGAATTTAAATCATAGAAAAGCTCAAATAGAATATCCTCATGTACTCTTAATATGCTTAAGTATATGGTGCATGTACTAATATGCATGCTTGATTAATGAAATTAAAGATAGCTCTGTTTGTGTCACGAGTATATTAAAATCTTGGTTGTCTTGCTAATATACAAGCGATATACTTTTAATATATTCTTGCTGTAGTAATAGAAGGCTCAATTATAATTCTGGCTTATAACAATTAATTAATACATTTCTATAATATGCTTCCAGTGCACTGGAATGATTTTGAGCATATATTTTAAAAACATACCAAAAATATATTTAACAAAGTGGACATAAGTGCACTTTAGTAATCACACGTAGTATTAACTTAAAGTATATTTGCCTTTAATATATTTCAACATAGTGTACATTACAATTAGTGTGTTGAAAGTATTATTCTGAACAAATACTATGAAGTATACTTTAAATATATTTCCAGATATTTATTTGTTAGTTTATTTGCAACATAGTATTACATGTAAATATATACACTACTTATTTTTCACCTACAGCACCTGACATCAAATATCCTCATCCATAAATACATTTATTTGGATGCATTTTCTGAGGATATCCACCTTTTTTATTGCACATTCTGTTCCCCTCACCAGTCTGCATGTTGGTTTCTCTGCAGACTGCTGTTATTCTCACTGTGAATCAGTCGTACAGCCAAAGTTTCAGTCTCACAGCGGAAACCACATACATCATAGAATCAGGAAGTGGAGAGTAGCTCCCAGCATCCTTCTGTCTCAAAGAGGAAGTGCGTGAGACCTGCAGTACAATATGACTGTTTGTTGATTCTGCTAGACTGCTGAAACTATATCGAAGTGACCTGGATAAAAATGTTGTCCGACTAGTTTGGATTAAATATATTACAAGGCCGTAATTGATCCTTCCCGTTCTCTTGTGATGTTGTCACATGTTGGCTGAATGAATCAGGTTTACTGCAGCAGTGGGAAACCAAAATAAACACATTTTGCTATTTGCAATACACAGATAAAACAAGATACCATAGATAGATACCAAAATAACAACAGAAACCCCTAATTGGGGCCCCAAAGGGCAAAACTGCTGCACCACATTGGTGCATCCACCGGGGGCCACAAGGGAGTGTTTGCCCCTGCCCACAGTAAACCAACACCATCCCACAGTTGGCCCCCACAGGCATTTTACACAGATTTATAAAAGTTCCCTAGATTCCTTTAAGCCCGCCTCACACTCATTCTGACTCAGGCTCAATACATCGTGTGCGCCAAAGCGCTTTACAGTAATGACTGACATTCAACCATTCATACACACATTCACACACCGACGGCGGAATCAACCACGCAGGGCGACAGCCAGCTCCTCAGGAGCAATTAGGGTGAGGCGTCTTGCTCAGGGACACCAGGCACTCAGCTAGGAGGAGCCGGGGATCGAACCAGCAATCTTGCGGTTGCCAGCCAACCCGCTCTACCTCCTGAGCCTGGGTCTGTAAATCATTTCTGCACTGCCTTAATGTTATATAACATTTTAGAGGACGAACAGGCTAGTAGGCTCACTATCTCATAAGATGCCATCATAGAATTTTGACATAGAATATTGTTATATGGTATATGTACCCCCACGACCCTGAATACAGGATAAGCGGTAGACAATGGATGGATGGATGGATGGATGGTATATGTACCATATGGTTATATAATTACCATTATATCAGTGGCTGATATACTTTAAAGTAAACCTTAATAATTTAAAGCCCATACATGATGAGGGGGGGGGGGGGGGGGTCCCGGCGCCAAAATTGTTGCTACATACCCCTCTGACACTGGGTAGTTGTGCTCCTGCGCGTATGTGTGCACATGTTGATGTCGCAAGGCATTGTTGGGACCTAACCGTTAGGACTACACAATGCGGCCTACAGAAGCCTACACATGCGGCCAGGACAAAGGGACAAAGGGGATTAAAAACTACACCGCCATTTTAGTTTCACATCTCACCCAGGTGAGAGATGCGACGCCACCCAACGAGTGCCCCATTGGCTGACATCTTCAGGGAACCCCGGGGGGTCCCCTGGAGCGGCCTGAGCTTTATAAACCGAAGCCGCCCGGAGAACGCTCTTATTCACTCTTACTCTCTGGCTCCCACTCCTACCCGGGCGCTGGTTCCAGCGCTTCCATCGCAACACCACGTTGCCACGGGAGGCGACCCCTCCACCAACAGGAGGTGGACACGGCCCCGCAGCGCACCGTTGCAACAAGAGGAACCAAGCCGGTTCCTGCCTTCCAGCTACCAGACTCTGTCTGAAGTAAGCTGACTAAATCGCCAAGCCGCGATTATATCGCCGTCCGTGGAAGAAAGAAACACGGACTGTTTTCTTTATTTGAGTTTGATCAACGAGAGGAAACCCGCTCCGCTCTCGTCTGGACGAAGCCGACTCAGCACGTCCCCCGCTGACGCCGGGGACTCACGAACCACCGCCGTTACGGAACGCCGTCATCGTCTTACGCAACGATACCAGTAAGAGGCTATCAGTCTGGGCAGAGACACAAGTGATAGTGTAGGATATGCTTGTAATTCTTGTTAATGTGTTTTAAGTTCTGATCGCGGACCGCCGAGTCCGTTGGTTCATGTGCTGCTGTATTTGAATGCTGATCGTGATCGCCACTGGGTTGATTTCTGTAACAGTGTTTTCGCTAACCTCCGCCATATTCGCGAGCTCAGAAAGCCTCTACTATCAGTTAAAAGACCGGTCTCGCGGAATAAACGCCAGTTTATTCACTCGAGCCCGTGTGATAGCAGCACGCTTTCTGTCCCTCCGAATATCGCTCGCGCATCCTCTCTCTCTTTGTTTGTGTCCCGCTAACACACACACACACATACACGCCGCACACACGTGTCCTAAGCCAGCTGGGACATAGCTACATCTGGTGGCTACATACGGCTATCTCTCTCTCTCTCGCTACCCCATCGAACCTCAGTGGCTCCGCCCCTGAACGCTGCGAGGAATAGCTCCATCTGGTGGCCGCCCATAGCCATCTCTCCCTCTCTCTCTCTCTCTCTCGACACGCACGCACACACACGCACACACGCACACACACACATACGCACACACACACTCCACGTGTGTATCTCCCTTTGTTTAAGCTTAGCTTTGTGTGTTAGGTAGTTAGGTAATAAGGCTTTGTTAATTGCAGTGTTATTGATTGTGATCATTATTACTGATTTTAATAAATCTTATTATATTATAACTAGCGGTCTCTTGTGCTTGTTGTGTATATGTCACTGGATAACAGCAGGTTGTGAAGGCTAGTGCTTGAATTTCACGCCTTTTAATTGTTCGATTGGTTTTGTACTCCTATGCCAATGATCACGATGATTGGCATGTGAGTATAAAACCTTCATATTGAGACTGAATACAGTTTTAGGTTATCTTTTCCCTGATCCCAGGGTGGTGCCCCGTTTATTCATGATTATATCATGATAATATATTAAATATAATTATTAATACCGATAATCATATTGATATTGATAGTTAACTCTTGATAACCAAATCTGCTCCTGCTACAACCCCAACATAAATGACGCCCCGTGTGAGGCCTTCTTAAACCAGCTTTATCCAGAGATTTGTGCACAATAACCTGAGAATTATAGTAATAATAACAATAATAGGAATTGTTGTTATTGATATCATTGTTTAGAAATCGATGTTCAAGGATCGATTTGTTTGCTCCCTGTTACTATTTGCCAAGCAAATACAGTCGAGGGTTGCATATGCATGTTGTGATTAGCCATTTATTGTTTGACAACAATACTAACAAACACAGGGTTAGGGATACTAAGACGCGTTATAACACTGTTATTACTCACCAGAGGTGCTAGAGACACCTCATTGACAGTCCACAGGCTGTAGAAGAGTACTAACATTTCCATTGTAAGTCACAGGTCGACGCAGCTCACCTGTGCACCCACATCAGTATAACAACAAATACATTCTTTTTTTCTTGCGATTAACACCGAACAAGTAAAGCCACCGTATTCTCCCTTTACTAGAAGTAGAGCAGAGAATAGAGCCACAGAGTGTACCGACTCTGTGAACGTTGAAATTGTACCTTGCTATTTCCACCACGGGTTCTAGCTCGAGTTAAAATTTCAAAAATAATTCCCTAACTGTTCCTGCCGTGCATTTCAGTTAGCGTGCCTTTGGCAAAGAATTAAGTAAGCAGCCTACAGTAAGTCTGAGTTGCTGTATAGAATCATTAGAGCGTGAAGCTGACCTCTCTAAAAGAGAACCGCCAGTCACCTTATCAGGTGATTTGCATAACCCCCTCCTTTCTCTCCAGACACAATGGAGACCTTTTGTGAACAGTTCATCTCATCTGTGGCACAGAGCCTTCAGACAGGCTACTCTGAGTTTTTGCAGAAACTAAATCTCAGTGAGTGCCAAGAGGAGATCAACGTGTTACTGAACAGCAGATCTGATGAAGTAACATCATCCAAGGGTCCATTGTTAAAATGCTTGCTACTGACTTTCTACAAACAAACCTGTCTCTTGGTTCAGAGTAAATCTGCCCTAGAGAAAAAAGTGGTAGCACTAGAGGAGCAAAGTGCTTGTCACCTCCACGACGCTCAAGCAGCAGACATGAGAGCCATGCGTTATTTAGATGTCCTGCACACCACAGAGTCCCAGTTTTTGTCCTACAAGAACAGGTGGTTGAAGTCTAAACCAGAATGTCCTCCCTCAGCCGACTCGGCCAGTCAGTGTGATTCAGGCTTCTCCGACTCCCACTCTTTTTGTAGTGAAAATACGACTCCCCCGCCATGCAGAAGATGGGAACAGTTACCAGCGGACACAAAGTCCTTAAGACAAACTCCACTGAGAGATAGCGGTAACGGCTACGCAGCTTCCCATTGCTCCGACACAGACAGTGAAGAAACCAGCAGTGGAACTTACACAAGTTCTCCTCCAAAATCTTCCTATCTTTGGAACAAACCTGTAATTTGCGACGCGCCTCCTCAACCTAGCTTAGTCTCGCCTTCACCAGAAAGGACGCCACAGCGCTTCCGCTTTGAAGAGCTTGAGAGCATGGCTTAAGATATTCAACATTTTGATCCCGACAACTCGAACCATAATATTGACGAATATTTGAGAGAGTTAGACAGACTCCTGATTGACCTCCCCCATGCCTCCTCACGGGAGAAGCTCAGACTAGTCGGGAAGACCACAACCAGACATGTCCGCAGTTTCATAGGAACACTTGCACCCAGAACCCAGGACCGATACCCCAGACTTTGTGCAGCACTCCGGAAGGAGTATAGCCGGGACTGGGATCCCGCCGCCGCTACGATCAGTGCCCTCGCCGTCGTACATGAGGAGCAGGAATCACCCACGGAGTACTATTGGCGCTTCAGGGCCGCCTATGCTCAGGGCCGTAACTCCCCAGGAGTGGAGGAAGAGCCTGCCTTCAAGGCCCTCTTCCTGCATAACCTACACGAAAGTGTGCGCTACGATGCCACCATACACTTCAGGACACATCGACTCTCCATGCAAGAGATTCGTAATTACGCACAGATGGCTTGGGAAACCCACTTAGCGCGCAAACTTAAAAGCCAGCCCGCTAACTTCGACACATCTGCGTCCGAAACATCTGCCGCCTTAAAGCATAGCCCTCATAACAGCGCGAAAGGGGGTGAGCGGCCAGCACGCCCCAGGAATCAGACAAAACCAAGGAACGAGAGTAACTCCCAAACATCCGCCGCCTTAAAGCAGAGCCCTCATAACAGCGCGAAAGGGGGTGAGCGGCCAGCACGCCCCTGGAATCAGACAAACTCCCAAACTGACGAAGATAGGGATCCGTGCGACCCGATCGAGAAGCTGATAAAAACGATAGCACTATGGCGTGACTCGACCCAACCATCACTAAACTCCCCCCCAGAAGCCTGGTAAGAGACGGCGTGGGGATACTGAGCATCACCGACATGCCCACCAACTGCGTCGAGATGGGCATTCACACAGAAGTAGTAGGAAGCCCTACTCCGAAATTCTGTCCCAGTCACGTGAACCAGCAGTGTACAAACATGACAACTCAGATAATGACAGCGCCTCTGACATTTCCTCTGTTTCTGGCTACATAGAGCGTTACAGCCCTGAGCCACAACATAGTAAATATGGCTAACTTAAATCTTCTCCAGGAGTAAACCAAACGACCACTAACCCCTTCTCCTTTTCCTCGCTTTCCTTTTCCTCCTTCGTTCCGTTTTCATAGTTGGGGTGTGTCCTGTTTGAAACTACCTGAGTGTAATGACAATGTTGATGTTTGTGAAAATTGTGTCTTAGCAGATGTTTGATATAGGTTAGATGGTTAGAAATCTCTGCCCAGACCATAGAAATCTCTGCCCAGACCTTGCCTCAATCTCTGCCCAGACAATGCCTCCATCAAGTTATGGACTTTAACCTGAATGACTGTTTAACCTTTTTTCCATGGAATATACAGACTGTTTGGACTCCCCCATGTTTCAAGGAATACATGGACGGTTCGGCCCTTATGTTGCTCCGAAGGTTGCGTCCCACACCTCGACCTTCAGACCAAAAGGGGGACTGTTGGGACCTAACCGTTAGGACTACACAATGCGGCCTACAGAAGCCTACACATGCGGCCAGGACAAAGGGACAAAGGGGATTAAAAACTACACCGCCATTTTAGTTTCACATCTCACCCAGGTGAGAGATGCGACGCCACCCAACGAGTGCCCCATTGGCTGACATCTTCAGGGAACCCCGGGGGGTCCCCTGGAGCGGCCTGAGCTTTATAAACCGAAGCCGCCCGGAGAACGCTCTTATTCACTCTTACTCTCTGGCTCCCACTCCTACCCGGGCGCTGGTTCCAGCGCTTCCATCGCAACACCACGTTGCCACGGGAGGCGACCCCTCCACCAACAGGAGGTGGACACGGCCCCGCAGCGCACCGTTGCAACAAGAGGAACCAAGCCGGTTCCTGCCTTCCAGCTACCAGACGCTGTCTGAAGTAAGCTGACTAAATCGCCAAGCCGCGATTATATCGCCGTCCGTGGAAGAAAGAAACACGGACTGTTTTCTTTATTTGAGTTTGATCAACGAGAGGAAACCCGCTCCGCTCTCGTCTGGACGAAGCCGACTCAGCACGTCCCCCGCTGACGCCGGGGACTCACGAACCACCGCCGTTACGGAACGCCGTCATCGTCTTACGCAACGATACCAGTAAGAGGCTATCAGTCTGGGCAGAGACACAAGTGATAGTGTAGGATATGCTTGTAATTCTTGTTAATGTGTTTTAAGTTCTGATCGCGGACCGCCGAGTCCGTTGGTTCATGTGCTGCTGTATTTGAATGCTGATCGTGATCGCCGCTGGGTTGATTTCTGTAACAGTGTTTTCGCTAACCTCCGCCATATTCGCGAGCTCAGAAAGCCTCTACTATCAGTTAAAAGACCGGTCTCGCGGAATAAACGCCAGTTTATTCACTCGAGCCCGTGTGATAGCAGCACGCTTTCTGTCCCTCCGAATATCTCTCGCGCATCCTCTCTCTCTTTGTTTGTGTCCCGCTAACACACACACACACATACACGCCGCACACACGTGTCCTAAGCCAGCTGTTCCCGGCGGGCGCTAGGGACATAGCTACATCTGGTGGCTACATACGGCTATCTCTCTCTCTCTCTCTCGCTACCCCATCGAACCTCAGTGGCTCCGCCCCTGAACGCTGCGAGGAATAGCTCCATCTGGTGGCCGCCCATAGCCATCTCTCCCTCTCTCTCTCTCTCGACACGCACGCACGCACACACACGCGCACGCACACACGCACACACACACATACGCACACACACACTCCACGTGTGTCTCTCCCTTTGTTTAAGCTTAGCTTTGTGTGTTAGGTAGTTAGGTAATAAGGCTTTGTTAATTGCAGTGTTATTGATTGTGATCATTATTACTGATTTTAATAAATCTTATTATATTATAACTAGCGGTCTCTTGTGCTTGTCGGTATATGTCACTGGATAACAGCAGGTTGTGAAGAATAGTGCTTGAATTTCACGCCTTTTAATTGTTCGATTGGTTTTGTACTCCTATGCCAATGATCACGATGATTGGCATGTGAGTATAAAACCTTCATATTGAGACTGAATACAGTTTTAGGTTATCTTTTCCCTGATCCCAGGGTGGTGCCCCGTTTATTCATGATTATATCATGATAATATATTAAATATAATAGTTAATACCGATAATCATATTGATATTGATAGTTAACTGTTGATAACCAAATCTGCTCCTGCTACAACCCCAACAGCATCATATTTTTAATATTTCCTTTTCTGGCTGTACCGTTTCTTTTTTACATTCCTAGCTTCTTTTGAGGTTTGTGAACAAATGAATGAAGCTTCCAGTGTGTGTTAATACATACAGCCTCCCTTTGTGTGCAGCAGCAAGCGGCAGAGCAATTTGTGACACAAGTTAAAATGTTGTTTTAAAAAGGTTGAATGCCAACAAACATGCATCGAAGCAGAATAATTCATTAGATTAAAACACGTTGTGAATTTTGGAAAATATTACTTCTTTTTCAGGAAATCCTGCAGCATGAGCTCCTTCTGCAGCAGTGGGGCAGATGCACCATGGTGGATTTTTCCATCAATAAAAAAAAGAAGATAAAAGACGGAAAATATTAGGTCAACGCGACGTCTGATCGCCTGATGTATTGATATCGGAACTTATTTACTCCATAATATCGGCATTGGCCCAAAACCTCCCATCGGTCTGGCTGTTTTCACATTCTGTTGTATTTTACTGTTTTATCCCACCATTTATTTTCCCTTGTACAACATTCATTTAACACTGTTCTCCCATAGTGAACATTTGCCACTGCACAATGTTGCTCTATATTCCTCTGCACATCTCATGTCATGGAGCAAAGAGGAGTGAACAGCAGCAATTTGAGTTTAAAGGGGCCACAGCAAAGTGGAGCATATAGAGTCATCACGGTACCAATGAATCTTTGTGCTCTGCCGGCCCTCGCAAACAGGGAGCGGCAGAGTGGAAAGGACAGCTCTTTTCTCAGCGGCAGGAATCCACCACTGTGTGGTGAGATGCATGGCCTCCCACAATCCACTACAGCTCCATTACTTAGCTGAGAGTTCGCTGGGACACGACGTCTCCACACGGCATGTAGACACTCTCATTCCAACCCTATAAACCTCCGGAGAGGAGTCATCAGCACACACGGATTTACAATGGCCAAGCCCAGGGCCCCCAGACACTTATAGATCCTTTACCTTTCAAGAGCAATTTCACCGCAAATAGGATTAAAACTAATGGCGTTTGACACCACAAGGTCCGGCACATTGAATCCATCTGGTTTTATTGCGCTGACATTTGGAAAGGTTGGCCCGTGGATGCGGCAGTGGGGTAAGAGATGCAGAGCTGGGTGACATATAGAGGACCCTTGGGACCCAGGCTTTTACAGCTCTGGAGATGCTGCGCCACCACCCAACCAGTTTCATTACAGCAACTTTTATAGACATTAAAAACTACAAATCATAACACAGTGCACATTTTCCACTGGTTTGCAGACGGGAGATGCTGTTTCTCTTCTTTGTCCCACAGGTCAGGCCCTTTTGGCAGGACCATGCCTGAATATGTAAAGCAGTCAGTGGACTAATGCTCATCATCTGAGTTTGTGGGCAAACTAATATTCTGACTGTGTGATCTGTTTTACTTCATGAAGGTAAATTAAACCAGGGAATGATTTTTCTTCTTCTTTGCTGTTTAATTTCAATTTGTATAAACACGGCTGTTCAAGGTCAGTAAATGAAACCGCCGTATTTAGAATGTGAATGGAGTTTGTTACCTCGGGGATTCTGCACTTTTAAAATATGCCCATTCAGTAGCGTACTTGACCTGAATAACAATTTAACGTTGACTCACTTCAGTGTACTCTTCTGGACTTGTCTCTTTGTTCTAGTTGCTTTCTTTTTCTAACCACAACAAAAATACTGTTAGCTCTTTGAATACAGTTGCAAAATCTAATCAAATGAGCAGTTTTTTTGTTTTTTTGTTTTAGGGGTGGTTTTACCGATAAGAGTGTTATTATAAATGTAATTAATTTGACATTACATTATGTTTATGTTTGATTGTGGTTTGAATTCAACAAGAGAAAACATATTAAATCAAAATAATTGAATCATCTAAATTAATTGAGCAGCTCAGTCAGAACAGTCTGAATGTAACATATGTTATAAAAGCATTAGAGTTGTTGAATGGGTTGAAACTTATCTTTAGTAACGACAAACAAGCTTATTGAAATGAGCTAGTTCTGTCAAACATACATGTTCATGTCACTTATCAGTTGAAGTCGAGGATAAGCTAGAAATTGAAATTTCCAGTATATTTAAAGTGTTCTTGAAAACTGTCATTGTGGTTTCTTCAGAGTTATATATATATATATATATATATATATATATATATATATATATATATATATACTAGAGGTCAAATGTTGGCAGAAAGCGTTTAACCAGACATCACCCAGAAACGCTGTCAGCAATGGCTGAGTCCAATCAAACCGCTCTGGAGACATTTACAGTCAAGTCACAAACCCTAACCCATTATGCACCAGGTTCGAACATTCCATGAAATATGAAAAATGTATGTATGTATTGAAATTGAAATATCTCTAAATTAATCGATAATCGGAAATCGAAAAATGGCGTAGAATCGAGAAGATACAGATCCTATAGAAGAGGTTGTAAAGGAATGAAGATCATACTCATCCTACATAGGATACTGTATACAAATTAGTCCCTCGATATGTGACTATGTCTGCTGTAAAACATAAATTGCATGGCAGTCACCTTTATTATGATGTCCAGACTGAAAAAAGGGGCAGAAATTAGCTGCCGAGATTGAAAACCTAATTCAATTTACATCAAGCTCCAAGGCCTCGCCTCGCTCTCCTTTGGGTGCTCCCATTCAAGCCTGTAAACACCAGTGTTCAGAAATCATTACTTTGGCTCACTAAACACTTTCCAGCCCAAGAACAAAGAGAGTCGGAAAAACGAGAATACATTAGCAACTGGAATGAGATCATAAGCATGCATTTGCGAGGTGGCTGTGAAATCACAAAGCAAGGATGAAATATCTCTGCTTGTGGAACGTTCGGAGCTGGCGGAGACGGCAGTTAGCTGCTGTGAATGATTGAACTAATATTTGGAGTTATTAGTTCTGCTACATTTTCTTTGAGAAGTGCAGTGTGGCAGGTCCAGAATTACATAGTTTATGCTGCTGCTGGGATCTCTCAATCAGCCAGTGCTTATAAAACATATAAAAGTGATGAAAATCACTTCAAAATCACTTGTGTATTCAAGAGGCAATTTTGCTTGGATTACATTTCAGACGGGGCTCAGTGCAGAGTTGTGGACCAATGAATATCAAATGTTACTGGTCAAAGCAGGTTCAGTGCTCCCAATATGACTGCACCCCAAATCCATATCAATATTTAAATTTGATGTAGTTGCTGTAGTTTGAGTCAAACTCAAATTCCAATTAAGGGCATGGAGCAGGAAAATACTGATACAAATGCAGACATCGTTTTCAGTTATTATTATTATTATCATTATTATTTACTAGTGCAGTACCCATTCAAAACATAACGAGTACTGTCATGATAGAGAAATGAAAAATTAAGCCTGATATATAAAAATACAGAATACAAAATAAATGTCTTTCAATGTACACATTTAAGATTATAATATTTTTTACTGAAAAGGATATTCACTAAAAATGGTCTTTTCTAAAATAACAAAATATCTTAACAAAATATAAAGTGATTCCAGTAAGCGCTTTTTCAGAATTTTAAGCATATTTAAAAATATAACCAGGATTGATGATTGTCCCATTATTTTATTTTATTTTCATCACAAGGGTAAAAACCGAACATTTGAAAAAGGACACAACAAATCGAGACCCCAACAAAGCAAACGGCGCTCAGCGAGCTGGTGGGCGATTTCAGGCAGCGGTCCTGTATCTTCACTTCAAATTGATTGTACATCACTGAGAATAAAGTATGTGTTCACCGACAAGAACTACATAGTGCTTTCAGGTGTGTCAGGCTCGGGCAAGGAGGGAGGACTCAGGTGCAGGGTAGTGGCAGAAAAAATAGGCTTTATTCTTAATCAAAAAGTACAAAACAAAAGATCGCTCCACCGGGAGGAAAAACAGGTTATGAAAATCATGAACATGAAAAAAAACAGGACCGCAAAAATACAAACTTGGCTGTGGCACATGGCTGAATCTTGACTTGACGAAACGAACTGGCACAAGACAAGGGGAGACGCAGACTTAAATACACAGAGGGATAAGGAGCAACAGGTGAAGACAGTCTGGGATCAGGGATGACATCAGACCAGGAAACACATGAGGAAGGCCAAGTGACCTGAAACGAGAGGGGAGTTACTTTCAAAATAAAACAGGAAATGACAAGACAAAAACCAAGACAAGACGAACCTCACCGGCGTGACATTACCCCTCCCTTAAGGGACGAATCCCAGATGTCCCAAGAGTCCCTGATATGGTCCAGGAGGGCGGGCAGCGGGGCCTGAAGGAGGGGCTCGGGAGGCCGGGCAGGAGGGCGAGGCCAGGCATGAGGGCAAGACCTGGCATGAGGGCGACCAAGCAGGCGGAGCCGCTCGGGAGGCCGGGCAGGAGGGCGACCAAGCCGACGGGACCACTCAGGAGACTGGGCAGGAGGGCGACCAAGCCGACGGGACCTGGCTTAGGATGGTCCCCTGTCCGGACCGGAACAGGCAACGACCGAAACCGCCGGAAGACTGCTGTGGCATGGTCTGGCAGCGTGGCTGAGGCATGGTCTGGTAGCGTGGCTGCGGCTGAGGCATGGTCTGGTAGCGTGGCTGTGGCTGAGGCATGGTCTGGTAGCGTGGCTGTGGCATGGTCTGGTAGCATGGCTGTGGCTGAGGCATGGTCTGGTAGCGTGGCTGTGGCTGAGGCTGAGGCATGGTCTGGTAGCGTGGCTGTGGCTGAGGAATCAATTGCTGATGATTGAGGAAACGCTATCTTTGGGGCCATCCACACTGGGAGGAGGCGTACGCTGTGCCACAGGGGGCACCAGTGCCCAGGCCCCCCGACCCCGACAGACAACAGTCAGCCGAGCCGAAGGGACCCAGGGACAGCGCCCCCAGCAGCAGCCCACACAGCAGACACAGCTCCCAGTGTGGAAGACCCCCCTGAGGAAACACTGGAGTTAAAGCTAAAAACTAAAAGCATAAAATAGGATTAAAAAACCATGAAAAAATAAGTAAATAGAGTGACCAGCTTAAAAGGATAAAATGATATAAGATAATAAAATAAAACAATACCAATGATAAGTAAAACAACTAAAATTATTTAAGATCAATATAAAGATAACAAGATAAAACAAGATAGAAGCAAAAATATAAAATAAGATAGAATCACATAAGAACGTAAGAAGAATTTAAAATACTAGTTAAAAGCCTGATTAAAAAGACGTGTCTTTAACCTTCCTTTAAAAATATCAACTGTCTCTGCGGTCCTGAGGCTCTCTGGCAGGCTGTTCCACAGGTGGGGGGCATAGTAGCTAAATGCCGCCTCACCATGGGTTTTAGTTCTGGGTTTTGGTATGGATAAAAGGCCGGTGCCGGAGGACCTCAGGGTCCGCGAGGGTTGATATGGTAAAAGCAGGTCAGCTAAATAAGAGGGCGCAAGGCCGTTAAGACATTTAAAAACTAGTAAAAGAACCTTAAAATCGATCCTGAAGCGTACGGGGAGCCAATGCAGCGACGCTAAAACTGGTGTAATGTGCTCCCACCCTCTGGTCCTCGTCAGCACGCGTGCGGCTGAGTTCTGTAATAATTGGAGATTTAAAATACTCTTTTTGGGAAGACCAGAGAGCAGGGCATTACAATAATCTAAACGACAGGAGATAAAAGCATGCATCAGCACCTCCGAACAGGAGAAAAGTGATATAAAATGAGCTGCAGAGACCAGAATCCAGGATGATTCCATCAGTCTCATTCTTCCTTCCTACCGCACCACAACAATGATTGTGCAACTGTATAGACATAAACATGACGTCCACTCCAAAACAGTCCTTTAATTGGTACATCCCTTAAAAGTTACTGGAGCCGCTCGGAGACCCTGGTACATCAAATGGAGGATGCCCCGGAGTGAGGTCTTTCACATTGATTTGCTTCAGTTTCTCAGCGTCAGCTATACATAAAAATAAATTTAATTGAAAATGTGAATTTTAGTAGGGAGGAGAGAAACAGGATGCATGCAGCTATGGCAAAGTGCCCCTTGTAGACCTACACTGAGGAAGCAGTAGCCATGTGGGTATTATTTTAGTGCCATTAAGATGCTCTTGAGAACGCTCCCGATTTGGCTGCAAACAAACGCACTTGCTTTGCTTGAAATATGTGAAAACATGTTGCCATATCAAAGAGAGACGAGGCCCGATGCCTCCCTCATGGTGTGAAACGCAGCCCGTTTGTCGTAATGCAGGGCCCCTTGTGTTTGGAACGACCTGCCCAACGAGCAAAGGCCTGCTGAATCAGTGACCTCCTTTAAATCACTTCTTAAAGCACATGTGATTCACTTTTCTTAATTCATTTTGATTTGATTTGATTTATTCACTTATATTTGATTGTCTTTTTACCTGATCTCTGCTGATGTTTGTTGTATTTATGTACCTGAGCTGTATATTCTGCTGTCAAAAGCACTTCGTAAACTGTTGTTTTTAAAGGTGTAATATAAGGTTAAATAAATAAATAAAAAAGTAAAATTATTATTATTATTATAATTATCATTATTATTATTATTATTATTATTATTATTGTTATTATTATTATTATTATTATTATTAGTAGTAGTAGTAATAGTAGTAGTAGTAGTCGTCTTATTATGCTGTAGCTCTACAAATACCACGCAGCTAGTCTAATGGCATCTTGGCAATAGTAACCCTTCAGCCAGAGGATGTATGGGTGCCGCAAGCACCATTTACCCTGCTCTCATATGGAAAACTGGTGGCTGCCACTCTTCCCCTGTGTGTGGACACTTTCCTGTTTTATCTAGCATAAAGGAGCGGTGCTGCTGGTAATTCATTCAGCACATCTGGGAGAACAAATGTTCTCATTCAGCAGCACCCGCAGGGAGCTTTGTTTCAACACCGGTGGTTTAACATCAGAGTAGTTGGTGAGACGGACACCAGGTGGCAGTCCAAGTCTTCTATCCAGCCCCCCCACCTACATGCCAAACGATGATGTAATCTTTTCAGACCCTTATATCACATGGCAGAAAAACAGGCTCTTTGCTCCTCCATGTGGATGCACTTTGATTTCCAGCGATCACTGATACCATTGTTGAGGTTATCTCGTATTCAGAAGATGCCTCACAGTGTCTTTTTTTTTTAATGAACTCAAAGTCAGAGCTTTTTCTGCACCGCAGCGCAGAGACAAGCTCTCCCATCTGGCCACATATCCAGCGACACTGCTCTGTCATGGATTTTAAATATGGCTGTGACCTTAACGGTAATAAAAAGCAATTCTCACAGCACTAATCCTCTCCTCCAGTCTCACTAGCTCTTAACCTTTTCTGCCACCAAATAAGTGAACAGAGCTGTGAAGATGTGAATATGCAACCCCCCCCCCCACCCCTGTAAAAATCAGAGCCTAATAATATTGGCTCAGCGGCAGACAGATTACGACAGGGGGAGAGCATCTGCTGGCGGGAGAAATAATATGACTGCTTCCTCCCCAGGGAGCAGTGGCTGTAAAAGACAATCAGGAAGAGACAGAGGGATTGAAACAACCAGGCTTTCTTGAAGAATCATGTAAGCATCAAACCGCAAGTCCCGTGGGACAGTATAAAGACTGACAGGAGGGATATCTTTTTTTCCATGGGATTGTCAGTCTGTGTACTCATTTAATATGTATGCCTCTTGTTTACCTCACTGTCGCAATCCAACAAGGATGTTTTAGTTTCAGCCGATTTGATATGAAACGCATGCGAGGAGGAAGACTATTGTGGTTTAGGAGAGCGGTTTGTCATAATCACAGGATAATCTGATGAAAATAAAACATGTTTTCAAAGTCATTGTTAGAACTGTTATGGTATTAGTAAGTACCGGTACTCATGTCAGTACTCGACATCTGCAAGTACTGAAATGTAAGTACTTGTATCAAAATAGTATCAGTGCATCCCTGCTCAAAATATATATCTTTGGATTATGGAATTACAAATTCACTAATGTAACCTGTGCTAACCCGAATCAAGCAGCAACATGTCTGAATACTGCTGAATGAAAGTTTCCCATGATTTGAAAAAATGTCAGTGGACATTTTTATAGCAATAAAGTCTGTTGAGCTACATTAGAGGTGAAAGGTCAGAAGTAAAAAGAGGTTCCTGTTTCAACTTGGCCTGGTGCGGTGTAGACGGGCGTAATGCCAGCTGGTAATGGAGCATGTTATGTCAGAACCCCAGCTAATGCATTTCACATGCTTTTACTACTGCTGTCTGTGCACAGAGGTAATCTGTTAGTCAAAGTGTCTGTATAAAGGTGTGTTTGTTAAAGGTCACTAAGAGAGGGCAAAGCACACACAACATAGAGCTCAAAAGCAAGATGTGCGTTTGCTGTAACCTGTGTTTATTTGAACAACATGACTAAACGGAGCAGACTGAAAACACTGTCTGATCTAAAGCTCTAGAAAAAGTATATCTTGGTTTCTTTTGAGGATGTGTCCCGCAGGTTTCACCTCTGAAGCTTCATTCACACTCTAGAATGACGACTGACTGACAACAGACTCATTTTTATTTGACCAAATAGGATATTGCACCATGAGAGAGACAACGATTTCACTTCTCCTGCATACTTCCTGCTCATTCAAGATTTGACTGGGAACACCCGTGTCATTCAATGTTGTATTTCAGTGTGTGTGTATCATTTTTGCTCAATAGATACCCTTTAGTAAATATGAAACAATATAGCAAAATATGAAACAGTGCATTATTTAATAGTCAAGTACATTGTTATCACATATTCAGTCATCACTGTCTACCCCCTATGAAGAATTCCAGTTCAGTTGATATATTTTAAGTATTATTTGCAGCATCTTAAGTTTAAATGGCTTTGTGTTTGAAGTTTAAAAACTCCCTCTTTAAATCTTTGCCTGTGTATCAATGGCTTTCCCTCTCAGTGGAACTCACCACCCACAAAGGTTAATGAGCTTAAACACAGCTCAGAGTGAGCTCATTAAACAGACCACAGAGACTGCAGAGGGGAGATTTAGAGAGGGGTGGGGAGGTGATGGGAAGTAAGTGTAAAGGTGGATTGTTTCTGCTACTGTGGGAACATGCCACTCTGTTGCTGCTAGTGGATCAATACTGCCCTAATAGGTTTGTTTCTGTCATGAAGACAAAGGCGACATTGCTTTGTGAGGAAAACAAAACGATCATTGGAGGAGGAATGATTCAAAAGTCAGCAGGACCATCACCAGCAGAGAGTGACTCTGAAGAGCTCTATGCCAGCCTACACTTCTCCTACAGGAAGTGGAGGAGGAAGACACTTTTTGTCCATTCCGTTTTCTCACGAGAACCGACGTGACAAAATCTTGCTAGAATCACAGGATCACATAAAACCCAAAAATCTGTGTCTGGAAAGCCATTGACCAGATCAATCAGCGTCCTGTGAGGAGCAACTGGCAGCTTGGTATCCACTACTAAATCCTGGACTTTGTGGAATTTCACCTAATGGTATGGACTACTGCATTTCTGATTCTGCGCTGGCATCCCTACATTCTGTACAGGAAGCAGCGGTAAGGATGTTCTTGCTATAAGGCTACACTGCATTGGCATACAACTCTATGTGTTGAAAGGACTCTCTAACTTTTTAAATCATTTGTTTAAAAGTTGTAATTCTAATGGTAAATCTTTCAAATCTGAATTTGCCACGAAAGATCTTAAAACGACTCTCATCAATGCTTATGCAATATTTGCATGAAGATCACAGCATGAACAACAGTAAACTGTTAAGCTGTTATGAGAATGACTGCTAGTTTGGTTTCCGATGTGTCTAGGGCAAGTCCACTTCATAACATTAAGGGCCCTAGTTTCGTAGACTAGGCGTAGTCAGCGTGCAGCGCAACTGCGCCACGCCAACGGGGTGTGTCCGCCTGGACTTTGCAAGTTTCGTGCACCACGCAGGCAAGTGCAGGCACGCCTCCCGTCACTCCCACCCGCGCAAGTGGGAAAGAGGGAGGAGAAGAAGGCGTGAGTGGGAGACGAGGAGGAGACAAGGCGTGGACTGGGATTAATACAGCCGATTCAGATCTTCACCAATCAAATGAGCTCCTCTCCTCACCTTTAATGCGTTAGGGGAGGTTCAGTGCAAGTTTCGTCACTTGACAGCCCAATGACAGAAGCAGCGCCGCCGCTCCCACCACGCGCATCACGCGCTGTGCGTACGTAAAGTCATGATAATTATAATGCCGATATTATATCACTATAGAAATTGTAGGCACATTTTAGGCATGTATATCACAAAACAGGGTCAGGGTGCACAGCTCATCATCTGCGCTCCACAGCTGCACCGGATTCCCCGTCCAACACCAAAACGTTGGGACACCAGGACCTCGCGTGCCGCTCAGACCAGCTGCAGCCCCAACTCCGGTTCCAGCTCGCGGCAAAGTTGCGCGTTTCTCCATACTGCGGAGGCGCGAGACCAGGCACGAGCTGCTGTATTTTTTTTAAAAGATTTTTTCAGGCATAGACTCATTTTATTAGCAGTGTATAGATATGAAAAACAGGAGAGAGAAAGGGAGATGTTTTGGTCCTTTTCCGGGTTTCCTTTACCCGTGCAATCCGCCTTTGATCTGACGTCAGATGTGGACAATTTATATAGATATAAATTCACGTGTTGATTCAATTAATGCATTAAATAGTGTTTGTTGTGATTATTTATTGCATTCAAATGTGCCTGGAACTGTGGAAACCTGCCTGTGAGGTCTCGGTGACGTGTGCGCACTGCGCGCCGGTCAGCCAAACTGCCACTCCGCCAGCTGTAATTCGCCTTGAATGAATGGACTTTATTTGTGCCTTACGCCAAGAGTAGACTAGGTTGGAGCTGGCGGGCTTTCGGCGAAGTCTTGGCGAGGCTTTTTGCCACGAAACTTCCGCTGCACCAAGCTGAATCTGTGACGCCTCCCCCTGCTGCGCCGCCACACCCATCTTGGCGCAGGCGATCCACCAAACTGCCAAACTGACCGTGCGCAAGGCTGCGCAGGTCGAAACTTGCATTACGCCAGCTCCGCCACCCTGTGCTGCGCCACGAAACTAGGGCCCTAAGTGTGCTAAATGCTGGCTGGTTGGCTGGCTGGCTGCTAGTGGGTTGTGTGACTAAACCACAGTCAGCAACAGCAGCTAGCTCCAACTGAGAGCTCCCGAGAGCAGCCAGCTCAATACATGGAAGGGTTTTTTTGGTGGTTGGTTCAGTGCGGAAAAACAGAGCTGGTGGTCGTCATAGACTGTATATAAGAAGTGGACGTAGTCATCGTCACATCACTCTGTGGTTTGTGGACTGGTTTTTACGCTTAACCATATTTATTTGTGGATCTGACTAGCAGAGCAGCAACCTTACTGGATATGGATCCATCTGGACTTTGGTGTGAAGCTGCTAACAATGTTAGCTTCATAATTCAAGGTCAACTTTACAGCTAAATGTTAAAGTCATCTTCATAGCTAATTTCATTGGTAGCAAGGCCATGGTAGTTGCCTGTCAATCACAAGGTAGCCCTGCCCCCTAAAGCATCCCCTGCTTTCTGGTCTGTTGGACTCTAAATGGACCATAATGTACTAAATGAACATCATGCTGGATTGAAGAAGACTTGAAAGTAGAGATTGAGACCATAAACTCATGTTTACAATGTTTACTGAGATAATAAATCGTTAGAAGTAGGCTCATTTTCTCATGGACTTCCCCACAGTCGGACTTCTTTTTGCAACCAAAAGAGTCGTCCCCCGATGGCCAGCAGAGAGAATGCAGGTTTAAGGCACTTCAGCACTTCACTTTTTTAGAACCGGAGGTTGTTGCCTTTTGGTAATAGGCATTCTCAGAACTAAAGTTAACAGTGGCTCCAATGTCGGGTCTCTCACTTGAACGGCAAAATCTGACCTGGTCGCTGCTACCCAGAAGCCTAAATAACACCTAACTCACTGGGCTCTAGTTTCGTGGCGCAGCGCAGGGTGGCGGAGCCGGCGTAATGCAAGTGTCGACCTGCGCAGCCTTGCGCACGGTCAGTTTGGCAGTTTGGTGGATCGCCTGCGCCAAGATGGGTGTGGCGGCGCAGCAGGGGGAGGCGTCACAGATTCAGCTTGGCGTAGCGGAAGTTTCGTGGCAAAAAGCCTCGCCGAGACTGTGCTGAAAGCCCGCCAGCTCCAACCTGGTCTACTCTGGGCGTAAGGCACAATGCGCAAATAAAGTCCATTCATTCAAGGCGAATCACAGCTGGCGGAGTGGAAGTTTGGCTGACGGTGCGCAGTCCGCACACGTCACCGAGACCTCACAGGCAGGTTTCCACAGTTCCAGGCACATTTAAATGCAATAAATAATCACAAAAAACACTATTTAATGCAACTAATTGAATCAGCACGTGAATTTATATCTATATAGATTGTCCCGTCACATCTGACGTCAGATCAAAGGCGGATGGCACGCGTAACGGAAACTCAGCCTCTCGGACCAAAACATCTCCCTCTCTCTCTCCTGTTTTTTAAAATATCAGCATTGTTATTATTATGATACGCACGCACAGCGCGTGATGCGCGTGGTGGGAGCGGCGGCGCTGCTTCTGTCATCGGGTTGTCAAGTGACGAAACTTGCACTGAACCTCCCCTAACGCATTAAAGGTGAGGAGAGGAGCTCATTTGATTGGTGAAGATCTGAATCGGCTGTATTAATCCCAGTCCACGCCTCGTCTCCTCCTCATCTCCCACTCACGCCTTCTTCTCCTCCCTCTTTCCCACTTGCGCGGGTGGGCGAGACGTGAGGTGTGCCTGCGCGAGCCTGCGCGGTGCACCAAACTTGCAAAGTCCAGGCGGACACACCCTGACTACGTCTAGTCTACGAAACTAGGGCCCACTGTGTTCATTGATAAGCCCCGCCCCCTACCAGCCAGCCAAAAGGAAAGAAGGAACTAGTCCAACTACTAAGAGCATACTGCTCAACCTAACAGCAACATATTTTAAACACACACACACTAACACACACACACACACACAGACACACACACACACACACACACACACACACACACACACACACACACACACACACACACACACACACACACTATCCATCCACTTTGAACCACTTACAGTAGTGTAAACTGAAGAGACTTGGGATCTAATTACTGTTCCACTACAGCACAGGCTTTGCCCAATAGTCAAGGATTGCTGAGGAAATCAAACAGAATAATGGTTAGCTTAGTCAATACAAGCTTTTCACTGATCAGTGTTGTCACACAGTGGAAGTCCTCTGTGTAATTGCAGAATAGTGACTTCTGTCTTGCTATACCCCAGCTTTATGAAAGAATGAATGCATTTATTTTCACTCTTACATCAATGTCTTGTTCACAACTATTTTTCTGTGTCCTCAAGTGACAAAAAATAGTTACTGCAGGTTTATAGACTCAACTACAAGGTAGTCAGCATTTAAAAAGTAGTTTTAAAAATCTATTTCTTCAATAGATCCCATTTTTTCATATACTTCTGCAGGAACATTGCACTGCATGCTGGATCTAAATGAAAAAAGAAAAATAAGGGATTTAGTAACATTCTCCTTTACCCCAGCAGCTTTCATCAAGGTAGCACAGGTGGAGCTGCTGGAGGACATACACTGAGTCTCACAGGGGTTTTTGTGATGTTTATGGATTGGAACCAGGTGGCAACATCTGGTTCTGAAAAGTGATGCCAATTCTAGATATGCCTAAAACTTGCACTCTCATTACTGGCCATTATGTAGTTGTGAAAAGAAGTCTGATTGTATAGAAGTCTATCAGAAAATGGTCCTACTTCTCACTTAATGTATTATCTCAGTAAACATTGTAAACATGAGTTTATGGTCTCAATCTCTAGTTTCAAGTCTTCTTCAATTAAGCATGATGTTAATTTAGTACATGATGGTCCATTTAGAGTCCACCAGACCAGAAAGCAGGGGATGCTTTAGGGGGCGCGGCTACCTTGAGATTGACAGGTTGCTACCACGGCCTCGGTACCTCACTCCCATTCTACCAATGCAATTGTCTACTAAGATGACTTCAATACTTGGCTGTTTCCCTCGTATTATGGAAGCAAACTTTTTAACATCTTCACACAAGAAGCCAGAAGCCTCTGTTTAAACAGCCAAAATCCAAGATGGTGACGGCCAAAATGCCGAACTCAAGGCTTCAAAACCGTAGTCTACAAACCAATCAATGACATCACGATGAAAATGTCCACTTTTTATATACAGGCTATAATCAGAGCCAAGGATTGGCTGAAGAGAGCAAACATCATCAGCTGATTATTTTTGGTGAAAGGAAGGTTGTGAAAATGCCAATTAGCCCTGTGAGGCATTAATGAGGAATACACATGAATCCTTTCCTGTGACTAATCTGCATGTAGCTATTGCCATTCTTTTCAGAGATAGAGAAACAGAGAGATAAATGTTTGTAGAGACATTTGTTGAGCTGTCAAGCAGATATTGGATTGACAGAAAGGGCTCGCTCATTAGAGGTTTTCTTTTCAGTATCATGCTGAGCAGCAAATGAGATATTCTCTTTGCCTGATACTTTGACAGGATGAAGTTAATAGGATCATTGCTGCACTAATTTGAATTCTTTCATAGTGTGATTTCAGCTGAAGAGTTCAGCCTAAAAGGGCTTTAGTTAAAAGATACAGATATGATCATTTGAATGTTGAATTGACATAATTCAATATTGAATTTTGGATATAGTGTTCCATAATGGACGAACAGTTTACGCAATGTGTATTAGGCATGGGACGATATTAAAATGTCATGTCATTATTATAATGCCCTTAAAATAACTGAATCACAATATTATCCTGATTATCTTGAAAATATACTTAAAAACTCTGATAAACGGCACTTCATCACACTGGTATCAGATTCAGTACAGTATTTGTATTGCTTCACAGCTATGAGAGCCTTTTCTTATTAAAGATCCTTTTGAGTGTTTTTATGATAATCCTGTTCATCCTGATCATGGAAATTCACCATGAACAACTTGTGTGGTTTTTTCAGGGTTTTGTTTAATTGAAAGATATACTGTATTCATACAATGTTACAACTGAAGCAATGCATTTCTTTCGGTTTTTTTTAAAAACCCACAACTATAACCCGACTTCCACCCATCACCCCCCTCCCCTACCTTGAAAGTCCATCTGGGTAGAGATTAAACATACAGTGACATTGATTCCATATAAGAAAAAGAAAAAAATAATACTTTTATGTTTATATTGGAAATAAACAACAATACGTTACATTCAAGTGCATAAGAGTGAATACAAATATTGTAAAATGACATAGTATTTCTCTCCTGTTCAGTGTGAAGCATTTGAAGGCTGACACAGTCTACAGGGAAAAATACCAGGTCCTTAAACCACATAGAGCATGATGGGGGATTAGGAGACTTCCACTCCAGCTTCCACAAAATTATGTGAAGAGCTGGTAAAGATGCATATCCCACTATCCCAGGGCAGCTGTGGCTACTATCGTAGTTTACCACTGACTGTGTGTGAATGAATGGAATCCTGTCAGAGCACTTTGAGTGTCTTGAAAAGTGCCATACAAATCCAATACATTATTATTATTATTCATCAGCCTGTCTGTCAGTCAAAAGTGAAATAAAGGTGCAGGGTTCCAAATAATTTCCTAAAATGCTTGGCAAGGTTCCAGAAACAAAAGCCCAGGAGTTCTTTAGTTTGGGACAAAAACAAAACATATGAGCTAAATCTGCAGGGGTGGAGTTACAGCGGTCACATGTGTTGTCAATATTTAGGTAGATCTTGGAAAGTACTCCTTTGCTCAGATGAATATGGTGCAGCACCTTCAATTGTAAAGTTAAATTGTATATTGTAAGCCTTAGGCGTGCACAGGATGCTGATGAATATATCCTCTTCAAGGCTACATCCCAAGATTCATCTGTAAATTCTGACCCCAATTCAGCTTCCCAAGTTAATTATGTTTTAAGACGAGTACGTACACACAGTGTCATTAGCAGGCTTGAGGAGTAGCAGAATACATGGAACGGCATTATGTAATTAGGATAAAAAAAAGGTCTATTTCCCTACATTACAGGGAAAAAATATATAATGTGATTACAGATACATATTGAAAAAATGGGGATTATTAGCAGGATTCATAACATTTTATTTTTGTGCAATCCTATTTTAACAATCACTGTTTTTATTGCGCACCACACAACAAGTCATGATTCAAAATGATGCTTTCAAAGTACAGCAGGTGAAGAATGTCAGAGCCGTTGGCTGGCCATCCCCCAGTGGTCAAGAGGTCGTCTATTTACTAGTCGCAGAGAGCTGATGTGATGGCAGCTGAGGGCGTCTTGCTGACACAACAATAACTAAAGAAAATACTAATGGCATGTGTCAAGCACTTTCCACTCATCCGGATGTTCTGAAAGGTGAAGAGCATTCTAACTGTGTGGTTTTCACAGACAATCAATCTTGTCTTTTGGTCTCTCAGAGGAAAAAGGCAACATAGTCATCAGGCTCCCATTTAAGTTATTAATAAAGCAATGAATGGATAGACAACCAAAGCGCTAAAGTGCAGAGTGTTTTCGCTGCAAGTTACATTAGTATAACCTAACCTGTAAATTAATGCAGATGAATAAAATTGACAATGATAAACTAGGATAATAGGAGTTTGGCCTTAGTGACATCACATTGGACATATTGTCCTATTTCCACAATATAGTATATAACTATGAGATAGTTAGACTTGTTCAGTTAGACTGACCTAAATACTTCAAAGCTTGAATGTTGCCATAGTCATAGACGTCTACATCAGACTCTAAGCTTGGGGATTGGCACAAATGATCACAAACGATCAGCTCTCCCTAGTTTTAGTACTAATGCTAGACTTGTTACTAACTAGACTAAAACATGTATAGACAAGTGTTATATCATTCATTATTATTATTATTATTATTATTACTACTACTACTAAACATAATGTATCTGCCCACAAAAACACTACTGATTTAACTGTACAGAACATAGACACAGAGACCAGGACAACAGGACTTCACACTTGCTGTGTCCTATCCTTTTGAGGATGTGGCCTTCGCAATCTACATCCACTGGGTCCTTTGAAGACAGTGAAGGCTGAAATGAGACAGTCTTCAGAGGATTTCCTGTTTGTGTAACCTTTGCAACTGCCATTGCCTAGCAACCAGCTGTGATTGACAAAAGAGAGCAAAAGAAGAGGTAACTCACATTAACTAAGTTATATGATTCAAATGTAGCCAGAAATGATATTAGATTTTGTTATTTTATATTTGGATGGAGGATATACTTCACGGCTGCACGGTGGTGTAGTGGGTAGCACTCTCGCCTCACAGCAAGAGGGTCCTGGGTTCGATTCCCGGGTCGGCCCGGGTTCCTTCTGTGTGGAGTTTGCATGTTCTCCCCGTGTGAGCGTGGGTTCTCTCCGGGTTCTCCGGCTTCCTCCCACAGTCCAAAGACATGCAGGATGGGGATAAGTTAATTGGTGACTCTAAATTGCCCGTAGGTGTGAATGTGAGCGTGAATGGTTGTCTGTCTCTACATGTCGGCCCTGTGATAGACTGGCGTCCTGTCCAGGGTGTACCCTGCCTTCGCCCAATGACAGCTGGGATCGGCTCCAGCCCCCCCGTGACCCTAAATACAGGATAAGCGGTAGAAAATGGATGGATATACTTCACCGCCAGCGGCATCGGCACATAAGTGCAAGAGTTTATCGCATCTTGCTCTGCTGATCAGCTCGCATATCTCGTTGCCTGTTGATTACAAATTGTAATTGTTGTGCTGTGAATCTTGGGACAGGTTCAGCAGTGAAGGATCCATCAGTTGGATCCTCTGAATCAGGATTCATGCATTTCTCGGAGTCCGGAATGGGATGGCCTTGTGACGAATTCGGACTTCAAATGCATTCTCCGAAGGATCGTAACACAACGACTGCCTTAAGCACAGTTCCATGCAGAGCTGACGGCATACACTGTCCAAGAGTTTTATGACATTTGCGATGAAAGTGGTCACAGATCAACCGTGTTCCTCAGATAATCCCTCCTGTTAAACACTTGCTCCTCTCTCTCCTCCCGTCTTTTAAACAAATTGTATCTTTCCCCACGAGGGGCAACACAATTCTTGATTTGTTCTATACGAACATTAAGGAGAGTTTTGTGGCCAAGTTGCTTCCGCCGCTGGGCAACTCGGATCACAACTTAATATACTTGATGCCGAAATATTCACCGGTGATACGGAAACTTCCTACTACGTCCAAGACTGTGCGCGTCTGGTCGGATGACGCATGTGACGCTCTAAGAGGATGTTTTTAATGCACTGACTGGAGCATATCTTTTGATGGTGACAGTGACGTGAACAGTATATCCGACAAAGTGACTTGTTATATTAACTATTGTGTCGATTTGGTCATTCCTTGTAAGAAAATTAGAATATTCCCTAATAACAAACCATGGGTGACAAGCGAGGTGAAAGCTGCTATCAACATGAAAAAAGCAGCTTTTAACAGTGGTGACAAAGATAGAATCAGAGATGCACAAAGAACATTGAAAGCAGTAATCAGACAGGGGAAACGTGAATATAAGAATAAAGTTGAAGGGCTCATGTCAGGAAGCAACACAAGAAGGCTCTGGAACGGTATGAAGTCCATCACTGGTTATGGGACCAGCAATCAAAGTCGCTGTGGCTCAGGCATAACAGCAAATGATGCTAATGCATTCTTTGCCAGATTTGATCATCTTGACCATTCTGAGACACACAAAAACATTTTCTCTTCCCTTATGCAGAGTACTTCTACTCCTGAGGACTGTAGTCCATGTATTGTTTTAAATACTGAGGAGGTGCGCCAGCAATTAAAGCGTACCAGGGCCAACAAGGCTGCTGGCCCTGATGGTATTCATCCCCCGCACCCTAAAAGTTTGTGCTGATCAGCTGTGTTCTGTCCTTACCTCAATGTTTTCCTTGTCACTGTCGTCTACTAAGATTCCGGCTATGTGGAAAACTTCTTGTATTGTTCCCATTCCTAAAAAAGCCAATGTGTCGTGTGACCTTGCTAACCTGAGACCAATTGCCCTTACGTCTCATATCATGAAGTGTTTTGAGAGAGTGGTCCTGCATCATCTCACTAGGCAGGTGTCTGTTTTTTTGGATCCTCTACAGTTTGCTTATAGAAGGGGTGTGGGAGTAGATGATGCTTTAATTTTTATGTTGCATAACATTTACAGTCACCTTGAAACCACAGCCAGTTCTGTCAGGATCCTGTTTTTTGATTTTTCTAGTGCTTTTAATACAATACAGCCACACATTTTAGCCGATAAATTAAGTAATTTTAAATTGCATAACAAAACCATTGCCTGGCTTTTAGATTATCTTTTAGCCCGTCCCCAGTATGTCAGGCTTGATAAAGCCTCAGACATCATTTTAACCAATACAGGAGCCCCACAGGGGACAGTTTTATCTCCTTTTTTATTTTCGCTTTATACAGCTGATTACAGGCATAGTCAGCCATCCTGTCTAATACAAAAGTTTTCAGATGACACTGCACTTGTGGGTCTGCTTAACCATGGCAATGACGTGGCCTATAAAAAAGAGGCACACTCTTTTGCCAAATGGTGCGATACAAATTTTTTACAGCTGAATGTGGGTAAAACAAAAGAGCTAATTATTGATTTTAGAAAGAAAAAAGAGGAGGCTGTCCCAGTGACAATTACTAATCAGAAAATAGAAATTGTGGAGTCCTACAAATATCTTGGTGTCCATTTGGACAATAAGCTCAACTGGAAGGAAAACACTGGGGTCCTTGTAAAGAAGGCTCAGTCCAGGCTTTTCTTTCTAAGGAAACTTAGATCCTTTGACATTAGCCCAAGGCTGCTAGGCATCTTCTACCAGGGCATCCTGGCTAGTGTCTTATTTTATGCTGTCCTGTGCTGGGGAGGCAGTATACCTATTGACGACAAGAACAGGATTAATAAAATAATCAAGAGGGCTGGCTCAGTGATTGGTTTTAACCCAGATAAGCTTGAGGAGAGTGGAGAAGAGAACAAGGACCAAGTTGAAAACAGTCCTCCTCTATGATAACCACCCACTCCACAATATATTTAGGGATCTTAAAAGCTCCTTCAGTAAGCGTTTAGTGATGCCTCGGTGTTCTACTGAACGACTCAGACGCTCCTTTGTTCCTGCAGCAGTCAGATATTTTAACCACAAATAGCGGCTGTCTATTGTTGTTGTTGTTGTTGTTGTTGTTGTTTTTTAATCTTCTGGAGGTGTATATTTTTCTTATATTTATTTATTTATTTATTTATTTATCTTTGCCTATATTAATATCAATTTAAATCACTTGCTTGAGCAGCCTACTCTGTTGTATGAAGTATCCAATCATGTTGATAAGTTTTGTGCAATGGTATGGTAATGTTTGTATTGTTTGTTATGTGGATGTTTGTGTTTTTATTGTGTGGCAAAGCAGTTTCCCCTTGGGGATCAATAAAGTTTTCTAATCTAATCTAATGTCTGAACCTGCACTTCATGCAGGTACAACATTGCAGTGGGAGCAGAGATGATGAGCGTAAATGGCCAGATGGAAAACATTTGTTACGTTGACAGAAAAAGCATAGAAACCTTACACATGTATTAGTGATCACTCCAACATGAGCACAAAGAGCTTTTCATGACTTCATATTCCAGGCATGCTCCAGTGGGTGGAAAACAAGGAGGAGTCCAACCAGGGTGCAATCAATACCGGAGCTTTTATATGTTGGTGGGTTTTTTGTCGGGTGGTAATCTCTTTATGGATTTATCAGCTGTTGCCCCAAAGACAGGTCTCTTGCTGGTCTGGTGTCCACAAAGTGGGACAAAGACACCGCTGATAACGAAGAAGGAGGAGGATGTGGGAGGATGAAGAACAAAAGGGTGGCGCTGTGATTGAAAGAAAAGCCGCAGTGCTCCCCAGGCTTTAACACATTTGTCAGCACACATTCTGGGTTCGACTTCTAGGTGGTCTGAGGAGAGCCATATTTCATGTCTCCTCCGACAGACTTACGATGTCAACAGCGGAGGTATTTTACTCTCAAACCTAAGCTGCATGTTGACTTTGCAACAGAGGGAGCTGTTAACAACCATCGACATAAGGACCACAGACTCAGGGAATCGCTCCCTGGAAAGCTGCACTTAACTCCTCTCAGCCATTTTTCAAGAGCAGACTGAATTCTGTCATCTATAAATTTCCTCTTATGAGTGTCTGTGTGTGTGTGTGTGTGTGTGTGTGTGTGTGTGTGTGTGTGTGTGTGTGTGTGTGTGTGTGTACATGCACGCATTCTTTGGCATTTGCAGCTGCTACACAAAGCATGCCTTTAACATACAGAGTAATATATTCAGTGATTTGTCTAGTCCACTCATGTACAACCAGGCAGCAACCTCCAGTTCTGAAAAGTGAAGTCCATGTAGTCTGATTGTATAAAAGTCTATACGAAAATATCCCTTCTTCTCACTTGATTTTTTATCTCAGTAATCATTGAGGACCAAAACTATGAACAAACTTACTTTTATTGCCGAAGGTGGCCTTCCATTCCGCTTAAAGATGAAATTAAAGGCCCAATGTCCAACCAATCCTAAATGTCCTGATATACGTGCACAAAGCCATGTGTGTCAGGCTTTTTTGTGTCATGTTCCTCCTTAAGCATGCTTTTAGCCACTGAAGTGTTGAGAATGAGGCTCGCGACAGACATTTTTCCACCTTTCTCAGCAGATCTGAGTTTGTGGATGCAGGCCCCCCAAGAAATCTGCAATGTCTGTGGCTGTTCCGGGTGCTTTTTCTTTTGTAAGGTCAACCAGAAGTCTCAGTTGCTGGTGAGACTAGTCAACTTGACTAAGAAGAATGGCAGCGATATCATCCAGGCCTTAAACAAGGCCATTTGCTGTGCTGCAGCTTTCATGCCAGGCTGATCAAATCGATGATCCAGTTGTGATGTTACGAGGTCCACGGCCTCAAAGAATTGGAGTTGCCACTGCTGATTACCTGTGCATGTATCTTCAGTGGTCTGTGTTCATTTTTAAGAATATTCCTTGTACAAAGGCACCTTTCTCCAACATCTAAGATGGCGACAGCCAAAATGCTGAACTTGAGGCTTCAAAACCGTAGTCCACACACCAATGAATGACGTCACGGTGACTAAGTCCACTTCTTACAGTCTGTGCATAACACATGGCAGATCCTCAGGACTTCCATGAACTGAGCTGCTGAACACACATGGTAGCATGTAAACTGCCAGCAGAGCGTTCATGTAAGTATAGTCTAAAGAAAATGGTGCTTTTGTTAATGTTGAAGCTTAGCAGTGTCAACGCTACGGAGAGAGGAGTTCAAAGTTCTCCAGTCTCAGTGGGGATGAAAGCGGCTGTCATGAAAGCACAGACAGAACCTTATCCATAATGAATGCAGTGAGAACGTGAATCACTGATTCAAAAAAGGTTCCACCTAGAAGCATAACTCACCTTTGTGCTCTTTTACCTTCCTTTTCCACAATACTGGTTGAGTGGTGCCAAAATCTGAGTTTATGCTGTACGCAATGCTTACTAATAACAATATGTATACTTTATAATCTACTGTGTCTGCTGAATATTGTTACTGTCATCTTATCCATGATTATACTACTGATGTTTTGCCATGTAATTTAAACTGCAGATGCACACAGGGGCTAATCATACCCTACTGAGTAATGAGAAAGTGGTGTGTCTCATAGTAATCACAAAGCAAGCAAGTCCAGACTGAATCGGCCCCAACCTCAAACAAGTTAGACATCATGAGAAAAAAAACAGAAAGATTTCCTTTTTTTAAATCCCCACCCCCTCCCGAGTTAATTTAATTGCTAAGACACGCTTAATGAAACTGGCTTCCACAACACTGAGATCCACTTATCTTCATAATCACCTTAGCACAGCAGAAGCCTTCTCTTGCCGACGTCTTAACACTAGTTCATCGGTTTTCACACATTGTTCACACTATCTTTTAAACTCTCAACAGAGATATCATAGAAAGAGCCCAACATCTATTGGATGAACGGTTTCAACAAAAAGAAAAACATCATAATAGTTACTTACATAATTGTGAATCTCCGATGCAGCTTTGTGAAACTTCTTTGAATCCAAACTAAACCATTTTGCTGTGATTTAAAAGCAATAATCAAATAAAAAAGAATGACGAAATAACTACATAATGACGACGATTCATACAAAGTCTGTCAAGCAAGCAAATCATTTTTTAAATGGTTGTTTTATGAATGGAGTTTGGATCGATAATTAAGTTTAGTAAAAATGTCATATTATTTCAATGTATATGATTGTACACGCTGTACTGTCGCCTCACAGCGAGTCCCGGTTCCGGGTTCTAGTCCTGGTTCGGGTTCCTTCTGTGTAGAGTTTGGATGTTCTCCCTGTGTAAGCGTGGGTTCTGTCCGGCTTCCACCCACAGCCCAAAGACATGCAGGATGGACCTGTCTGTCTCTACATGTCAGCCCTGTGATATACTGGTTACCTGTCTCTCTCTACATGTCAGCCCTGTGATAGACTGGTTACCTGTCTGTCTCTACATGTCAGCCCTGTGATAGACTGGTTACCTGTCTGTCTCTACGTGTCAGCCCTGTGATAGACTGGTTACCTGTCTGTCTCTACATGTCTCCCTGTGATAGACTGGTTACCTGTCTGTCTCTACATGTCTCCCTGTGATAGACTGGTTACCTGTCTGTCTCTACATGTCAGCCCTGTGATAGACTGGTTACCTGTCTGTCTCTACATGTCAGCCCTGTGATAGACTGGTTACCTGTCTGTCTCTACATGTCAGCCCTGCAGACTGGTTACCTGTCTGTCTCTACATGTCAGCCCTGTGATAGACTGGTTACCTGTCTGTCTCTACATGTCAGCCCTGTGATAGACTGGTTACCTGTCTGTCTCTACATGTCAGCCCTGTGATAGACTGGTTACCTGTCTGTCTCTACCAGTGAGGCCACTAACGCGCTACTTAGTAACGCGTTACTGTAGTCGGACTACTTTTTTCAGTAACGAGTAGTCTAACGTGCTACTATTGCCAAACCAGTAGTCAGATTAAAGTTACTTATCCAAATACACGGTGCGTTACTATTTTTGTCAGTAAAAAAAAAGATTTTCTTTCTTCTTGCATCTCGGGGGTGACGTAGGTTAGCTATGAAGGTATTATTGGTGCAAAAGGTTTGAGCACCTGTAACAGTGGAATTTGTAGTTGTGACAGTGATTGTGTATGTGTATCAGTAAATTTGAAGTCACAGACTCTATGAGTTGTGTACTTGTAGATTTTTTTTCTCTCCACAAATACAACACAACACTTTTTTACAAGTCACAGATTAAAAAACTGACACGCTCACATTTTTGCTCCTATTGTTATAGTATATTTGGTGCAAAACATATTTGTGTACCTGTATCAGACAATGTGAAGTTGTGGACAAAATTTGTGTGCAAATCTGAATGTGAACTTGTGCAATAAATGTTCAATGTATGTAAAATAATTTCCCACGAAAATATTTGTGTTCTTACACAAACACAAATCGAGAAGTACAACTGCGCAAATCTTCCCCATGAGTCACAGGGTGCAGTCAAATAGTCAAAAAATAAGGTCCTAACTCCTATTCCTAACTCCTATTCCTTGACCTCTGGGGAAAACGTCACGGGGTTAAGGAAAGGCGATAGGAGAACTCAAAAGGATTTAGGAAAAGTCGACCGCGGTGCTCAGAGAATCCGACCACACTTTCACTAAGCTACGTCATTAAAACGCGGCTGCTGATGATTGACAGCTGATGATCGGCACCGGCGATTGACGTGCGTCTGCGCTGGATAAACTACAATAATGGACTACAAAAAGCGCATCGTCCACTTCTCCACATGTTGGTTTTATCAACAGCTGGTTCACTGACCAGCTTCAGGTCCAGCAGCTCCTCCTTCCTGTTGCTTTATTTACGTTTCATTTGTGGTTTTAGTTTCGTTTTTGTCAAACATTTGTAACATGATTGAAATAATAATAAAAAAAAATACCATTCAATTATAACTGTCCACACACATTTATCATCACTATTCCAATTACTATACAGTGGAGGAAATAATTATTTGATCCCTCGCTGATTTTGTAAGTTTGCCCATTGACAAAGAAACAAACAGTCTATAATTTTAATGGTAGCTTTATTACAATAGTTAGAGATGGAGTATCAAAAAAAAAATCCAGGAAATCACTTTAAATAAAAGACATAAACAGATTTGTATTTTATCGAGTGAAATAAGTATTTGATCCCCTGCTAATAATTGGCTTAGTATTTGGTGGCAAAACCCTTGTTGGCAAGCACAGCGGTCAGACGTTTCTTGTAGTTAATTACCAGGTTTGTGCACGTATCAGGAGGAATCTTGGTCCACTCCTCTTTGCAAATCATCTCCAAATCCTTAAGGTTCCGAGGCTGTCGCTTTGCAACTCGAAGCTTCAGCTCCCTCCACAGATTTTCGATGGGATTAAGGTCCGGAGACTGACTTGGCCACTCCATGACCTTAATGTGATTCTTTTTGAGCCACTCCTTTGTTGCCTTGGCCGTATGTTTTGGGTCATTGTCGTGCTGGAAGACCCATCCACGACGCAGTCTCAGTGCTCTGGTGGAGGGAAGAAGGTTGTCACTCAGGATTTTACGGTACATGGCCCCGTCCATCTTTCCATCAATGTGGTGAAGTCGTCCTGTCCCCTTAGCAGAGAAACACCCCCAAAGCATAATGCTTCCACCTCCATACTTGACAGTGGGGAGGGTGTTCTTGGGGTCATAGTCAGTATTTTTCTTCCTCCAAACACGGCGGGTTGAGTTGATGCCAAAGAGCTCAATTTTGGTTTCATCTGACCACAGCACTTTCTCCCAAGACTTCTCTGAATCATTCAGGTGATCATTAGCAAACTTCAGACGGGCCTGTACATGTGCATTCTTGAGCAGGGGGACCTTGCGGGCACTGCAGGATTTTAATCCATTGCGCCGTAGTGTGTTCCCAATGGTTTTCTTGGTGACTGTGGTCCCAGCTGCCTTGAGGTCATTAGCAAGCTCCTGGCGTGTAGTTCTTGGCTGATTTCTCACCTTCCTCATGATCGATTGATGGTCGTTTTGTGCTTCTTCCATTTTCGAATGATTGCACCAACAGTTGTCTCCTTCTCACCCAGCTTCTTGCCTATGGTCTTGTAGCCCAATCCAGCCTTGTGCAGGTCCACAATCTTGTCCCTGATGTCCTTAGACAGCTCTTTGGTCTTGCCCATGGTGAAGAGTTTGGAGTCTGATCGATGAATGCATGGACAGGTGTCTTTTATTGGTGACTGATTGACACACAGGTGTCTTTGCTGCAGGTAACAAGTTTTTTTTTCAGTGTATCTAAGGAGTAGGAGTATTTAACCAGTCTGTGGGAGCCAGAATTGTTGATGGTTGGCAGGGGATCAAATACTTATTACACTCAATGAAATGCAAATCAATTTTTATCTTTTATATAATGTGGTTTTCGGAATTTCTTTTTGATATTCTCTCTCTCATTGTTAAAAGGAACCTACCATTAAAATTATAGACTGTTTGTTTCTTTGTCAATGGGCAAACTTATAAAATCAGCGAGGGATCAAATAATTATTTCCTCCACTGTATGTCTGCTTGAAAGTAATTGTTAAATATGCAAATAGGCATATTGTTTGTTTTCATGAATGGCCGAGGTGTGCGGCACTTTAAATGTTGCTCTCGCTAAGAATTGTGGGTCGGTGTAATCTCCTTTCCTTTCGCATAGGAAGGTCCGTTGCATCCTATGCTAAAGGAGCTCTGAAAGGAAGCATTGGAGCTCCTTTCCTTTGCATTTAGAGAATTCGAACGGCTCTTATCATGGCGGCCACTTGTTTACTTCCGGGTCACTTCTTCAGTTAGGAACCTTCCTAAGCAAAAAAGACTATTCGACTGCACCCACAGATTCTGTTTCCTTCACCTACAAATCACAAATCCCACCTCCACTGAGATACGTGGAGCAAAACGATCTGTGCATTCAGTCTATGGTGCAAAAGGCAGGTGCTGATCTGAGAGCGACTGATCCCACAGCCAATCAGAGGAGAGGGGCTTTTCCCCCCACAGCCAATCAGAGGAGAGGGTGGATTCAGCACATGCTAAACTAACAGCAGCAGAGACAGCGATATAGGCAACTTTCAAGGGCCGCGTTTCCCAGATTCGATCATTCTTAAGGACTTAAGAAGGCTCTTAAGAAGAGTTTGGCTAAGAAGGAGTGCTAAGATACGGGTGTTTCCCAGACGCGTTCTTAACTGCCTTCTTAGGATAACCTTAAGATCAAACCAAAGAAGCTTCTTAAGAAGGTCTTAGTGGGAGGTGTCCACCGTGGTGGTGCTGAAACTGAATCAATCGATGCCAGGCTAATCGATCACCCACCTCTTTATCAGCGCAAGTCACACACAGTGCTCCGTGGTCCCCCCACACAGGTGCAATTAGGCTACACATGTATCGGGTGCGGGTGGGTGTGTGTGTGTGTGTGGGGGGGGTGGGGGGGGGTGGGGGCGTGCCAACAGGTGTATCCAAGTAGTAATCAAGCCCATTAGCGCATATATACCCCCGTGGATATAGGCACACACATGTGAGAATGGAAGAAAGCAGCAGCAAGCGAACCAAGCGGGCACCGGCGTTCACCGCGGAGGAGATGGGCGTGTAAGTGGACGAGGAGAATCGGTGTCACAGCTGCCACACTCCGTGACACCGATGCCTTGCTGAGGCCGGTGCCATCCCCCACCACCTCCAGGAAGCTCCCCACTGCGTAAAAACGCAGCGCAGCCAGGAGCTGCACCTCAGGGTTGAGGGCAAAGTTGCAGCGGGTTGCTCTCTGGATGTGTGGAGACACCAAAGTGATCAGCCGTTGGATCTCCGCACGGGGCAGCCGGTACTTTGTCTGGACAGCCCGGTCTGACAGCACGTCCAGTGGGGAGAAGTGCTGACGCACGTAAGCATGTATATAAACTGTCTGGCTTCGCGCACGGCAACGCTGTTGACGCGGCCAAGGTAGGTTGTATCTTTAACCACATATAATAATAACCATCCTCCCGGCCGTGTGCATTTGTTTTCAATGAATATACGTATGTGTGTGTATTGTTGTAGTCTTATCTGTCATAAACTGTAAGTGAGGAGAGCTGTGACCCCGGGTCAGATCGGCTCATGCAGGTTTCGTTTTCAGAAAACAGACGTGGAAGGAAGAGAGTCAGATTCATATAACTTATATGCTCTTTTACAAGATGATTCTTTCTAGGTTTAAAACATGGATCTATAAAAAAGACTAGTTAATATCTATGCTTGAAAGATCTCAACGTAGTAAAGTAAATTACTCCTATTCTCCTCTGCCTTCTAGGAAAATGAAAACAAATGAAAACAAATGCACACGGCCGGGAGGATGGTTACCAAAACAGAGGAAAAGTGACAGGACGCTAAATTTCTCAGCTTCGCGTCTGGGTTTATTTATTAATGTGATTAAAGATACAACCTACCTTGAAAGTTGCCTATATCGCTGTCTCTGCTGCTGTTAGTTTAGCATGTGCTGAATCCACCCTCTCCTCTGATTGGCTGTGGGGGGAAAAGCCCTTCTCCTCTGATTGGCTGTGGGATCAGTCGCTCTCAGATCAGCACCCGCCTTTTGCACCATAGACTGAATGCACAGATCGTTTTGCTCCACATATCTCAGTGGAGGTGGGATTTGTGATTTGTAGGTGAAGGAAACAGAATCTGTGACTCGTGGGGAAGATTTGCGCAGTTGTACTTCTCGATTTGTGTTTGTGTTTTAAAAGAACACAAATATTTTCGTGGGAAATTATTTGACATACATTGAACATTTATTGCACAAGTTCACATTCAGATTTGCACACAAATTTTGTCCACAACTTCACATCGTCTGATACAGGTACACAAATATGTTTTGCAGCAAATATACTATAACAATAGGAGCAAAAAATGTGAGCGTGTCAGTTTTTTAATCTGTGACTTGTAAAATAGGATTTGTGCACCTGTAATTAAGAATTTGTGAATGTGTAAGTGTTGTGTTGTATTTGTGGAGAGAAAAAACATCTACAAGTACACAACTCATAGAGTCTGTGACTTCAAATTTACTGATACACATACACAATCACTGTCACAACTACAAATTCCACTGTTACAGGTGCTCAAACCTTTTGCACCAATAATACCTTCATAGTTAGCCGACAACTTCACGGACGGTCGCCTGTAGTCGGCTATACCGGCAGAAACGTAAACAATGGAGGGGGAGAGATACGCATTTTCCAGCTGGAAATACAAGCATTATTTTGCAGCGTGTGAATAAACAAGACGAGTTCTCGATTTCACGGAGCTCCTGCTAACTCAGTCTGTGCTGAAATGCGAGCGGAGTCTCTCGAGAGTGTTTAGTGGAGAAATGTCTCGCTGATTGCTGGCCCCGCCCCCTCCCTTCATCATCACGCCGCTCATACTTGAGGACTGTGCTCATCCTTTGTTTCATAAAAAAACACTCCTTGCTGCTCTAATGCTGGTTCAATATTCATAAAATGTTCATTCATGATGTTACTGTCATTACAATATGCAAACAATTATTTAAGTTAAGTGAAGTCAAGAAAGACTGTCTTTTTATTTTATTTTTTTATATAAAAACATGTATTTTCCTTCAGGAAATAGTTTTCAAGTGCAACTTAAAATGTCAGTGGATACATTGTTGATGTTACTGTTAAAAAAAGCACTTCAATAAAGTGAGTATTGGCAAAATCAGTAGTCGGCAGCTGTTGAATGTAACTAATAAAGTAACTTGTAATCTAACTTAGTTACTTTTAAAATCAAGTAGTCAGTAACTTAACTAAGTTACTTTTTAAAGGAGTAGTCAGTAGTCAGTAGTCAGATTACTTTTTCAAAGTAACTGTGGCAACACTGTTCTCTACATGTCAGCCCTGTGATAGACTGGTTACCTGTCTGTCTCTACATGTCAGCCCTGTGATAGACTGGTTACCTGTCTGTCTCTACATGTCTACCTGTGATAGACTGGTTACCTGTCCAGGTGTACCCTGCCTTCGCCCAATGTCAGCTGGGATCGGCTCCAGCCCCCCCACAACCCTGAATACAGGATAAGCGGTAGAAGATGGTGGATGATTGTACAGCTGGACTTGAAGAGGACTTCTTTCCAGACAAATCAAAGAATCAATAAGGTGTTCATGGGATGCTGTTCTGTGCGGCTCGCATGTTGATTTTGAGTGGTGTGTTTTTCATACAGAAATATTTGAGAGGAAGTGTAAGTCCCTAAATTGAATACTCAAGGCTTAACATGTATTAATGTGAGTGAGCAGCAGCTAGCAGTCAGTTCTCTTATCCAGTGTTTTAACAAGGCCTCTGCCAACAACCTCTCCCAGCAGAGCAGTTAAGGTGCATTTGTTACCCTCGTTATTTAGCCACAATACCCCCCAAAAGGTTATTATTAGCCGCAAGAAGGATGATTATGGAAATATGTTATTGTAGGGCAGGAAAGCCCTTAGGACCTGTCAGTCAGTAGCAGGTCTGATGCTGTGCTGCTAGAGTGCTGCTCTGGGCTCACAGCTGTGTATTGTCTGTTGGCAGGATATATGTGAGTTTCTCTTCATCACACTTGTCCTCAGTATTTTCTGAGTTGTAGTATAACTCTGCTGTGAAAAGTTTGTGAAATGAAAATGTATATGATATATCGGCTATATTCCTTTTTTCTCAGAATATTGCCCACCTCTCTCAACTCCTTTTTTTCTACAGTGGCCCTAATATGGCATCATACATTTCCATCTACTTTTCACTCTACAAATAATTCCTGTCTTTATGAAAAACAGAGTTATTGCTAAAAGCTCTCACTCTTAATCGGGAAGTGAACAAAATTAACTGGCTGTCTTTACCAACCAAAATACAGAAATTCTGGAAATTCAAGATGTATATACACAAGAGCATGTATATACACATTTCCATGCAGAGAGTGGCTTGATGATGTTTTGGCAAAATATGATATACACAGAAACCGAGACATAAAAATCCTCAGATGGTTTGCAAGTGTTGTATCTGAATGTCAAGCCTCGTAGCATTCGTCTAGCAACTGTAATTTGCTACATAAGTAATCTGCTACAGCAACTCAGTGCCAAGTGAGATGATTGAGCGGCTGTAATGATTTTCTCACATTGCACAGTTTAAGAAACGGCACTGAATATGCAGTCAGTGGTGCAAAGAACAGATGTAGCTGCTTGTTATTCCGGAAGAACATTTTAACTCTCAACTTGTTTAGAGCTGTTCATGTTCATTATTCCTCGTATGTGTCACAATATGTCAAGTTCTGTGTCATATCTCTTTCAAGGTCCTGATGTCACTGTGTGAGTTAGGCCTATGTGAGGAAATGCCACTGCATGAAAAGTGGGATTTTCGTCAGTTAGCGGCCCTGTAAATTGCCGTGGAAGTTCAGGTTTACGACTGCAAACGGCAATTTGCAGGAAACACCGAAAACTGACGTAAATTGCCGGAAATTGACGTGGGCCTTGCTTGGCAGTTGTCCCCCCATGACCCCCCTCCCCGTAATCCTAGGGGAGGCTTTAACATGTAAATGAAAATGCTGTGAGCTATACAAATGCAAATCAGGGTAGCAGGGGGAGTTTTCCCCCAGGTGACATTTTTCTGAAAGGTGTTAACTTCATTTCATCTTCATTCAAAGATATAACTTCATCTTCATTCAAAGATACACAAAACAATTTGCTTCAACAATTACTTTTAATCAGGCTTTGCCACAAAGGTAAAATGTACATTCATGCAAACAACATCACAGTCTCCTAGAGCTCAACCACTGTGCATAGTGGCATGACTACAGTGACCCTTTCTTTGGTCTTGCTTAAATGCACAGTGGATGTGTTAACCACACATCTCCCAGCAATGCGCTCAACAGGCAGAAATTATGCTGGGTATGACGTGTCTGTTCCCTGCAAGCTCCAAACTTCTATTGGCTTTCCATAAAAATGTCTGTCCGGATGGGGATGAAGCCAGGAAACTTGCGCAATAACATGTTTAAATGCAGTACCTTTTGACACAACATTAACAACTATAAACTGCTTTATAATGGCTGGTCGTAGTTCTGCTAGAGGGTCAAGGATGGGTTCATAGATCATAGATCTCGGCTGTGTTCGAAATGCCATACTAACGTCCTACTCGTACTTAATTGTGACGTAAATTTGAGTATGTAGTGCGTTCACATACAATAGTATGTGAATTTGTGTACGCGAGAAATGCCCGGATGTATACTGCATTGGCAAGAATTTCTGAGTATACAGCGGACCTTGCTAAATCTACTCAACTTCCCAAAATGCATTGCGGCTCGTCTGACTTCACAAGTTTTGGATAATGGCGGACGACTGCGGTGATTCTGGCGAGGAGCCCGACACAAACCGCGTACACATGTAAGTATACTGTAACATGACTTTTATGTTTCCAGCTGACTTTTAAATCGTATTGATAATGAACGTTACTTTATTGTTGTTGGCATTGTACGTTAACGTTACGAATCGAAGGTCCTGCCAGCCGGCTAGCCTACTGACGGTAATTTACCATAGAGGTTAGCGAGCGCAAGCGAAGCGGAAAATGTGCCGTTTTTACCGACGTTAACTAATAATATAGTGCTTATGTTAAACCGTGGTTATATATTCACTAACGGTGATTAATAACGCCGTGCACCGTTGTCCGTTAAAGGGACGGATGCAGACACCGGGCGCCTCATTCAGTGGAGGGAACTATGAGGAGACGTTCACGTTCAACGGCAGGAGGGATGCTGCTCTGAGAGGCTTCACTTAAGAAAATGTGGTTTAAATGTTATAATTCTTATATCCAGGACTGCTGGAGACTCTCAGGATGATTGCGGTAAGAATATGTTCGGTGACTGCTAGCTAAGCTAAAATTAGCAAAGCAAGCCCAAGCTAAAAGTAGCTTAAAAGCTAATAGTCCAAGCTAAAAGTAGCATAGTAGCCTTGTAAAAGAACAAGAGAGAGGAACCAGTGTAACGTTAAGTTGCTTTGTTAAGTGTATGTTGTTGGTCTTTTACAGGAAGCAGTACGCCGTCTTCACAACTCGGAGACGAATTGTAGGCGCTACGAACCGGAGCAAGGGTACGATTTAAAGAATATGCTTTCATTCTGCTGTATAAGGAAATAGATGCGTTAACAGTAGATACCGATCTTAACTGTTAATTTTGTTTTCACAGACGAACCTCGCCTCATAACGAAGCTGTGACCTCTTACTTGCTCGGAGCTTTGTCCGCAAGTCCGGATTTCTATGACGCTGATAGTGACGCCATTGTGTGTAAGTAACTTTTACTGTTTTCTTCTTCCTTGTTTTAATTTTACTGTGACTTAAGTTTTCTTATTCATACCACTCATTTAATTGTTTTCCAGCTGCCTGTAAGACATACTATGAAACAGTACGCAGGAGCTTCAGACACACACAGCCTGATCTCGCATCGCAGGCGGAAGCTGTGAAGAGGTCAGCTCGGAGTCGTTCCAGGAGAAAGAGGGTAAGACTTATTAGATTTATTAGATCCGTTTTTGGTCAATGTGACCAAACCTACCTAAACCTATTTTTCAGGTGCATTAATAGATGTGTTGTGTCCATGCGCAGTGCATCGCGCAGTACTGATTGTCTTTATTGATTGTTTTACAGCTGCTGGAAGCGAGACGGAGTGTGCTTGCTGGCGATGAGGTGGACCGTTGGAAGTGCGCCACCACAGACATGATGTCTGATGAGGAGGACAGCGTCGTTGGCTGGGTGTCTGGATGGATTGTGCGACCTCCATCCTCTCGTAGCCAGGAGCTCACCGAGCTCTGTGCGACTCTACAGTCGCGATTAGAGAAGACTCCCAAGTACAGGGCCACGCACCGCAGGCGGCTGTAAAATTGACCAAATTCGGACAGAATGTCGCCAGTTCATTTGTTTGTTGTGTGGGCAAATTTGTACAGTTGTGTGTTGTGTTGTCAATAAAGCTCTTTCTTTGAATACTTCCTCCTGGCAATTTTTCCTTTCCTCAATAAATTCATTCATATTTATATTTATAAATATATAAATAAATAAAAATAAATATATGTGTGTATATATATATGTATAAATATACATATATATATGTATATATATATATATATATATATATATATATATATATATATATATATATATATATATATATATATATATATATATATATATATATATATATATATATATATAGTGATAGATCTGCTAACCAATCACTAGTGATTATTCTTGTTTAAAAGACCCAGTGTGACCAATAGTAACACATCTGCCAACGGGGGTGGGGTTTACATTTATAATGACTCATCAGGTTGACCAATAGTGACAGATCTGCCAACGTGGGTTGGCTTTACATTTATAATGACCAGATCTGCCAACCAATCACGAGCGATTATACTTGTCTAAAACTAGTGGTTTCATCCAATCCTGAGTGAGGATATTCAAGCCATCTCTGGCCAGGCGCGGTTTCGCTGCTATTCATATGCTAATTAGAGCCTTCGCTATGGTTCGTTTTCAACAATTTTTGGCACAGACGAACGCGGCGTTCGCAGCCTGTAAATTGTCGTTAACTCCTGAAAATTAGGGAGATTTCCGGGCGTTTACAGGGACGAAAATCCCACTTTTCATGCAGTGTGCAGTCTCACTGACACTCATTCATGACAGGGTATTCCACTGGCCCACAAATTGACTTTGCAAACAATACGTTTCTTATTGCAGATTTTTGCTCGTTACAGTGTAATTAATTTCCTTAATTCTTCTTATTGAGCGTTCACGTTTGTCACATTTCGTTGGATTTTCTCCGTATCCCTTTCCACTCACTAGAAACACGGAGTGGTTACAGCTTCATGCTGCTGTCTGGAGGCTGCATGGCTGTTGTCGGTGCCGTTGCTGTGGCTGCTGCTTGATAATGAGCCTCTGGCACTGAGCTGCTGTCAGTCAGACAGACAAGCCTTTGCCCTGGTCACTGCCAACTCATGCCATCTGGGTCCCTGCACTGAGAGGGTCGAACAGGGACATGCCAATGGGAAGACACAGGATAAGGTCATGCACACACTGCTCTACTGACTGACTGCTTGACTTGGTTATGTGCTTGGCTGTCTCAAGGCTGTCTCGGACAGGTTTAGTGTTTTTAAAAAGGACTAATCATGGCTGAAATAACCACTATCGCTGGGAAACCAAACATCGTCCAGTCTATGGTTTATACACATACATTAATGTGTGTACTTTTGTTCAGTCTCTGTGCAAATATGAGGTAATATAGAGCTCTGGGTAACCACACACTATTACAATATTTTCTTTTCCAAATTACTGCCCAACTAGAAATATTTCACCACTTTCACATCTTTGCATTAATAGTCACTCTGCAGGAAAAGTGTGCTTTGCATTAGGTGTGAACACACCATGATAACAAGTAGGCCATTTGGAAAGAAAATGTCTTTCATCAAAATAAGCCCAACATTTGTAAGAAACTGAGCTCATTGTAGTGGATGATGACAAAAAGATGTGTGATGATGAGTATTGCAACATGATGGTAATGATGACTATACCTTGATGATTTTGATCTTAAATGTTTAACCGATGGGCTTGTTCCAGATAATGGTCTCATGACGTCCAGGTCACTGCGTGGTTGGACTCTTAATGTATCACTTCCCTGGAAAGACTCACAGAGCTGACAGTCAATCTTGACACAAATTAATGAATTAAAATGAATAAAGCATTCTCGTTTATCGACTAGTTACATTCCTAAAGAGCAGATACGACAGAGAGACACAAACAACAAATTCAAATTAAACTTTAATGGTTATGTGATGATGTGCTAACATTTTGAATAATGTGAAGATTGCTAAGTTTTGGACCTCCTGTTGACCTGTGTAACAGACTTTTCTAGACATACAATCCATGTATGTGATTAAGTTTGGTTTCTATTTCGGTCACAGTTAATATAACTTAAATATGCTTATTAAGAATCATTTGGTAAATTTCTGAACAGGTATCCTTAACTGTCCCCTGTCCAAGTCAACCCTCTATTTTAAAGAATATTTGAATCTGTAGAGCGTTCTGCATTCTCCATCCACAAGTTGACTCCTTTTAGTGTCCACATGTTGTGTTTGGCATTTGTTGTAATGCCTCGAGTTTGGCATTCACCATCTTGGATTTTCTGCAACCAGTGAACAGAAGTGACCATATGTGGACTTTGGAGGAGGAGCAACAACCAGCAGAGCAGCACACCGAGCAGCAACCTTACTGCATCTGGCTCCATCTGGCTTCAGGTATGAAGCTGTGAAAATAGTTATCTTCTATAATTCAAGGTAAATTTTACTCCAGTACGGTTAGCCAGGCTTTACACTACTCCATCTGTGATAATCTACTACATTTCCACTAATGCGAACCATATGGAGCCATAACTCCTGGCTGAGATACTCTGTGTTATTTAGGGCTGCATATTTGCTGACAACATAATAAAGCATTAACAAGACAGTACAGCCCCTCCACATCCACACGTCTCACATCATTATGCTCATGTAAACAGGCTCATCCATGTAGATGTTCTGCACAGGCTGACCCCCCCGAAAAAAGCTGAACCCCCACCTCTGCCTAATTATCCTTGTGGGCTGAGCAATCAGTCTCCCTGTATGCTACTGTACTCTCCATCATGCTGCTTCCTTCAGCTTGCAAGCTGATTATGGAGCTTTGGCAGTCAAAGCACTTTGAATTATTTAAATCTCTGTTAAACCCGTCATACATATATCAATGGAAGAAATGGATTAGGGGTTGACATGTTTTTCCTCTGGCTTTGCCCCCCACTTGCCTCTTCCTCCGAGCCTGACAAACACTCAAATTGCAACACAGTGCCTTTCAGGGAAATGGCAATTTTTTCGAATTCCCCTTTGAAGCATCGCTCATAGTGGATGTTGCTTTTAGCTGTATTGGGGTTGAGATTACGTTGTGGGATTAAGGATTGTTTTTTTTTTGTAGAAAGGCCCAATGGGAGACATGGAGGGGGCTTTTGTGTACCCAATATGGCTCATCCTAGAGAACAGGGCTTGTCCAGGGGAGGCCTTCATGTGGGTGGGCCGTGGAAAGGTGATGGATCCCCTTTCCACACAAAACCCTGGAGGATAGCACACAATCAATATCCTGCTGTCTGCCTCCAGTGCCAATAAATGTAAACAGGGTGGTGTAAAGGGGGGCACTCTTTTTCACATTAGGGGTGGGATTGTACACAAAGCTGAGCAGATACTGCATTTAGAAAGACTATAATAGTCTCTCCGTCTCTCAGCGGGACGCTTGCTGCAAATTTATGTTTGCAGCGAACACATTTGTTCACAGGGCAGCAAACAAGCAGTATTTACTCTGTGAAGTGCACATTGGTTCAGATTTGAATAAATGTTTCAATTAAGCCCTGTGAAAAATCAATGTTGTAACATTTCCTAGCCATTCTTTCCGTCTGCAGGCTCCCGGCAGTTGACAGCTGCAGTTTAGGTGTCGAGATTGAGTGTTAAATTTGTAAATAGGTCTTTTCCCTGTCAACTGACATGAAATTACAGTTGAGGGTAATAGAACAGAGGAGCTGTCTGTCAGTTGAGAAAGAGATGGAGAGAGAAAGGCCAGAGGAGAGAGACATGCCCATCAGGGTGGATGAGTGACAGGGGATGAGAAAAGCTCTTCAATCCACTCACGGACTGCCACAGAAATGAATTCATATCTCCTCAATTGCATCATTACTGGAGAGACAGAGAGCAAAGCAAAGGCTTTTTGTGCTTTGTATGCAGTCGAGAGAACCAGAAGTGGGGCTTACTGTGTTTTACTTATCCTTAAGTGCTTCATAATGATAATACTGTATGTCAACTCAGTAGTATGACTATGCTAATCCTATAAGTGAGATATCCCCTTGTGGCAAAGAAAGTCTGGCAGGGAAACCACACAGATGTACTCAGATCTGAGACTCTACCTCCAGTTACCTCAGTGTTTGCACTTGTTTTCAGCGTTACATGACTATCAGGAAGCAACTTTCACTTATGAAAAGTGAAGCCAACACTGAAGTGCCTTAAACCTGCATTGTCCCTACTGGCCATCAGGGGGCAACTCCTCTGCTTGCTAAAAGAAAATGGTCCTACTTCTCTCTTGATTTATTATGTCAGTAAACGAGTTCATGGTCTCAATCTCTAGTTTCAAGTCAGTACATTATGATTCATTTAGAGTCCAACAGACCAGGAAGCAGGGGATGCTTTAGGGTGGGGCTAACTTTTGATTCGCTGGTTGCTGCCAAGCTACCAATACAATTGGCTACTAAGATGACTTAAACACTCAGCTGTAAAGTTGACCTTGATTTAGAAGCAAACTTTGTTAGCAGCTTCACACCAGAATCCAGATGGATCCAGATCTGGTAATGTTGCTGCTCGGGGTCCAAGATGGTGACGGTCCAGGCTTAAAAAACGTAGTCCAGCGGGTGACTACATAGCTGTTGGAGTCCAATGCTAATGTCTAATATCTGAATAGTTGCAGCAAACAGATAGTTGTTGATAGGATTTCATCATGTGTGCTATCAGGTTTGTCATTGGCCAGGGTCTCCTCGCCACCCACCCGCTGACATCCAGAAGCAAACACGGTATGAACATGCAGAAGTTATTTGGTTTCTGTTGCCTCCATCAGAAGTCCCAATTCCAGCACATAAAATGAAGTAATTTCTCTGCCACTGTTGGCAGACTGCCTAAAGCCTCTGACGCTTTTCTGTCCTTTTCAGCCAGGGAGCCCTGACAAGTGACAGGTGATCTATGGCTGTTTGTAGTCGGGAAAAGAAAATCTAAAACGAGCTTAGCCATGGCTCGCGAAATGAGAATTGATAATGGAATGATACTGAATGAGGGGGCCTGTCAGTACATTGTAAGGGAGCTGACGGATTTAGTTAAGGGAGAAGGAAGGCATGGCGGATGAATTTTGGCAGGATAAAGAATTGCTCAGCACAGAGAGAGAAACTGATCCCCCTGCAGCTATTTCAGATTTTCTTTGAGTGATTACATGTTGGTCGTTGTCTAGATGGAGGACTGAGCATAATATGATCAGGTCTTTATAGAACACAACAGGATCGGTTAATTACTTGTTAACCTAACTGCAAGGCTAGTCTGGGTTCTAAACCTAAAAACAAGAGTGTAGAGTGACAGCGATGATGAGAGAAAGAGACAGAGGAGATACTCCACATGACCAAGGTCATGATCAGGATCAGAGTCAAAATGTTTTATTTGCTCTTACACTGTATTTGATGCATAAAGCCATTAGTCTCATAATCTCTTTTATGGGAAACCACTTAACTTCACTAACTGAAATTAATTATGCTTTGGGGATAATAACACTGATTATTTTTTGATGAGAGTCGGTGAAAGAGCTTCATATCCAGACATTGGGCCCTAGTTTCGTGGCGCAGCCTTGCGCAAGGTCAGTTTGGCAGTTTGGTGGATCGCCTGCGCCAAGATGGGTGTGGCGGCGCAGCAGGGGGAGGCATCAGAGATTCAGCTTGGCGTTGCGGAAGTTTCGTGGCAAAAAGCCTTGCCGAGACTGCGCTGAAAGCCCGCCAGCTCCAACCTGGTCTACTCTTGGCGTAAGGCGCAAGCCGCAAATAAAGTCCATTCATTCAAGGCGAATCACAGCTGGCGAAGTGGAAGTTTGGCTGACGGTGCGCAGTGCGCACAAGTCACCGAGACCTCACAGGCAGGTTTCCACAGTTCCAGGCACATTTAAATGCAATAAATAATCACAACAAACACTATTTAATGCAACTTATTGAATCAACACGTGAATTTATATCTATATAGATTGTCCCGTCACATCTGACGTCAGATCAAAGGCGGATGGCACGCGTAACGGAAACTCAGCCTCTTGGACCAAAACATCTCCCTATCTCTCTCCTGTTTTTTATAATATCGGCATTGTTATTATTATGATACGCACGCACAGCGCGTGATGCGTGTGGTGGGAGCGGCGGCGCTGCTTCTGTCATCGGACGTAACTTGCACTGAACCTCCCCTAACGCATTAAAGGTGAGGAGAGGAGCTCATTTGATTGGTGAAGATCTGAATCGGCTGTATTAATCCCAGTCCACGCCTCGTCTCCTCCTCGTCTCCCACTCACGCCTTCTTCTCCTCCCTCTTTCCCACTTGCGTGGGTGGGTGAGACGGGAGGTGTGCCTGCGCGAGCCTGCGCGGTGCACCAAACTTGCAAAGTCCAGGCGGACACACCCCGTCGGCGTGGCGCAGGTGCGCTGCACGCTGACTACGCCTAGTCTACGAAACTAGGGCCCATTGTGTTAATTTCAAACATGAAACATATTTTTCCCACAATGAAAATGAAACTAAATAGAGAAAAAAGAATGATGACATGGGTATTACTACAAACACATATAAACTACACAAATGCATTAAAATGAAATCACTGTTTTAATGCTCCCACCTGTCCTACCTATCCTCCACCACCCAAAAACACCTCTTATTTGGAAGCTAATTTAGCTGTTTGACCTGCTGCACCAACCAACAGTATTCTTGCACATTATGTCTCTCTCAGTGATATTAACAATTACTGTAATGTAGAACAGATTTTTGGAGCTTCTGGGACAAACTGTGAAACGTGCAGGCTAACACATTTTGTTTTAAAATGTAAGCTAACTTTAATGTTTTATCATTTTTGTTTATAGGTTATTGGTAGGAATGATTCATTCTACAGTAAACACTCCTCTAAATGAGTGTGTGTTAAAATACCTTCCTATCATCCAGTATCTGCTCCTGGCCTAAACTCAAGACTATAAAATCGTCGTCTATTTGATGAGGGAACACAGCTTCTGAAAACTGGACTAAAATGTCAAACATCAAAAGATTAAAATGTGACTAAAAAAAGAAACAACAAACAGTTCACAGCATTCAGACTACTATCCTTTCATCTGTGTTCCTGGTGGATATTTGTCTCATAAAGTCCTCCTGTTCTTTTTATTTACTGCTGGCACAGTCGTCATGCTTGTGAGCCCGGATGACGACACGCACAACTATCTCATGTTGCATTCCAGCACTCAGAAGATGCTCATGACTCATGACACACTGTGGATATTCTATGTCGTCCAAGGTGATGTGATATGACAGCTTTTAGCACTACAGATACTTCTGCTTTTCTTGGACCATGTCTCACAACGTCATACTAGCTGGCTGCACTGTAGAACGTTTTGCACTGGCCAGGGAATAAATTGTTTTTGGACTACGGTTTTGAAGCCTCTGATTTGGCATTTTACCCATCGCCATCTTGGAATTTGAGCAGCAACCTTACTGGATCTGGATCCAGCTGGCTTCTGATGTGAAGCTGTAAATAAAGTTAGTTTCATAATTCAAGGTCAGCTTTACAGCTCAGCTCAAGTCATCTTAGTGGCTAACTACATTGGTAGTGTGTTAGTGAGGCCGTGGTAGCGACCTGTCAATCAGCAGGTAAGCCCCGCCCCCTAAAGCATCCCCTGCTTTCTTGTCTGTTGGACTCTAAATGGACCATCATGTACTCAATGAACATCATGCTGGATTGAAGAAGACTTGAAACTAGAGATTGAGACATAAACTCATGTTTACATTAACTCACTGAGATAATACATCAAGAGAGAAGTAGGCTCATATTTTCATAGCCTTACATATAATTAGTCTTCTTTTTCAACCGAAAGAGTCGCCCCCTAATGGCCAGCAGAGAGAATGCAAGTATAAGGCACTCGAGCTTGGCTTCACTTCGCAGTTTGTGTAGCCAAAAAGCTGCTGGAAGCAATTATCCGTTTGCAATCAGTCAGATATAATTATTTTTATTTAATTGAGTTTGGGCTTTAACAGGATCTGCATTTTCAAAAGAGCACAGTTTATTTGTTTGTTAGTTGATGTTTCTCTTAACCAAGATTTGTTTGAAACTCGACTGTCATTTGAATGCTTATTTTGTGTCTAAGGAGATACAGTATATTCTCACTACAGCTATTTCCAAAAGAAGAGAAAACTGTGTCCCATGTAAGTGGTTGACTCATGACTAGAGGTCAAACAATAAATTGGTTTGGCCAATAGGAAGGTTTAAGTTCCTTTTATAGCCTCTACCTCCAGTGTGGTTGCATTGAGGCTTTGTACTCATAATGGGCCACTTTGCCACCTATTATTCTTGAAATGGGATTGAAAACTGTGGATTAAACCTTTAGGACTAAATTTCTGTTGTATAATCATTTGCCGTTCTAAACATTACTGCAGCTATTTGAATCGTAACAATTGCAAAGCTCCCGAGTGTGAATATAGCAATTCAAAGCAGTGATTAAGAAGGCAAAAAGACGTAATTGTGCAAAAGCATTTCCCGGATAGCTTAAATGATGAATTTAACTCTTTTATAATGCTTGTAAAGTGAGGCTGTCGATTCATATTATAGACATAATCTTCATATGAAGTGTTACCCGAGATACTTATCATGTTCAATGCAGTGATGTTCGGTGTAGTTCAGTGCCATTATCCTCCCCATCATTCCCCTTTCCCTGAAGTACCTGCCCTTAGCAGGCGGCTGGATATGGTCCTGTCCTCCTCTGCAGGGTCGTTAACAGCACCCCTGTGAACACCCGATCAATCCACCGGGGCTAGGAGGCTATCCCTGCTAATGACAAATGAAAGGTGTAATTACAGCAGGTCAGCGGAGGCATTCAGACACACAGCAGAGAGACAGTGACGAGTTCATTTAGATCATTAGAGCTGAAAAGTATCTACCTCGTTACTCTGCACACCGGCTGCATTATCCTCATGATCTTCCTTCATTTCTATTAGATTGGGTGGGTGGCATTTGACAGTGCAGTAGATTATAACATCATGAGTGGAGAAAGGTGAGTTGATTTAATTAAAGTGAGTCTTGAGTGGAACAGAACTGAAAAGAAGAGAATTGGATGAGTATTTTTTCAATCTTCTACATTACTAGCATTCATAAATGTTTCTCACTGTTGAACACATGGCTTCTGGCATATAAGCTTTCACATAATTGCTCACACATGTCACCTCACACAGTGTCTTCGGACAGGATCTCCATCGCTGCTAATAGCAGGAACACCTTGCCTTTGAGGGCCCCTGCAAATAGACCTGCAGTTGTATTTTTGGATGGCTATTAATACCTCCAGCTAATTCATTTCAGCTCTCCAGGCACCTCGCACGGCCTCTCAATTATGGATGAGGGGAAAGTCATTGGATTCTCGCTCGCTGAGAGGAAGCTGGTGGTAGTGACAGGATGCTCTCTGCAGACGCATGACAAACAGCTGAAGGGCAGGCAAGAACATAAGAGGAGATCAGTGGTGCAGTTATCAAAGCCTGAAGTATTTTTAAATGGCAATTATTACTGAATACAACCAGCTTACTGTCACTTGAGCATGATGCATTTTTAAATTTGAGGCAGTAATTGTCTGTGAGGGGGCAAATTATTACTTTTCTGGGATGTCATTACTCAATACATGGTAATCTAGACAGTATTTGTACATACATAAAACACGTTTTATTACACTTATTATTTAACAAAATCTATCAACTTCAATGTATGAAAAATAAGGTGAAAAGTGCATCCCTTTCATCATGGCTTCTGACGAATATTAAGTTAAATTAAGTCAATTTTAATTAATTTGTACAATATGACAATAAGACAAACTTACTGCGGTTCATATGAAGTGATAATAACTACCACAGGGACACATACAAGTACTTTTTTTATTATTGGCATTACATTTAGAGATGAACATTTTGTGGTTTTTCACCTACGGCAATATTGACAAACTGCTGCTAATACACGTCTGATATAAAAACTGAAGACGTCGGATCTAAATTGATCCTGCTGACGGATCCAGCTAACACGGTAGTGTCACAGTTTAAAAGAACAAGCTGGGGCGGCTTCTAATTCCCATCCATCCAGTGAATGTAATTTAGAGTCATCAATTAACCTTTATGTCTTTGGACTGCGAACCTGGAGAGAATTTACACTTGAGGGCGTTTGCTCCGTGTATTGTGACGAGCTGCCGGGTGTCACGATATCTACAGTAACATATTCATATTATGCACTTCAGTTTCTTTTCCTGCTTTTGTGTATGGAAAGCTAACTCCAGATGGACACTGCCTGCCTCCCTCCTGGGAAAGAGTTGGCCGCAGATGAAGCATGTTCCATTTTTCAGAAAGACTAAATTCCTCTGAACAGATTCTCAGCTGGTCTCCTCCTGGTTCGCCACCAACATATTCATTACTCTTGTGAGCGACAAGGGGAGCATGCGGGTAAATTGGGTTTAGCTTCTGACCTTTGGGTTTTGATTAATGGGCTCTCTGTTCTGCAGCTCTATAGCTGAGGTTCAGGGAGCTGCTGGCTGTTAACAGGGTGAACTGACGTGCACAGAAATCCAGCACAGACCCATACATCCTCCATCCACTTATTCATTTCCAACTGAAAGGGCCGGACCTAGTCAAGGGCTACCGACCCGATCTGAAGGATTGCCTCTGCCTTTAGAATTCATCAAACCAGCCAACAAGCCTTTAGTGGTATTTTTGTACACCTATCTCAGCTTGGAATACATAGGGACATGTTTCAGATTGATGATTTCCTTCCACAAGTCAGTTCTTCTGAGTTACAAATCGAAGAAGCGGCAGTTCAAGGATTTTGATCAACTGATTATATTTACGTTTCACTTTGTAGGCTTGATCTATATTCTAAATGTGTTGTTTATTGTGCTTTATATTTTTCTTGTGTTCAGGGACACCCACACAAATCAGAGTTTTACTGGCACAAAATTTCCAAATCCAATCCACCTGAAAGCATCAAACAGGAAAAGGCGGCGGCCTCCTTAAATAACTAAAATAGCTTCAAATTGTATCTGCCACACATAAGGAATCAGAGACCGAGAGCCAGATAATCAGGTTTTCTTCCTCTGCCCTCCTATTATGACAAATTAAAGAGGTCTGGAAGCCAAATTTTTCCTAGCAGCTGGTTCTTAGCTTGTTATTAGCTAACAGACTGACAAATTGATTAGTATTGATCGCAGCCAAAGCCTTGCAGCATCCTGCCTTGCCTGTGGTATTCAACGAGGACCTGGAGGAAAGGTCATAATGTGTTCTAGGATCTCATGTGGCTCTGTGGCCAAGGGGCAAAATCTGAGTAGATATCTCATGGACTTTCGGCTCAAGCAGTAAGTGAAAAAAAGATTAGTTTACTAAATCGAATAAGTGTACCAGAAAGTGTCTATCGATGCATACAACTTATTTTATGTGCTAATGTAACCGTGTAGATTATTATGTGTTTATTATTTTAATTATTTCATTTTATGTTGTTACCCCTTGCATTATTTTATTATTAATGTGCAGTTATGATGTTGGTTCCGCATGCTCTTATTTTAGTGGGGACCGGATATACGGGCCTCGAGAAGGTGTGCTAGCACTGCCCTCGTGTGCTTTGCTCTCGTCGTTGAACCTGACCTGTAAGTGAGTTAACAAATAAAGTCTTCCTGTCCTGCCGTAACGGTGCCTTTTCATTGGAGAAGTATTTACCCCCTTGTAACCCGCAACACCCACGGTCCTGGGACGCTACCCATCCAGAAACCAGGGTTACAAACTGGTAGCAGCGGTGTTTTTTTTCTTCTCCGTGAATTAGCCGAGGCAGTCAACTAGCTACCGCCGTGTGGAATTTACCGGACTACAGGCCGCCGCCGCCAAAGCACTCTGCAAGTGTTTCTTTACGTTCTCCTAGACGAGACGGTTTTGTGGACAGTGCTACAGTGCTAACGTGGGCCGGAGTTTTTTTTCACTGGGTCGTTTTAAGTTGGACAGTTTGGGAACCATGTGGCTGCAGTCGGTTGCGGATGGCACTGAGGACATCGTTGAGGACAACGACTCTCACTCCGACAATGACGGTGCAAGCGGCGCGACCCGGAAAAACACAACAAAGACGGTTTTTCACTACAGAGTGGAGTTGCCGCCATACTTTCAGGGCGATTGTAAGGACAAAGAAAGTTTTTCTCTGTGGAAAACGAGACTGGAACTGGCAGTTAAAGCGTGTGCAGAGGGACAGCAGCTAGATATTGCTACAATACTTCCCACTCGTCTAAGCGGGGATGCACTGGCATACTAGCTGTCTTTACCGCCAGATGTGCAACAGGACTATGAGAAATGTGCAGCTAAGCTGAATGAAGATTTTGGAAGAAAACAATTCTTGCTGCATTTTCAGACATTTGTAAATGCTAGACAGCGCCTGCCTTAAGAACCTTTAGAAGTTTATGCTGCAGAAATTACTAGATTAGTAATAGAAGCTTTCCCAGAATCTGGCAAACCAGCTATTGCCATGGAACGCTTCAGAAGATTTGTTGCTGGTCTGGACCCCATTCTTCAGGCCAAATGTCACGAGCATGGTGCAGCTACTCTCAAGGATGCTCTAGCTGTTGCATGTAAATGGGAACGTGCACAAGAGGCATTGAAACTTCTTCCTCCGCCTGTCATTACACCTGCACTCACGCCTTCTGCTATTCCTGCTCCTCACGAGGAACTGTTTGCAGCTATGGTGTCAACCAGACAAAAGAAATCTCAATCAGACCCATCTGCTGGACTTTTTGAGGCAGTTAAACAGCTCTCGAATGATCTCCATGCTCTCCGGCTGGAAGTTTCTCAGGTGGGACGTAATCCTGATCTCGCAGGGCAACACTGCATTCCACATGTTGCTGCTTCCACCCAAAAATATGACCAACGAGATGAACCTAGCGTGGCAGAGCAGGATACCGTCGCTCCCCATCTGCATCACCTGACCGTGGCGGATACTCATCTGCGCAACACCACCACAGGCTCAGCCGGTCCAGCAGTGATCATCGCCCCAGATATCCCTCTACTCACCGTGACAGACGATACTCACCTACTCCTCCATCTTCTACACCTCACCGATATGATCATCATTCTGCTTACCAGCAGGATCGCTTCAGGCGGGGCAGCCCAGACAGGCGCTACTCCCCTCATCGTCCCGGTCCACGAGACCCACATCATGGTGACTCTCACAGACACACCTCCAATGACTCTGACAGATCCAGGTATGATTCACACTCTCCTCTCTCTGCCAGGCAGATACTAACAACGAGGAGAAAGGGAGTATCGTGTCACCTTCACCAAAGAAGACCCCTGTCAGGGAAAAGAATGGTAGCAGGCGCTGAGGGCCAAGTGTCTGCTGCTACCAAACGTGAGGGCCACAACAGACGTCACTTCTCCCTTGTAAAGCCCCCACACGTTATGTGATTTGTATTATAGAGAACATTGCCGCTAAAGTCTTCTTAGACTCAGGGTCAGACATTTCACTGATTAGTGAGGCCTTTAGGATGTCAGTCCCCTCTTTGCGAACTAAACCTATGCAACGCTCTGAGCTTTTACCTAAGGCAGTGACTGGTGACTATTTAGATAACCTAGGCACACTTCCTATAACCATCAGGCTAGGTAATGAGATGTTCACCCACATAGTCCAAGTGGTCAGGAACATTACACAGCCAGTAATCCAAGGTTGGGACTTCCTGCTTTCACACCATGCCGTATTGAACATAGGGGAAGGTAGTTTGAAAGTGGGCAGCAATACCGTTCTGTTCCTCTCCTGCGTGCTACTGATGTGGCTCCTTTGAGCTGCCATGCTGTCACTCTATGACTGTTTTAGCTAAGGTTCAGCCCACTATTGGTGTAACTGATCTTGACACAGACTACATAGGTATCCTAGAGCCAGGTCCACCTAGCTTCCAGGGCCTGTTAGCAGCACGGACGCTAGCTCATGTACAGGCAGGGTTGACTTACGTTAGAGTAATGAACCCCACTAACACTGAGCTTCACATTCCATCCGACACCAGATTGGGTGATTTCCATGCCCTTGATGAAGACCACGAGATTGACTTCCATGTTGACGAACCTAGTGTAGCCACAGTTGCAGCTAGGACAGAACCATCTTTTCAACAGTTGTTACCAGATGTTGATCTCAGTCAGGCAGAAATCACTGATGAACAACGACACGAGCTTCAGTCTTTATTGTTGTCATACGGTGATGTTTTCAGTGCTCATGATCATGATTATGGACACACGAACATAGTTAGACACAGTATCAGGACAGGAGATGCTCCACCCATTAAACAGAGAGCATACAGAACCTCACCCAACATAAGAGCAGAGATAGACAGGCAAGTTCAGCAGCTCCTTTCACAGAACATCGTTGAAGAAAGTTGTAGCCCCTGGTCTTCCCCTGTTGTGCTCGTCCGAAAGAAAGATAGTAGTTACAGGTTCTGTATCGATTAAGGAAAGATAAATGCAGTCACTATTAAGGACTCATATCCCCTACCACGACCTGCAGATGCTCTTGACAGCCTTTCCGGTGCTTGCTGGTTCAGCACCATGGACTTATGTAGATCCACTACTGGATATTGGCAGGTCGAGCTTGAAGCACAAGACAAGGAGAAAACAGCTTTCAACACCGGCAGTGGACTGTACCAGTTCAAGGTTATGCCCATGGGTCTAACCAATGCTCCACCAACATTTCAGAGACTAATGGAGCTGGTGCTTCACGGCCTGCACTGGAAGGAGTGTTTGATTTATCTGGATGATGTCCTTGTCTTGAGTCGCTCTTTTGCAGATCACCTACAGAGTCTCAGAGAGGTTTTCAGCCGTTTCCGCTCAGCTGGTCTCAAGTTGAAAGCCAAGAAGTGCCAGTTTGCACAAACACAAGTCACCTTTCTCGGACATGTTGACTCCAATCAGGGACTGCAACCAGACGCAAGGAATCTTGAGAAAGTTCGCAGATGGCCTACACCCAGGACAGCTACAGAGTTGAGAGCATTCATTGGACTGTGCTCTTACTACCGTAGGTTCATCAAAAACTTTTCTGTCATTGCTGCTCCCTTGTACACTCTCGCACACAAAGGAGACATCTTCAAATGGACTGTTAAATGTGAGGATGCTTTTCAATCCCTGAAACATGCTCTCACTCATCCACCAATTGTGGCACATCCCGTTTTCACACAACCTTTTCTCCTGTACACTTCACAGGGCAGCATTGGCTCTGTGTTGTCTCAACATGGTAAAGAACGTGTTATTGCCTACGCAAGCCACACACTCAGTCCCTCTGAAAGGAAATGGTCTACGTTTGACTGTGAGTTCTGTCTGTTATTGGCCATATATGACCTGTGATATCCATAAGTTTTGTGCCGAGTGTTTGCCATGTTAGACACGGAGCAGCCCCACACCACATGAAAGAGCTCCCCTGCAGCCTATCGAAGCTGAGAGGCCATTTCAGAAAGTGGACGCAGACATCACTGAACTTCCTGTTACGTCAGCTGGCAACAGATATGTTCTGGTAGTTATGGACTATTTCACCAGATATGTCAACCTCTTCCCATTGAAGGATCAACGTGCTACTACGGTAGCAAAGTGTATTTTTGAGGAGTACATCAGACATCATGGGGTGCCAGAGTCACTTCACACTGACCAAGGGAGACAGTTTGAGTCAGACCTCATCAAGCATCTCTGTGGTTTCCTTGGCATTAATAAGACCCGCACATCACCATACCACGCCCAGTCGGATGGCATGGTTGAGAGACTGAACCGGACTCTGAAAGACCAGCTTGCTAAGTACATTGTTGAAAGTAGTGGTGAATGGGACTAGTATTTGCCACAATTTGAGCTTGCCTACAATTCAAGTGTTCATTCAAGCACTGGGTTTTCTCCTTTCTTCTTTGTTAATGGTAGAGAACCTAACTTGCTACTTGATGTACACCAGCAGCTTATGCTACACACCTTGCCACATGCTTGTCACATGCTTTCAGAGAAGCAGTGTCAGAAGACCCAGTATGACAAAAAGGTTGTGTTCCACCCTCATCAGCCAGGTGAAGCTGGCTCCCAGATGGAAGGGCCCCTATGTGGTCCTGCGGCGCATGAGCAACGGTGGTTACCCAGGTGTTACATATGAGATCAAGGATCCAAGGAGCACAGGCTCAAGGGAATGGATTGTTCATCATAACAGACTGAAAACCTACAAAGGGACTTTTCCAGCTACCTCTCCTGTCAGACAGGCACCTACTGCACCCGCTGAGGTGGGCATAGCACCAGCCCCTCGCCTCACGGCCTTGTCAGGGGCCTTGCCTTTTCGCCCTCCCAGCCCTCCACATGTGCCTGAGGGTGCCGGGAAACAGTGAGTGTCATGAGTGCTGCTCGATGCAGTATTCCACCCTCTCCTCCTCACTCATCCTCCCCCTCTTCTCCCTTCTCTCCCTCATCCCCCTCCTCCCCTGTTGGCCCCACAAGCCCCACTGCACCTCAGTCACTCTCTCAGCGACCTGTGGGCCTCATGTCACGCAGTGGCCGCCAGGTGAAGCGTCCACTTAAATACGGAGACTTTGTCACTTAATGGACTGTGATTGTGCTTTGACACCCCCTCACATGTTTTGTTTCCTGCTATTGAGGGTGTGGTGTTATGGTGTTATAATATGTTGTCCTGTTTGTGTTCGCTTTCACATGTCGGGGAATGTACACGTTCTATGTGATATTTTCCTGTGTTGCTGTTGAGCAGGTTTTGTGGATGTTTTCCATCCTTATGCATATTGGTTATCATCTCATACTTTTGCTATGACAGGCGGGTGTTGAAATGGGGACATTTCTACTTGTAGCAAGGGAAGACTGTAACCATGTAGATTATTATGTGTTTATTATTTTAATTATTTCATTTTATGTTGTCCTGTGATAGACTGGCGTCCTGTCCAGGGTGAACCCTGCCTTCGCCCAATGATAGCTGGGATCGGCTCCAGCCCCCCCGTGACCCTAAATACAGGATAAGCGGTAGAAAATGGATAGATGGATGGATGGATTTTATGTTGTTCCCCTTTGCATTATTTTATTATTAATGTGCAGTTATGATGTTGGTTCCGCATGCTCTTATTTTGGTGGGGACCGGATATACGGGGCTCGAGAAGGTGTGCTAGCTCTGCCCTCGTGTGCTTTGCTCTCGTCGTTGAACCTGACCTGACCTGTAAGTGAGGTAACATAAAGGGCCCTAGTTTCGTGGCGCAGCGCAGGGCGGCGCAGGGTGGCGGAGCCGGCATAATGCAAGTTTCGACCCGCGCAGCCTTGCACACGGTCAGTTTGGCAGTTTGGTGGATCGCCCTGCGCCAAGATGGGTGTGGTGGCGCAGCAGGGGGAGGCGTCACAGATTCAGCTTGGCGTAGCGGAAGTTTCGTGGCAAAAAGCCTCGCAGAGACTGCGCAGAAAGCCCGCCAGCTCCAACCAGGTCTACTCTGGGCGTAAGGCGCAAATAAAGTGCACTCATTCAAGGCGAATTACAGCTGGCGGAGTGGAAGTTTGGCTGACCGGCGTGCAGTGCGCACACGTCACAGAGACCTCACAGGCAGGTTTCCACAGTTCCAGGCACATTTAAATGCAATAAATAATCACAACAAACACTATTTAATGCAACTAATTGAATCAACACATGAATTTATATCTATATAGATTGTCCCGTCACATCTGACGTCAGATCAAAGGCGGATGGCACGAGTAACGGAAACTCAGCCTCTCGGACCAAAACATCTCCCTCTCTCTCTCCTGTTTTTTTATAATATTGGCATTGTTATTATTATGATACGCACGCACAGCGCGTGATGCGCGTGGTGGGAGCGGTGGCGCTGCTTCTGTCATCGGGTTGTCAAGTGACGGAACTTGCAGTGAACCTCCCCTAACGCATTAAAGGTGAGGAGAGGAGCTCATTTGATTGGTGAAGATCTGAATCGGCTGTATTAATCCCAGTCCACACCTCGTCTCCTCCTCGTCTCCCACTCACGCCTTCTTCTCCTCCCTCTTTCCCACTTGCGCGGGTGGAAGTGACGGGAGGAGTGCCTGCACTCGCCTGCACGGTGCACAAAACTTGCAAAGTCCAGGCGAACACACCCCTTCGGCGTGGAAAAGATAGATAAATACAGAACAACTTTTCTAATTCACAGCCGTGATCTTGATCTTACATCGACTGTACTTCTACTAAGAACGACCCCTGCTTAGAGAATGTATCATATCGCAGTATATGTTACAATTTTTTTTCTTCAAAGACTTTAAAGGCATGACGAAGTAATTTCTTCTCAGTCTTTTGCATTCAACTAAAAGCATTACTATGATTATGGCAGGCGGCAACCTCTGGTTCTGAAATGTGAAGCCAAGGCTGAAGTGCCTTAAAAGTAAACATGAGTTTATGGTCTCAATCACTAGTTTCAAGTCTCCAATCTCCAATCATGATGTTCATTTAGTAAATTATGGTCCATTTGGAGTCAAATAGATCATAAAGCAGGGTATACTTATGGGCGGGACTACCTTGTGATTGACAGGTCGCTACACGCAACCAATGCAGTTCGCTTCTAAGATGGTTTCAACACTTAGCTGTACATTTTTATAATGAAATTTGTTAACAGCTCCACACCAGAATCCAGATAGGTTGGTGGTTGATGCTCGGGGTGCCGCTCTGCTGCTTCTGTTCATCAGATCCAACCGTCGCTCCTCCACAGTCCAAATATGGTCACTTCCTTCACTGGTGGTTTAAAAAACCTATAGTCCAGAAACCAATGAGTTACATCATGATGACTATGTCCACTTCTTATATACAGCATGTAGGTCAGTGTAGTCTTAGTAAGTTGATAGACTGTGACTACTATCTCGCTGGTGCTTGAATTGTAGGTCAGCTAAGCTGGATTTGTTTGTCTGAGGCAGGTTGGTCCAACCTGGGGTCCAGCCTGGGGAGGCCCCTGTGGAGTCTGAGCTGATGGAGTTATAAGACACAACATTACGTCTCAACACTCTGCTGTGTGTACCCTCTGAAAACATCAGTAGTCACCATAATGCATGTTTTTACAAGGTTGTTACACCTCTCATTGTTTGATTTGTATTTGTAGTTTTGTGTGCCAGATTGGCTCGCTACTATAGTGTTTTAACTATACTGTAGTTTATGGAACATCAGCAAAGGAAAGAACTTTGATCATGAATGACTGTGATATGGATGCCTGCAGCCTCCTTCTGTCATACTATGTCCACTGATACATACATCTGGCTATCTTGAGACAGCTAGTAAATGTAGTTGCCCAGAGGTGGTTTATGCCGTTAACCTGCACAGCTACCTTCATTTTACCATCCACTGTACATCACAGCAGTTTTCCCAGGTACCTTTTGCCACTGCCGGGCTGTTATGTTGCTGTTGTTGCAACTTTATTTTCTCAAGCTGTTGTGCAATAAATATTCCATAGATATCACAGCTGCATTAGGCTGTTTGTAGAGGGCATTTAAATGCATTGTAGCAGGAATCATTAGATACATGCACACATCCACTATTGTAGTTGAAATGTTGCTTGTGGTGTTTTTCTGGTGAATGCCTCTTCAGAATGATTTCCTACTTACTTCTCGGACAGTAGATGCTTCCAATGTATTTATGGAGGAATGAGCATCCCATCTCACAAAATACGAGACTCCATATTATTCGATGTCCAGTGGGAACAGCTCCATTCAGACAAAATATTTGTTGTCTTGTGTTGGTATGTTGCATGTGCAGCTTTCGTTGAGCTGATGATGAGGTTCGCTGGGCAGGAAAAAAAACTAACAAAAAAAAAAAAAAAAAAAAAGGGGGGGACGAGGGAAGCAATTTGGACCAGGTTGGGCTTTGTTTTTGTTTTTTTCCTCTGAGGTTGTCATGGTAACAGCAGCAGCAGGGCATTTTAGGATGCCGTCTCTGGCCAGAAAAAACATCTCCAGGGCTTGATTTAATACAAGAGTCCAGAATGGGAATTTGATAAAAAACAGAAGAAAGCAGAGGGCCATAGAGTGCAGTCAGGCTAAACTATGTATGAATGGCCATTTTCTGCCATCATTACCATTTATAACACACAATGAGACTTTTATGAGAGTAAAACCAATAATGGTGTGTGTGTGTGTGTGTGTGCTGCACCGTTTGTGTATTTGATTTTAAGAGAGAGTCACAGATAGAGTTCCATCCATCCATCCATCCATCCATCGTCTACACTCTTAGAAATAAGGGTTCCAATAGGGTTCTTCTACAAGGACTGAGGTTCTACCTGGAACCATTTGCTTCTGAAAAACCCTTTCTTGAAGAAAGGGTTTTTCAAGGGTTCTTGGTAACACTAATGGTTCCAGTAAGAACCGTTTTGATCGAGAGAACCCTTTAAAACCCCTTTCCTGAATAAAGGGTTTTAAAAGGGTTCTTGGTAACGCTAAGGGTTCCAGTAAGAACTATTTTGATCCAGAGAACCGTTTTTGGAAGAAAGAGTTCTTCAGGGATTGTTGAAAGCATGGGTATAATATCCTGTGTCACCAGAGAATACTTCCTGATAACACTTACCAATAATGGTGCAAAATACAATTCCTTGTGACTACTGATAAGAATACTTTTCATATCCATTTTTTGTTTATTTGTTTTTTTCTTCTTTTCCAGATCCTGTTGATCAAACTGTAACATAATTGCAGATCTTGGGATTTGAACACCTGCCACCCAGTCTAAAGTCACTGGCAGTAGTGACTGAGCTAACCTGCTAGCTGGGAGGAATCATCAGGTCCGCCATACTAGTCTATTACCTTACACATTCTGATCAGACATACAAATAATGAAACTGAAATGTTCTGTTACCAATTTATTTTCACAACCATTAATTATAAGAACGCAAGACCTTCATCAGCAAATCTTGTTGACCCAGGCAAAGATTAGCTGTGACTGGGATTTTAACCCCCACCCTCCAAATCTAAAGTCTGTACCATTACCCACTGTGCTATCCAGCAGAACGTGTAGATCAGGGCCTCCTCTGACTCGCCACACTCACTCGCACAGCCAGGTTGACAGCTCCATCATGTCATTGGTCAGACAGAGGGAGCTGATGTGTCTGTTTAGCTCTGTCTGTATAATGTGTGACTTCTGCTTTTAAGTCACAGTATCAATTCCCATGTTGACAGATATCATACCTTACTGATTGCACTTCCAGACAATTAGCTCAGTTGGCTAGGAGCTGGTTCTTGGTGCCAGACAATGTGGGTTCAAGCCCCAGCAAGGGTGATAGTTGTAATACATCAAAATACCTGGTAGTTTTTGTGAAACAAATGTACAAAATTTTAGAGTCATGGTAGATGATGTTTGACAAAAACATATCAGAATTTTACCTCAAACACTGATTTTTGACTGTGAATGGCTTAGTCCATTTGTGAAGCCACAGTTGAGTTGCCACTTGCCAATTAGCTCAGTGCGATAGACAATGGTCTTTGGTTCCAGAAATTGTGGATTTCAGCCTCAACTGGTGCAAAATGTGCAACATTACAATGTCAACTGTCTTGCCTTCCTATTCTCCTGTTTGTTGCTCAGAATTGCCTAAAGTTGCCAAAAATAGTCCGGACCCGACCCATTGCTGCGCAGCAGCTATAATTGTGTTTATTTTTTAAAGTTTAGTTACACTACTCCCTTCTTTAGGAGGAAATGACACACAGCAAAGAAGCAGCGAGGGGAATGGAACCCTGGGTCCCTACAGCAAGGATATAACCTCTCTTTCTGGGGCATCTAAGTGAGCTATACTACTCACTGGACAAAGGCTTTTGAAAGTTTGTTACAAGTCAGGTGATCTAAAGATACAGTTTGAGGTTGTGAGTTTAAGGCCTGGTTGATGCACAGTGACCATGTTAATGCCTACTGAGGTGATCTGTGGATTAGTGACAGACAATTTAAAAAAAAATTAAACACCTATTTTACAGACAATTTTACTCATGTATTTGTCTCCTCCTCATACTTTTCCATGATCGGCCTCATCCCATGGCTGCTGTACCCTGCTTACTGGCTTAGTCAAGTTGTGAAGCTGCACATAAGTTCAGTGATAAAGGAAGGTCTTTGATGTCAGAGGCCAAGCCTTAACTGATGTTAAAAAAAAAAATCATACTGTAATGCTGACTTTGGGGCTACTACATCAGGGTTTGTTGATGCCGGGAATTGAACCTCGATCTCCCAGGGGAAAGGGCGAGGTTTGGTGTGTTGGGCCTGGGAGCTGGCCCCATGGTGGCTGTCATGTGTGTTAATGAGTTAAGAGCTGGTTGCCCCATGGATTGCACCATATAGTCTGGTCTTCACCTTCTACAAACCAGGTGTGACGTACCAATAGTGATTACTGCGAACAGAACAGAACAGAACAAAGAAGAACAGAAGAGAGAGAGAACAGAAGAAACTTTAGAGAATCAAGGTGAGCTAAATATAATATCTTATTTCAGCATGCTTGACCCTAGCTGAGGACTCTTATGGTGAAAGGTGGACTAAGCATTTGTTTCTTGTTATGTTTTGTTCGTTTGCTTGTTTGTTTGTTTTCTTGTAGAAATGACTTACACAGCTTGGACGAAAGCCGAAGTGTGCCATTGGCTTGAAAAATAGGGTTTTGCTGAGATTTCCATCATTGTTACAATACGTAACATTATGAGTACTTGTTACATAACACTGAAAAGTATTTTAACATTATTTAAATCAATGTGAAAGCTTTGTGGTGTTCCCTCACTTTCTCTTGATTCTGTTCCACTGTCACGATTACTACATACAGTATGTACTCTGATTCCTTTCATTGGACCATGCATTATTTTATTGTTTGTAGATAGCTTACAATAAGGCGAAGTAAGTGCACCTTGGATTGATGGAACTAAAACTCTTTTTTGTCTCCCCTTTCTGCCATGTCACCGTTGCTGGAGATTACACAAGTTCACCTACTGAGGACAGCATGATGTGTCTGGCCTGTCATGTTGCTGATTCCACTGGACCTATGCTGACTTTTGACCTGTTCTCCCCTGAGACCTACACAGCCTGTTCTGTTGGACTATCTTTAAATAAATGTTTTTGTCATTAAAATGTTTTGAATGTTTGTTTAATGTCAACATGATAAATGACCACAATATAATATGAACTAAACTGATCTGTAGAATACAATATGGTTCTTTATAGAACCCTCAGAGGACAAGACAGTTATTTGTGAAAACCTTTGAAAAGGGATGTTTTTAGAACCCCCTGTGTGAGGTCTAGATGAAACCCTTGAAACATGAAAGGGTTCTTCGTGGAACTCCTTTTGTAGGTTCTAGATGAAACCCTTGAAAAACGAAAGGGTTCTTAGTGGAACTCCCTGTGTGGGTTCTAGATGAAACCCTTGAAATATGAAAGGGTTCTTAGTGGAACTCCTTGTGTGGGTTCTAGATGAAACCATTGAAATACGAAAGGGTTCTTAGTGGAACTCCTTGTGTGGGTTCTAGATGAAACCCTTGAAATACGAAAGGGTTCTTAGTGGAACTCCCTGGGTGCAGTCAAATAGTCTTTTTTGCTTAGGAAGGTTCCTAACTGAAGAAGTGACCCGGAAGTAAACAAGTGGCCGCCATGATAAGAGCCGTTCGGATTCTCTAAATGCAAAGGAAAGGAGCTCCAATGCTTCCTTTCAGAGCTCCTTTAGCATAGGATGCAACGGACCTTCCTATGCGAAAGGAAAGGAGATTACGCCGACCCACAATTCTTTGCGAGAGCAACATTTAAAGTGCCGCACACGTCGGCCGATCATGAAAACAAACTATATGTGTATTTGCATATTTAACAATTACTTTCATGCAGACATATAGTAATATGAATTGTGTTCATAAATGTGGGTGGGCAGTGATAATAATTGAATGGTATTTTTTATTTATTTCAATCATGTTACAAACTTGACAAAAACTAAACTAAAACCACAAATAAAATGTAAATACAGCAAACGGTCAAACAGGAAGGAGGAGCTGCTGGACCTGAAGCCAGTCAGTGAACCAGCTGTTTATAAAACCAACATGTGGAGAAGTGGATGATGTGCTTTTTGTAGTCCATTATTGTAGTTTATCCAGCGCAGACGCACGTCAATCGCGGGTGCCGATCATCAGCTGTCAATCACCAGCGGGCGCGTTTTAATGACGTAGCTTAGTGAAAGTCCGGTCAGATTCTCTGAGCACCGCAGTCGACTTTTCCTAAGTCCTTTTGTGTTCTCCTATCCCCTTTCCTTAACCCTGTGACGTTTTCCCCAGAGGTCAAGGAATAGGAGTTAGGAATAGGAGTTAGGACCTTATTTTTTGACTATTCGACTGCACCCCCTGTGTGGGTTCTAGACGTAACCCTTGAAAAATGAAAGGGTTCTTAGTGGAACTCCCTGTGCAGGTTCTAGATGAAACCCTTGAAATATGAAAGGGTTCTTAGTGGAACTCCCTGCGTGGGTTCTTTGTAGAACCTCTCATGGGGGGTTCTGGGTGGAACCTTACACATACAGTTCTAGGTATAACCCTTTATGTGGGGTTCTCGGTAGAACCTTCCAAAAGGGTTCCAGGTGGAACCTTTATAAAAGGTTCTACCTGGAGCCAAAAGGGGTTCTCCTATGAGGACAAGCCGAAGAACCTTATATGGTTCTACTTAGCACTTTTATTTCTAAGAGTGTACGGCTTATCCTGCATTCAGGGTCGCGGGGGGGCTGGAGCCGATCCCAGCTGTCATTGGGCGAAGGCAGGGTACACCCTGGACAGGACGTTCACACCTATGGGCAATTTAGAGTCACCAATTAACCGATCGCCATCTTGCATGTCTTTGGACTGTGGGAGGAAGCCAGAGAACCCGGAGAGAACCCACGCTTACACGGGGAGAACATGCAAACTCCACACAGAAGGAACCCGGGCCGACCCGGGGATCGAACCCGGGAACCTCTTGCTGTGGGCGAGAGTGCTACCCACTACACCACCGTGCAGCCCCCACAGATAGAGTTAGAGTTAGTAAATAAATAGAATTGGATTATGGCAGATGGCAGATGGCAATTATGGGCAAAGTTATCATCGTATTCCTCAGAAGTTACTGATTCTGAGCTAAAATGTTTCTACATACTGTATATTGTTGTATATTGTTTTTGTAATATTTATTTCTGGATTACTTTGAGGCCTAATTAACTTTGCATTGGCCGACAACAGCACAATTACTTGAAGACAGAACAACAGGGTAGTTAAAAAACAGTTAAGCACACAACTGATGCTGCTGATGGACAATACATGAATGTGAACCATTCAGCTCATGAGATTAGAGGATTCTACAAAGCATTGTTCACATGAAAATTAGAACAGTATAATAACTATTGGGTGAAGTTGTACAGATATTCATGGTGCACAGAGGATGAACCACAGTGACATCGGCGATCCCATAACATTACCTCTAGCACCACCATGAGGGTGACACTTTTGTTTTTTACTGAAATGTTTTTTACTGAAATGTTGTTTTACAGCTGTTGGATGAATTGCCATGAAATTCAGTAAATGAGTGGGACTCTCGTGTCCTCAGGATGACTTGTAATCTCTCACGCGATTATGAGGTCCAAATTTGCTTCATGACATTTTGAGTTTCAGCTTTATATTGTGTTTATTGCTAATTAGCATGCTAACATGACACCATTTACCATACTATACTGAGAGAATAACATTAGCATGCTGATATTAGCATTTAGCTCAAACCACCACTGTACCTAAGTATAGCCTCACAGAGTCACTAGTGCGTTGAGGATAGGCTTGGTCACATCTGATTATTTATAATAAGCATCGATTCCCCAGCCGTGAATATAACATACAATATCATTTAAGTGTTATAAATATCCAGGGAGACACGCTCGTATTGTGAACATCCATGCACTTAACTTGAGTGTTGTGCATGAACGAGTTAAAAAAAACGCGTTCATTGAACACATTCATTTTATTGTGAACATTGAACTGAACGCAACGCATTTGTAAATAAAGAACTTGAACGTGAATTAGTTCAGATTGTGTGAAATGAACGACGAAAGTCAATGTTGCGGTCCAATTAAACGTTACAGATTTTTTTTTCTCCTGATGAGTCGCGTGACACGACCTGCTCGCACTTTAGAAACAGCATAGCATCTCTTCTATAAGTTCAGCAAATCACTTGGATTTCTTCTACTCCCTACTCGATGATCCTCCCATTATGCAGAGCAATGATGCCATGACACGCCAAAACTGGACTCCAATGGATTACTTCAAGCAGTACATCGATGACTCCATATTTGAAGGAATGGCCCAGTGCACAAATCAGCATGAAGTCCTTGGGCCCTAGTTTCGTAGACCAGGCGCAGTCAGCTCACAGCGCACCTGCGCCACGCCGACGGGGTGTGTCCGCCTGGACTTTGCAAGTTTCGTGCACCGCGCAGGCTGCGCAGGCTCGCGCAGGCACACCTCCTGTCACTCCCACCCGCGCAAGTGGGAAAGAGGGAGGAGAAGAAGGCGTGAGTGGGAGACGAGGAGGAGACGAGGCGTGGACTGGGATTAATACAGCCGATTCAGATCTTCACCAATCAAATGAGCTCCTCTCCTCTCCTTTAATGCGTTAGGGGAGGTTCAGTGCAAGATCCGTCACTTGACAACCCGATGACAGAAGCAGCGCCGCCGCTCCCACCACGCGCATCACACGCTGTGCGCGCGCATCATAATAATAACAATGCCGATATTATAAAAAACAGGAGAGAGAGAGGGAGTTTGTCCACGTGTCAAGGCCACTGGCAATTGCTGAGTACAACACCAACGTGGCGTCGACTTGGTTGACCGAATGTTGAGTTTCTGCAGGATGGCCTCTCGCACTTGGAAATGGACAGTGTGTGCAGTTTTCCACTTTTTTGAACTGGCAATCACCAACTCATGGCTTCAGTATAAGAGTGACTGTCAGTTTCTGGGGAAGAAACAACTGAAGTTCCTTGACTTCAAACTGCTCCTTGGTGAAGAGCTGATTACTCGGGCCCAAGCAGGAATCGCAAGTGACAGCGAAGATGACTATACTCCACCACGTCAAAAGTGGAAACCGCAGCCAAATGCAGCTCTGAGACACTATGGCGCCATCCATCTTCCAGAGATGGTGGACGAAACACATGCATCAAGGTGTCGCAGATCCGGCTGCAACAGCAAGACATATGTGATGTGCATGAAATGCAAGGTATTCCTTTGTGTTTCCAAGAAGGGGAATTGCTTTTTGAAGTATCATGCCAAATAAGCACAACAAAGCAAAACAAAAAAAAAGTGATGACGGACAGTTATGTGGATGTTAAATTCATTGTTATGTTGAGTTTTTGGTATTTTCTTTGGGACTAACTGGTTGCCATCAAGGTTCAGTTTCACATGTATGGCGTTCTGATGTCCACTGTAGTGGACACATGATATCTTGAAAATAAAAACTTAAAAAAAAAAAAAAATGTTTGCAGTATTCTAATTACCTTACAAAGATTGGGGAATTTAAAAAAAAATTGTGATTGGACAATATTTTTGTTTTTCATTTACACATGGAGGAGGATATAGCATGTTACAAACCCAGCTCGTGAGGGGAAAGGGAAGCAACATAAAACCAGGTGTTCTTGGTAATGTAAGTAATTAACAATGAAGTTCAAAGTTGGTTAGAAAAAAAAAAGAAAAGAACATACAGAACTACAACAAAAGGAGAGGGCCTATGGGTGCTGCTAAATCAATGAAACAAAGATAACTGAAGATGGACTCTTTACGGCTAGAGCTGTATCCAGAAACAAAATGCAAACAAAAGATCATCTACGGAACCAAATCTCTGAAAACAAAACACAATGTGAGCAGCACCCCTATCCCTAGTGTTTCTAAATATCCGAATAACTACAGGTTCAGCAAAATCAGTGGTAGAGTCTAACCTGGCCCAATCCCTGGAGTAGCCCAGCACAGACAACACAACGTAGAGCACACAAAAGAGCACGGGGCGGCTGATCAAGAGTAATCACAGCGCGCGATTGCTACAAAAGACGAAGAATTTATGGAGAGCCGGTGCCGCTGAAGTGACTGGAACTGCTGCTTGGTTGGTCGAAACTGCCGACCGCCGCACCAATCAGGGTCCACAGATCACTGACCAGGTAGTGGGAGGGGCCGGAACCGACGGGCCAATTCCCGAAGAGAGGCCACACATCCTACCTTGCATGATGACACACACTCACACAAACACTTAAAGGGGCCCTATTATGCTATTTTTCCACAAGTTAATATAAGTTATTGATGTCTCCAAACCTGGTCTTTGAATTCCTCAACTAGAAAAAACAATCGGAACATGTATTTCCGAGTGGATCACACTCCTCATTTTCAGCTTTTTTACCCCACTTTTTCAAACGGGTGATTCTGTCGGGGTGTAGCCTTATGCTAATGAGATGACCCCCGACCCCGCTCTTACTGAGGAAGTGGTTGTGGTCTCTCCGCCCCGTGCTGTCCGCGTCCAGCTTGTTGCCATGGTTATGGTTCTACGCTACAAACTAACAGCGGTGCAGCCGTACCGCTTCGAACCGGACTCCGACCCAGAACCAGGACCAGCTCCTGTAGAAGTTATACGCCGCGGATGCAGCAGGACGTTTCTGAATGGTTAGTTAACATGTCTGTGTAACGTTTTGGACGGTAACTTGATGTGTGTTAGCGTAGCTAGCGCTAGCCACAATGACGCTAATGCTGCGTTCTTCGCTCTATAAGTAACGTATCTGTGAGCTATTTTGGCCACAATTAATATCGTTAGTAGTGCCTTGTTGTTGACAGTTCACAGTTGCATGTTTTCCAAATGGGGACGCAACATTATATTTAAACGGATGAAAACCCGCTGAAAACAGCGTCCTGTATGCGGGCAGTTTGTTTACATCACATTAACGGGATTAAAAACGTCATCCTCTACACATAAAGATATACAAGGAACGGGATTTGGTCAGTATTATAATGTTCTCATACTGAGTGTTGTAACTCAGACTTAACACAAAGTTAAACCGTAGCCAATGAAGACAGAGTCCGAGTAAGTTTGACCATTTACTGTCACACTTCTCCATATACAGGCTGTGAGCACGGTGAAAACTGTAAATAAACAGATACAAATACAATACAAAATCAGTGCAGTGTTCTTAAATACACATTAAACATTACTGTAAATATAATTCATGCACAATTGCAGCAATAGCCAACCTAGCTGATAGCATAGTTTTTAGCATATACACACACACAATAGCTTGTAAATAAATAGTTGTTTTTTATAAGTTAAGTTCTTCTAAGCCTTTTAGACAATAGTGGTCATACAACTGCAACAGAATTACCATTAAATGCATAAACTTACGGCATTGCCTCTACGATGCTTCATTGAGGGAGCATGGCTTAGCTGTTAGCATGTCTGCATTGTCTCAGGGCTAACCAGGAAGTGGCCGCGCAAAAACGGCCGGACCGGAAGTAGACCAAAACCGGAAGTAGATTGAAACCGGAAGTGACGTCATCATGTGACCCGACAACAATTTCTTAAAGTGTTAATAATTAACCCACTACCATTTTAACAGAAATAAACAACAAATCATTTATCATTGAAAAATAATAAAGTTAAATAAATGCCTTTAAGGCAGCACACTCCCCGCCTGACCTTTATGAGGTCACTGTGAAGTTACGGGAGTGTCAAGCATCAGTCTGTAGGTAGAAGTAGGACAACTTCAGCGATTGGTCTCAGAAAGGTTTTTACACTGCCTTGATCAGCTGTCGCCACCTCAACCTTTCTGACGTGGCCATCCCTTCCAGGAAACGTAGCCGTGATCCTGGCCATGGGCCAGCAGTTTCGAGCGCTTTGCTTATCCCTAAGCAAAACTAGATCTTCAACTTGAAGGTCTCTGCGAGGCACAGTCCATTTTTGTCTCTGTTGAAGGGATGGCAGGTACTCGCGGCTCCAACGAGTCCAGAACTGATTTGCAAGAGCCTGAACTTGTCTCCATTGTTTTGTGTACAAGTCCCTTTCGGAGAAGTCTCCAGGTGGAGGAGGAACTCCCATCTTTTGTGTAAGAAGCATCGATGGTGACAGAATGAAGGGTTTCTCCGGATCTGTAGACACAGGTAGGAGTGGTCGTGCATTCATGATGGCTGTGACCTCTGCCATCAGCGTACAAAGCACTTCATGGGTTAAACGAGTGTGTTGCTGAAGAAACATTGAGTTCAGGATTCTTCTGGCGATGCCGATCATCTGCTCCCAAGAGCCTCCCATATGAGAAGCATGAGGCGGGTTGAATTCCCAGCTGCAACCCTGATCACTGAGGTACTGCTGCACCGTTTTGTCCATCCCAAGCTCTTTACTTGCTCCAACAAAATTGGTGCCACAATCAGACCGGAGCTGTTTCACAGGACCTCTGAGTGCAAAGAAGCGTCTGAGGGCATTTATGCAGCTGGATGTGTCCATAGACTCAATAACTTCAATATGCACAGCTCTCGAGCTCATACAACTGAACATTATGGCCCATCGCTTGCTCTCTGCCTGTCCTCCTCTAGTACGTCTGGTTGTGACCGACCAGGGTCCAAATACATCGAGTCCCACATATGTAAAAGGCGGGCAGATTTGTAGCCGTTCCGGTGGCAAGTCTGCCATGCATTGCTCTTCCAGCTTTCCATGTAACTTTCGGCAGGTCACACATTTGTGGAGTATTGAGTTGATAATCTTCTTGCCTCCTAAGATCCAGAATCCTGCTGCTCTGACTGCTCCTTCTGTCAGGTGACGTCCCTGATGTTTCACCTGCTCGTGGTGATGACGGGTGAGCAGTAGGGAGACATGACTGTCTTTGGGCAGAATTATTGGTCTCTTTTCAGCAGTTGCAAGATTGGAATGCTTTAGTCTACCTCCAAGGCAGATGAGGCCATCCTCCAAGGTTGGGCTTAGTTTCTGTAGAGGGCTGTTTTTGAATATAACTTTGTTGACTTGGAGGGCTGACAGTTCTTTTGCGAAAGCCACCTTTTGTGTTGCTTTGAAGATGACATCTCTTGCTTGAGCCATTTCCTCTGACGTTCGAGGACAGTCACATCTGTGCCATCCTTTACATTTGCCGTTTTGGTTTACATGCTTGTAGGATCTTGCAATGTGCACCAGGAATGCCACTCCTCTCACCAGGGAGGTGAAGGTTGAGAAGCGTTGGAAGCGGTTAGAGGTAAGTATTGGTTCTTCCAGTTTAGTAGCACAGGTTTGTACTTGTGGTCGGATTTCTGAGTCATTTTCAGGTTCCACTAGTTCAAATGTCTCGCTTTTCTGTGTTTTCTCTGCTGATTGACTCAAGAAGCTCGGTCCAATAAACCAGGAGGTTTGTGCCAGGCTAAAGGCAGGTAAGGATCTTGATGCATGATCTGCAGGGTTTTCCTCTGTGTGAACATAATGCCACTGATCAGGCTTTGAGGACAGACGTATACGCTGAACACGGTTGTGTACATACGTGTAGAATCGTTTGGACTCGTTGCAGATGTAGCCGAGTACCACTTTGCTGTCTGTATAGAACTTGATGGCATCCAATTCCAGGTCCAGCTCATCCTGGATGAGATCTGCCATTTCCACTGCTAGGACAGCAGCGCATAGCTCAAGTCTTGGAATAGTAGGCTCAGACAGGGGTGCCAGCTTTGCCTTGCCCATCACAAATCCAACCTCTGATCGTCCATCTTCTTTAACTACTTTCAGATAAGCTACAACTCCGATGGCCTTACTTGATGCATCCGAGAATACACACAGTTCTCTGTGCACTGCTTTTGTGAGAGGGATGGTTGTGTATGTGCGTGGAACATGTAGCTGTTTCAAGTCTTGGAGCGAATCTCTCCAGACTTCCCATCTGCTTAGTTTTACCTCTGGGAGTGGTGTGTCCCAGTCGGACTGTTCTGACGTATGTTCTCTGAGGAGGGCTCTTCCCTGGATCGTGATGGGTGCCAGCAGACCAAGAGGATCAAAAACACTGTTAACAGTGGAGAGGACTCCACGGCGGGTGAATGGTTTGTCCATTTCCGAGACAGAGTAAGTAAATGTGTCGGTTGTGATTTCCCACAGCAGTCCTAAGCTACGTTGTGTGGGTGTAGTATCTCCGCTCAGGTCTAAAACTTTGTTTCCTGGAACACAATCTTCAGGTGGGAAAGCCTCCATGACTGCCTTATAGTTTGACACAAACTTGTGTAGCCGGATGTTTGATTCTGCCAGCGAGGCCTGTGTTCGTTTGAGTAGGTCTATAGCCTCAGCTTCAGATGGTACGGACACAAAACCATCATCCACATAAAAGTGTCTTTCCACAAATTGCACCGTATCAGACCCATGTTCCTGTGCACCTTCTCTGATGGCTCTCCGTAGTCCGTAGATGGCCACAGCAGGTGATGGACTGTTGCCAAAGATGTGGACTTTCATTCGATACTCAACAATTTCCTTACTGATGTCATTGTCTTTGTGCCATAGAAAACGAAGGAAGTTGCGATGGTCTTCGCACACCGGGAAACAGTAAAACATCTGTTGGATGTCTGCCAGGACTGCCACTTTCTCTTTTCTGAAGCGTAGCAGCACACCCAGGAGGGAATTATTGAGATCAGGGCCGGTGAGGAGTACATCATTGAGAGAGATACCAGCATATTTAGCACTGGAATCAAAGACTACCCTGATCTGATTGGGCTTTTGTGGGTGGTAGACACCAAATGTTGGAAGAAACCAACATTCCTCATCCTCCTTCAGCGGTGGTGCTACCTCAGCATGTCCGTTGGCGAAGATTTTCTCCATGAATGCCACATACTGTTCCTGCATCTCAGGTTTTCTTTTTAAGGTTCGTTGCAGGGATCTGAACCTATTGATTACCTGCTCTTTATTACTAGGCAAAGGCTGTCGGGGTTCTCTGAATGGTAATGGAGCAACCCAATGGTTGGCGTTGTCTCTGCAGACGTTTGTGTCCATTATCTTTAAGAAGATGGTGTCTTCTACCGATGGAGCCCAATTTATTGTCATGCTCAGTCCGGTTGAAAATTGTCTGTCCCAGCATCTTCTCAGTTGCCTTGCCAGGTCTGTTGAAGCCTTGCTGCATCTCCTTGACATGCATGAAGCTTGTGCAGGGATGAAAGAATGAGTGGCGGCCACTCTCCAGAACGTTGGTCTTGAGTGTGTTGACAGTGGGTTTGTGTACATTACCTAAGCACACTTCTCCTATTACTACCCAACCTAGGTCCAGACGTTGAGCAAAGGGGGCATTGTGTGGTCCACTGACCTGATGCCTGACCTTGTGTGCCCTAAGGACATCTCTGCCGAGTAACAGGAGTATTTCTGCTTCTGCATCCAGTTCTGGGATGTGACTGGCGAGGTGTTGGAGATGAGGTTGATACAGAACTGCACTTGGTGTTGGAATCTCTGTTCGATTATTCAAAATCTCCTGGCATTCAATGAGAGGTGGGAGAGGGATGACTACTTTGCCGTCCAGTGACTCAATCAGGAATCCCTCTGCCTTCTTGCCAGTGGTTTCAACAATGCCAGAGCAAGTCCTGAGATGGTACGAGAATGGTTTGCTCTCCAGATGTAACAGCTTGAAGAACTCTGGTCTGGCTAAGGAGCGATTACTCTGGTCATCCAGTATTACATAGGCTTTGATGGCCTTGGCTTTGGAACTCTTGGGATATATCTTTACGAGGCAGATCTTGGCGCATGAGCGGCTCCAGTGACTTGGACCACAGACTTCTGTGCAGCTTGTTCTAATAACAGCAGTGCTAGGATAATCTTCTCCCTCCCCGCCGTTCTCTGGTGGTGGTGAAGGAGCCTTTAGGATTTGGGAGGATGGGCCAGGATGCATAGCCGAATCATGATATGTGCTGTTACATTCAAAACATTTCACAGAGGATTTGCAGTCTTTGGCTACATGAAAGGTTGAAGAACAGCATTTGAAACATATTCCTCTCTCCTTGAGGAAGGCCTTTCTGTCCTCCAAGAGTTTGTTTCTGAATGTTCTACATCTTTTAAGAGGGTGGGGTTTGTTATGCAATGGGCAGTTCTTATTAGGGTCATTGTTGGTTGTAGAAATATCTGTTTTATGCACAGCAACAGGTCTGTTGGTGTTAAAACTCTTCACTGTGAATCTCTCTGGTTTTGTCACTGTTGTGGTTGTGCCTTGATGCATGAAGCTAGGGTCATTTCTTTCTTTGCCTCGTAACACACAAAGTTACAAAAATACTCAAAGGGAGGGAAACGTCCATGATTCTGTTCTTTGTACCATGACCCAGAAGACACCCACTTATCTTGAAGTGGAAATGGTAGCTTATCCACAATTGGTCCAATTCCCCGAGAAGTGTCCAGATATGACAGACCAGTGAGATAACCATCATCTTTAGCCCCTTGAAGCTCCATAAGCAAGTCTCCAAGCTCACGTAGTTTGATGTAGTCCTTGGCTAAAATCCTTGGAAAACTGTCCAGTCGCTTAAACAATGACATTTCAATGATTTCCAGGGCAGCATAACACTCACGAAGTCTCTCCCATGCTGTGCGTAGAGCCAGACTAGGATTGTTAACATGAACTGAGCGTATGCGTTTCACCTGTTCCCCAGATTCCTTTCCCAGCCATTTTGTCATGAGATCCAATTCTTGGATTGCAGTGAGTTGGACTTCATCAGCTGCATTGGTGAATGAGGAGTACCACGCACGATAATTCTCAGGCTTATCATCAAATTGGTACAGTCCTGAAGTGACGAGGTCTCTCCTCGCCAAATACTGTGCCAAAGGCTCCACCGAAAGTGGCATGCAAGATGGGGAAGACCGGGGTGTATATGGCTGAGCATGTGCATTCATAGTGGGACTTCTGGTGTCAGGCTTTGTGTCCACTTTCGGTACAGATAAGTGCATGTGGTCATCTTTTTCAAACTCATTGTTTCCAGCTTGCGGTTGTTGAATGTCTTTCACTGATGGATGCCATGTTACAAAGCTGTCATGTGATTCTGGGTGGAATCGGGTTGTATCGGGTGAGAGTGGGGGAAGAGAATGGTTCTGAAGTTCAATTTGAGAACGAATGTAGTCACTGGTGCGTTCCATTTTAACCTCTGATTCTGCTTTCCCATGTTCAATATTAGCATGCATTGCTTCAGCTTGTTCCCACACTTGTGCTTCCTTCACAGCTGCCTCAGCTTCTCTTTGTAGTGTTAGCACTTCCAACTCCGAGTCTATTCTTGCTGCTTCAAACAGATTTTGGGCATCTCTTGTAGCCTTTTCCAATTTCAGTTTAGCCTCTTGACTAGCATATGATGCTCTCACTTTAGCTGCTTCTGCTTTAGCTCTTGCACGGGCCACACTTGCAGATGAAGATGATGTCTTGCTGCTCCCAGTGCTAAATGCAGATGATTTATTGCTTGGTGCCATTGTGACCTCCTTCCGACATCGAATAATGCCTTTTCACTATAATGTTCTCATACTGAGTGTTGTAACTCAGACTTAACACAAAGTTAAACCGTAGCCAATGAAGACAGAGTCCGAGTAAGTTTGACCATTTACTGTCACACTTCTCCATATACAGGCTGTGAGCACGGTGAAAACTGTAAATAAACAGATACAAATACAATACAAAATCAGTGCAGTGTTCTTGAATACACATTAAACATTACTGTAAATATAATTCATGCACAATTGCAGCAATAGCCAACCTAGCTGATAGCATAGTTTTTAGCATATACACACACACAATAGCTTGTAAATAAATAGTTGTTTTTTATAAGTTAAGTTCTTCTAAGCCTTTTAGACAATAGTGGTCATACAACTGCAACAGAATTACCATTAAATGCATAAACTTACGGCATTGCCTCTACGATGCTTCATTGAGGGAGCATGGCTTAGCTGTTAGCATGTCTGCATTGTCTCAGGGCTAACCAGGAAGTGGCCGCGCAAAAACGGCCGAACCGGAAGTAGACCAAAACCGGAAGTAGATCGAACCCGGAAGTGGCGTCATCATGTGACCCGACAACAATTTCTTAAAGTGTTAATAATTAACCCACTACCATTTTAACAGAAATAAACAACAAATAATTTATCATTGAAAAATAATAAAGTTAAATAAATGCCTTTAAGGCAGCACAAGTATCATGTCGTCCTCCAGAATTATGTGCTGAATTTTGAATTATAGGCTGTGTGCTGTGTTTTATAAACGTGATTGTGCTCCATCTCAACATTACGTGCTAAACTTACTGTTACAAAATTCAAACATGAAGTTTACACCTCAGCCTGTCAGCAAAGTCCGTCAGGTTACCATATTAACTAGATTTGTTGTTGAAATGCTCAAATTCTGTACTATATTCATCTAGGTGACTAAGTGGGCCTTCAGACACCGAACATGTCTGCTGCATGGAGACACCACAGGTAATGTTACTGTCTGTTACACCAAGTTGTCTGTTGATTATTATTCATATAACATGACGATGATCATGATTCACACTAGGTAAGAAGACGGATGCAGCAGCTGGAGGAGGAAGAGGCTTGCATGGTGGGACATCCTGGTTGGAACCGTCTGTCTGAATGTTCTCTCTCCAAAACGCATGAAATATACAGCTTCATTCCTCCATACAACAGAGTTGTATGGAGGAATGAAACCCATGAAACCCATGATATCACATAATAGAAATACACATCTGCACAACTACATCTGCACAACTACTAGTAGTTGCTGTTAAACCTGATCTCAAGTAGGCTACATGTCGGGCTACACACCTTTACTTGGGTAAGGAGCCTGTAGTCCTCCTAGACAGGTGAGTGCCAACAGTAGCTGTGGTGGGTCGCTGTGGGACGCTGATGTGAGCTGCTGCTCTGTAAGCAGACAGACAGTCAGACAGACAGACAGAGTTTACGAATACATCTGAAATGTGGAACACGTTACTATTTCACTATAACTGATGTGGTGACGCACCAATAGCTCGTAAAATCCCTTCGTTAGCGGTGCAAAAACAAACGTTTGGTGCCGTCGTCTTTGCATCGGCGTGTATAAACAAACAGATCAGCTGCTCTTGCTGCCGCATTCAAGCTACAAAACGTTCCCAAGCAAACTGATGTCTAGCGTTATTTTACAGGTTTGGGCCCCCGCAGTACTACGTTTCGTTAACGGTCCTCAATATCAATACAATGGAAGCTTTTAACGCAACACGCCAATGCTAACTTTAGCGCAACACGCCAATGCTAACACACCAATGCTAAGAAAGAAACGGTAAACTGTAACACGGCATATTACATAATATTTAGTAACTTACCGCTTCGGTGTCTGTGGTTGGCTCTCGGACTGTCGGTGCTGATCCAAACTTTAGCCTCAGGTTAGAGGCATATCCTGAGCTGTAGCGACCCATGTTGTCAGAGCTCCTGTCGGTGAAGTGCGTCTCACACACAAACACATATTTACGGACGCGTGTGCGCACATTTCCATCGTAGATGCTCCGACGATGCCAGTAAATATCAGCAATTGGACTGCCAACTCCCTTTCCGTTGATTTTGGCATTTTGGTTCACTGGTTTGTATGTACATCACACTGACAGCAACAGGTATGGGGATTAAGTGGGCGGGACCACACAGGTGGAGCGATTCTAATGAGCCGAGATGACCCATATAAGGCACAGCAAAATTCGGTGCTGACGTCATTTAGTGGACATTCTGCAAACCGTTCGTTTATCGGGAGGATTTCTTTCAAACTGAGAAAGTGAAACAGGGAGATGGTGGTCTTTTCTGATACTGTTGGGACTTATTGACACCCCAGGGACCCATTTTAGGGTTGAAAAACATGGAAAAGTCGATTTTTCATAATAGGGCCCCTTTAATATAAGAATAGTGACAGCCGTAACAAGCAAAGCAGAATATACGATTAAGATACATACAGCATTGACTGTACTTGAAAACACATCTGAAAACTTATCATATACGGTAAGAGAGATGCTGAGACACTAACCTTCAGGCTCGTAAGAAGGAAAATCCACTCCAAAATTGTGTATATAATTCTTCTTAATACGAAATTATTCATCTCAATATTAAGTTGACAGTTTGAACAATTGTCTGCTGAGCTGAGCAGCATATAGCAGTTATTGTAGTGATGTCATTTACAGACTGATCTGGGAGCTGCTAGAGCGACAGTTATGATAGAAAACTTTGATTCAAAGCTGGCAATCAAGTAAAACCCTATTGACTGAAATACACCCCAACAAAAGTTGTATGAATTAGATGAACTTCCATTTGGGACCGTTCTGTATTTATGGAATGAACCACTAGAGGAAAATAGGGGGTGGTTATGTATTAATATTCTTTGTTGAGGGGTAGGTCAAGCTTGGTGCGCGGATCGTGGATCGGGTCTCTTAGGAGACCTAGTGTTCTGAGATGAAGAGAGAGAATGTTTTTATATTTTTACTTTTATTTGCTCCCAAATCCGTTTTAAACCGCTGGGATTGAAGCTGAAAGAATTAGGCTGGTATTATCACACCTTTCGCTGATGTGATCTCCTTTCATTCACGCTGGCTCTGAACGACATCACGTTTAGGCATCTTGTCCCTCCTCGGCCGTTATAGTCTTCAAAATGGCGGAATGATACGGAAGCCTCATGAGGAATTACCCATCCAATGTAAATACAAATAAGAAATTCTTTGCTTTACGAGGATAAATCTGATTTTTGGCAGAGGTAATTATGGACCTATTCATGAATGGTATTGATTTTAGCTAATAAATTAGTTAAAATGTTACACACTGTCCCTTTAAGATTACTTAAATTATGTTTTTCACTAAAAAAGGATGTCCAATAAAAACAAAAAGTTATGTCTTATCTGTGCATGGCACAATGCAAATATTTATTTCTTTAAAGAAAGTAAAGTGACACCAGTATATGTCTATAAGTACCATTACAACTAGATTTTGAATCACAATTATTATGGCAGGATGATCTGGACATTATTAGGGAGGCAGTGCGAAGCACAGCCACCTTCTGTTTGTAGACACAAACAGTAGGTGGCTGTGCACCTAGGCGAGCACCTAGGCGAATGTTACATCAAAACGTGCGGCTTGATCGGGATCGGTGTGCTATTTAAAAGATGTCCAGAATATAAATTTTTCGCGACGTAAGTCATATAGTTTCTGATCAATCACTGTTCAATGACCATGATCGTATTGGGAGAAAGCATGAGATTATAATGGGTGTGTATTGCGCAGAACCTTCTGGGCTAGAGTGGATGACATCATCGCTTAGAGTGTGAGGGCTCCTCGAAATACTTCAGATTTTTTTCCTTTCCAAACTCCTCCCGGCCACAATCTTCACTCTACAGACGTGATATTTTCCAATTTTGTAGAAAAACTTGTGCTCAAAAACAGAATTTTAGATTTACAGAATTTGAACTAGCAACCTCTAAGCGCGGCCGGTTTTTCTCCCAATCCGATCCAATGCAAATCGAGAAGCAGATTTTCAAAGAAACCTGGAATTAGCAGCATGTCTAACTCGCCCTAGCGTCCAGATTTCTGACACTAGGAAAAAATAAAAGTCATCCCTGTCTTCATCAGAGTCTTGTGGCGCTAACGGTGCGAAAATCTTGGCGATAGGAGTTTCGATGTGAGTGTGGCAAGCTTTTGTTCGGAGCCTCCGTAAAGCCGGAATGGAGCGATAGAGAGAGGCAGAGAGAGGCTTAAAGACAGTTATACACACGCGGCGAGGGCCGTTGCTATGGTGACGGCACTCTGGGGGTGCAGTCGAATAGTCAAAAAATAAGGTCCTAACTCCTATTCCTAACTCCTATTCCTTGACCTCTGGGTAAAACGTCACGGGGTTAAGGAAAGGCGATAGGAGAACTCAAAAGGATTTAGGAAAAGTCGGCCGCGGTGCTCAGAGAATCCGACCGGACTTTCACTAAGCTACGTCATTATAACGTGGCCGCTGATGATTGACAGCTGATGATCACCGGCGATTGACGTGCGTCTGCGCTGGAGAAACTACAATAATGGACTACAAAAAACGCGTCGTCCACTTCTCCACATGTTGGTTTTATAAACAGCTGGTTCACTGACCGGCTTCAGGTCCAGCAGCTCCTCCTTCCTGTTTGACGGTTGCTTTATTTACGTTTCATTTGTGGTTTTTGTCAAGTTTGTAACATGATTGAAATAAATAAAAATAAATACCATTCAATTATTATCACTGTCCACACACATTTATCATCACTATTCCAATTACTATATGTCTGCATGAAAGTAATTGTTAAATATGTAAATAGGCATATTGATTGTTTTCATGAACGGCCGAGGTGTGCGGCACTTTAAATGTTGCTCTCGCAAAGAGTTGTGGGTCGGCGTAATCTCCTTTCCTTTGGCATAGGAAGGTCCGTTGCATCCTATGCTAAAGGAGCTCTGAAAGGAAGCATTGGAGCTCCTTTCCTTTGCATTTAGAGAATTCGAACAGCTCTTATCATGGCGGCCGCTTGTTTACTTCCGGGTCACTTCTTCAGTTAGGAACCTTCCTAAGCAAAAAAGACTATTCGACTGCACCCTGGGGCTCTGATCTTGATAACTGACAGCAGGTGTGCTCTGATTGGTGGACAGGAAGGAGCAGTCAGTGGGAAATGTAGTTTTTTTTGTCAAACATCTTCAGCTCAGGCATACTTTCACCTAGAAACTCCATTTAAACTTTAAAATGAGACACATGTACTGGCAAACAGTTGAGTGCTTCGCAGTAGTACTTCGAGTAGTACTCGGTAGTACTCGGTAGTACTTGAGTGACAGCTGAGCTCGGTGACATAGTACCTAGTAGTAAGCCGAAATGGAGAGATAGAGAGAGGCTTGAAGGCATTCATACACACGCGCCGAGGGCCGTTGCTATGGTGACGGCACTCTGTGGCTTTGATCTTGAGAAGTGACAGCAGGTGTGCTCTGATTGGTGGACAGGAAGGAGCAGTCAGTGGGAAATGTAGTTTTTTTAGTCAAACGTCTTCTGCTCAGGCATACTTTCACCTAGAAACTCCATTTAAACTTTAAAATGGAGACACGAGTGGTGCACTCTCATTGGTGGACAGGAAGGAGCAGTCAGTGGGAAATGTAGTTGTTTTAGTCAAACATCTTCTGCTCAGGCATACTTTCACCTAGAAACTCCATTTAAACTTTAAAATGGAGACACGAGTGGTGGGCTCTGATTGGTGGACAGGAAGGAGCAGTCAGTGGGAAATGTAGTTTTTTTAGTCAAACGTCTTCTGCTCAGGCATACTTTCACCTAGAAACTCCGTTTAAACTTTAAACTTTTACAGACACACCCCCGGGCGGCGGTCCACTGCCTACCTCTCAAAATTTCCCGGCGGGGGAATTTTCTAGTTTTTTCTTTTTTTTTTTATACTTTAGTTTTTATTGAGTTTTTAGCACATCTCAAATACACATATTAAGATCAACTTGCAGATGTTAATTCAGTGCAGATAAAACAAACATACAGTAATGAACAACCAATTATAACAAAAACAAACAAAGACGGAGCCTGTGGGAAAACGTGGTGTAGATAAAAAAATGAAATACATACCTATGTAAAGTTTAAGCGCAGCTCAAGTAGCTGCCTTACACTTGAATGCAAACAGACTGTGAGCCAGTGTCCTTATATTTCGTCTAAGTAACGTATCCACTTCTGCCATCTCTTAGCATACAAATCTAACCTCAAACGTATCACACAAGTCAGTCGTTCCATTGTCCTTATTTCCTGAATGACATCAAACCATTGTTGCTGTTTAGGTGAATCAGGTTTATACCAGCTTCTAGTTATGGTTTTCCTTGCTGCTGTAAGGAGCACTTTTGTCAAGTATCTGTCCCTCTGTAGAGTAACCAGTGAAATGTGACCAAAGTAAAAGACAGTGCATGACAAAGGAATCTTATATCCAAGCACATTAATTAAGATTAAATGTACATCTTTCCAAAATGACTTCAGTTTTTCACAACTCCAAAAAATATGCGTGTGGTGTGCTACTAAGCAGCCACACTGTCTCCAACATGGTTGGGGTGTTAAAGATGCTTTACTGCTGATTTTAGGTGTGATAAAAAACCGCACCAAATTTTTCCAGTTGAAAACCCTCAGTTGTTGTGAACTTGTGGAAGTATGTTGAGTCTCACACATATCGTACCATACATCTGATGAAATGTCTACATTTAATTATTTTTCCCACCTTAATTTTAGATACAATGTTGAGTTGCCCTTACATTCCATAATACTGTCATAAAACATGGAGATTACTTTTACACTTTTACTATTTGGTTTATATTCATTGATCATATTCTTTATAACTGGGTTTATTTCGTGAGAAATTTCCATCTTCATTTCTTTATTATAATAATCTCTAAATTGTATATACCTAAATAAGTCCCGATTATGAAGAGAAAATGTTTCTTTTAGTTTTTGGAAAGTCTGTAATTCTTTGTTTTTTTCCATCAGTGTACACGCTGCCTTAATACCTTTTACTCCCCATTGCTTAAATATGGCATCATTTTCTCCTGGTTTAAATTGAGAGTCAAAGGCTAACCATCTAAGTACTTTCTGGTCTTTCCTTAGTTTGAATTGCCTTAAAAAATCAAACCAAAACTCCAGTGAGCCAGAGGTTATTGAATCTATTTGACTTTTGACTAATAGGGGGATTTCTTTTTCTCCTAAAACCGACTGGATCTGATAACCCTCAACATATGTCTCAATTTCCTTCCATCTAGCAAAATAGTTATCATTACACCACAGAAAAAGGGGACGGAACTGAGCTGCATAAAAGTAATCTTTGAGATTTGGGAGGGCCATTCCTCCTTTATGCTTGGCCAACTGCAGTGTTGTGTATCTTATTCTAGGCTTCTTTCCATCCCAGATAAACCTAGAAATAAGTCTATCCCAGGTAAAGAACTGGTGTTTAGGAACCCCTACTGGCAAAGCTTGAAACAGGTACAGCAATCTAGGCAACATGTTCATCTTAATTACATTTATCTTACTGCCAAAATCCAATGGATAGGTTGACCATCGTTCAATATCCTTTTTAATATTCTGATTAATCAAATTATAGTTTGCCTCGTATAATCTGTTCAAATTTTTTGTAATGATTACCCCTAAATATTTTATTTCTTCCATATCCCATTTTAAATCATGCCTATGTTTTATTTCTTCTGAAGGCTTGTAATTAAATGACAAAAGTTGTGTCTTTGTAATATTTAGTTTGTAACCAGCATAATAATTAAATTCTTCGAGGATGTCCATCAATATGGGGAGCGACTTCTCAGGATCCACTAAATGGACCAAAATATCGTCCGCGAATAAACTAATTAAATGATCTCTATGTCCAATTGTGATGCCTTGTAGTTGTTCATGTTGACGGATTGTCTGGGCCAGGGGTTCAATATAAAAAGCAAATAATGTGGGCCTGAGACAACAACCTTGTCTAGTTCCTCTTTATAATATAAATGATGGAGATAATGACCCTCATTGAAGCCAAATCTATCTAAAGTTTGATACAGGAATTGCCAATTGACCCGATCAAAAGCCTTTTCAGCGTCGAGGCTTAGCACTACTGCCTTTTTATTTTCCCTTTCTATTCTATCTATCAGATGTAGAGTCCTTCTAATATTGTCATGTGTTTGTCGGCTTTTTACAAATCCTGTTTGGTCCTCGTCTATTAATTCTGGGAGAATATCCTCAAGTCTTTTTGCGATAATGGCTGTGTACATTTTATAATCTACATTGAGAATTGAAATAGGCCTATAATTACTACTATATTCCCTATCTTTGCCCTCCTTTGGGAGTACTGTAATGACTGCCTCATTCCATGATGGCGGAAGATTACATTCTCTTTTAATCCAATTAAATGTTTTTAGCAGGAGTGGAGCTAGTTCTTCTTTAAAGGTTTTATACCACTCCGCAGGGAAGCCATCACTACCTGGAGTCTTACTTGATTTTAAGTTGCCAATTGCATTATTTATTTCTTCTAGTGTAAAATCTGCTATAATGAAATCATTTTGTACTTTGCCAATACAAGGCAAATCAAGTTCATTAAGAAACATTTGCATGGCTTCCACTTTGGTATTAGAGGTCTCTGTATACAATTGTTTATAATAATTTAAAAAATTGGCCTCTATTTCCTGTGGTTGATATTTCAAATGATTTGTTTCTGGGTCCCGTATCTTATGGATGGAACTATCCACTTGTTGTTTACGCAAGCGTCGGGCAAGTAATTTGGCTGCTTTAGGACCTGATTCATAATAGGTCTGCTTATAGAATCGGGCCGTCTTCTCAACTTCTTGTTCTAATAGATCATTCATCTGTTTCCTTAATTGTTTTATATGCACCAGCAGTTCTGGGTCTCTGATTTTCTTCTGTTGTTGCTCCACATTTGATAAATCTAATACCAGGTTATTATATTCCATGATTTAACCTCCATCCCGTCTTCCTCTTCCTTCCTTCTATTTGAACTGTCAAGTACACAGCACTGTGGTCAGAGACATCAGCTACCCCAATTCTACATTCTTTTACCCTATAACAGTCACTTTTTGGCATAAAAAAATAATCTATCCTGGAGTAAGTACAATGTGGAGCTGAGTAGTGAGTGTAGTTTGTGTCAAATGGATTAATATGTCTCCAGACATCACAAAACCCGATATCATCCCAGGCTGTGTTAATCAATTTTGATAATTTATTTCTATTTCTCGTTAAGCTAGTTGTGTCTAAATGTTGACTCAATACTACATTAAAATCTCCACCACATATGCAGACACCCTCAGCTTCCAATGCAATCACATCCATTAATGATTTGAAAAACAGTTTGTTAGTATCAGGTGGTGCATATACATTTACTAAGGTTACTATATCCTGTTCAATCCTACCCTTAACAATGAGATATCTGCCCTCCTTTTCTTTTATTTCTTTAAAGGATTCAAATTTGGATTTATTAGCGACCAGAATAGCAATCCCTCTTCTATGACTTTGCACAAATGAATTATAGAAAGTATTTTTAAAACCAAATCGTTTCAATTTCTCATGTTCTTGTTGGGAGAGATGGGTTTCTTGCATAAAAATAATATCTGCCTTCTCTTTTTTCAATTTTGCCATTACCTTAGACCTTTTAATCGGGTTTCCCAAACCGTTCACATTTAAGGACATTAGCTTTACCTCATCTGGCTGCATCATAACTTAACTGAGTCAATCTTACAACATTATGTTTCCACAGGCTTAACTTAGTAACCAATGATAACTGGAACACAATAACAAGCCCAGAACGGCTTAGAACAAGCATTATAACAGTAAAGTGAAAGGACTTCCAAAGTCTGAAGAGCATTCTCCAGTTTTCAGCTGAGGGGGAAATAAACCTCTCACAAGGAAAGGGCCCCCTCCCCAATTAGTCCGCTACAAACTGTCACTTGAACTTACGTGTGAGACCGTTGGTAGGGCCGAACTCTCGCTGCCCCGCCAGCCAGCGCATGACTACAATGTTTATTATTATGTTAAGGGTCGCTTGTTTACCATCAGTTTTTTATACACTACTGTTCTTCCTGGCGTCTATGCTGAAATTTCCATAGGCGCTCTTTAGCGCGTCTGGCAGTGCCTACATCTGCATTTGATCCCACTCACTGCCACGGTGTAGCCCGCTGGAGAAGCTCCAACAGGTGACTCCTACCGGGTGGTCTCTCTGGCACCTCCACGCTGTATCCCCGCTGCCGGAGCTCCTGCGCTGCCTCCCAGGCACTGCCGTACACCTGCACACCGCTCTCCCAGTGAATGCGCATCCGCGTGAAGGGCGTCTGGAAACGAATGCCCTTTTCCTTGAGAGCCTTTTTGATATTGGTGAACGCCTTGCACTGTTGTAGAACGGTAGCTGTATAGTCATGATCGAAATACAGCGGTTTCTCTCCCATTGTGATTTTCTGTCGCCATGCTTTTTGGATAACCATCTCCTTGGTGCTGTATTGCTGGAAATTGATGATAATAGACCTTGGAGGCGAGTTTGGGCCCGGTTTGGGCGCCAGGGCTCTGTGTGCGCGTTGTATTTGTAAATCCACATCGTCGTTCAGCTTGAGTTCGGACCGGAGCAGTTTTTCGTCAAACTCCATCACCGAGCCTTGTTCTGCGTCCACCGGCACACCGTGGATCCTCAGGTTGTTTCGTCTTGCCCTCGACTCTATGTCATTCAGCTTGTCTTCTAGCTTCTGCTGATCCTGTATGGTTTGAAGGGCTGCGTTAGCCTACGTTTCGGTGTCGTCGATCCGCGTAGCCATCTCGTCGATCTTCTCGTTGTGCTCCTGTATGGCTAGCATGTTTGTAGCTAGCTGCCGGTTAACATCTTGCTTGAACTCGATGAGTTCTTCTCTCATGTCACGTTTAATTTCGTCTTTGAACATTTTTAAGTCTTGCTTTAGTTCAGACTTGAGTTCGCTGATCTGCTTACTTATAGTTTCAAGCCCTGTGTGCACCGCTCCCGGTGTTGAGTCGCCGCCATGTTGGCCCTCATCTCCCCGCATGTCGTCCTCGGCTTGTTCTGCACGGTGGGAATCATTCTCTGCTGTATCTTGCACCCCTCTACCTCTGCCTTTCTTTCCCCCCATCATAATCTTAAAAGAGACCACTTCGTTATATTTTAATTAAGCTAGCGGGGGTTAATAATACGCTGACTCGCGGGAGCAAAGTGCTCAACCTGCCATCTTGTTCTGTAGCCAACCGGAAGTCGAATTTTCTAGTTTTTTCATACTGTCCCATGTTCAATAAACTTAGGGCGTACTCACACTCTTTAATCCATAACTTAATGTTTCTTAGATTCCAAAATGAATCTTTACTGACTGAAATGATATCACCACATTCTTTTTCTTGTTCCACATTATAACCATCTCTTAGTCTGATAGGGATAGTACACCTGTATCAGTTTACTTTTTAAAGTACTTTGTCAACTCATTATTGTCTGCATATTATTTACTCAAACTGTGGAGACTTATTTGAGCAGCCTTATAATGATGGCCATGCATGCGGTCTTTGGAGTTTGTTTTGTGTGGGAGTTTAATCATGATCAATCATAACTCTGGGATTGTTCACAGTGATGCTGGAGGCCAGGGCAATGCCATATAGCGTAACTATATCATAAGCTTATCTGTTTCCGAGGGGTTTAGAGTCATGTACAATAACTTCAGTTTTGTTGAATTTAACATTAGGAAATTGTAGGTTATCCATGTGTTTATTTCCTTAAGGCATTCTTGGATTTCACTGGCTTCTTTATTTCACTGGCTGTGTTCATTGGCTTCATTAAAATATATAATTGGGTGTCATCAGCATAATGAACGTTTATGTTAGTGTTTTCTAATAACATTTCCTAAAGTAAGGTAAAAATAATTAGTCCAAGTCCAGACTGGGATCAATCTGATAAATAGATTTCAAACAAGCTGAATGCACTTCTTATGCTAAACAGAGTGTTACAGTCTCTGTAATATGGTGCGATGGTAAATGGTGTCGTATGCAGGGCTCATTTCTAACAAGACAAGTAACAGGGGGAAGTTTGTCTGATGCAATTAGAGGTTACAGTAACGACGTCATTGCCTTGCCACTGGTATCGAGGCAGAGAAGATCAGTTATACCTGCAGCTGTTTTTTCAAATTTTACCCTTTGAAAGGGAAAGTAAAGCAAATACAAATTCCAGTTCGAATTATGAGTTAAATGATGGGATACAATTCTTGCTTCTAATTTCTGCGAGTAAAGTATGCAAAGCAATAGACACCTCTCCCTGTGTCTCTGTCTTGTCTATAAAAAGCTCTTCATCTAAATTGATTTAAGCATTTTTATCAGGCATGATATCTATTGGCAATGCCATTCAGTTTTGGCAATGGCATTCTATTGTTTTATCATCATCTGATTGCTCTTTAAGTGGTTTCTCCTCTCTGAGTAGAAGAAAAATGTGGCCGGGCATTCATTATTCATTATCATCATCATTATTAACAAACACGGAAACAGACTTTTGCAAGTCATGTTTGAATTCTTGTAAATACTGTGTTGGCATTGCCCTATTTAGATTTTCTGTAGCTGAATGTGTGTGAGGGAAAGATAAAGTGAGCTAAAGCTGCCTCCAGTTGTTTCTTTCAACCACCGTTAGAATCTGTTTAAGGAATTCAAGTCCTCCTGACTGACAGAAAAGGAAGCGTTACCATGTGTCTGTCACGCTTCACATCTATTTTACATTAATAATAATTTTGTCTTTATTTATTTATGCAGGGTTATTTGTCACTACGTCTTATCCTTACTATATTTTAGAGCCATTTATAGAGTTTTTAGCATATTTTGATTCTGGTATAATATTGTGAATTGCAGTTATCTGACATGAAATTGTCAGATCGTCTCATGCCAAACCAGTAATACTGTATTATTTTGACTCAGTTAACCTTCAATCCAATCAACTTAAGGTTATAGGCTTTTTTCCGCATAACTATCCTTCATTTCCATATGGGCCAGAGGCTGATCTTACACTAAACGAAGGCTGGAACAGACACTTCAGGAAGGAAAGTATCAAGGAAAAAAGGCGTCACGGCCTCCAGCAATTAGCGAGGACCCTTTCGCAGCTCCGGATGCGAATGTTATGACAGCCCTTGATGAGACAATGCCACCAGACAGAGAACCAGTGAGACACGTCCCTGTGGGCATGTACACCAGCCAGCAAGACAATCAACTGGGGGCTCATTTTCCTTATTTATCCTCAACACAACAATTGTGGGTGCATGAGCGCACTGTCTTCGGGGGGTTCGTGGTTGCAACTGAAGTAACACAAAAACATCAGCATCAATTAGTCCCCCTCTCCTCGCCAATCGGTAGCCTCATCTCCAGCCTCCAGGTATAGTCTGTGTGTTAGCATGCATCCTTAAACATCCACCTGCCTGCAACGAGGAGCCCTCTCGGGCAAGGCCATACTACAGGGCGCACGGACACACACACACACACTATGTCTGGATTAATTCAAAACGGCAGATCGACCCAAATGGCTGTGTTTTGGTTTCCCTGCGGCCCTCTCTGATGTTAATGTCCCTGTGAATTATTTATCTGTGTGTTCTCTTTGCCTTTTCCTCGTGCTCTGAAGGAATAAATCAAGAGCGATGCACACACAGGGAACAGACAGGAGGATTTATTACGGGGAGTATTGTTTACCGTGCTGACCTCCAGGCCCTGCTATATACACATATCTGTGCTTTGCAATCAACAACTGCCTGTTCTCACAGGGCTGAAACACACACGCACACACACATTTTGGTGCTTGTTGCCTTTGTCTCTTACGTCCGCACACACGACCATGGACACAGTGTATCTGCTGGTTAATTATTATGGATGATGTGGAGAAGATCTGCTTGCTTTTGTGCCTTCTGTCAATGTCATTTATTCTGCACATGATTTATGGTCGACACTCAGGGGCTGAGATAACCATCGGAAACAGTTTTGTCCTTTTATACAACATCAGCAGATTTACACAAATACCTGAACACCCAAATATTCATGCTCACATTGTCCCCATTTCACCTTCTACATCACACTTTAGATAATAATCAAAGTATTGCCCAGTTTGTACCTGCATGCATGCATTCCATCAATCATCATCTGTAGGGATGGGAAGATATGAAGATTTCATGTCACGATTATCCTGGCCAAACATCACTGTGATTTACCATATTAGCATGATAATCATTAAAATATGCTTAAAAATCTTAATATGGCACTTAAACTTTCTGATAGCACTTTTCATGAAAGAAACATGTTTTATTGCATCACAGCTAAAGCACACTTACATACATATACTTTTTAATAAAAAACATTCAAACAATGTTAAAGAAGATTAGAATATGATCACAAACCATTAGGGTCTCTGCATAATAATGGATCAAAAATATTTTTGTAACCTTAACCTAACCATTTATTTGAATTAGGCTGTATGTTTAATTATTTCATCATGATAGTGGAAATCAATCATGACTATAAGACAAGTCAAGATGATGGAAATTCACCACGATCAACTTGTGAGTGTTATCTCATCAACAAGTATTTAAATGTAACTTATTGCTGTCTATCAGCAACTTTTATTTGTCCTAAACAGGTTTGGTTTCAGATATCTCTACCTAAATCCATCCTTACACAACATCCTGTCGTCTTTTTTGTCAAATACAAGCTGGTTGCTGTTTCTCATTATGTTGATAGTGATCACTGATAGCTCCCTTCTGTCCTATGTTCCCTCAACCCTATGTTTCCTCAGCCCTATATTCCTTCAAGCCTATGTTCCCTCAACCCTATGTTTTCCTTCAACCCTATATTCCTTCAACTCTATGTTCTCTCAGCCCTATGTTCCCTCAGCCCTATGTTCCCACAACCCTATATTCCTTCAACTCTATGTTCTCTCAGCCCTATGTTCCCACAACCCTATATTCCTTCAACCCTATGTCCCCTAAGCCCTATATTCCTTCAACTCTATGTTCTCTCAGCCCTATGTTCCCTCAGCCCTATGTTCCCACAACCCTATATTCCTTCAACTCTATGTTCTCTCAGCCCTATGTTCCCACAACCCTATATTCCTTCAACCCTATGTCCCCTAAGCCCTATATTCCCTCAACCCTATGTTCCCTCAGCCCTATATTGCACATACCCTATGTTCCCTCAGCCTTATATATATTGCACATACCCTATGTTCCCTCAGCCTTATATTTCTTCAAGCCTATGTACCCTCAAAACTATGTTCCCTCAACCCTATATTCATTCAACTCTATGTTCCCTTAGGACCTATGCCCCCTCAGCCCTATATTCCCTCAACCCTATGATCCCTCAGATTAATAATAAAATAAAGAATGTCCTAACCCTAACCATAACTGACTACTACAACATGTTATGTGCATTAAGGAAGGGACATCCCTGTGCTGTGGGAATGTAGGGAGCATTGGGATGACCCCACATGTTGGTTGAAAACACTGTCCACCTAACTCATTTTAAAATGAGAATATTGTAAAAGGTGTCTGAGCTTGTGCCTGAAGGCAACATACAGTATGATATTGTGTTACAAGACTGAGATTAAAGCTGCATTTTTCAGGCAAACCACCAGTTGACGATCCATAAGAACAACTTTACTGCAGTTTAGAAATACGTGTTAGTCCAATAAGGAAGGAAAACTACAAGAGCACACTCTAACCGTGTCCCAATCCAGTGGCCACATCCTTCGGAGGCTGCATTTGAAGACTAAATGAGTCACAGCAGCTGAGACAAGGCTGTCCCATTTCACAGACTCAGACTTTCATGCAGCCAAGAAATGTGGCCTTCTTTTTCTGATTCAGACAATCCAACTGATGGGATCCTTCACAGCCCAGTTTATCCCACGATCCATTGTGTGCTGATCACATTTGGATTTTAATCAATATTCTCTGGGATCCGCTAAAGACATGCAGTAGAAATACACTCTCTCAGTGTGAAATCCTGAATCAGATTCTCCAACATAATATGAAATAAAAAGAATAAAGTATGCTCTCTGTCTCCTTTTTAAACGTATAATGTTAGTTACCTCTTCTATGCTCTTTCTTGTCAACTGCAGCTGGTTGCTAGGCAATGGGAGCAAGGTGACAAAAACCGGAAATTCTGCGTAGTCGCAAACTAGGACTGGAACAAAACGTGGGACCCCACAAACGAATGCAGTTCATTAAGAAGTGGTCCTTTGCTTTGCAAGTGGTTACTGTTGTTGGCTGGACAGAACAACCATATTTTTAAAGCAGGATGCTGTAAGTAATTTGAGGAGAAACCCAATAGAAAGATGAAGTGTATCACAGCCTGGCTTAATACTGGTACATTGGCACTATTGTCATTTGCTTTTCTGGCTTGAGAACAGACATGGGACCAATGAAAATATCATGTTACAATTATGTGCTGCACGGTGGTGTAGTGGGTAGCACTCTCGCCTCACAGCAAGAGGGTCCTGGGTTCGATTCCCGGGTCGGCCCGGGTTCCTTCTGTGTGGAGTTTGCATGTTCTCCCCGTGTAAGCGTGGGTTCTCTCCGGGTTCTCCGGCTTCCTCCCACAGTCCAAAGACATGCAGGATGGGGATAGGTTAATTGGTGACTCTAAATTGCCCGTAGGTGTGAGTGTGAATGGTTGTTTGTCTCTACATGTTGGCCCTGTGATAGACTGGCGTCCTGTCCAGGGTGTACCCTGCCTTCGCCCAATGACAGCTGGGATCGGCTCCAGCCCCCCCGTGACCCTAAATACAGGATAAACGGTAGAAAATGGATGGATGGATGGATGTTACAATTATCCTGGCCAAAATCATTTAAATTCACAATATTATTCCACAAATTTTTAAAATGAGACTAAAACTTATTAGTATCTAAAAAACACTACTATTGTGAGTGTATTTTATCCAATATCCTATTAAATCCTATATCGTTCCATTTCGACTTGAGAAAGGCTTTTTCCTGAGGATGAGTTGGAATTGAAAATGAATTGAATTTCCACAAATGTGAGGTTTGAGAGCCCAAAATGTCAGAGAGAAAATAAATGCTGTAGTAAAACACATTGGTGTTGATCAGTTACCCCCTCTCTGTGCAGATATTTTCCAATCGGTTTATGTTGGAGAGAATAAGGAAACAATCCATTGCAGGTGCTACACATTATTAAATGACATATGTAGAACAGGCTCGTTGGGATGAAACTCCCAGCGCCGTGGTTTCAACGTTACAGATGTGCCAGGCGGGTTTTGCCAGCGGAGTGGAAGAGAATGGCTGCTCATCATCTCGTGTCCTGGCCTCCTTTCCACCGCTCAAGCTCAGACCAGCCAATCCCCACAGTCTAATTGGCCTACTTTAACACTTAACTTACAGTGGTAGCCACTGCACTGCTGTGTGTGCACTTCAGCTCTTTTGGGGCATTGCTCAATGATGGTAGATCCCTAAATGAGGCTTCTGGACGAGACAAAACAATACATCAACACAGTCTGTCCCTATATTCGCTCTTCTCTGATATTTATCAATTGGGCAGTGGTTGCATTAAACTCTGTCTATGTATGTCATTTTGATGTACAGGTTTGTAAAAAATGTTAATCTATTGTAATTATACTCATCATTTGATTTTTCATTTTGGCCAGCAGAGTGTGCTATCAATTTCAATAGCCATGCAATCTATAATGTTATACAACACAGAGGACCAAGGCCCTGTCACAGCCACCTGACTAATCATCAGTATTTCCCATCATGCCGTCATGTAAGATATATATGTATGAATACCATCTGATATGTTGATATCAGATTTTTTTTTACTCCATAATATCAGAATCCCAATATAGGTTGTGCTCTCCTTTTTTTCTGCAATAATTATTGCAGTATGAAAAAAAAAAAAGTTTTGTAGGTTTTTCAGTTAAATGCATCATGTATAGGGGTGGTCGGTGGCGCAGTGGATAAGGCAGCCGCCCCATGTACGGAGGCTCGGCCTCGGTGCGGAGATCAGGGGTTCGACTCCCGGCCTGGCGATCTCTTTCGCGCATGTCTTCCCCCTCTATCTCCCCTTTCCACACTCTCTCTCTGTCTCTCTCTACAAAAACAATAAAAAGGCTTGCATGGCACTCTAGCCAAAAAAATTATCTTGAAAATGCATCATGTATATGACATTTTGAGAGCTAAATTAAGAAGTAAGTTAGAAATTACAATTTTAGCCTTGAAATTACAATTTGTTCTGAAACACTGTAGACATGACGTACCGTTACTTATTTCCTGACCCTGCAAGCACTCTCTTCCCCAGGAAGAAGCCCCACAGCAGTAGTAGCAGTGGTCTCCGGCCGGGCAAAATTCATCACATTTTTACATCATTGCTAAAAAAAATTCAGTCAATTAAGGGAAATATTCCGTTAACGCACGGGTCATACAGATATTGATTATGATGAGATATTGATTTTTTTGTACCCCATCTACCCTCCTGTTGCTTATATCTGTCATGAATAATTTCTAGGAAGTCTCAACTTGTTTTGGCATCCACAAATAAAGAGGTGAATGCTGTATTTAAGAATGAACTCAAGCTAGAGGAGAGACACAGAAGAAGATGATGCTTCCCTGAGGCGACATGCAGTGTACCCCTACGCCTGTTTGTGCAGCTACCGCGCTCCCAGCTGCTGCTCAAGATTGCAGTAATTGGTCTAGCCCTGTATGATTTGTGCCTCTGGTATTTTTAGTCGCGTGTAAAGCTTGTCTCCCGACATCTTGAAGCTCTGCAGCTCTCACGTGAGCTTGTGAAATTGTTAATGCTATTAAAACACGTCTGTCTTCAGACGTTACAGAATCATCACTGCTTCTGAGCTCCTTTTCGTTCAAAATGCCAAATTATTCTTGAAGGGATAGTTCAGAATTTTGGACATAAAACCTATTTTCCAAGTGAGCCGGTGTGTTCGAGGCGTCTGGAGATGTTTTCAAGAAATTTCATTCAGTTCTTCTAGTTGCCAAGTTCGCTTATGCTATGGCTAGCGCAAGTCAATCGTTCTAGTTTTAGCATGGCATTAAAAACACTCATACCGACTCCACAGTGCACCCGAGGCAAATCAATTGTAACGGCAGACTATCGATGTACATATGTGTTGATAGAATGTTTGAAATAAAACCAACCTTGCATTTTTAAGGATTTATGTCTCAGCAGCAGCAGCAGCGTGTCATACTTCCTAGTAGGCTAACGCCCAATTTCCACTGCATACGTCTCCGCTGCGGTGCGTCTCCGATCCGGCTTCAGTCCGCCGTCCGCCAATCCCCACAGGATGCGTTTGAGTCCGCCACGGCGCAGTCCGGTAGAATGACTGTGACGTCGCGATAATACGTAATCGCGCGAGACTGCAGTTAAAGAAATCTGAAAACCTCTAACCTGTTGACTCCGTACATGGCCCCGCCAATTCTGACGTTTTTGTGACGTAGTTAACTGAAATATGATCCGTTGTCAAGAGGTTTTATTAAGACAAGTGTTTTATTTTGAAAAGTAACCGGATGTTTTATTGTTGAGAATGTACCGAACTTCCTGTTTCGCTATATTTGCTCTGTGCTGAATTGCTGCGCCGTGGTCCGGCATCCGCCAGAAATAGAAGTCCTCCGTATTTGTTGCGGAGAGCAGCGGACTGCCAGAGTTGAGACGCAGCGGACACGCAGCGGACACGCAGCAGCGCCCATTGACTAAAGTGAAACGTATCTGCTCCGCTGGCGTGGCGGAGACGCAACGCAGCGGAGACGTATGCAGTGGAAATTGGGGGAAAGGCAGCGGCGGAGTGATATCACCTAGCACTTATAAGTTACCGGTTCTATAATAGTTTGTTTACCTGCTGTCATTGCTACAGACGCAGAGTAGCCTGCAGTGCTAGTTTCTTCAATCTCACAGAAATGGCCACTTTTGGAGAATATACTGAAACTTTTGAAGACTCTGATGATGAGTTTTTTTCCACCCAAACCCAACCGTACCTGTACGAGCCTGAATATACAGAGGAAGAATTGAGCGAGAGGGATGCTCAAAGGGCAGAACGTGAACGAGCGTCTGTGGAGACCGAGACAGCCCCCGCTGGAGCTGAGAACCAGGACCGAACAAACGGAGACTGGTGGTGCCAGGGTCTACGGACGGAGCAGAGGTCCGGGTTTGCGGTGCGTAATTGTGGGTTCGCGTGGCCGTGGGCTGCCCACTGTTGGTCTGCGGTCCAAGGGCTTTTCACCCAGCTCTGAGGGCACGAGGCCCGAATATTACATATCTGTGTTGATAGAATAATATTTGAAACAAAACTAACCTCGCATTGCATGAATCATCCATTTTTTGAGGAACTAGTTTCTCAGCAGCAGCGGAATTTTACTTTGCTCCATCGGACTCAAAACTTGCGCCGCCCGAAAAACTGCCCGTAAATAGGCAATCGAACCGGGTCGAATTGTCGGGCCTCATGCCCTCAGACCTGGGAGAAAAGCCCTTGGACCTCACCCAAAGACCGGGCAGCCCACGGCCACGCGAACCCACAATTACACACCGCAAACCCGAACCTCTGCTCCGTCCGGAGAACCGTAAACCCTCGGAGCGGGGGCTATCTCGGTCTCCACAGACGCTCGTTCACGTTCTGCCCTTTGAGCATCCCTCTCGCGCATTTCTTCCTCTGTATATTCAGGCTCGTACAGGTACGGCTGCGTTTGGGTGGAAAAAAACTCCTCATCAGAGTCTTCAAAAGTTTCAGTATATTCTCCAAAAGTGGCCATTTCTGTGAGATTGAAGAAACTAGCACTGCAGGCTACTCTGCGTCTGTAGCAATGACAGCAGGTAAACAAACTATTATAGAACCGGTAACTTATAAGTGCTAGGTGATATCACTCCGCCGCTGCCATAGCCTACTAGGAAGTATGACACGCTGCTGCTGCTGAGACATAAATCCTTAAAAATGCAAGGTTGGTTTAATTTCAAACATTCTATCAACACAGATATGTACATCGATAGTCTGCCGTTACAATTGATTTGCCTCGGGTGCACTGTGGAGTCGGTATGAGTGTTTTTAATGCCATGCTAAAACTAGAACGATTGACTTGCGCTAGCCATAGCATAAGCGAACTTGGCAACTAGAAGAACTGAATGAAATTTCTTGAAAACGTCTCCAGACGTCTCAAACACACCGGCTGACTTGGAAAATAGGTCTTATGTCCAAAATTCCGAATTATCCCTTTAAGCTAATACACATTTGGTGTCCTACTATTTGTGACAGCAGGATGGCGTATGTGCATAGATGCAATATGAACTATGGTGCATCATGGTAATGAAAGATATATGAAAGATATGACTGGCTGGACAGAGCAACAAAGGTGCTTAGCCAGAATTGAACCAAGCTCGTCCTTAAATTATGACACGTGTTTACGGTAAGACTGGATTTCCATTACAAGCAATAACCATAAGCAAATATAATGAATAACACTGGTGGATAAGCACACCAGTCACATGGCTGAAATGGCAGTTAGTAAAAGTAGATGTGGTTCAGATCTAAGCATGGGTCAAATCCTGGCCAAACTATGCTTAAAAATCTTAAAACATATACTGGAATCAATTTATTTCACATTTGGTCATTCACATTTTTATTGCATCACAGATGGAACACAACTTAAAATAATGTATGAATACAAATGTTAAAAATAGCAACATTGTATGAGTCTGTTCTTCCTGATTATTCCTAGGCCTCTTCTTTAACTCAGACGTTTTCACATCTCTACCATAATAGTGAGCCAGACAACCTCACGGTTATACTGATCATTCACCACGATCAACTTATTGTGAGTGTTTTTTATCGCGATATGTGTAAGAATCCTACATCGTCCCATCCCTATTCAGAACATTTGGAGACAGATGTTTAATTTTCAGAGACCCTGTGACACTTTTGTCCCCATACAGTGCCACACTTGAGTCAGGTCAAAGACCAGGCCTGCTACCCAGGGCCAAATTGAATTACTATGATTACCTAGTCTTTTATAATTAATTTACAGAAAGCTTAAGGGCCTTAACAGCTGTGAGAAGCACAGGCTTGAAGGACAAACACTAATTAAAAGTTACCAAGGATCAGGAGTATGCCACGGTGCAGGAGGACTTTTCAGTTAGAAAGAGCTGATTCTAAATCTGCACTGGGCTCCGCTATCATCAGAGATCTCACGTCATCCATAGAGGAACGAGGCTTAACTGACATTCAATGGAAGCAGGTCATATAGTGTCGCTGTGGTACAGGTTCTGACCCCTAATGCTATTTGAAGATGGTTTATGTGTGATTACCTAAATTGGCAGGACGCTGGTGATTTGGCTTTTATCACACAAGCGTGCGTTTTACAGGAGGCGTTTAGTGAATGCCCCGCAACCCTGAAGAGGATCAGCGGTGATTGATAATGGATGGATTTAGTTAATGCTCTGGTGCTAACTGCAGTGAGCCGAGAAGAGAGTCGAACTCTGAAGAAAAGGAATCTCTGTCTTTGTGTCCGTCTGTTTGTTCTACAGAGCTCCAGAACGGCTTGTCTCATCGACTACACACGGGCATTGCTGAGGATTCAAGGGAGCACTTTGTCAAATTTGCTGCAATTTGGCAATGGAGCATGTTCAGTTTGAATAAGCTTTGGATAAACAAGCGAACAACACTACTGTGCAGTAGTGAGGGCTGAGCTTCGGGGCTCTGCATGTTGTCCACGGCAGCAGGTTGTCTGCAGGACACTTTTGCTGCTGGATCCTGCATAAAGCGTGCAAACGCCACATGGCCACTTTCACTTTACAAACTTTACCGAGCAGGAACAGTCCCACTCTGCCATTGCAACTCAAATTGTCTTGTTTTTGCTGTAGTAATTTATAGCATTAATAACATTGCTGCCAGCAAAATGACATTGCTAAGCCAATCCCAGCCACCTGGGCCATTCAGGTGTGTTCAAAATCAAATACTATCATTGGCCTAGGCTCATCATGCCTTCCTTGATATGTGGTTACATGTATTAGTCACGTTTAGTCAAACAGTGAGAAGGCACAGATAAAACGTTTTCCCATGGTGCTGCAATATATTTCTATAAAGTCAGGAGGATGTCAAGGATTAGGCAGTCCAGAAGTGTTCTCATATTTATTCTCATGCATGACTCAGCGTCTCAGAGCTCACAGATAAAAAATATAATGTAGCTTACATCTTCACCGCAGGAACAGATTGCCAGACTAATGAAAAACTCCCGTGGCATACTAGATTAACTTATTCCAGGGTTTTGTGGAAGTCAAGTCCTCAATAGCTTTTCTGCCAGTGGCACTCTCTTTCTTTCCTTCCTCTCTCTATTTCCTCTTCTCTTATTTCCCCCGCTTTCACCTGTAGAGTAGCTGCTGTCTCCAAGGGGGGAAAACACTTATTGAGTCAATTGAAGCAAAGAGGAAATTAACAACTACTGGCTGGCTGGTTTTATTGTTTTGTTCGAAGACAAATGTGGCTATATCTTTGCTAGAGAAGGGTGGGAGTGCTTTCCCTGGGCTATTCTGAATTGCTTTGTGACAATGTAGACTTTAACATTTTTGGAGCTAAACCAATACTAGAAATGAATATATTTTGAACGTCCCTGTAATTCAGGTACAAAAGTCTAACTTGTGAGTATGAATCATCACAAATTCAGTCAGACAATATATGTCAGAGTAAAACACTATACAATAAGGCAAATAGGTAGGTGATGTCATGAATACGGTTTCCTTTTTCCTTGTCTCAAGATGTTCTAGTGCTATTACACCCAGTTGCTATAGTTTATTAGATACCAGGCGCAAATAAACTAGCAACTGCCCATGAACTACAACAGCCCTGCAATAAATCCTATATTCATGAGGGTTATAATTTAAAATATAAAATCTGCTTTTGGTTGCCGAAATGTGTTTCCATTTGTAGTCACTTTAAATTTTGAGTAATTCAGATAATATAACATTTTACATCAGTACAATAATAAAACTGTAACATCAATGAATAAAAGTTGAATCACAGTAACCAAATACAATTCTTTGTAGCAGTTGTTTATCTGATACTTAATGTGACCGGCTCACTTCCTGCTGTACAAACTACTTGTAGTGCAGCTGATGTTCTTCACAGATCCTTCAAACTGAATCCAGCAAGTCACAAGTTAATTTGCCCTCTCCCTTTGAAACGTTGGTTTTCAGCACCGTTGTGCTGAATCCCACCACCGATCCATTGGCTCTTCAGCATAGAATTCCTGGATTGTGGGTTCTTCGAGTGTCACTAACATCAACACCAACATTGTCCACCATCTCTACTGTTCAAGAGATAACCGGCAAGCTGTCCTGAAGTCGCAGATTTGATACTTTATTATAAAGGTCATAGAGGAAATGAACACATTGCTTAACCGGATGTTTGCCGTTGCTATGACAACAAGTGAATACCGCTAGCATCTTAGCCCAACCACCCGGCCATAAGATGACAATATTCATCAACAGCCGTCACCCTAAGGACCTTAACGAGGCGTTGTCAAACGTTGTGATGTATTCTTTAGAAAAATAAATACATTCATGGGAAGTTAGCTAGCATAGATGCCGGTTGTTAGCATTGTAATAAAGTGTTGATGATTCTCAAAATAATATGGTCAATCCAAATTATGTTGGCCCAAGCTCATTGCTGTTCTTACTTTTTTTTCTTTTCTAAAAGAGGGAGGAGAAGAAGGCGTGAGTGGGAAACGAGGAGGAGACGAGGCGTGGACTGGGATTAATACAGCCGATTCAGATCTTCACCAATCAAATTAGCTCCTCTCCTCACCTTTAATGCGTTAGGGGAGGTTCAGTGCAAGTTTCGTCACTTGACAACCCGATGACAGAAGCAGCGCCGCCGCTCCCACCACGCGCATCACGCGCTGTGCGTGCGTATCATAATAATAACAATGCCGATATTATAAAAAACAGGAGAGAGAGAGGGAGATGTTTTGGTCCGAGAGGCTGAGTTTCCGTTACGCGTGCAATCCGCCTTTGATCTGACGTCAGATGTGACGGGACAATCTATATAGATATAAATTCACATGTTGATTCAATTAGTTGCATTAAATAGTGTTTGTTGTGATTATTTATTGCATTTAAATGTGCCTGGAACTGTGGAAACCTGCCTGTGAGGTCTTGGCGACGTGTACGCACTGCGCGCCGGTCAGCCAAACTTCCACTCCGCCAGCTGTAATTCGCCTTGAATGAATGGGCTTTATTTGCGCCTTGCGCCTTATGCCAAGAGTAGACTAGGTTGGAGCTGGCGGGCTTTCGGCGAAGTCTCGGCGAGGCTTTTTGCCACGAAACTTCCACTGCACCAAGCTGAATCTGTGACGCCTCCCCCTGCTGCGCCGCCACACTCGTGCCCCCACAGTACCATCAACAACACAGAGGCATTTATCATTTACCAGCCGGCTGTTGACATATTAATAAACATGTTTTTCATCAGGATCCCTTATTGGATGTCTCCTGTCATCACTGTCATCTTAACGAGAAGCGGCGTCAGCCACAGGAAGGCTTATGCACAGCTTAATTGACTGAAGCCAGTTGAGATCATTTGAGGCTAACCACACTTTCTCACAACAAGGTTTTGATGAGCTCAGATCAATGGTGGGCAGGAGCAGAGTGTTGTATGTAGTGCTCATTAATTCAGTCTTCATACATCCCAGATGCTTGAGCCAGAATTAGAGGAACAGGAAGGCTATTGATCGTTCTCTGGCGTTTGGCCAGACAACACAGCCAGTCTGCATTTTCAGCATTAGAAAAACACAAACCCACATAATAGCCCTCTCTAAATGTTCCCGCTAGACAGCATACATTTGTATTATCTACAAGCTTGGTTGACTCTAACTACTGGCTACAAGCTAGAGATCTGAAATGAGTTGTATAACTCTGGGGGAAAGAGGCGTTCACATTACTATACCATGGGTTTAGACATCTGGAACGGCCATCATTAAGATCTTGTTTGTGCTTTCAAAATAGGCAGGCAGATGATTTCACAAGCGCAGAGCAACTCAGGGAAGACACAAATACTTTCTGTAAACAGAGCACAAGCAGATTTAATTCTGGAAAGGCTACTTGTTCGTTTTAGGGAGAAATATTTCTAATTTTTTAGCCTATGACTCTGTAAAAAGCCTCTATCCAACTACAACAGCACTTTTCCCTTTCTGTCCACACTGAGTGTATCTTTCAGTTGTACAACAAACATTTCTGCACAAGGCTATGTCAGCAAATGGAACTATTTAATTTACCGAGGGCCTAAAGATAATATTTACATAAGCATTGCTGAAGTGAAACCTTGCAAGCCCTGAGGTTATTAACGCTAATTATGCTTCATAAACCCATGCCCTTCCCTTGCCAAACACACTTAAGGGCCCCGCAGCTCTTATTTGAAGTTTGCAAGCTTGATCACAGAGAAGGCAACCATGTAGATATACAGATTAAGAGTCAGCAACATCCACCCACTTACCGGCTTAAAAGAGACAGTATTACTGGGTGTATTCAGGCACATCAAAGCCTGGTTGTGTTATGAATGGAGTGATACATTGTCTGAGCAATGGGATGTGACAGCACAGATACAGACTGTGGCTGACATGCCTTCCATCTGGGATAAGCAGTGAGTCAGGCAACATGCCCACCCCTACAACATATTTCACTGTATGTTGGTTTGCATTGGGAGTAATGGCTGGGGGTTGGCTCCTTTCCCCTTTACAGTTCAGATTTTCTACATAAAAAGGTTTTCTTGAAAGGCGTGAAAGTGAGAGCCAAGGTTTCTTGAAAAGCTGTAAAGTATCCTTCCTCTTGGATTCAACTCAGAATAAAAAAAGTTCCTGTGATGTCCATAAAACCATGTTTCGTTTTTAATAAAAAACGATTTAAAGCTCAAGGGATGACGAGGTGGATGAAGGTGCACATCATGTGACCAGGACTTTTCATGAACAGATAGTTAAGATTGATGGAAATGCCATTAGTTGTTGCAGGGAAGCCAAATAAAAACTCAATTTAAATATTTGGCACCAGATAAAAAGCCATTAAAATGGATTTTTCAGGGGACATGAATGAACAAAGTTGTGTGCCAAACCATCCAGTGCTGTAGATGGCAGGCTATTTCACGGAATAAGTGAAAACTTTGGCCTGACGGTGGCACTAGAGGTAATAATATTTATATAAAAATATATAGCACCTTTAAAAACAAGTTTACAAAGTGCTTTTGACAGGAGAATATATACACATACGGGTCTATACACAAATACAACATAGTTAAAGAGTTAAGATGAGGTAAAAACAGCAAAAAGTCAATAAAATATGAATAAATGACTGAAATAAATAAAATAAAAAAGTTTAAACGGGTGACATCACATAAAGGCAAGTCTATAAAAGTGTGTCTTAAGCAGTGTTGGTAATAACGGCATTGAAGTATAACGGCATTGGAGTATAACGGCGTTACTAACGGTGTTATTAGATTACTTGTTCCCATCGTAGCCGTGGCCGTTGCCGTTAATGAGAATGTAAAGTTGCGTGTTACTACAATTTGATTGAATGAAGAGCAACACACATCAGCTGTATTGCAAATGCGATGATGATTGGCTGGGTGGGCGGATCATGCCCTGCTCACATTGTCTCACTGCACGCTCTGACTACCAGACACAACAAGACAGCCACAATGGCGACGAGCCAGGGAAATGCAAAGGTAACGTTCTCGAACTGGAAGTACCGGCACTACTTCTCACTCATTGAACTTAAAGGCAAGAATGTTTATGCAACATGCACGCTATGCCCAGAAAGAAAGGCTTTATCCACTTCTGCCTCAAGCAACTCCAATCTTATGAAGCACCTCTCATCAACACATGCTAAGTATGCTTGAATGCAAAGCGTGTGAATATTATTTTATTTTCAATATTTAATATTGTTACTTTACGGAAGACTTAAGAGTAGGGTAGTGTTCTGTTTATTGTGCAGTAGGCCGAATATACAGTTACAGAGATTTGCACTAATGGCCAGATTTTCCTTTGTTTCTTTTTACCCAAGTTTACATTTGTGTCCTAAATTTGCAATATTTTCAATATTTATTTTTTCTATATTTTTATTTCTATGCATATCATTTGGCAGACTGCAATCTATTGAGTTCAAATAAATACCAAATGTTCTAAAATACTGTATATAGTGTTTTTATTCTTCAATCAGTTAAAGCTCTGGTCTACAATTTGCAAGATTTGTCAATTGAGCCAAATTGATCCAATAGTTGCCATCCGGTCTGCATGGCTACTATTGGCTAAATGTTCCGATCCAATCCTCGCTCACTCTCCTGCTCCTGCTCACGCCTCGTCCCGACTCACTTCCGCGTTTGAAACTACGAGCGGACAAGACGCTTGTTGCCCTGAGCAGTTCAGGTATGGAGGGAAAGCAGAGCGGCGGTAGCAAGCGGCCTCTGCTTTCCCCACCGGCAAAAGCTGAAAGAAAGAGAAAGTCTGTCACTGAAAAGACAGACACAAAGCGGAGATGTCGTAAAGAGGGCTAAACCCGAGTAAACCTCGGTCATCATTTGAACAGTGGCTCCGAAGATATGGATCTGAAGAGCAATGCTGATACAGCGGAGTTTCTGTTGAACAGCAGGGCTCTCAAGTCTCACGCATTTCAACCTGTTCACACGCTCACACCCACATCTAGTATTTCTCATGCAGACAAATTACCAGGATCCTTAAAAAAATGTTCTCTTATTTTACGCAAATAGTTTTGTGTTTCTGAAAACATTTTATGTGAGAAATGAGCTATGCAGTTGCTGAATCTCTCTTTATTTAAGATTGTCAATGGTCAGTTTAAAAGATTTTCGAGAGCTTGCGCCGTCTCTCGAAACTCGCCGCGACGCAACGACATTGCACGGTCAGCCAAAATCTCACTCTGAACTAAGTTAAAAACTTGAGAGCCCTGGAACAGGTAATCTTTGGTCGTTTATTGTGGATGTTGTGACACGGATAACTTTCATGCCGATGCTGGCTTATGACTGTGAAAGCTGCCGTGAGTTTGTTTTTGTGTTATTAGACGTGTCGAGACTATTTCAGTCTCTGCAGTATTGTTGATTTGTTCGACGGAGACGTTAGCCTGGAGGGGTTGTGGGCTTCGTGGGAGGCTCCGAGGGGAGGACGATACTAGCTCGGAGGGGAGGGATTAAAGACCACAGAGGGGAGGAGTGTGTGTGTGGGGGGGGGGGGGGGGCTTTTTCAAACCTTTCAAATCGTAGACCATAGCTTTAATATAAACATCTTTGACGTTAAAGATGTTAGAAAGTAATAGCGTTATAGAACATAAAAAATAACATCAGTTACTTTGCTGAGTAACTAATTACTTTTACATTGTGCTAACTGAGTTACTAACTCAATTACTTTTTAGGAGAAGTAATTTGTAACTGTAACTTATTACTTTTTTAATGTAAGATGACCAACACTGGTTTTAATAAGTGATTCAAAAGAAGTCACTGATTCAGCAAGCCTTAGCTCCTCGGGCAGGTCGTTCCAAAGCTGAAGGGAGGTATTCACTGGGGACCTTTAACATACGTAGCAAATTCAGTTAAGATCAGCAGAGAAGGACTAGTAGCATTCATCCTATGGGGAACATGAATCTAAGTATCACATTTCATGGTAATTCCTCCAGGAGCTGTCAAGATATTTTGCTCTGAGCACAATATGTTGACCTGCTGACGTTGATAGTAGTAAGCTATAAGAATTTTTTTTTACACATAAGATTTGAAAAGATCTACCAGAAACCAGATGGATCCAGATCCAGTAAGGTTGCTGCTCGGGGTGTCGTTCTTGTGTGCATCAGATCCACCCGTTGCTCCTCTGCAGTCCAAATATGGTCACTTCCTTCACTGATTGCTCCAAAGCATAGTCCACAAACCAATGGGGGACGTCAACATGACTACATCCACTTCTTGCATACAGTCTATGCAAGAAACAAGTGAGAGTTAAGTGTGTGTCTGTGAGTGTGTACACCCGCTTACATGCAGCTGGTATCCACCAGCAGCATGTTAAAGAACAGGAGATGTGGATGCAGCCTTTTCCTTGCTAGAAAGCCACGAGTCAATCCCACGGCTACCGTAGATCTTTCTATGCTGCAAATGTGAAGCCTTGAATCGAGAGCTGATGAATAGGCAGGAAAGGCTCTTATCGAGAGTCATTTATCAGCGGAGAATAATGGAAGCGAGACAAGATCACTGGAGCAGTCGGCCTATTGCTCCACAATATAATAGGCCTACATATTCTCAGTGTCCTGGAATAACTCTGTATCTTCATCTCTGTCACTGTCAACATTGTGCACTACTTGCAGAACAGGTATCGAAAGCCAAGAATCTGACATAAGAAAAAAAGATCCAGAGACAGCGGGCCCTAGTTTCGTAGACCAGGCGCAGTCAGCTTTCAGCGCACCTGCGCCGCGCCGACGGGGTGTGTCCGCCTGGACTTTGCAAGTTTCGTGCACCGCGCAGGCTCGCAGGCTCGCGCAGGCACACCTCCCGTCTCGCCCACCGGCGCAAGTGGGAAAGAGGGAGGAGAAGAAGGCGTGAGTGGGAGACGAGGAGGAGACGAGGCGTGGACTGGGATTAACACAGCCGATTCAGATCTTCACCAATCAAATTAGCTCCTCTCCTTTAATGCGTTAGGGGAGGTTCAGTGTAAGACCCGTCACTTGACAACCCGATGACAGAAGCAGCGCCGGCGCTCCCACCACGCTCATCACGCGCTGTGCGCGAGTATCATAATAATAACAATGCCCATATTATAAAAAACAGGAGAGAGAGAGAGGGAGATGTTTTGGTCTGAGAGGCTGAGTTTCCGTTACGCGTGCCATCCGCCTTTGATCTGACGTCAGATGTGACGGGACAATCTATATAGATATAAATTCACGTGTTGATTCAATGAGTTGCATTAAATAGTGTTTGTTGTGATTATTTATTGCATTTAAATGTGCCTGGAACTGTGGAAACCTGCCTGTGAGGTCTCGGTGACGTGTGCGCACTGCGCGCCGGTCCGCCAAACTTCTGATCCGCCAGCTGTGATTCGCATTGAATGAATGGACTTTATTTACGCCTTGCGCCTTGCGCCGAAAGTAGACCAGGTCGGAGCTGGCGAGCTTTCAGCACAGTCTCGGCGAGGCTTTTTGCCACGAAACTTCCGCTACGCCAAGCTGAATCTGTGACGCCTCCCCCTGCTGTGCCGCCACACCCATCTTGGCGCAGGCGATCTACCAAACTGCCAAACTGACGGTGCGCAAGGCTGCGCGGGTCGAAACTTGCACTGCGCCACCCTGCGCCGCCCTGCGCTGGTCTACGAAACTAGGGCCCAGCGTGTGAAGAGGGTAATTATACAGTTCCCAATGCATTTGTTGATGGAATAATGAACATTGGTTACATTTCAAAATCGTGAATTATATCATGTATTAAGAATTGATCAAAGATACCAATGGAATAATTTAATATTTTGAATAATGTTTACCTGTTACCTTACCTATCCACTTTTTGCCTCGTGGCACATAAGGCCTTCACAGAGCTGTTCCACCTCTCACGATCCGCTGCTGCAGTCCTCGCCTCCGCCCATGATCTCCATCCTCCTTCCCCTCTCTCCTTCTCAACGGTACGCCTCCAGGTGGTCTTTGGTATTCCTTTTCTTCTTTTCCCTTCTGGTGCCCAGGTCATTGCTATGTTGCAGTCGTTGTTGTGGTCCTGCCTCAGTATGTGTCCAATCATCTTCCATCTTCGCAGCTTCACTTCGTCACTGAGTGGCTTCATATCAGCTCTTTCTAGCAATTTTTCAGTACTGATGTGATCTTGCCAATGTATTCGGAGTATTCTTTGTAGGCATCTATTATGGAATACATCAACAGCCTTGTTATCTTCTTTGTTCATTTTCCAAGTTTCACATCCGTATAGCAATACTGGTACCACTAGTGTCTTGTACAGTTTTAGCTTTTTTCTTCTTATGATGCTGTTGGAGCTCCAGGTTTTCCTGGTCTGATGAATGCACCTCTCGCTTTTGACAGTCTATTCTTCAGGTCTTTCATACCGCCTCCTTCTTTACAAACTGTGGCTCCCAAGTAGGTGAACTGGTCTACCTCTTCGATATCTTGTCCATTTATTTGGAGTTTTTCCTGGTTTCTTGCGTTAATCCTCATTGTTTTTGTTTTTTGTGTATTGATCCTGAGTCCTACTCACCTGGCTTCTTCGTCCATTTGTGTTGTTTTACTCTGTATATGCGGTTTTGAGGAGGAGAGTAATGCTACGTCATCTGCAAAGTCCAGATCGTCGAGTTTTGATGTCAGCTTCCAGCGAATTCCATTCTCTCCCTCTTTAACTGTTCTTCGCATTATCCAATCCATTACAATCAAGAACAAGAATCCAGACATGTTGCATCCTTGTTTGACGCCGGTTTTTATGTCGAACCACTCGCATATTTCTCCTTGGTCTTCTACTGCACACTGGAAGTCTTCATAAAACGTGTTAACCATTCTCACAATCTTCTCTGGGATTCCGTATTTCTTCATTATCAACCTAACCTGTCTAACCTATGGAGCATTTCCTGATTGCGTCGCAACATCATCACTTCTTCCGGCCAAGCCCTGGAAAAACACCGGTCAAAACAAAAATACGACAGACGAACATGATGGAGCCGGAGTTAAAAAAAAAAAATATATATATAGGCCTATATATATATTGTTTTTTTTTTCTTTTAATTTTTCTTTTTTTTTTGAGCAAGAGGAGAGGCAGCTGCGGCGACACCGACAGCTTGTTTATGTCCGGCTGGGAGAGCCGTGGGGAGGTAACGTTAAAGCTGTTATTTTAGCCCATATTAATGTTCATACATAGCTAGCGTAGTACGTGGTAATGTGTTGACACCTGGTCAACACATGCATAGCCAAAACTTCTACTGATGCTGACGACCTGGACATGAGGCTAATTGAGAAAGTATTAGATGGAATCATTTCACCCCTGACATACATTTTCAATCTGTCATTTCAAAATGGGACGTTTCCTACCAAAATGAAAGTTGCCAAGGTTGTGCCACTGTTTAAGAACAGTGACACACACGAGTTTACCAACTACAGACCAATTTCAATACTGCCACAACTGTCAAAAATCCTAGAGAAGCTATTCAACAATAGGCTCGACAACTTCATCAACAAACATAAACTGTTATATGACAGCCAATACGGCTTTAGAAGGAACCATTCGACTGCTCAAGCTTTAGCAGAGTCTGTGGAAATCATTACCGACGCTATTGACCAAAAACAATATTCCTTAGGAATTTTCATAGACCTGAAAAAAGCATTTGACACTGTTAATCATGATATTTTAATAGCTAAACTGGAGAGATATGGCCTTAGAGGTGTAGCACTGCAGTGGATCAAGAGCTATCTACACAAGAGATCCCAATATCTTAAAATAGGTGATAACACATCGACTAGCTTGGACATAGTCTGTGGGGTCCCACAAGGGTCAGTTCTGGGTCCAAAGCTGTTTATATTATACATAAATTACATATGTAAAGTGTCTGATACTCTGAAATTAATAGTATTCGCGGATGACACAAATATTTTCTGTTCGGGGAGTGACTTGAACCAACTTGTGGAAACAGTAAATCAGGAAATGGCCAAACTTCAAGTGTGGTTTAACATAAACAAATTATCATTAAATCTTGGAAAAACGAAATACATGCTATATGGTAAAAGAGGCTGCAACAACAGTCCCAACATTCAAGTAAACGGAGTTAATATTGAGAGGGTCCGTGAGAATAAGGTTCTGGGAGTGATTATCGATGACATGTTAAGCTGGAAGCCACACATAGCACAATTAAAAAGGAAGCTGGCCAGGAGTGTGTCCATACTTTGGAAAGTACAAAAAATATTAAATCAAAAAGCACTTCATCTGTTATACTGCGCACTAGTCTCTCCGCACCTGCAATACTGTGCAGAGGTGTGGGGACACACATATAAAGGCTCCACACAGCCCTTGTTAATTCTCCAAAAAAGAGCCTTGAGAATTTTACACTACGCCAACTACAGGGCACACACTTATTTATCGAATCGAAAATACTCAAACTATATGATTTAATAAACTATCGCACAGCCCAAATGTTGTACAAAGCATCAAACAGAACTCTCCCCCAGAACCTGCAAAAATTCTTCATACACAGAGAGAGACACAATCTTAGAGGGGACTTGATTTTCAGGCAAAGGAAGGTACGAACTACGCTAAAATCCTTTTCCTTATCGGTCACAGGTGTTAGGCAATGGAATGTGTTAGAAGACGAAGTCAAAAAAACACCAACACTGAGTGGCTTTAAGAAAAAGTATGTATATTCAACACTTGACCGGTACAGATTATTGCATGTGAGTTGATAAGGGTCTGGAGCACAAATCAGCAGGCAGGGTGCTGTGACTGGATGGGAGCATAACAAATGAACATTCTGTACCCAAACAATAAGCTGGACCTGAGAAACTTGTATGGTATGATGTCAGTTGTACGTGGTAGGGAGTATCAACAATGTGGACATAAATTAGGTATGAATGCCAAGCACAACTGCTACTCCCACAATTCACGATGGAGTTGCTGAGCTGGTCACTGAATGCTGTCGACAGAGTGTTCTCAACACGGCGTGCGGGTTCTGGTGAACCTGCGTGCCCGGATGGGACCTTCATGTCCGGCTACATCATGGATGGTTGGGGAAAGTGGAGAGTCATCTGCCTTGCCACTCTGGATGTGGAAGACGTCGAGGACGTGTACGTGTTCGCGTTCATGACAACTGGAATGATCGCCTTGGGATGTGGACTTTTCATGCAATATCGGAAAATGCGAAAGATCGCCACTGAGCTGACCAGTGTGAGGGTGGACAACGCCACTACTCGGTCTGCTGTGGTTGGGATGCGCTCTGACATCTCTGCAGTTCGCGAGTCCGCGGCTCTGGTGCGAGTTGAACTGGCCACTAACCGGGAAGAAATAGTGACAAATCGGTCAGCCATGGTCGGGATGCGCTCTGACCTCTCCGCAGCTCGCGAGTTCCCGTTACGGAAGCGAGGTGAAGTGGCCAATAACCGGGAGGAAATGGCGAAGTTAAGGGCAGCGAAAGCTGCAGAGGACAGTGATGATTAATAAATTAAAAAAGAAAAAAAAGGGGCTCCCACACCATCCCATCAAATAGTAGCTACACTGGACTTTCTTTTTTTTGTTCTGTTCTCTGTCGATTGGACCCCCTCCAGACTTTGTTACATGATGAGACTGCTGTTCACTCGTGATGAACAAATATGAACACGTGTGCAGACACTCACGTAATCTGTATGCACTGGACTTCAGCTCTCTGTATCACCTACTGCTGTAACATAGTATGTCAAATGTCACAAGTGTAAGAAAATGTTAAAATGCAATTGACAAGAAAAGACTATGATGTTGATTTTTTTATTTTTTATTTATTTATTTATTTTTAATTCTTTGTTCTTTTTTACTTTCTATTTTTAATTTTATTATATATATATTTTTTAAATTTTATTATTATTATTATTTTTTTCTTTCTTTTCCCCCCTGGGTAATGGGGGCGGGACTAGATAAGCCTCGGCTTCTCCCGCTTTCCCTTTCGGCCATGTGTATTCATGTTTACTGTGTGAGCAAGATGTGTGAGGATGACTTAATGTACATGCCCGAAATAAACAAATAAATAAATAAAAAAAATAATTAATATACCCGTTAATAAATGGTACCGCTAAGTGACAAGCCATATTAAGTATAGATTGACATGGATAATGTCATTTAACCATAAGACTTAATACAGGGTTTGTACAGGTGCTTAAAATGTAAAATCTTTGAAAATGCTGTAATTTTAATGCTGTTTTTCAAGGTCTGAAAAGTGCTTGAATTTTAGTTTAAATGCTTGGCTTATAAAGTGATTAAATTGAATAGTAAAATGTGTACGAACCCTGTAAATAGCCCTGACTTAACTCAATATTTTATTCTTGCCTCTCTTTTAAACATTTTAGTGACATGGCATCCGTCGATTGCATCAGCCCTGCAAACCCTGATGATGGACGATGTGGTGGACAGTGGAGACATGCATCCCACACCCCCCACCTCCCAGATGATGTCCCACTCAGAGCCAGAAGAGTCCAGGGTCCTTATTGTGGCATCCCATCCAGTCCAGCAGCACCACCAGGGACTCCTGCTCAGTCAATACTGTATGTTCTCTGTAAATAGTTATTTCTGCTGATCTTTTGTAAATAGTTCTACATGTTAAGAACACCCACTTGTCAATAGTTATTGTAACTTTGTAAATATTTGTTAATTACACAAAAAATAAATTATTTTCTTGTCACTGAAAAGCAGTTCAAAAGTTGACTTTAGTTGTAAATAAGAAATGGAACAGATAACGTTACAAGGTTATAAGATTTAATGTAACTACAATATTTGGAAAAGAAAATGGAACAATACAATATTTTTAATTAACAATTTAAATTACAAATCAACACAGAACTTAATTGAACAGAAAAAAAACATCCACCACCCTCCCAAAAATTCAACGCCTCTCAACCATTCTCTCCAATAAACTAAAAAGTCTCTCCATCCTCTCTCTGCTCTCCTTGCTCTCCCTCTGTAACTTCATGTCCTCCCTGATCAAATCCAGCATTTCATCTCTTTTCCTCTTTCTTGCTGCTGTCAGTGGCCCTGTGTTTTGGCCTGAACAGGTGGTCGTTCTCATCCCGGAGTTTGATCAAATCCTCAGTCTGCTCCTAGCTCTCTACAACAAAACGACATGTAAAGCACATTTCCTGTGTTGGGACCTAACCGTTAGGACTACACAATGCGGCCTACAAAGCCTACACAATGCGGCCAGACAAAGAGACAAAGGAGATAAAAAACTACAACCACCATTTTAGTGTCACCTCCACCTGGTCGCGAGATCTGACGTCACACAACTGGGGCCCTATTGGCTGACAACTGCATGGGACTCCAGGGGGTCCCCCGGACCAGCCGTGAGCTATAAATCCCGCGGCCGCCAGAAAACTTTCTCTCTCCAAAGTAACTCGCGTTACGCCAGGAGGTGAAGATTACGTCTGCAGCGTTTCCCTTTGTCCTAGGTAAGAAGAAAAACTTTCTTCGTCCCAGCTGCCAGCAGAACGGATAACTCGACCCATCTTTGTCTGAAATCAGCTGACTAAATCGCCGAGCCCCGCGATTCATCATTTCCCTGCAGAAGGAAGAATAACTAACGGTTTTCTTCAACCAATTGGATCCGGCGCTGAACGAGCGCCCACGAACTACCGTCCGTTGCCGGCGTCAAGGAATGCCATCACCGCACGGGACGAAACCCTCACATCGACGCATCTCACATCGACAAAAGTAAGAGGCTATTTGTCTGGGCAGAAGCAGAGATTCGATAGTGTAGGACATGCTTGTAATTCTTGTTAATGTGTTTTAAGTTCTGATCGCGGATCGCCGAGTCCGTTTGTTCATGTGCTGCTGTATGTGAATGCTGATCGTGTACCCACGCAGCTGGGTTGATTTCTGTAACAGTGTTTCCGACTAACCTCCGCCATATTCGCGAGCTCAGAAAGCCTCTACTATCAGTTAAAAGACCGGTCTCGTGATAGCGGCACGTTTTCTGTGCCTCAGAATATTGCTCGCGCATTCTCTCTCTCTTTGTTTGTGTCCCGCTAACACACACACACACATACACGCCGCACACACGTGTCCTAAGCCAGCTGTTCCCGGCGGACGCTAGGGACATAGCTACATCTGGTGGCTACATACAGCTATCTCTCTCTCTCTCTCTCTCTCTCGCTACTCCACCGGACGTCAGTGGCTCCGCCCCTAAACGCTGCGAGGAATAGCTCCACCTCTCTCTCTCTCGCTACCCCATCGGACGTCAGTGGCTCCGCCCCTGAACGCTGCGAGGAATAGCTCCATCTGGTGGCCGCACATAGCCATCTCTCCCTCTCTCTCTCTCTCTCTCTCGACACGCACGCGCACACACATACGCACACACACACACTCCACGTGTGTCTCTCCCTTTGTTTAAGCTTAGCTTTGTGTGTTAGGTAGTTAGGTAATAAGGCTTTGTTAATTGCAGTGTAAAACTACACCGAATTCCTGAAGCGCTTATTGACAAGGGTATGATCTATCTGATTCTTGGTCTTTCCATCCGGAGATACCCACGTTGCTTTGTGTATGTCTTTATGTGGGAATAGAGTTCCTGTTATGACCAGCTCGTTCATGTCACACATTTCGCATAGTTTTTCTCCATTGTTGTTCCGCCTTCTGAGTCCATGCTTGCCCATGACCCTTTCTTAATCTTGGTGCTCGTTTCCCACTTTAACATTCATGTCTCCTGTCACAATCAGCATGTCGTGTTTGTTCCTATTGTCGAGTACGTCTTGCAATCTCATGTAGAATTCGTCCTTTACTTGTTCTTCTGCATCTTCCGTTGGCACGTAGATGTGTACACACGTCAGCTTGATGTGTTGGGAATGGTACCTGGCTTGAATGATTCTTTCATTGACTGGTGTCCAATCAATCAGGGCTCTTGCTGCTGTTTTTGACATCAGTATGCCTACGCCTTGTATGTGGTTGTCGTCGTCTCTTCCTGAGTAGATGATGGTTTCTCCTACTGCCAGTTCCATTTTTCCTTGTCCTGTCCAGTGTGTTTCGCTTATGCCCATGATGTTGATTCCTCTGGTTGCCATTTCTCTTGCTGCTTGTGTTATATTTCCACTTGTGTACAGTGTCCTTACATTCCAGTTTCCGATCTTCATGGTAGTCTTCGGGTGCAGCAGTAGTGCATTCCTTTATTGTCCCTCAACGGGGAATTAACTCCGTTGGCCTACCTTTTCTTTCAGGGTTCCTGTGAGACCTTCTTGGTTAATGTGATGGCTCGGGGCCTAAAGACTTCCACCATACATCGCTCCCACAGGCAATCCCCTACTTTGGCGTTTCCAAGGGTGCACCGACGAGGGGGTGGAGTAGGACTTTGCAACCCTTGAATAATATTTAAAGCCACTTTAAGCTTGAATCTTCCACTGGCTTTCATTAAGCAGTTTGTAATTGATTTTTACAAATACATGTTTTATACCATTTTGGTGGCCTGTGTGTTTCAACTACGTACACTCTCAATCATGAGCCATCAGGGGGCGACTCCTCTGGTTGCAATAAGAAGGCAGATTGCATGGAAGTCTATGAGAGAATGACCCTACTGTTATGATCCGCTATGACAGCGGCCAGTTTTCCACGTTGCTCTGTTTTCCCCTTCTCTTCTCCTCGCTTCTCCTTGCTGTCAGTCTTGTGGGCATGGCTTCTCTCTCTCTCTCTCTCTCTCTCTCTCTCTCTCTCCCCTATCACACTTCTTGCTCTCTTTCCCCTTCCTGTTCGTCAACCAAAAATACACACCTACAACTCATCAGCCTAATTAGTGCAAGCTTATACTGTATAGTCCGGTTCCTGCAATCACTCTTTGCTGGATTGATCCTTCAGAGCTCTCTGCTCCGTGAGATATGAGTTGGTAAATATGAGTTTATGGTCTCAATCTCTAGTTTACAAGTCTTCTACAATCCAGCATGATGTACATTTGCAACGATGGTCCATTTAGATTTGAATAGATGATCAGTTCGCTCAATGCAGTTAGCAGCTGACTTTAACACTTAGCTGTAAAGTTGACCTTAAATTCCGAAGCTAACTTTGTTAGCAGCTGCACACCAGAATTCTGGTGGATCCAGATCCAGTAAGGTTGGTGCTCGTGGTTCCACTCTGCTACTTGTGTCCGTCGAATCCATCTGTAGCTCCTCCTCAGTCCAAATATGGTCACTTCCCCCTGTCTAGCAAGGCCCTGCCCCCTTCAGCTCAGTGTACAGCACTGATATCTCCATCTGCTTTTGGAACAAGGACACCACCACATCCCTAGTAATCCCAGAGACATGCTCTGTGGGTTTCCTGTCCTTTTGGTTTGGCTGTAATAGATCCTGCTGATCTCTCCTTACAGTTTTCTCTGGGGATGCAGCTGCATTCACCTGCTCTGTGACCTGCTAAACAGAATCCTATCATTGTCTTATTCTACACTTCTTTTGCCCCTACATTTATCCATTAAAACACATTGATGGCAGCGGAGCTGCCTGCCCATCAGGATCTAATCTAATCTAACTCATTCACACATACAGTATTTCGGGGGGAATTTAGGGTACAGTTTCCTGCCCAGGGACACGTCGGCACCACAGAGGACGGCTTGCTCTACCTCTGAACCACAGCCAACCATAGTATACCCATAATTATCAATTATGCTTAAAACTCTTAAGATGGCAGAGAGAGGTGGGCAATATTCAGAGAAGAAATATAAAAAAATGATAAACGTTACTTGGCCGTCTGCTATGAGCAAATTCAAGTTTTAAAGTCGCAGATTTGATACTTTATTACGAAAACAACCGGCGATTATGCTTGCTAAAATCCCATGAATGTTGCATATATTTTTACAATTAATACTTCGCAACGTGAGACAACGCCTCGTTAAGGTCCTTAGGGCTGTTGATGGTTATTGTTGGTTAATTTTATATGGGCCAGATTGACATCTTATGGGTATTTGTTGATCGTGCAGTTGGACTAAATGCTAGTGGTAGCTTTCATTTGTTGTCATAGCAAAGGCAAACATCCGGTGTTAGTGGATCCAAGCAGCCAAAAGAAAACGCCAAAATAAGCCATTGTAGGTCTCCCTGCATTAATAAGGGATAAAAAATATGTATATATATATATATATATATATATATTTTTTTTTTTTTTTTTTGTGTATCCTGTACTTTTTAAATCAGGCTATTTTTACTTGTCTATCATGATATCAAGCTAGACTGCTCATTACAATGTTTAAGAAGGATGCAAAAACTGAAACCACGATCATCTGTAGTGGTGCGTACAGTGATGTGTCCTCCGATGAACACACTAATCATTTTCATTATATGACAGGATCACGGCTTCAGACTTGATAATGATATCCTCCGTGTGAGTGTTGATTTGTTGGCTTGTGATTTGAAATGTGTTGCATACAACTCGAGAGACACCTAACATCCCACGAGAAAGGATGCCAGTGGCTTATATCTTTGTTTTGATTTGTTCATTGGTGCTGTATTGCCGCAGTAAACCATTTTTTATATCGGGGGCTCCAAAAGACAGCAAAAGTAATGCTTTCATTTAGAGGACATCTTTGCAAAGAAATCCTTTGAGGGCATCAACCCAGCTGCTGCGATGCATCACGGTGAGTAAAGAGATCAGAGAACATTTACAAAGTAGTTTAAATGGAAATGTCCTTATTTGAGGTAACTGGAAACCTTGCATTCCTTACTTAACTTTTGAATATCAAATTAGCATTTTTGCTCCGTTGCAGCTTAACCCAGAAAAGCATATTGTGGTGTACACGGACCTGCAACTGGCACTATTAGACTTGTATTTCCCTGTAGTTTGCTTAATAAACCTCCTTTGCCATATGATTTAGTGGGGCAAACCCTCCCAGGCAGTCATTTTAAATCCCATTAATCACGTTCCTATGTGCTTGCAAGGCAGCTATAAGTGCTCACTTAGGCCTTTTCTCCAGGAGGCGAGGAGCTGGAGCCACTCATTTGTGAGGAGAAGACACGGCAGTCAAGTCTGTCCACGTGTATGTTAAGTGTTGTGTTCATGTTTGACTGCGTGTTCATTTGCAGTCACGGACATTTTCAGAAGTACTCCGCAAGTCAAAATACACACCAACACATACACATCCTCCCTCTCTCTCCTCTCAGACATAATCACACGATGCACTGACGTAATGCCAGCTGGCTGCTGTGGTCGGGGGGTGCTGCTTCATTGTTGCAGCCTCAGCAGCTCGTTCATGCAGGCTCCTCAGAGGAAAAATCCATCTGAAGGGAGCGACTTTCAGAGAGGTAGCAGGGACGGCCAGAGAGCCGGTTGCCTCACAGCCAGCAGCAGCAATGTTTGTCGTCAGCTGTGGAAGACGAGGAATGGCTCTGGACCCGCTCTCACTGTGTCATCTCACTGATATCTGTAGGCCTGAAAACACACGGAGGCTTTGAAGTGCATGTTAATGAAGTATCAACAACATATATAATTGATCAATCAAGTATACACACAGTTCCGTCAACACTGGATACATATGCAGAAGGTGACATGATTGCTTCAAGGCCAAGTGTTTCTATAACGATGTTTCCAACTGACAAGCTGAGCCCTGATACAGATGCAAATGTGTACTGAATATATTAACTAGTGTTGCCATGATACCAAAGTTAGGACTGCAATTATGTCATATATATATGTTATTATTATCGTGGTATTATGCATGTACATACTGTACTGACAGCCGTGCAACATTTCTCTAATTTCAAACTAGAAACCATTAGTATTTGGACATTACTTCCAATTCTTTCAGCCACCTTTTAATATTCAAATACATTTGGGGATGGTCGATATACAATTTTTTCACAATAAGAAAACACTCAATTCCAAAAACGATTCCATTATTGGGATCCTAAATATCGAGTGATTTGAGCTGGATTTAAAAAAAATATATACATTCTAAAATAGATTTTAATAATGTAAAATGTATTGCAGGGAGTCTTTATGATTCATGGTCTGCTCATTTAAGATTATTTGATTGTTTTTCACTTATCTGTGATGCAATGGAACCATCTGTTTCAACAAGTGATTCCAGCATGTTTTAGTTGCAATTTAAAGAGATTTTGATGTTCATCGGGATAACATTGTGCATCTCAATGACTTTGGCTAGGATAATGGTGACATGGAGTTTTTCATATTGCCCCATGCATTACATTAAAGAGGCCACATTTTTTCAGTAACAGTGCCTAATCTATGAGATAACTTACCTGGACTAAAGGGCTGGTTATTTCCAGTGTTGGGAGTAACGCGTTACAAAAGTAATGCATTACTGTAATGCATTACATTTTGCTGTAACGCGGTAATGTAAGGCATTACAAAAAAAAAATTTTTTAGAGCTCCCCCTAAATGTCTCAGGTAGGCTTAGCATAACACAGCGCCTTCCGGCAGGGGCGTCAATTGGGCAGCTGCCACACCTTGGCTCCAGGGGAAAATGTAAATATTCGTTTTTTTTAATAAATGTATGGAATTACTCTGGGTCAATTTGTATTGATTAATCTATTATTTAATACATATAAATTAACTACAAGTGAAAATCAGAACAACACAATCGATTTCTCTAGATATTATCTTTCCCAACGCATGTATCCCCCCTCCATATCTTGAAATGTGGTATCTCCCAGCCCCCCCTGACGAGACGACGGAGGTCAGAGCTGGGGCCTGTACTACGAAGCGAGTTCAACATACCCAGGGTATCTTTCAGAGATCCAGCTTAAGTAACCCTAACAAAGGCAATCGGAGATATCACATGATAGAGGCGGCGTTTGCAGCATTTGACCAATCACAAACATGGATCAGTCTACGGCAGCGGAGCGGCGTATTTCACGTCCGAGGAGCGAACCATAATCATACAGAAATACAAAGAAGTTAAACATATAATGCAGGCGCTGGTTCGAATCCGCCCTGCGGCCTTCTTTTAAATCATGTCGTCGCTCTCTCTCGTCCCTTTAACTCTTACGATGTCCTTCCGCAATAAAAGGCCAAACATATAACTTTAAAATGATGAGATAAGCTTCATAGCAGACTTGTCACTTTTGTTATGATTATTTGCTGTGCATGTATATTGATTGATACTGTAGTTAAGTCATGTGACCAACCTCCTTCAAACCACATTTTGTCTGGAGAAAGGAAGGAAGCTGCTTTGTCTCTTGTTGGTAAGTCAGAAACTAATTGTAGATTTGGGTTCAGGCATTGTTAGAGTAAAGCTAGTTGTAAGATTTAGTCTTGTGTTGATAGCTTGTTGTTGAAATCCTAGTGAAACTGTCTATGCTAAGTGAGTAATCAACTAAGTTTGAGCCAGCTCAGGTGTAGTGAATAGACTTGATTAGAGGGAGGGGTCACACTCAGTACTTGCGGTAAACTGAGCACTTAAAAGGCTGTCACTACAGCGTCAGCTGCAGCGTCTGGCCATCAGAACGAAGACAAGGGAGTCTACCTGTGGGAGTCCATCGAGGAAGTCCACTGAGGTAGGCATAACATCTTACCCCCCCTCGCAGCCATGTGTCTTATCCCAGTCAGGACATCACACTGGAGAAGATTTCACCGGAGACCCTTCACTCGAGGCTGTAACCCATCCAATCTCTGCTACCCACCATTCTCCACCGGTAAGGAACTTGAAGTACTAGGGGGGCTGTGGAACTGCCAGTCTGCAGTCAAGAAGGCGGACACCATTTCAGCCTATGCGTCCCTGCAGTCTCTCCACTTCCTGGCCCTCACAGAGACCTGGATCACCCCAGAAAACACTGCCACTCCAGCTGCCCTTTCAACTGCCTACTCGTTTTCACACTCCCCAAGACGAACAGGGCGAGGAGGAGGAACTGGGCTCCTCATCTCACCCAGATGGTCCTACCAGGTCCTTCCTCTGGACCACCTACACTTGAATTCCACGCCGTCTCTGTCACCCTTCCTTTCAAACTCAACATCATAGTGATCTATCGCCCACCCGGTCCTCTCGGTGACTTTTTGGATGAGATGGATGCCCTCCTGAGCTGCTCCCCTGATGATGGCACACCAGTCGTCGTCCTCGGTGACTTCAACATCCACTCTGGAAAGCTGCACTCATCTGAATTCGTTGACTTCTTTTCCGCATTTGACCTTACACTCTCCCCCTCTCCACCAACTCACCGCACCGGGAACCAACTTGACCTTGTCTTCACAAGATCCTGTGGCATCTCGGCACTCTCTGTTACCCCGCTCACCGTGTCCGACCACCACTTTGTGACTTTCTCCCTCCCCATGGAGCCCACCACATCCCTCCCCTCTACGCCTCGAATGGTCACCAGCCGCCGCAACCTGAAATCCCTCACTCCCTCCGCTCTCTCCTCAACTGTTATCTCCTCGCTACCATCCTCAGAACAGTTCTCCTTAATGCCTACTGAGGAAGCCTCCTCCATCCTGATGTCCTCACTCTCCTCTTCTTTGGACACTCTCTGTCCCCCAATCTCACGACCTGCGCGATAATCTCCCTCCCCTCCCTGGCTGTCTGAACCTCTGCGAACCAACAGATCATTGTTGCGAGCGTCAGAGAGAAAATGGAAGAAATCGGGCCAGCACGAGGACCTTACTCACTACCACCACCTCCTCTCTGACTTCACCTCAACTGTTTCGGCAGCTAAATCTGCCTTCTACCTGGCAAAGATCAACTCTTCTGCCTCCAACCCCAGGAAACTCTTCTCCGTGTTCTCCTCCCTCCTCACCCCTCCTACCCCTCCCCCCCCTTCCTTCCTTACTGCCGATGACTTTGCTACTTACTTTACCAAGAAAGTAAATGACATCAGCTCCTCATTTACGCCTATTCCCTCCCAGAAGACATCTCCCCCAACCCTCAACTCGGATGGTCTTACCAGCTTGACCCCCCTCACCTCTGAAGACGTTCACGCACTTGTTACATCTAACCGTGCCACCACCTGCTCCCTCGACCCGATTCCCTCCTCTCTTCTCCAAGACATCTCACACGACATCTTGCCATTCCTCACCACCCTGATCAACTCCTCCCTCACCTCAGGTGTCATTCCAGCGGATTTTAAGACAGCTACCGTGAAGCCTCTCCTTAAAAAACCCACCCTAGACGCTACTGACATCCAAAGCTACAGACCTGTATCTCTTCTTTCATTCCTCTCTAAAACCTTGGAACGTGCCGCCTACAACCAACTGTCATCCTATCTCTCGCTGAACAACCTCCTAGACCCTAATCAATCAGGATTCAGGACTGCTCACTCCACTGAGACGGCCCTCCTCGCAGTGACCGAGTCCCTGCGAGACGCCAGAGCCTCGTCCCACTCCTCCGTTCTCGTTCTCCTCGACCTATCTGCTGCATTCGACACCAAATCCTCCTCTCCACTCTGGCTGAACTTGGCATAACTGACTCTGCTCTCACCTGGTTTACATCATACCTGACAAATCGCACCTTTCAGGTCACATGGAATGGCTCTATGTCCAAACCCTGTTCTCTGGACACGGGTGTCCCTCAAGGCTCAGTATTAGGACCGCTTCTGTTCTCACTATACACCAGATCACTAGGTTCTGTTATCACATCGCATGGATTCTCCTACCATTGCTACGCAGATGACACCCAGCTGTTCCTCTCTTTTCCCCCGTCCTCTGACACTCACATTGCAACTCGCATCTCAGACTGTCTGGCTGACATCTCTGTCTGGACAACTGCACATCACCTCAAGCTTAACCTGAATAAAACCGAACTCCTCTTCATCCCAGGGAAAGACTGCCCTCGCATGGACCTGTCGGTCACTGTCGAGGGCATCACAGTATTGCCGTCGTCAACTGCGAGGAACCTGGGTGTAATCCTCGATGACCAACTATCCTGCACCCCCAACATCACTGCTGTGGCCCGATCCTGCAGATTTGCCCTCTACAACATCCGCAGGATTCGGACCTTCCTCACAAAGGATGCAACGCAACTCTTGGTCCAAGCACTGGTCATCTCCCGCCTTGACTACTTCAACTCTCTCCTGGCCGGACTCCCGGCCTCTGCGATTAAACCATTGCAGCGTATCCAGAACGCTGCAGCACACCTTATCTTCAATCTACCCAAATTCTCCCATGTGACCCCCCTCCTCCGTGACCTCCACTGGCTCCCTGTTGCAGCACGCATCCAATTCAAGACGATGACACTGGCCTTCAGGGCCATAAATAGAACGGCACCCATCTACCTTCAAACACTGGTCAAACCTCATGCCCCGAAGCGAGCACTTCGCTCCTCTACTTCAGCTGGCCGGTTGGTACCACCATCGCTGAAATCAAATTTTGGCGAAAATGAATGCAAAAGTAATGTAAAAGTAGTGTAATGCCCTACAATTCAAAGACAGTAATATTGTAATGTAACTAATTACTTTGAAATGACAGTAACAAGTAATAAATAATGCATTACGCTTTTGAAGTAACTTGCCCAACACTGTTTATTTCCATCTTGCTGTGTCCTCTGTAGAAGCAATGACCATGACTTTGCTGCGTGATGCTCAGGTGATACCTGTAAACAGCAGGCAGGGCTGTTTTTAAACCACAACTTAAACAGAAGGTGAATGTGGAGGCTTTGGAGTTCTAACAGGAGTTGCAATACATAATGTAACAAATTACTCCTCTGATGTAATGTAATCATCATCCATGGGGACATTTCTGGGGAAAGGATGGGGGCATTTTTACTACTAAACTAATGTAATGTGTGTATAACAATGTGTGACAAACTTAAAGGAGTTGGAAGCCAGCATGAAACCAGCTTGAGCTCCAACATGAAAGCCAGACTTGGTCTTTGTGAAGCAGAGCCCTTGTTTCAAAGCAAGAAAACAAAGTTTGTTATCTCCCGATGACAAGATGATTAGTACGTCATCACGAGGAAAGAGCTTGTTATCTTGAGATAACAAGATAATGAGGTTGTGATTGTGAGAAAAACAGGGTTGAAATGTGTGCAGCCGTGACAGTTCCTGAAAAGGGAACAATGGATGAAAGCAGATTCACTACAGGATCTTTCAGCTAACAAGTTGGACCCTATAAATAACTTTATAATAACTTAAGAGGTACCATGTATTCATTCAGAATCTACAAATGGCTGTGTGTGTGTGTGTGTGTGTGTGTGTGTGTGTGTGTGTGTGTGTGTGTGTTTATGTGAATAATGCCTCCGGTAGTATTCTTCTATAGCGTGTCGTCTCCGTGTGGGTCGGGGCTCAATGTTTTGTTTGTTGTTGTATTCTAGCGCTGCGTTTCAAGGGGCAGGCCAGCCATGCGCTTATTCTTTATTATTTATCAGAGAAGAAAATCCTCAAATATCTACACACTGTTGGCTGCAAGCTTCCAGGACACCCATGTGGCTTATGTGTCTGGAGGAAGGCCAGAGCCACAGATGGAGGGATTCACTACAGCCGACAGATCGGGAATCTACTTGGTTGAAAAATGACGGGAATGTCAGAGCTTTGTTTCAGGTGATCTCTCAGCCTTTCACCAGGAAACCAGACTGTCCCACCCACATCCGGTACACAAAGACATGAACCAGTACCAGCTCTGTACTCGGGATGGGATGATCACAATAGAAAACACAAAAATGAAAAAAACAAATGTTGTATTCTCCCCCCCTCTAACCAAAGAGCCTCCAATGATGCAACATGAGGATATTAGAGATCTCTGTCTCTGGGAAATGAGGGAATGATGACGAACATTCAAACATAACTACCAGGTTTCTAACGATACAAAGCTTAATGCAAATGCAAAAAGTATTCCTTCAATCTCAACTGATTAGTTGCTGAGCTCACGTTGCTCTCACTTTCAGGTCAGCAGTTGTTTAAGAGCAGTGAGTGACGCTGGATGTGAGAGAGAGGGAGAAAGTAACGCCGTGTCAGAGGAGGAAGCAACAGGAAAAGCTGGAGGTCTGATTGACGGGAGTAACAGACATGCTTGAGTCCTTGCTGTCACTCGTGCTCTTTAAGGAATCTCAATCATCCTCATTATCATCAGCACGCTGCTCTGACTGAGCTGAGGAAGCTTCCTCCTGGTTCTCAGACAGCGTATGGTCAGGAAGGGACTCCTTCTAAGGATTTGCCTTTCCAGGATGGAACTGTGTGGCCATCTTTCCTGGGTCCAGTTTACAACTTGCTCTGATTGGATGGTAAAAGAGGCTTATGTTGTCTTTATGATATTCGTATTGTTCTAACAATATACTTTTTAAATAAAAATAAACACAAGATAATAATTATGTGTCTGTCTAGAATTTGAAAAAAAACTTTTTGTTTGAATTTTGATGATTAGATCAACCTTTCAGTCATGATGATAATTACTCCACATTTATATTGGAGACAATTTTGCCTGAATATGTATTCTGAATAGCTACTATACTTTAATCATTGTAGGTAATTCCTATCAGAAGAGTGAAACACACCTACCCATAATTATGACGTAATATTACATCTGCTGTTTGATATCTATGGTGCATGGGGGCATCTCATTGAGCTGAACATGATGTGATGTGATGCTAAAGGGGTCTGCTGTATTCCAACTGGGCATTGGACAAGATGAGAATATGTCATGATTTAACTGAAAAATAATCAAAGCAAAGTAAAAATCATCAAAGTATGCTTAAAACTCTTAAAATGGCACTTAAACAAAATGGAATCACTTTACTTTTGTAAAGAAACAAATCATTTTAGTGCGTCACTGAAATCATTTTTAGTCAAAGTCCTTTTTTTTAAATGTATATGGAATAATCTTAAATAATATGATCATAAATCATAAGGTCTCTGCATAAATAAATGATAAATTAATAATATGTATTTTTAAATACATTTTTGTATGCTGTATTCTTTTATATCAGGCTCTTTTTTCACTTCGAGCTAGACAATTCAAGTAAGTTTATATTTAGGATTTTCCCAATAACAAAGTATTTTTTGTTTTTTTATTGTGATAAAATGACATCGTACCACCACTAAATGTGGTAAGTATTGGAATTTGAAAAGGTTGCTGAAGGAAGAATAAGATGTCCAAAATCTAACAGCATACATGAAGTACGTTCTATTTTTTACTTCTCTACCAAGATAGTGAGCTATAGAGTCACTCATAACCCAAGAATAGAAAATCCCCATGTTTTTAGCGCGATCTGCGATAAAATCATATATCGTCCTATCATCTATTCACGATATCCTGATAATCACCAAAATATTCTTGAAAATGGCAGCAACACCTCCAACATGTTGTCAGTAACACATTTTTATTGCACAAATAGAACACATCTGTTTTTGTGGAGATCTTAAAAGTAAAAAAAATGAATGTATAAATAAAATTGTAAATTGAAATATTGGCACCATTGTGAGTCTTGTGTTTCTGTTAATTCCTGGAATCTTATTTCTTTTTATTTCAGGCTCTACTTTTCTCTTCTCTATCATAATAGCAAGCTGGACAGCTTTTTCACTGCACTAATGTGACGCTATTTATGATTGTCACTCCCTGGTGGCCAGGAGAGAGAAGGCAAGTTTAAGGTACTTCAGCGTTGGCTCCAGAGGTTTCCGCCTGCATGTAAACTAATATTGAAATAAAAACACTACTGATGGAGTGTGGTTACCTCCTGTATGTCAGTAATGCTGTTTCTGGTTAACTGTCCTGCCAATATAGTCAGTTAATACAAATAAATTGGAGGGAAAAACCAAGAAATATTGTCAGAGAGAAGAAAGAACTACTGACCTCCTCAGTTTCCCCCCTCTCCGACTCACAAGAGGTGTCTCAAAGTCACCCTCTTTCTCTCTGCGGTCTCATCTTGTCTCTGTGAAGAGCTGTGAATACACAGCAAAAAGAGTAGAAGATAAGGAAGAGGTCTTTCTCAGACACTCTGAGGGCTTATCGTCAAACTACAAAACTCCAGCCCACTCTCGCTCCATTTTTCTGCCATTAAAACACTTCATTCGCTTTAGGACTAATATTCTTTGACAGTTCATAAATTTTGAGCTGAAATAATGTCTCCATTGTCCATAAAACCTAATATAGCATTGGAGAAAGATTTGCATGTGTCCGTTCAACGTGAGACGTTTTATCTGCTGCCTCCTCGGAAGAACTCTATCATCCAAATGTGTTAGTGAAGGAAAGGATAAGTCACATTAAATACGAGTGTGTCGTCAGATGTGCCTTTTTTGTGTGTGTGGTTGTGGGAAGACAGTAAATAATATGGGAATAGAAAAGGAGAATCACAACCTACATACTGTGTGACATCTACAAGAGTCCATACAAATATATGCAAGCTTGCACACATTTACATGCACATACATGTATGAGCAATAACACATCACGCTGGCAAATATGCACCCTGCTTTTGCTTTATTGTAAATGCTGGGCTATCATTGTGTTTTTTTAATGGAAATCACAGACCGAAGAGAGACAAAATACGGATTTCATTTGATAGATTTAATTTAATTCCTTTCAAGAGTTTTAAGCATATTTTGATGATTGCATCAAATTTTCAACCGATACTAACTAATAAACTAATAATTAATTGGGATATTAAACGGATATACTGCCTCACTACATTTTTTTATCATATTCACTGAAGCCGACACTATGCTCCGATAGAACAACATAAATCATCCGGTTTTAGAAAAAAAAGCGTGTGTCTATGTGCACGTAGAGCCTGTTGTTTGTTTTGCAAAGATCGACATCGCCCGGATCATCCTGTCCAATCAGCACGCAGGGCTGTGTTCGTGCACACACAGAGCCCCTCCCCCCTCGGGTCGTTCCACTATCACAGGGGAGAGGCGGAGGGAAGAAGCAACAAGCTTCTAATTCCTCGGTTAAAAACCGAAACGAGGAGGTCCAAAACAACCAACGAAAAGAAAACACCGGTGGGAAAGAAGGAAAAAAAGAAAGATTACGACGGTGCCCGTGATAAAACCAGAGTCGGACATCAGACCCGCGTTTCAAAGGTGGCGTGATCTAAGGGATTTCAAAGGGCACGGAGTCGGGGAAGGAGCTCGGTGGTCGTGGGGGAGGAGCTTGGTGGTCATGGGGGAGGAGCCTGAGAGTTGTAAACATTCAAAATCTGACAGAGTGCCCTTGATCCGCCGGACTTGCTGACTGGGACTTTAACCCTCCACCCTTCCACAGCTGAACATCGTTCCCAGAGCACCCCCACCCAGCAGGAGCTCCTCATCACAATGCAGGGCGACAACACTGGCTATCATTGTGTTTTTTAATGGAGATCACCTGATGGAAGATATGAGACAATATATGATTTAATTCAGTAGATTTAATTCAATTCTTTCCTGAGCTTTAAGCATATTTTGATGATTATTGTGAAATATCACAGATCACATTTTGGCCAGGATCACTGTGAAATGAAATGTAACATGCCCACATGACCATGACACAAGTCACATGGCACCAAAAGGCATGGACGATGAGTGCTGGTGAGTTGTTTCAAGGAGGCTTATCTTTCCTGACTGAAATTCCATTGATTGAGAAAAAGCATGAGTAAAGCCATGCGATACATGACGTCTAGCACTGGCTGCTTAAGCACATGTTCACAGTGAGTTGAGAGCGGCTTGGTCAGCTGGCCAGCTTGCATTTTAATGGATCTTGAGTTAACATTTCACTCATACACAATGGGCCTAGTGTGGCTGGAATACGCCCACAGTGTGCTATTTTTCAGCACAGTGCTCAGTTCTGTCTACATTAGGACACTGTGTATTACAAGATTAAAATAAGAGTAGTCATTCCTACTGCATTTATATATATTATGCTATGTGCCCATAAAAGGAGCCCACACTGGGATGTTACCCAGCTGCAGCAGCAAACTGTGGGATGTGAAGTCATTGGACGACGTACAACAAAAACTCCTCCAGGATCATTTCGTTTAGCATTTTATTTAATTTGAAAATGTTTAGATGCTGGAAAACTACTGACTGTATTTCACACTGTACACTAAACCTTTATTTAACCAGGCAAGTCATTAAGAACCATTTATTTGATATCCCTCAGAGTTCTGGTATATGTCTCACTGGAGAGATTGGACTTAATTAACTAAATGAACATCATGGTGTATTGAAGAAGACTTGAAACTAGAAACAATGTTAACTGAGATACTGAATCAAGAGAGAAGTAGGGTTCCTCATCCACGTCCATGCAATCAGACTTCTTTTTGCAACCAGAGGAGTTGCCCCCTGATGGCCAGCAGAGAGAATGCTTTAAGACACTTCACTGGGCTTCAGAATACACTCGTTCTTACGTTCTCTTTGACATATAATTCTCCTTTCCATTCTGTTAAATATGACTTGATTCCAATTAGGTTACTCAGCAAAAACACCTGTCTCTTGCTTCCCTGCTGTTGCTCACAGCTGAGCTTTGTATCCATCTCTGATATGATCACAGCAAACCAATGCAGTATTTGTGTGAAAGTCTGGACAGCAGGCGGTGAGTGATCTATGCCCTGAGAATGGCTCGGGGTTTCATGCTTGTTTCTGGCACTGCAGAGCAGCTGCCAAGTGCTCTGCGTTGGCCTCATTGTAAATATCAAGAGTAAATTCCCTCAGTAAAAGGCATCTGTAAACCATCTGCACCGCTGTTAATCACTGAGAAATCACCCCGCCAACAATTTCCACTTGCCTTATTCAAATTGCAGCGCACAAGCTGCACATATTCACAGGTTGCAAGCTCATATGGACATACACACAAGTTTAGATTCACTGCTTCACATTTTTGGCAGGCAGCAGAAGGCATCTCTCCAACTCTGTGGGGTGTATTTTGGAGACACACACACACACACACACACAGAAGTAAGGAGTGGTGTATTTATGATGTGTTATTTAATAAGCTGCCTCTTGAAGCAAGTAGATAATACAAGGGGTTGGGCTTTGGAGAGGGAGAGAGAACGTGAGATACTCAGGGTGCAGTAGTCCATTGTGTCAGCATTTTATCACAGCTGAGTAGCTGGAGGTTCAAAGGTCAATCCCATTCTGCTTTCAGCCACAATCACCTTGCCATACTGACAGAGCTATCTGAAGCAACACTGACTGAATCAGCCATCAGCCAACACTGCGGGAGCTCATAAATGGCTAATGGAGCTGCCAGATCAGCTGGGAATACAGACCAATGGATTTATTGAATATTCAGCATACTGTGCTGCCAGCATTACACACTTTACACAAACACTGTGTTTTCATTAACTACCTACAACTTTGAATATATTAACATATTGTTTTCTGTTTGGTGGAAAGCATATCCAACAACACATGTACAATGTGTTTGTCACACATGTCATTTGTGAGAGCTATACAGCTTTTTTTCTAATTAGGCCGACAAACACGATGGCTGTGTCCCAAATCCCTCATTATGTAGTCCATTATGTAGTGATTTTTCCATGTTGTGTTGTCCGAATGTATAGTGAGAATTATTATAGCCTATATCCTGTACTCAAAGCATCCTATAATTAAGTAGCGTACAAGCAATTTTCACTAACGTGTAGCATTATAAACAATCATGCCTTGCACCAGAGGAAATATGACAGAGTAGAGAAAGCAGCATGATAGAGACAAATCCATGAAAATAATATATTTGATGTGAAAAGAGAATCACAACACAGACGGTCACAAAATACTTTGAGTTTATTTATTAATTTGGGCGCTAATTGCCTCCACATTAATAACGTATGCTGCTCCCTTCGCTCTGACATTTCACAATAAAAGCCCTAGACATGTATGTACAGAATCCACATGAATCCAGATCCAGTAAGGTTGCTGCTCAGGGTGCCGCTCTGCTGCTTGTGTTCATCCGATCCACCTGTCCCTCCTCCAAAGTCTTGCAAAAAATTCCAAAAAAGTCGAGGCTTCAGAACAGTAGTCCACAAACCAATGGGTGACATCATGATGACCACGTCCACTTCTTCTATACAGTCTACTGTTAAAAGTCTTGATGGATGGGGAAGATTTTGGCATTTAATGGTGCTCAGCTTTATCTGGCACCATTGGAAGGTAAATATAAATGTCCACGACCAACTACCTGCAAATCTGACCCCAGATGTACTTTGATTTTAGTGCTAATAAGCAAATGTTTGTATGCATGTGTTGGGGATGTAGCAGGAGCAGATTTGGTTATCAACAGCTAATTATTAATGTCAATATGATTATCGATATTAATAATTATATTTAATATATTATCATGATATAATCATGAATAAACGGGGCACCACCCTGGGATCAGGGAAAAGATAACCTAAAACTGTATTCAGTCTAAATATAAAAGGTTTTATACTCACATGCCAATCATCGTGATCATTGGCATAAAGGTATAAAACCAATCGAACAATTAAAAAGGCGTGAAGTTCGAGCACTGGCCTTCACAACCTGCTGTTATCCAGTGACATATACACAACAAGCACAAGAGACCGCTAGTTATAATATAATAAGATTTATTAAAATCAGTAATAATGATCACAATCAATAACACTGCAATTAACAAAGCCTTATTACCTAACTACCTAACACACAAAACTAAGCTAAACAGAGGGAGAGACACACGTGGAGTGTGTGTGCGTGTGTGTGTGTGTGTGTGTGTGTGTGTGTGTGTGCGTGTGCGTGTGTGTAGAGAGAGAGAGCGAGAGAGAGAGAGAGATATGGCCGGGCGCGACCACCAGATGGAGCTATCCCTCACAGCGTTCAGGGGCGGAGCCACTGACGCCAGATGGAGTAGCGAGAGAGGGAGAGAGAGAGAGGGAGAGATGGCCGGGTGTAGCCACCAGATGGAGCTATTCCTCACAGCGTTCAGGGGCGGAGCCACTGACGTCCGAAGGATCGCGAGAGAGAGAGAGCGAGCGAGAGATGGCCGGGTACAGCCACCGGCTATGTCCTTAGCGTCCGCTGGAAACAGCTGGCGTAGGACACGTGTGGGGCGGCGTATGTGTGCGTGTGTGTGTTAGCAGGCCACAAACAAAGAGAGGGGGAGAATGCACGCGCAATATTCTGAGGCTCAGGAGGCGTGTTACTATCACACGGGAGCTCGTGAATGAACTGGCGTCCATTCAGCGGGACCGGTCTCTTAACTGATAGTAGACGCTTACTGGGCTTGCGAATATGGCTGAGGTTTAGTCAAAAACACCGTTACAGAAATCAACCCAGCGGCGTGGGTACACAATCAGCATTCAAATACAACACGGAAAGCAACGGACTCGGCGGTCCGTGATCAAAACTTAAAACACGTTAACAAGAATTACAAGCATATCCTACACTACCAAACTTATGTCTCTGCCCAGACTGATAGCCTCTTACTGGTGTCGTTGCGTAGGTTGCGAGTCCGTCCTGGCGATGACGGCGTTCGCGGCGACAGTTCGTGGGCCCCCGGCGTCAGCGGGGGACGTGATGAGTCGGCTTAGTCCAGACGAGAGCGGAGCGTGTTTCCTCTCGTTGATCAAACTCCAATAAAGAAAACAGTTCGTGTTTCTTTCTTCCGCGGGCGGCAGTATAATCGCGGCTTGGCGATTTTAGTCAGCTTACTTCAGACAGCATCTGGTAGCTGGAAGGCAGGAACCGGCTTGGTTCCTCTTGTTGCAGCGGTGTGCTGCGGGAGGGGTCACCTCCCGTTGCAACGTGGTGTTGCGATGGAAGCGCGTTGGAAGCAGGAAGAGAAGAGGCCCGTTCTTAAGGTGGCGCTGGTTTATATAGTTCACGGCTGCTGCCGGGGACCCCCCGGGGTACCTGCGGTTGTCAGCCAATAGGGCACCAGTTGTGTGACGTTGCACTTCGCACCTAGGTGAGAAGTGAAACTAAAATGGCGGTGTAGTTTTTAATCCCCTTTGTCCCTTTGTTCTGACCGCATGTGTAGGCTTTTGTAGGCCGCATTGTGTAGTCCTAACGGTGAGGTCCCAACACATGCTAATCTAAGATTGGGAACATGCTTAACACATTAACCTTGGTAAAAAATCAACATGTTGGTATGCAGATGTTTCTCTTGGTTTAGTCTACAGCCTCACTGAGCAGGGCGGTGGACTCTAAAGGCCTCGAGTCAGCGCTTTACAGGTAAGCTGAATAGCAAACATATCCTGGACGCAGATGATGTCAAGTAGCATCTCTACTGAACAATGTGACTACATTGCTGATCTAATTAAACGACACAATGTCACTCATTTAGTTATGCAATCAGCTGCACGCTGGTGTAGTGGTAGCTCTGTTGCCTCACAGTGGGGTTCGATTCCCGGGTTCGAGTTCCTTCTGTGTGGAGTTTGCATGTTCTCCCCGTGTGAGCGTGGGTTCTCTCCTACATGGGGCTGACATGTAGAGACAGACAGGTAACCAGTCTATCACAGGGAGACATGTAGAGACAGACAGGTCTCTCACAGGGGTGGATGGTGCCAGTAAAGATAATGACTTGGATGTGTGCTTAATTTAAGATTTAAAATGCTGTACATTTAACTGCTTTTCGCAGGGAGATTATTGCCTACATTATTGCCTCGGTGCCTGACGCATGCATAGCCTTTCCCCTCGGATGAGGTGTCCCTGCTTGTCTTTTACAGTATTGGCTATACTCTGTAGAGTCCCTCCAGTCCCGCAGTCCTGCATGACGAGACAAACCACGAGTTGTCATGGCAGCTGAATTGAAGCAGGAATGCACATTACCATACTAGATGGAGAGAGAGAGAGAGAGAGAGAGAGAGAGAGAGAGAGAGAGAAATGTCGTTAAATGATATCGTTTTGCTGCAACTAGAGCCGTTTTGAGTTTTTATTGGCGTGACATTTAATCACATCAAGGAGCAAATTGACTTTTAAGGTAAATGAGAAAGGAAGAGAGAAATGACAGTGAGGAACACTAGAATTTACTTAATGTAGAATTAATTTGTTCATGTTTTTTAATTGTTATAATGCTCATTTGGTCATACATTGCTTCGGTAGCATAGGTTTCTGTTCATTGGCAGCATATTAAAATAGAGTTGAAATCAACTGGATTGAGTGGAAAAGAGAGCGAGGGATGGAGGCAGAGAAATGTGTGAGTACACTGAGACGTCTGTTATGCCGAGGGCTTGTGCAGGGGAGGGCCCGCACTGTGAATGCAGCGGAATGACAGGCAGGGATTAGAGGGGAGGTGGTGCCATTGAAAAGCAAGCTGATCCAGGGAGCCGAGCTGACACTTGAACACAGCCAGCTGACAAGACCAGCCAGCCCTGCTGCAGTTCTGCAGAGGCTACTCCCCCCCCCCCCCCCTCCAGGGACCGTTGCATTGGTTCATTAGTCGCCACTGTGACTGTGACGGATGACGCAGTGAAACGGGATTAACGGTCCGTGTACGATTTATCAGTTAAAGGTTATAATTCCTGATCCAAATTAGAAAAATGTAAATTTTTGTGCATTACTTAGATCTCAACAGAGACATTTTTCATTTCAACAGTGTGGAGTACTGCTGTATCAAAGATCACAGCAAGGGCTGGAACCTCCAACACTTGGTCGGTAGAAATAATAATCTACATGCTCACACAGACACATTTTTTTTAATCTTTAAATAGAAAGAATAAGTGAACAATCTTTGCAAGTATTCATAAATATTGGAATGTAACTTGATTGGAATTAAGAAGCCAATCGAGAGGACGGTAATGAGTTTAGGTAGTTGAGGTAGAGGAAGTACACGCATTACAGCTCTTGGTCTGACAAACATCTTAATGTGGTTAATGTGTTTCCTGCTGAAACAGGATGTTGGGGAGCCGCTTGCATAATAATCACCTGTGATGTATTTTGTTTTGTTTGTAAAGGAGCAATGTTCAATGTAAAATAGTTTCTCTGACTGAAGGCAGACCCTTGTTAAACCGATCATTAACCATGAGCCGACAGCATCAGTGCTCTGCATGGAGGGGTGCTGTGGTGGATTTGCTTAACAAGCCACTCAGCTGCGACGATCGCCCCATGCACAAACCCATCACGGCCAGCTGCAGCAGATTCAACTAAGTGAGGACAGGAAGCAGCCACGGTGTCGCATGCCTTGTCGTGGACACGTGCAGCCACATTCCCGCTACGTTTCCACCGCGTCATGATTAGGACGCTGCACAAGGACTGGAATAACCTGGTGTGAGAGGACAACCCACTCACCGAATGCATAGCTTCTGGTGCCAAAGGAAAACACGATCTCCATATCTGAACTTTTCACTTCGCTAGGAACATCACACTATTTCCAGAATGTTGGCGGCTTGAATGAGCTAATGTGTGTACCTACAATGAATATATTAACAACTAGAATAAGGCAAAGCCTCAGGGACCGTTCGGGGGGGGGGGGGGGGGGGGGTTCCTCAGCTTTTGTCATGAAAACAGCAACATTTCAAATATAGTATAAGAATACATCTCAGCAACACAATCATTTGTTTAAAGTTATATTTTTGGCCTTTTATTGCGGGAGGACATCGTGAGAGTTAAAGGGACGAGGGAGAGGGACGACATGCTTTAAAAGAGCAGGGCGGATTCAAACCCGGGACTGCTGCAGGGATCCTCGGTACATGGGGCGGTAACTCTACCACTGAGCTATCAGCGCACTTAACACATGCATGTAATCAGTCAGATCTAGTAGTGCTCTTATGATGAGGCAGTCAGATTATACAACTATTAACTTACGCATTCACACAGTCGGCGAGTTTTTGTGACTGGAGCAGATGTTCATCACACAATGTTATTGATGTGAAATAATAATAACTGACCATTCGTCACTCAATATTTGTGGTGTGACATATTGAGTTGATAAATTGTCCGGGGGTCATATGAATTATTGTCTGGAACATTTAATTAAATAACTACTGAATGTATTGTTTTTATGTCCATGTTTTCTCCTCTTTGTATTTATCTGTATTCTGTTTGTTCAGCACTTTGGTCAACTGTGATTTTTTAAAATCTGCTACACAAATAAAGTTTGACTTGACTAAGTGTTTTCGGGGTATTTTGGGGAGCTGCTCGTGTGTCATCTTTACCCAGAGAGTGTCTAACATAACAAGATGACTGTCGGTTTCTATGTAATCAACATGATAGATGCATTATTTATCAAATCTAAGGAAGAAACTCTGTCTCAGCTCCCAGTTTGAAGCTTAAACATTGTACTCCCAGTCAGTCCTGCTATCCCTACATGAGCACAAAACTAGTTATCACTAGTTTCACTCACATTATACTATCAAGCATTTGCAAGAAAACTACACTTTGAGGTTCTGCACTGCTCCAAAACATTCCATGTACTTTCTAAAGCTGCAGGGGGCGCCGTAATATGTTGATGAATGTCGGTGGACCAGCTGTTTCAGATCTGCGGCTGTGCTAACGCCTGTCACACTAAGGAGTAATGGAGAGCCCGGTGCATGTTCCAGCTGTTCTGAACACTCGGGACAGACTTGCTTAAATATCTGGGCTCATGGTGGATTTGAGTCAGATGTGTGGCTCTTGAATGGACGACTCCCCACATGGTTCACAGAAGCCTTTGCTTTCCAGGAGTTCCTTTTGATTAATAATCCTGATAAGTCAGATCATTATAATAATTTCAATCAGCACAACCACATGTGTCATATTAGCTTCAGGAACTGAGGGGACATGAGAGGAAGCTGTGTCTTGTTGAGCAGGAGGTTGAGGAGCAGAAACACGTCTCCATCTCCTGCCGCTCTGCACTGGGGATTGGTTTGACAGTTTGATCCAGGAGCTTCCTCAAACACAGTCATGTAAACACACACAGGCATATTACACATGTCGCCGTAGACGCCTTCGTGATGACTGAGATTACATGGGAATCAAAGCGGTGCTTGATTTGAAACACTACGTGCAAAATGACATCGCCATATTTCTTCGTACATTTTTTTTATTTTTTTTTTTTATTTTTTATTAACCTTTATTTATACAGGTAAAATCTAATTGAGACCCAGGGTCTAATTTACAAGAGAGACCTGTTCCAGCTCCGGCACATCTGAGTGTGCCGGAGCTAAAGATTGCATAGATAAACATGGCGTTGTATGCATTTACCAATAGATGCATGCTTGTATGTGACTTTAACACACACACACACAGCACATACAACAAGAGCAACATAGATGCACAACAGGAATTGTTCAGTTCTGATAGTAATTTGGACAGCGATCCAGTACCAATGTTTAATTAATAAGTTGTATGTCTCAGAGAGTCTGCAGGAGAAGGGGGGCGGGGCGGGGGATCGGCTCACCTACTGGAGTGGGGGAGTGGGGGGGATTCATCTAGTAGTGCACAACTAATGCAATTAGTAGGATAAAGTCAATCACATCACGAATTCCTTCCACATAAGCACATTTCAGTCATAATAATATTGTAAATAAAAGCCCATAGTTTCACATATGTTATTTTTCGGGGTTTGGTTAAATAGTGAAATATATTACAAAACAAGGTGAATTCGTTTAGTCTTAACTCTTAGTTGACGGTGTCGGGGGGGTGGGGGGGGGTGGGGGGGATGGGTCATGTGTTGATTCCCGAGTGTCAAATAAACATGGATAAGAAGAAGAGGTCAAAGCCATCAGTTCAGTGCCTGATGGCTTCGGTGCCCAGTTCAGAAAAAATAGAAAAGAAGAAGAGGAGAAACGTGCTAAAGATAAAGGTATGGAGCCATGTCACCTACTCTTCATGAGTATCATAATGCATGTGATGAAATTAAATGACGTTAATTAGTACAGGCTAAATCCTGGCTGTTTGTTAGCCTCTTGCTACACACTGCTGGCTATAACAGTAGATGACGACAGAATCTGTTTTCAGTCCAACTGACTAGCAAACATTATATCTAATTAATTTCACCCTAATAATGTGTATGTAACACAATGATGACTAGCTCACATATTGTTTGGTAAACTTGTTAGATCATGTGCTGCTCAGTAAAGTGAATGATCAATTCTGTAAGCTAATTCAAAACACGTATATTGCACTGATGTTTTGTGATATAGCTTTCTGAGTCATTTGGAGTGTGTCATGTATACAATTAGCCATTAACCAAGGAGGTTGTGATATTAATTTGTTTCCTATTCTAAAAGTTGGATAAATTATGCGTAATAACATGTTTATTTAATTGTGCTATTCATGCATTGATCATTTATGTTATATTTTAATGCAAATGCAGGGGCACTATTGAAATATTTTGGAGCACCCTCTGCCACCAGCCAGGATGAGGAGCCATCTACCTCCGCAGCCACACAGGCCTCTAAAGATATGGTCTTGGATCTAGATGAGGAGCCATCTTCTTCCCCAGCCACACATATGTCTCCACAAATGCAGTCTGATCCTGAGGATGAAGACCCACTCACCTCTACTTCTCCACAGCAAGACTCTTCAGGTGAGTTTGTGTGCACGTATGTCTGTGAGTGTGTTTGTGCGGTTGTACACTTGGTTTGTGTGTGTGAATCCCTGCAAAGCATCTTGCAGACAGTTATAATGTTATTATTACTGCCAGTAATAATAACATGATTACTGGGTATGTGTGATGTTCCACCACTATAAACGCTGTGAATAATGTGTGTATACTAATGCCCTTGTGCTCTCCATTAGAAATGCCTGGAGCAGAATCACCTCCTGAGGATGAGCCTCTGTCCAGTGACCCTGCTAACTGGCCTTCAGTTCTGACTGAGAGACTTCGGACACAACTGGTTTCTAGGGGACCAAGTCAGGTACCATCTGACTTTGTATTCCCTAGAAACGACAGTGACGGAAGATGTTGCCACCATCAATATTTCCGGAAGTCTTTGGTTAGTGGGGAAAATATAACCAGAAGTTGGTTGGTGTATTCCTCAAAAAACAACAGCCTTTTTCTGTTTCTGTTGTACATTATTTTCCAAGAGGAAAATTAATTTAACAAGTTTAGGACTGACAGACTGGAAGCATGCAAGCTCATTGCTCACATCACATGACAGCAGTTCAGAACACCTAAATTCAATGAAAATGTGGAAAGAGCTGGCAGTGAGGATAAGGAAGGGGGAGACCATTGACAAGCAGGAGCTGGCACTTCTGGAGGCTGAGAGGTTAAGATGGAGAGCGGTGCTGACACGTCTCACTGCTATTGTGCAATCTCTGGCAGTTAGGAATTTGGCACTAAGGGGACATATAGAAAACTTGTTCTCATCATCAAATGGCAATTTTCTGAAAGAAGTTGAACTGATGGCACAATTCGATCCCATAATGCAAGAGCACATTAACCGTGTCCAAAAAGGGACCTCCAGTTACACCAGCTACATCGGCCACCACATACAAGACAAACTCATTGATTTGTTGAGCAGCAAAATAATTTCCGCAATGGTGAGCGACATCAAGCAGGCAAAGTTTTTTTCAATAATTCTTGATTGCACTCCAGATATCAGCCACACTGAACAGTTGTCAGTTTTGATTCGGGTTGTGTCACTGGAGGAGAAGCCACACATAAAGGAATATTTCATGGGGTTTTTGGAGGCAGAGGAGTCCACTTGAGTCCAACATTTGGCATCCCTGATTCTAAAGAGACTGGAGGAGCTAAAAGTTCCTTTCGAGGACTGCAGAGGACAGTCATATGACAACGTGGCCAACATGAGGGGAAAAAACAAGGGTGCCAGGCTCCTAGAAGTTAATCCCAGAGCTCTGTTTGTGCCGTGTGGGGCTCATACTCTGAATTTGGTTGTGGCCGATGCTGCTAAGGTATCTGTTGATGCCACAAGTTACTGTGGCATCTTGCAGAAGCTTTACAACTTGTTTTCAGCCTCCACACAGCGATGGGCCATCCTGAAAAAAACATGTGAACATCACGTTGAAGATGTGGTCTGATACAAGGTGGGAAAGCAAGGTCAAGAGTGTGGAGCCCCTGACATATCAGGCAGCTGCAGTGAGAGAGGCACTGATTGAGGTGAGGGACCACACCAAAGACCCTGTAATAAAGATTGAGGCTCAATCTCTGTCAGACGAGGTGGGGTCATACCGCTTCACCATTTGTTCAGTGGTGTGGTATGACCTGTTGTGCCAGATACAGCATGTGAGCAAGCAGATGCAGTCTCCTAGCATGCATGTTGATGTTGAGGTCAATCTCCTCAACAAAACCGAGAGAGGTCTCCGCAATTATAGGGCAACAGGCTTTGTGGCTGCACAAATGGCAGCCACAGATATCTGTGAAGAAATGAATGTGGAGGCTGTCTTAAAACAAAAACGTCTGAGGTCCACAAAACGGCACTTCTCCTATGAAGCATTTGATGAGCCCGTCACTGATGCTCTGAAGAAACTGGAGGTGACATTTTTCAATGCAGTCGTTGATGCTGCAGCATCAGCCATTCAGGAAAGATTTTCCACAATGGAAAAGGTGGGAGAGAAGTTTGGAGTGCTGACACATTTCCAAAGCCTCGCAGATGAGGAGCTAACAGAAAAATGTGTGACCCTTAGCACTACACTGCACTTTAAGGGACAATCTGACTTGGATGGCAGAGAGCTTGTACAGGAGCTGAAGAACTTGCCTGACTTGCCATCAAAGACCATGGGTCCGTTTCACAAAGCAGGTTTAGTGAAAACCTTGAGTTAGTTAACCCTGAGATGAGGGAAACTCTGGTTTTTCGGTTTCACAAAGCCAGTTCAGCATAAATCTGAGTCAGTTACCCGGGTAACATACGCCGTGAACCTAACCTGCTCGCTAGCAGGTTTGCTTCAACAAACCCTGAGTTTCTCCCTACAAGTCCCAGCCTTTTTCCGGAATCTGAACCAACTCTGAAAAAATGTGCCGTCCTTTCATCGTCAACCTAATCGATATGGAAATAAAAGTGATTCTAGCAGCTTTGCGTCGGGAGACAATTTTGATTACCTTTCCTTCCAATCACATTAGATATTATCTAAACAATATTCTCCAACATTTTCAACATTTCATATCGCGGACATAATCCGCAACCAGATTCTTTGCGGAGGTAGTGTTTTTGCAAACGGGAGATTTATGAAATGTTTAAGTACATTCTTGTGTTGAAATACCTGCTTATATTTACTGTTTAATATGTGAAATATGATTAAAATCATATGCCTTAGTCAACGTTTTTGCGCAATATTCTTATGCTTCATTTTCAACTGACGCCACTTTCTTTCTGTGCCTGGGGGGATTACACCCAATGAAAATGATAATTCATTCAGTGCGCTACTTTGTGAACTACGGGAGTTGAACCCCTGTCGCCTGCACCGGGGGCGGCATTGCTAACCATTACACCAGTGTTTCTCTGCAAGGCCAAAAATAAAGACTTATTACCGTTAGATCAATAGACTGTTTCATTCAGTTATACACATTAGATCGGGCAGTAATTGTCTGCCACGCCGACTATCACTACTTTGCTGCAGTTACGTTGCTCCGCTTTCTCAGGATGAGCTTGTTTTCTACATAAACACTCAGTAATATCTAATAACGCTCTCCCCGTTGCCATGGTGAATCGTAGTATCGGAGCTCCATTGATGATGGCTTTGTAGAGTCGGCAGGCACGCGCGTAACTCAGAGTTTACATACTCAGAGTTGACTGAACTAATTCAAAACCGCTGTTCTGAAACTGAAAACTCAGAGTTGCCCATCTCAGAGTTGTTCAACTCAGAGTTCAGGGTTAGGTTCAGAGTTTGTTGAACCTGCTTTGTGAAACGGGCCCCATGTCTTTGCTTGAGCTGCTGACATTTGTCCAAGAAAGGGAGCTCTCTGAAATCTTTCCAAATGTGTGGACTGCTCTCAGAATTGGTCTCACTCTTCCAGTCACTGTTGCTGAAGCAGATAGGAGCTTTTCAAAGCTGAAGCTCATCAAAACGTACCTCAGGACAACCATGTCACAGGAACGCCTTACTGTCCTGTACTGGCCATCATCAGTATCAATCATACAGTTGCTGAGCAGATTTCATATGATGATGTAAATGATGACTTTGCAGTGCAGAGTACCCGGCCTTCTTGGAGTCCTTGGGAGGGGTACTTGAGAGTGCTCCAACCGGGGACTCCATTGTTTTACTGGGGGACTTCAACGCTCACGTGGGCAACGACAGTGTTACCTGGAGGGGCGTGATTGGGAGGAACGGCCTCCCCGATCAGAACCCGAGTGGGGTTCTGTTATTGGACTTCTGTGCTGGTCACGGTTTGTCCATAACGAACACCATGTTCAAACATAAGGGTGTCCATCAGTGCACATGGCACCAGGACACCCTAGGCCGGAGGTCAATGATCGACTTCGTGGTTGTGTCATCTGACCTCCGGCCATATGTTTTGGACACTCGGGTGAAGAGAGGGGCTGAGCTGTCAACTGATCACCACCTGGTGGTGAGTTGGATCCGCTGGCAGGGGAGGAAGCTGGACAGACTTGGCAGACCTAAACGCGTTGTGAGGGTCTGCTGGGAACGTCTGGTGGAACCCTCTGTCAGGGAGGTCTTCAACTCCCACCTCCGGGAGAGCTTTGACCAGATCCCGAGGGAGGCTGGGGACATTGAGTCCGAATGGACCTTGTTCTCTGCCTCCATTGTTGACGCGGCTGTTCGAAGCTGTGGCCGTAAGGTCTCCGGTGCCTGTCGTGGTGGCAATCCCCGAACCCGGTGGTGGACACCGGAAGTAAGGGATGCTGTCAAGCTGAAGAAGGAGTCCTACCGAACCTGGTTGGCTCGGGGGACTCCCGAGGCAGCTGATGGGTACCGGCAGGCCAAGCGTGCTGCAGCACGGGCGGTCGCTGAAACAAAAGTTCGGGTCTGGGAAGAGTTCGGGGAGGCCATGGAGGAGGACTATCGGTCGGCCTCGAGGAAATTCTGGCAAACCATCCGGCGCCTTAGGAAGGGGAAGCGGCCCTCCACCAACACTGTTTACGGTGGAGGTGGGGAGCTGCTGACTTCGACTGGGGATATCGTCGGGCGGTGGAAGGAATACTTCGAGGATCTCCTCAACCCCACTGACACGTCTCCCATTGGGGAAGCAGAGGCTGGAGACTCAGAGGTTCATCCACCCATTACACGGGCTGAAGTCACCGAGGTAGTTAAGAAGCTCCCCGGTGGCAAGGCACCGGGGGTGGATGAGATCCACCCTGAGTACCTCAAGTCTCTGGATGTTGTGGGGCTGTCTTGGTTGACACGTCTCTGCAACATCGCGTGGCAGTTGGGGACAGTGCCTCTGGACTGGCAGACCGGGGTGGTGGTCCCTCTATTCAAAAAGGGGGACCGGAGGGTGTGTTCCAACTATCGGGGGATCACACTTCTCAGCCTCCCCGGGAAAGTCTATTCCAGGGTGCTGGAGAGGAGAATTAGGCCGATAGTCGAACCTCGGATTCAGGAGGAACAATGCGGTTTTCGTCCTGGCCGTGGAACACTGGACCAGCTCTATACCCTCCGCAGGGTGCTCGAGGGTTCATGGGAGTTTGCCCAACCAGTCCACATGTGTTTTGTGGACTTGGAGAAGGCATTCGACCGTGTCCCTCGTGGCATTCTGTGGGAGGTACTTCGGGAGTACGGGGTCGGGGGCCCTCTGCTAAGGGCTGTTCGGTCCCTGTATGACCGGAGCAGGAGCTTGGTTCGCATTGCCGGCAGTAAGTCAGACCTGTTCCAGGTGCATGTTGGACTCCGGCAGGGCTGCCCTTTGTCACCGGTCCTGTTCATTATTTTTATGGACAGGATTTCTAGGCGCAGCCGTGGGCCGGAGGGGATCTGGTTCGGGAGCCACTGGATTTCATCCCTGCTTTTTGCGGACGATGTGGTCTTGTTGGCTCCTTCGAGCCAGGACCTCCAGCATGTCCTGGGGCGGTTTGCAGCCGAGTTTGAAGCAGCCGGGATGAGGATTAGCACCTCCAAATCTGAGGCCATGGTTCTCGACCGGAAAAAGGTGGCTTGCTCCCTCCAGGTCGGGGGGGAGTTCCTGCCTCAAGTGGAGGAGTTTAAGTATCTTGGGGTCTTGTTCACGAGTGAGGGAAGGATGGAACGCGAGATTGACAGGCGGATCGGTGCAGCGGCTGCAGTAATGCGGTCGCTGTATCGGTCCGTCGTGGTAAAGAGAGAGCTAAGCCGAAAGGCGAAGCTCTCGGTTTACCGGTCAATCTACGTTCCTACCCTCACCTATGGTCATGAACTTTGGGTCATGACCGAAAGAATAAGATCCCGGATACAAGCGGCCGAAATGAGCTTCCTCCGCAGGGTGGCGGGGCGCTCCCTTAGAGATAGGGTGAGGAGCTCCGTCACACGGGGGGAGCTCGGAGTAGAGCCGCTGCTCCTCCACATCGAGAGGAGCCAGTTGAGGTGGCTCGGGCATCTGCATCGGATGCCCCCTGGACGCCTCCCTCGGGAGGTGTTCCAGGCATGCCCCACCGGGAGGAGACCCCGAGGAAGACCCAGGACACGCTGGAGTGACTATGTCACCCGGCTGGCCTGGCAACGCCTTGGGGTCCTCCCGGAGGAGCTGGGGGAAGTGTCCGGGGAGAGGGAAGTCTGGGCGTCCCTGCTCAGGCAGCTGCCCCCGCGACCCGGTACCGGATAAGCGGAAGAAAATGGATGGATGGATGGATGGACTTTGCATCAAGGAAGGCAAGAAGAGTCTTTTAGAGAGAGAGAGAATTTATTTTGTGTTTCCTGTTCATGTTCAAAGTGTAATAAAATTATTACACTCTCTTAAGTGTGTTATTGTATTTGTGGTATATAGGTTTTGTGCAATTCAGAAATTTGATTCTCTATTTTATTTATATTTTATTATTTTTATTTTTATTTTTATTATTGTTGGTACTTATTTGTATTTATGATTGTATATATTTTTTTATTATAGCTGTTACTGTGTGTGTTGTTCCGAATTTCCAACAATTAAGTTATTTGGAGTTTTTTTCTGTCCATTTGTGTGTGTGTCGGGGGGGGGGGGGCGCTGGAGGTGAGGTTCGCCCAGGGCGTCATGAGACCTAGGACCGCCACTGCCTCTCCTCACCTTTACCGTTAGGGGAGTTCAGTGCAAGTTTTGTCAATTGACAACCCAATGACAGAAGCAGCGCCGCCGCTCCCACCACGCGCATCACACGCTGTGCGTAGGGCACCAAGTGCTGAGGGGGCACCAAAAATATTATGAAAAATCATCATAGTCATAATAATTATAATGCCGATATTATATCACTATAGAAATTGTAGGCACATTTTAGGCATGTCTATCACAAAGCAGGGTCAGGGCGCATAGCAGTAGACATAATGGTGTCTGCACGAGCCGCCGGGCCATTCATCATCATCATCACTGTCTTCATCATCTGCGCTCCACAGCTGCACCAGATTCCCCGTCCAACACCAGAACGGCGGGACACCGGGACCTCGCGGGCCGCTCAGACCAGCTGCAGCCCCAACTCCGGTTCCAGCTCGAGGCTGCGCCAAAGAGGCGGGCTTTCGACGCAGTCTCGGCGAGGCTTTTTGCCACGAAACTTCCGCTGCGCCAAGCTGAATATGTGACGCGTCCCACCTGATGCCACACCCATCTTGGCGCAGGCGATCCACCAAACTGCCAAACTGACCGTGTGCAAGGCTACGCTGGTCGAAACTTGCATTGCGCCGGCTCCACCACCCTGCGCCACCCTTCGCTGCGCCACAGAACTAGGGCCCCTTCAGTTAGTAACCTTCCTTGTTTGGTGCATGTGGGCGTGGCCTATTCTCCACAGGCAGCAGCAGGTGATCTCAGGCCCCGTACACACGAAGCAAAACAAACTTTTTTTCTCCGTTTTGCCTTGGCGTCGTTTCAAGAAAATCTGCGTCCAGACGAATCCACTGAAAACGACTCAGCGCGCTGTAGTACATATTCCAGGCCTATATGTGGCGCTGTTTCTGCTACAAAAATGCAGAAGAAGAGACGGAGCGTGACGGATGTTTGCCGTTGCTGTGGCAACACGTGAGAGCTACGGCTAAATATCCACCCGACCACTCGATAAATAAACACCCATAAGATGACAATTTGGCCCGTATAAATAAAACAAACAATAAGCACCAAAAGCCGTCAACCTAAGGACCTTGGCGTGGTGTTCTCACACGTTGGGATGGATTAATTACACAAATAAATGCCTACATTCATGGGAAGTTAGCTAGCGGTTGTTTGTTAGCATCGTAATAAAGTAGCATATCTGCGACTTTTTTCCCGGAATATCGCCCCCCTCTCTCGGCTCTGTTTTTTTTTCATACAGCGGTGTGAAAATACGCCGTCGTACAGACGAGCAGAATATCTGCTACGAGCACGGAGGCCGCCGTTATTGTTGGTCCTAGACGTAGCGGGGGAAGAAGTCAGGCTCGAGGGTCGAGGAGCGGGGCGATGACATCAGCGTATTCGTTTTCCCCGTCCGCACGAAAACGATCACGAAACGGAGGGGTGCCGTTTTTTTCTTTTCCACCCTGAGAGCTGGTTTCAAAAAAGTGCGTTTTCACGCCGCGAAAACGCCTGATTCATATGGACGGAAGGGCGAAACGCACAAGACTTCTGCGTTTACGCACTGAAAACGTTTTCGTGTGGACGGGTTTTAAATCAGCAAACAACCCTCCATAAAGCCTCTGGATTCCCTCCTACTCGTTGCCAGAACGTTCTGTCAGTTCAACGTGGTAGAGCGGATGTTGGCTCCTTGCCCTGTGATCTCGTGCTGCTTCACTCCTGCACTGCACCGTGCTGCAGAACCGCCATCACCACATGGCAGACGCCACACCAGAGACACTCGCTCTGGTGCGTTTACTGGATCCCGGCACATCGCACCACCCCTCCCCCTTGCACTTGTGTTTGCATATTTTGACATCAAACTTGTTTGTTTCCCTGTCGTCTGAGTTGTGCATTTGGGTCCAGTCTACGTTCAAACCTTAACAACAACCTGTTTTTTATTATTAAATTAAGAAATCCTACACCAGCAGCCATCTTCAAAATGAACATGAATTGAAGTGTAGTGCGCATAATCAGGAGGTAAGTATTGACAGACAGGAATTTAATGTATTTTTGCTATTGGTATGTTTGGAGGATTTCAAGTAATATAATAGAAAGTGTTTCTGAACATTTAAAACTTAAACAGGAATTAAAATTCCAGTATATAATGTATACAGTATACCTTGTGTAGAGTATTTAACCAGGTGGCAACCTGAAAAGTGAAGCCAGGCTGATGTGCCTTAAACTTACATTCTCTCTGCTGTCTAGGAGAAAATGTCACTTCACGTTATGTCCACTTCGTATATATATATCCCTGTCTATGATATTAACATACCATAGATGTTATACCTGACTCAGCTGTTTAATAATAATAATAATAATAATAATAATAATAATAATAATAATACATTTTATTTAGAAAGCGCCTTTCACGCCACTCAAGGACACTGTACAGCAGTTAAAATCATCAAGCACCAAAACACAAAATAAATCATCAATAAATAAATACCAGAACACAAGAGCACAGAATAAACAAAATTAAAAACATCAGTAAAAATGAATAATGAAAAGAACAAATAGATAAAACTGTGCAGAATAAAAGGGAGATGTTAGGGTGAGAGGTGGTGGAGTGGATAAGCAATTTTAAACAGGTGGGTTTTGAGTTTTGTTTTGAAAAGAGGGAGAGAGTCAATGTTACGGATGTGAGATGGTAAAGAATTCCAGAGTCGGGGAGCAGAGCGACTGAAAGCTCTGCTCCCCATGGTGCTGAGGAGAGCAGGGGGCACAGTGAGGTGGAGAGAGGAGGAAGATCTGAGGGAGCGTGCTGGAGTGGCAACGTGGAGAAGGTCAGACAGGTACGGAGGGGCGAGGTTGTGGATAGCCTTGAAAGTATACAGAAGGATTTTGAATTGTATTCGGAGTGCAACTGGAAGCCAGTGACGTTGCTGTAGGATGGGGGTGATATGGTGGGAAGAAGGAGTTTTGGTAATGACACGTGCAGCAGAGTTTTGAACCAGTTGAAGCTTATGGAGAGACTTGTGAGGGAGACCGAAGAGGAGAGAGTTGCAGTAATCGAGACGGGAGGTGACGAGACTATGGACAAGGATGGAGGCGGTGTTGGGAGTGAGGGAGGGACGGAGTCGATTGATATTACGTAGGTGGAAGTAGGCAGCCCGAGTGGTGTTATTGATGTGAGCTTTGAATGATAGAGTGCTGTCAAGGATGACACCCAGACTCTTAACCTGAGGGGAGGGGGAAACTGAGGAGCTGTCGATAAGAAGGCGGGGGAAACGGTCAAATTTGGAAAGTGTAGATTTGGTGCCAATTAGGAGGATTTCTGTTTTTTCACTGTTTAATTTGAGGAAGTTGGAAGTGAACCAGGATTTGATTTCGGATAAGCAGGTGGTGAGGGAAGAGGGTGGGAGTGCGGAGTTTGGTTTACTGGAAAGGTAGAGCTGGGTGTCATCCGCGTAGCAGTGATAATGAATATTGTATTTACGGAAGATGATGCCAAGGGGGAGGAGATAGGTGATGAAGAGAAGGGGCCCCAGGACAGAGCCCTGGGGCACACCTGTAGTGACTGGGGAGGGGTCAGACTTGAAGGATTTGAGCTGGATGAACTGAGTGCGGCCTGAGAGATAGGAGTGGAACCAGTGAAGGGGGGTGTGGGTGATGTCGATGGAGGAGAGTCTACGAAGGAGGATGGGGTGTCAAATGGTGTCAAAGGCTGCACTTAGGTCGAGGAGGATGAGGATGGAAAGTGAACCGGAATCAGCTGCAGTGAGAAGATCATTGGTGATTTTTATGAGTGCAGTTTCAGTGCTGTGGCGGGGGCGGAAACCAGATTGGAAAGGGTCATAGAGGGAGTTTTTAGTTAAGTGGGTGTGTAATTGGGTGGCGACTACTTTTTCTAGGATTTTGGATATGAAAGGTAGGTTGGAGATGGGGCGGAGATTATTGTAATTGTTGGGGTCTAAGCCAGGTTTTTTCAGGATAGGGGTGATAGCTGCCGTTTTGAGGGGTGAGGGAACAGTACCAGTGGTGAGTGAAGAGTGAATGATGGCAGATATGAGGGGAAGCACAGAGGGGAGACAAGATTTGACAAGGGTGGTGGGAAGGGGGTCAAGCTGACAGGTAGAGGGTTTGGATTTACGGATGAGGTCATGGATTTGAAGGTCAGTGGGAAGTTGGAAATTAGAGAAGTGCTGACAGTGTAGTAGAGGGGCTGGTGAGAGGAGAGGAAGTGCAGGTGGGAGAGAAGGGAGTGAGTCTGAGTCTAAGTGTTGGTGAATGATGGAGATTTTGTCATAGAAAAACTGCATTAGGGAGTTACAGGTGTCAGTTGAATACAGGTGGGGAGGTAAGGAGTCAGGTGGGTGGAGAGTTCTGTTGAGCAGTGTGAACAGTGATCTGGTGTTTCCTACATTGGAGATTATCTGAGCGGAGTAGTGATTTGTTTTGGCTTGGGTGATTGAGTCCTTGTAGTGGCGTATGTGGGTTATGTACATTTCTTTATGAATAGTGAGTCCAGTTTTCTTATAGAGTCGTTCCAGTTGGCGGCCTTTAGATTTCATAGAGCGGAGATGAGGGGTATACCAGGGGGCAGTTGTGGAGAAGGAAACAGAGCGTGTTTTGAGTGGAGCGAGGGAGTTGAGGATGTTGTTTAAACGTGTATTGTAGAGGGTTATCCTTTCATCAGAGGTGGTAGAATAGTCCGGGATTGGAATAGTGTCAATGTTGGAGCAGAGAGTATCAATGTTAATGTTCTTTAAGTTCCGGAATGAAATGAAGCGTGATGACTTGATTCTTGAAAGGCAGAGTGCAGTGCTAAAAGAGATGAGGAAATGGTCACTCACATGGAGATCATCAGCTGTGCAGTTGGAGGGGGTGAGGCCAGAGCAACAGATTAGGTCCAGAGTGTGTCCTTTTGTGTGTGTTGGGAAGTTGATGAATTGATGGAGTCCAAAACTGTCCAGGCATGATGAAAAGTCTCTGGTGAGGGGTAAATTAATGTTGTCCATGTGTATATTGAAGTCCCCCAGTAATATGATATTTGGTGATAGAGTGGATAGATGCGTGAGTAAAACAGCAAAATCATTTAGGAAGTCACAGTGGGGCTTAGGAGGGCAGTAGAAAGTGGCAATGATGGTGGGAGTGGGTCCAGGGAGTGTAAATGTAAGATGTTCAAATGAGGAGAAGACAGGCAGCGACTGGGGTAGGACTTTAAGTGAGTACCGACCCAACGTCCGGTACCGGTACATAACATACAGGAAGAAAAGAACACCGCCGATGATCCATCAATTCTCATTGCTTTGGTGAGAGAGGGATTTATTGACTGACAGTTAATTCACAACACAACCCAAGAGAGGTCTGCTGGAAAATCTAGTAGGCCTACTGTGGGGCCAGGCCGCCCCACATAATTCCCCTGTAGGGCTGCTGTCTGTGATGAGCCATGCTCAGTAAGGTTGTGTGGCTGCTGCAAGGCTTGTCATTACAGCTGCAGCCTCTGGCAAGGCAGCCAGATCCTCTGGCAACTAGATGCTTCACCGAAAATACACTTATCAGGCTGAGGGGTTTGTTTAATATATATGACTGGATTTAGTTAATGTCTGTAATATGTAAGTGGGTCACATGTTCTGAAAAAAATATACTATATAACTATATACATATCAACCTATGCCAATCCTGCAAAGGAAGCAGCTATTGACCTTTTTATCAGAAATCTGACATCAGCAAACAGCACTGTCCAATGAAATTGGAATCTCTAATGGAAGCTCGTAAGCCCTTACTTTACTTTGGTTTCCACTCAGAGGTAGATATCTGCCAGTATTATTGTTAGTAGTATTACTCATTGCATCATCATTGTTATAATTGATTGTCTATAATAAACTGTTATGATAGTATATGACGTTATCCGTCTCTGAGGTTTGTAACCCTGCAAAAAATATGACGATCCATTTGCAAAATACATATAAAGATCCATCCAACATATTGTATATTTTGTCCATATACAACATATTTTTAAAGAATGTCAACTCTCATGTATGATTTACTCTTGCATGCCTGGCTAATATTAATATTCAATTCAAATGTATACTAAGTAGCCCCACATCACAAATGTGCCTCAGAGGGCTTCGCAATCTACAACATACAACATCCGCTGTCCCGGAACCCTCTATCGAAAATCCCTTAAAGTACTCTTAACAGTGGAAAAAAGGAAGAAACCTCAGGGACACACTGAGGATAGAGCCCTCTCCCAGGATGGACAGAGGTAGATAGTATAGATGTCGAGTGCACATATAAACAACAACAATTACAACACAGTCTAACCATATGATAGAACATGTTATGAGAGCAGTAGATATGGTGGCAACGGCAATCATTGCAGTAATAATAGCAGAAATATTATTATAGAAATAATAGGAATATGAAGTAATAGCACCAGAAGTCGTTGAGCAGGGCCATGACTGCAGGAACAACCACCGTCCAGCCGCACCTGAGAGGTGTGAAAGCACAGAGTCCCATGAAGAAGACATGTTGGTGAGGATACAGATGGAGAAGGAGAGGAGGAGATCACAGGAAGTCCTCCGGTAGTCTAGGCCTAGAGCAGCTTAACTCAGGGCTGGCTCAGGCTTGCCTTGAACCAGCCCTAACTTACCTGACAGCTGAAGGCTCACGGCTCCTCTTCTACTTTTGGAAACTGTAATATGTAAACTGATATGTAGCAAGTGAAGTTACGCTGTAACACTGTAAATGTTAGCTATTGCTAACATGTGGATTACGCTCGACTCCATTACGGGAATTTGATTAAGTAATGGTTTGATGAGCTAAATCTATGAGACTGGTTGAATAGCTTCTCATAAAACATGAGATTCTAAACAGTCTGATGTAAATAGGCATATGTGTATATATTTCATGTAGAATATAACCATCTGTCATGTCACATGTTTTCTCTATATTATCATTTTTCATCTTCATAACACACTTACATATTTTCCCTTGGTAGGATCTTGCCTGCTTGTGACCGATGGTCAACAGGTTTGTCGTGACCATGTGATTTCTGTAGGATGGAAATATGCTGCGTCCCATCTGTTTGCAAATTGTAGACTCAAACACGTTGTGCTTGCATGCAGCATTACGTAACCTCGCTACTGCATTTCATGGGCCGTGCTATTCATCTCATTTAGGAATGCCGCCGTTTCTATTCCTCAAATTTTCAGAGTGAAGGACCCGAGGCTACAGATAAAAATGCGGGATGGATAGATAGGATGAGACTTTTAGGACAGCTGACTCAGACTACTGAGGAGATTTCATTCACATAAATAAACCTGGTCTTTTCTCTCTTCCTCGTCTCTTTCTCACACATTCTCCCTCTCTCTCTTTGAAATCAATCAGTGGTCTCTCCACCACCTACCGATGGATCTATTATTAATGAGGGCCCTTAGCACTAAACTAAATTTAGTGCATAAACTTCACATGGAGAGCTAGAGAGGGGGGATCGATAGGATGGGCAGGGGCCACAGCGAGAGCCTCATTTAGCTCTTTGGAAATGCAGGGTGTGGAGAGTCTGACCCTGAGTGTACATGTGCCTCCTGACGAAAAGAGAGCTCGAGAGCGTGAGCAATAAAGAGAGCAAGGGGTTCTGACAATACATGGCCCATTTCATTGGGTCATTACTCTCCAATTGTTACCATGTAGCTAATCAATATGTGAGATAGGGGATCATTGATGGGGTGATGTTTGGTGTAATTAAGTTTATACAAGTTCTGGGTTATTGCCTCTTGTGCTCTATGGATTGCATCTGTTTATGAGACCCCGTGACATTGACGCCACTTGTCTCCTGTTGGGAATGTTGGGGTTCTGATGACTCTCTTTCTGGTATTAGCCCCTAATATTTCACTCATTTGTTTGGAAAAATTAATTACTTAAAATGCGAAGTGAGCAACCGTGCTGGTTGTTCTCACATCTTCCAGGAGCTAGTCAATACACAACTCTTAAAATAGATCACGGCTGTTAAATAAAACAAAAGGGATTCTAAGAATACAACAACAATATGCTTCATTACAGCTGGAGGGAGGAGAGCCACAGTGTCTCTGTGATTTACAACCAACCTGAATGCATGAAGCTTTGAGTGTTCAATGCCCACTCTTATCCCACTTAAATATCAATGCAATGAAACAAAGAGCTTCATAGCCACACTGTTTATCGGACACACACTACTAGAGGGCATACAATACTCTATGATGGCAGTGCACTGTAAGTGCCTTGCTCAATGTAAAAACTGCATAAAAGCACCTATGACCAACACAAGAGGATCTGAGGCTGGCGTTTGTACTCGACAGTTCTCAGGTGTGTTGGTCAGTGAATATAAGGCAGGATGTATGCATGGAATATAGGTTTGCCTACTTTTTAAAGAAATCATGATCCATATAGCCAACAATAATGAGCACTATTAAATGTATGTATGGTACCATAAGAACAACAAATAAAAGGAGTGAAAACAACAACAATTGAGACACAACAAATATCAATAAAAGGAAAAACAACCACCAAATGATCCAAGAGACTAATCATACAATTGATTAATAAGATAAAGAAGAGACTGCTCGAGTTGTTGAAATGTGTTTTGAGGACTTGCATATGCTGCCAGCAGACTGTTCCAAAGCTAATACACCCATCAAGCAAAAGCTCAATCACTGCTTAATTTTCACCTGGACTCTGGTCTGGCTCTGCTGGCTCTCCTGGGACAGTAGTACATTAAAAGCTCATTGATGTAATCCAACGCCTGACCTTGGATGTATTCACTGAGAGGATGAAATGGATTTGAAGATAAATTGGCACTCGGTCCAGAGAAACTATGAAAACTCTCGGCTGTGTTTGTTTAGAACAGCGTTGCTTAACATTTCTGCACAGTGTGAAGCTGAGATGTACCATATGAGACCATGGTGGTGGTATTTTGCCAGTATTGCAAAGGGACACTTCGCTAACCTTTGAAATAAAGCCACATCCAGTAAGGTTGCTGTTTGGGGTGCTGCTCTGCTGCTTGTGCTCATCACATCCACCCATCACTCCTCCATCCAAATATGGTCACTTCCTTCACTGGTTGTAAAAATTCAAAGATGGCAATGGCCAAAATGCCAAGCTCTACACTTCAAACCGTAGTCCAGTACCACTGCATGGATAGAGACTAAATAGAGTCAACATGATGACAGGATTATGAGTATTTTACACTAAATTCCACAGCAAATATCAGAATTTCATCACTAAACCACAACAAACATGAAAGTTGGACCCCGACTACTCCAGCTGGCTCCTGCCAGTCATAGTTCTCTTCTGTGTATGTTACATTTAGGGCTGTCAAAATAAACGCGTTAACGCACATCGATTCATTTCTCTGAGTTAATGCACTTTTTTAACCCAATTTAACGCATTATTGCAAAAACAAAGATGGAACTATCAATAAACGACGTGACGTTAGTGAGTGTTCGCTGGAGAGAGTATGGGTATGCAGTCAGCAGCTCCAGCACTTACAGAGAGCGAATGACAGTGTTACAAATGTGAATGTAGCAGTTAGCCCCGACATTAGCAACAGAGAGCATGTGAAAGTGTTACAGCTGTGAATGTAGCCATTAGCCCCGACATTAGCAACAGAGAGCATGTGACAGTGTTACAGATGTGAATGTAGCAGTTAGCCCCGACATTGGCAACTGGCTCAGGGATAATTTAAAAAAAACAAGGCACAATTTGCGTTGCGTTTCATATTGCGAGTTCGCAAACAGCAACATAGCCTATTTATCCTGACAACCTGACAGCCACCGGGCACCGGGCTGGCCCTCCAGTGTCATTAGAATGCCTCTAAATTAGCAATGAATGGGCCTGCATGTATCTAACATGGATTTTACAAAGACGAAAAGAAAGCGCTAAAAAGCACATAAATGGCGAATTAAGGAAACGTAGCATACAACAGGAGGATAACCGGTTCAGGTTATTAGGTGCAGTTAACGCATATCCTCCCATCTTTTTGTGGGGAACTCCCACTTTCCCCATGACCCTCCCACGAGCGATTGAAAGCGATACTTGCCTCTTTCCGCTCATGTGCCCCTGTTTTTAAATACCTTTCCATGTTTTTACATACTTGTTGCAAAAGGATGTGTTTGTAAATCTAGCCCTCTGGCTCATGCAGCAGCACTTAAGGTGGACTGACCTTTTAATCTGGGCTGACCTTTAAGGTGGACCAGCACTATTCTCCTTTCAGTGACAATTTGCTCCTCTGAATCTCTGAGCTTTTTTATCTTTAATTATTTGAACTGTGTAACAGCAGGTACACTGCTTAAACAGTTAATTATTAATATCTCTTCTACGAACTCTGCTGTTTGTATCAGGAAAACACAAAGTTATAGTTTTCAAAGTTATTGTTAGAACTATAATGGTAGGCTATTATTAAGTAGCAGTACTCTGTGTCGGCAAGTATTGAAATTTAAATTTAATTTGTCTGATATGAAGTGGTATCTGTGCATCTACTTATAGAGGGTGCTGGTGCATATACACCTTCTGTCGTTTATCTTTCTGTTCCCACAACAATATACAGAGAAAATGGGAACTTTTCATCTCTATTTACAAATGGTGATTAATCATGATAAATCCACAGCTACCTGATTAGTCTGATTGAAATGTTTAATCAATATACAGCCTGAGTTAAATTACAAGAGGACATCAAGACTTTGGATCCAAGCTGTAGAAGAAGGATGCATGGGGGGGGGGGCATGGCCTTGAAGCAATGAATGGAATGTCACAACAGGCTAGACCCAACGGGAAAGAGTAAGAAGCAGCGAGGGTTTGTCTCTACGTCCTCATACTCAGACATACTCACATTAAGTGACTGAAAGCCACTCAAGCCTTCTTCCCATAGGGCTGGCAGTAATTACAGTCGTAAATGCATCGTTCACCTTTAGCTGGGACCAAAGTGTGGAACACATTAAGCTTTACTGCAAGTCAATCTTGGGAAAAGGAAGCCTGGAAATTGTAGACGGAGACGGTCTGCGACTGAGAGGTAGATGAGGGCTGGAGCTGGAGGAGGAAGGGGAATGAGGACGACCAAAGGAAAAGTTTAATTTCCCCGGCAGTGAATAAAACAGACACAACACAGGGGCTGATAGTGACTGAAATATCAAAGGCTGGGTAGGCTGGGAAGTGGCTGCCACTGCCGTTTGATCCATCACACAGACGCTTGTTTTTTACTAAAAGCTTTGCAGAAGCCTCTGGGTAGCAGAAGGAAGTGAAGTGAGGTGGAGAAGAAATCCAATCTCTCTCTCACTCTCTCTCTTGCTCACTCTCTCTCTGTCTCGCTCTCTCTCTCTGTCTCTCATCATCTTCAAATTGTGAGTACTCCTTTAGGCACAGTGGGGAAGAGAAAGTATTCATTGCCGGGGCTGCATGCGTGAAAGCATTTGCTCTGTCTATGAATGTGTGTCTGCCTGTTTTTCGCCCGCGCTCAGATAAAAGTTTGATCTCCATCTTCCTCGCTGCATCACAGACACACGGGACCTTCTGACGAGAGGGGGAGAAAAGGTGGAGGGAATGATTTCTCCATCTTCTCCGTGGAAGATCTCTGGTGCTTGAAGGTAAAGCGTCTCGGGAGAGAGGAGATCAGTGAGCAAAAGCCGGCAGCAGAACAGCCAAGCACCGTCAGCCACCTGGAAGCCCACCAAATGGAAGCATCACATAGAAACAGAGCCGTGTCCTCAATCTGTTGGACGCTACTTGTTGACTTACTTTGAGGATTTTTTTTTCCTTTTTGTTTGACAGGCTCACCAACCAGATAAACTGTGGACCTTTTCTGTATCTGAACAGCTCGAAATAAGCCTTCTTCCCATGAAACACGCTACTAAAACTGACCCATTATTGATTCTTCTGTCAACTTTAATCAACAAAAGGACACATTGTACGTAAAAAAAGAAAAGAGGCTCTCAACTATAAGCCTTGAGGAAACTAAGACGTGGATTTGGCAATATGTAGATTTTACTGCTGATGCTTTATATCAGTCAGGTTTAATGAAACCCATTAATTCCCTGCAGCTCTGTGGGTAGTCTGCTAGATATTGAGACTGAAATGTCAAAAAGCTTAGAGTATATTTCAGTCTGTAAGTAAACATTGAACATTAGCCCACGCATGCAAACAGAAACTATAACCATAATCATGTGGGTAGGTGAAGTGTTGCCAGGGTTTTGGACATATGAGCCGCCCCTGGGGAGCCTTCTCCTCGGGAAGCTCAGCAGAGACTTTATTTCTCTCCCTCTTTCTTGCTCTATTCATTATTTCCTCCCACCGGAACGCTCTGAGAGATTAACTACAGATCAGTTGGGAGACAGCACCACAGAGACAGTGACTCACGAAACAGCGACATAGAGAGGGACTCTGTGAATGACATACACTGTATGTGTGTATGTGTGTTACAGACAAGGTATCACATGGTAAGACACATGGATTTAGAATACACACCTAAGATGCCTTGGGAACCCAACATGATGGCATTGAAGTTTCTTGAATCTTGCAACTTCTCTCTTGATGTATTATCTCAGTAAACATTGTAAACATGGGTTTATGGTCTCAACCTCTAGTTTCAAGTCTTCTTCAATCCAGCATGATGATCATTTTGTACATTATAGTCCATTTAGAGTCCAACAGACCAAAAAGCAGGGGATGCTTTAGGGGGCGTGGCTTCCTTGTGGTTGACACGTCGCTACCACTGCATCGCTACTGTCTGTGATGAGCTTATTGTATAGGTAGTGTGGGAGCTCATGAGCTCCCACACTACCTATACAATAAGCTACTTACATTACTTTAATCTCTCTACAAATTCACTGAGCTGCACCTCAAACCTTCAGAAACGGTTGAAAATCATTACACACAACCTCACGACTGTATTTTATCATCAAGGCTAAAATCAGGGTTTCTGTCATCATTGTGTCTCAATCTCAAGTATATATATGATTTGATTTTGGAAAATACGTTTATTTGCTTTCTGGCAGAGAATTGGATAAGAAGAATTTGTTAAATATTGAGCTGCAGCTTCTGTTCATCAGATCGCTGTCCAAATATGGTCATTTCTGTTTCTCTTTGCCAAAAAATCCACGATGCTGATCAAAAAACAACATGGCAATGGCCAAAATGCTGAACTTGAGGCTTCAAAATAGTAGTGCACAAACCAACGGTTGACATCACCATGACTACAGTCTGTGGATTAAGGGAACAGATGATGGCTGTGTCCGAAATCATTCCCTCCTCCCTACATAGGGGAGTTCTATCTAGGGCACTATAGTGGACTCAAAGGCAAAATGAAAAAACACTTTCGGACACTACTTGGGGGATTTCTTTCGGCGTCGTTGATGACGTCGTTCCTGACACATAATCAATACGTGTCAGATTCTGCCGACGGCTCTCCAGTCTGACACTCAGAGATTACCAGGATAATTCATTTTTTAATACATATTCGTCGCGAAAATGTACAAAACGAAAAGAACGAGTCCTCCAGCAGGAGGGGGAATCCGTGACCGTCTCATTTCTTGAAAAAAAACCCCCATAGCCAACAGTTTTCATATAAATACTAAATATATATCGCATTTTTTTTAAATAAAGAAAAACATCACAGTTTGGCCGTTTGTGTTGTCTTGTTCTGCTCTGTGCACAATACAAATATTAAATATTAGACATGTATTGATATACTATTATTAATATTTTTGCCGCTCTCTCTCCTCTCGTCAATTCGCGATTTGTCCTTCAGCGCAATGCATGATGGTAACATTTTCTCAGCTAGTGACCATCGCTTGTACACTACTTTTCACGATGCATTGTGGGAAACTTTGAGTGCACTATACAGGGAATAGTAATGCTCACTACACATTCGGACACCCCTACAAAATGATTTTGGACACAGCCGATGTCTTGTTGGGCTTTGGGATCATACTCGTAGTTGGATTTGGGAAGCACTTTTTGAAAATCATGGCAATGAAACATTTTCTCTTTTCAGGTGTCTGAAATCTCTATCTCCATCACTATCTCACTATGAACTATGCCACACAATCCAAAAATACAGTACACACAGGCAGAAAGAAGTATGGTTTCTTCGTCAGACTATGTAAAGAGATTCTATCAACTTTCAGAAAATGTATGCTGCTCACTTTTGTGAAATGCACTGAAATGAGATTAAAGCTGATCATACGCTGCAGCCTGGCTTGTGTGAGGGTGATATGGTGCAATCATGTTGTGCACCTTGAGTACATTGTCCTCCAGCATACAGTAGCTCATCACGCCAGCCTTTCCTGAAGGCCTGCAGACGTTGAGTTTCTGCTTTACAGTGGGATCCATCTTTCATTCCCTGTTCAACTGGAAAGGTGAGGTACATTGCCACCTCAGCAGGTTGCCCGCCACTCAGCCGATACATATTTAACAAGCCGTCTGCACCAATCTTGAGCAAAGGCCCCTCAAACTTTGTGTGGAAAATGGATTTAGTGTGGTGCTGGAAAAAGTTAAACAAGCATGAAAAATGGATGAAAGGTTTTGACCATATCCTTCCCTGTATTTTGCATCATTACGGAATGACTTTCCTTTGCTCCAGGGCTCTAAATCCAGTTCTGTTCAGCAGTGAGATTCAATCATTTGAAAAGAAGTGGCAGTTACTCTTAAAGAAAAAAATCAGCTTAGCTTCCGCAGACTGGATCCTCTCTCCTTTATAAGGATTAAATGATGGCCCTTAAGTAATGCTTTTAAATGGAGGCATGCACAGTATTGCAGAAGAAAATCCTTCAGTGTTATACAATCAAGCAAGAGGATTTTTTTTTCTTCACATTTGCCCAAATGCATCTGTATCAATTTACAAAAGAAAGCTGCTTAACATTAACGTGCTGTTAGGAACTCCCCCCATCTGTAACGATGAAAATCTACTGTCACGCATAATCAGAGATATTACATTTCGGGCCTACATAATTAATCAGCAAGTCGGTGAATAACTCATGATCCAAGTCATAAATTATATTTAACGAAGCCATTACTAAGGGTGAACTCAAGCGACGGCTTTTCTCACATGAAAGTAATAGGCTGCTTTCCCTCAGCATGTCTTCATTTATGAACACAATTATCCATACGTTAATTTACACTGTCTCGCAGTTTATGCAAATTCCTTTTTGAGGTAGTTTTTAATCACCATCATTTTGTTTTTTATTACAAACGCATTCATTGAGACCTGGGAATGTGTTATGCCTCGCATGTAAACATGAGGAATTGCATTATGTATGAATACAAATCCAGCATGTGCAAAAAATATTCATTTACAAGCTTACAAAACACATTCATGCAAACATTAACTTGAGACACACTTTGTGTGTGTGTGTGTGTGTGCCTGTGTGTGTATGTGTGTGTGTGTGTGCGTGTGTGTGTGTGTGTGTGTGTGTGTGTGTGTGTGTGTGATCCCAACCGAGTGTTATTAATGCAATATGTCTAAACAAGCATGCAAAGGCCACCACTTGTTCACAGTCACAACTGAGTGCCAAGCAAACATGCAAAATCCCCCAAATAAAAAGTATTAAAACACGTGTTGTGCATAAGTATGTGCATGTGTCACGATGAGGATCATTTGGTAGATGTGGCTAAAGATAGATATAAAACGCCCCCATTAGGACACAAAACAAAGGAGGGAATGAGAAGCCTTCCTGCAAGAAGAAGCCGCTTCCTTCTGAAGCATCGTTTGCCTGGAGTAGATGCACGCATGACAAGCTGCAAGTCTCTTAACATGCAAATCCAGTCCGTGTCTATGAGTGTGTTTTATCTCGGGGGCTGCTATTTGCTAATCAAGAGCCTTGTGAAAGCCAGGGGAGCGTTACAAGAAGCCGAGTACAATACGCCCGCTCACAGTTGCTCTCTCTCTCTCTATTCCAACACACGCTCGTTTTACAGCCTTTTAACTTTCAATCTGCTCATCGTCGATGTTCTATTCTTCCTACCCGTTTGTTATTCATCAGGCCTCCCAGTCGCTGGGCCCATGTATATGTGCCGTATTGACAGTTGAGATAATGCATATCAGCACTGCTCAAAGGGAACACGTGGCATGTTGTAAGGATGCCAAACCATTGCATCTTGTTGAACACTCTACAGAGCCCTGGTGATCATGATCCAATAACAATGATGTACAACCTGTGACACCATTTATGTCTTTCTGTCACGAAAAATGCATCCGCCACGAGTTTCAGGGAGTAAATACAGCAGAGAGAAAGGCATGAGCTTCGTTTCCTTTCCCTCTACAAGTAGGTTAATGTTGATGAGGGACCATATGAAAACTTCATGTGGCGATTATCTTTCAATTCACGATAGTCTCCCGATAATTGTCAAAATATGCTTCAAACTCTTCGGCCACTAAACATAACTGATATCACTTTACATTTGGTTAAAAACAAATATTTCTAGTGTGTCACACATAAGACACACATCATTTCAAGCAAAAAACAAATAAATGAAGAAATAAAGAATAAAGAATCTACAACGGTGTATTAGGGCCATTGTAGGTAAAAATATTTTTTTTAAAACAGAGCTGAGAAGGGGGCAATATTCTCTAAACACGTAAGTTTGCAACTTTTTTCTCGTAAATGTGCAACATTGAAACGTATTTATTTCTTAACAGAACGTAAAGTCCTTCCAGTGTGTTTTGAACATATTTTGATGATTATCGGGAATATGTTGTTAATAAAAACATTTTGCCAGGATAATGATGACATGACATTTTCATATCATCCCATGCCTAATGTACATACAATGTAATTTATTAGAAAAATGCTTAAGCAATATGCTTTATTTGTACAAATTCCCTGCAGGCCATTAAAAAAGAGGCAGCGAGCCAAAGTTTGGCAACCCAAGGTCAGAAAAGCAAACTCTCTTCTAGTAAATAACTTGAAGTGAATGAAAGATAAAGTCTCATAGCGTCCTCTATTAAGTTCCTGTAGTTGTCCATCCATAGGTCCTCCAGAGCAAGAGGACGAGCTCATTACATCGACATCCTGTACTGCTGCCTGCCCTCAGCCTGTTTACTGTGCCTTCTATGTTTACCCTCTGTGTTATCACCATGCTCATTATACCCATAGCTGCAGATATGTGTGGAAAACAAGCTCTTACTCTTTCTTTCTGCTCCACTCTTTCAGTGTAACTCGCTCACGTCTTCTAACAAGCAAGGCCCGGGGGTGGGGAAGCCCTCCCCTGTGACAGTTTGTCACATTGTGTGAGTGCCACCGAGAAAAAGTCACCTCTGCTAATGTGCCATTGTGTGACATGACCTTCGAGGTTGAGAAATCTGCCACTTGTGAACAGTTACAGGGTACATTACCACACGGCTGCATGTTGGAGGAAGCCTGAATGAGAGTGAGTGAAAGTGAAAGGAGGGAACGTGGGCTTTGTGTGTGTGTGTGTGTGTGTGTGTGTGTGTGTGTGTGTGTGAGAGAGAGGTTTGGCGAGGTGCTTGTTTGGGGACTTGGCACAAGTGATCACTGCAGCTTTCTGGGGTTTGGTGGCCCGGGTGCTAATTACAGCGTGACCAGTAGGAATGCTTTTCTGTCCCTTACAAAGCACCAGAGAAAAGAGGCGTGACCTATGAAACCACGAACCCCCTCAGACTGTTGGTGGACGGAGTCATTGGTTGGTGGACGACGGCTTTGAAGCCTCGAGTTCTGCGTTTTTGTTGTAGTCCTCTTGGTTGCAACAGGTGAAGGAAGTGACCATATTTGGACTGTGAAGGAGCGACGGGTGGATCTGATTAACGCAAGTGGCAGAGCGACACCCCGAATAGCAACATACTGGATCTGGATCCATCTGGATTCTAACAGAGTTAGCTTCATCATTCAAGGTCAACTTTACAGCAAAGTGCCTATACTTGAGTTATGTACCACCATGAAAACTGGGGTCCACGTTAACAGAAACGCTGTGGCAGTTACACTGATTATCGTCAATGTCACTCTTTTATTGTGAGACTTTGACACTAATGCCTGAGCAAGGTATTCAACCTATTTTTTTTTTTTTTTGCTTTCCCTCCTCCACTGAGCCAAAAATTAGACTAATCACTGGTGCACCCTGGCATTCAAATCATGCAAAATGTATTATAAAGTACTTTAAAAATTGATATTTTACATAATCCACTCCATTTTACATTAAGAAATATCTTTACCTTTTAGCTCGTAATCTTTATTAATTAACTTTGTTTGATGAGAAAAGACTTGCAGATTCTCATCTGTGTGTTCAGTTTTGAGTTGATTAGAGTGATTCAGGATTAAGCAAAACAACACACATATGAAGAAACGGTTAGAAATTTTAGGATACACAACTTGTTGGTGGGAGTAGACTACACCACTCTCGTGTCTTTCTGTTGAAGCTGAAGCTAGGAGACTGTTAGTTTATGCAAAAAGTGGGGACTGGAGCTATCGTGGCTACCAAACTAGGAGGCAACCTCTGGTTCTGAAAAGTGAAGTCAAAGCTGAAGTGCCTTAAACCTGCATTCTCTCTACTGGCCATCGGGGGGCGACTCCTCTGGTTAAAAAAAAAATCTGATTAGATGGAAGTCTATGAGAAAATTAGCCCACTTCTCTCTTGATGTATTATCTCAGTAAACATTGTAAACATGAGTGATTGACAGGTCGCTAGCACATCTTTGCAACCACATGGTTGCTTCCATTCACTGATTGCAAAAATGCCAACGTGGTGACGGCAAAAATGTCAAATTCCAGGCTTCCAAACCGTAATCCACAAACCAAAGGGTGACGTCACAATGACCTTGTTCAGCTCTTACATACAGTCTATGATCCAAACACAAACACAAAACAACCCTGCACCCCTACAGCACATGTACCCATTACATTTGTGTCATATAAAATAAACACACACGCACAACAACAAAGCAAGCCTCAGCCCTGTCCTCAGTCAGGAGGTTGATCATTTTTTATTGATGTTCTTTAAATAAATTTGTATTGTGCATATTAGTATTTCATGTAAATGTATGCCCCTTAAAATGTTTGGCTGGAGCAGACAAGGCGCCCCTGGAGTGTGTAGTGAGTAGAGTCATCACAGTGATAAACTCAGATGATGACTCACTTTATCTTTCCACCTACCGCCGGAAATCCAAACACACTTCTGGGGAAATATCGACCGCCTTCTGGGTTTTTTCTGAAAAGCTGGCTGTCACAACATCTGTTGGTGCGATATAGAGAGGCAGAGAGCATTGTTACTTTAGGATCAGAGAGGACACCAGACATCACGGATCAATAAAAAACATTATGGCATTTCACTCAAAATGTTGAGCAATGCCTGGAACCAAAACAAGGAAAGTGAGGATTCTTGAATGAAGGATCCTCTGAGTAAAAAAGGAACAGAAACATATTCCCTCATTGCTTACAATAACTCAAAGAACCGTAGTTTTTTATGATGACATTTAACGTGACATTTATCTACATCAATCTCTTAACTCAATTTATTTCACTAAAATAGCAGGTCACATTGCTAATTTTGCCCTGAATGATGCCTGTAATAAAAACCCCACTGTCTGTTCAAGGGCTGCCAATAAATTCAGCTCTCTCTCACCTACACAGCTCTGGGGCCAATCTTTCTGTTTGATTAAACTTTGCTCCCCTGTGGTATGAAATATCCAGAGGCACTTAGATTTACAGCCTGCTGTGTTAAATTATTGACACCTCGCTGGCTTTCCAGTTTCTCACCTAATCCCCTGTTGTTACCTCACTTATTTAAGTTAGTGACTTCCATTTGACTTTCAGTGATGAACTCAAGTGACAACCTCCTGTTCCGAAGAGTCAAGCCGATGCTTAAGTGCCGTTAACTTTCCACGGCCATCAGGGGGCGACCCCTCCTTTGCTGCTACCACAGCTCCACCTGGCTTCTTGTATGAAGATGTTAACAAGCATTAGCAACATGCAACATTGTGTTAGCGAGCAACATGTTGCATTAGTGATGTTGCGTGACCGAGCGATGTATTGCATCAGCGAGTGATGTATCGCATTAACCATGTTGCATTAGCGAGCGATGTATTGCGTAAGCGAGCAACGTGTTGCGTTAGCGAGTGACGCGTTGCTTTAGCGAGCGATGTAGTGTGTTAGTTGCTTTCGAGAGTACCATGTTGCTTTTGAGAGTACCGTGTTGCTTTAGCTAGCGCTGTGTTGCGTTAGCAACATCGCGGTCCACCCGTCACACCAGGCCAAAATCCAAGATGGCAACGGCCAAAATGCAGAACTTGAGGCTTTAAAACCGTAATCCAAAACTATTAACCCCCGGTTCTTTTGTTGGAAACCCAAGGATAAACAGGAGAACTCTTCAGTTCACAGATATAATATTTATTCTGGTCACAGGTAAAGTATGGCAGGCCTGGGCTCAGAATGGCAGAGCTCCCACAGGAGCGAGCCCCGTTTCCAGGTGCTGGTTACATTTTATCTTCTTGGGCTGGGTCTGCCCCGTACAGAGATTGGACTTTCAAGCAACCGAGTCTCACTGGTCAGTTATCTCTGACGTGAACTTACAGAAATGTCATATGAAACATGTATGGGTGTTGTCCTTGAGACCTGTATCTATTCTAGCAAACCTAACTGTCAGAACAAAGAGGGCATTGAAGATTCAACGGGTTCCTGCTCATCAGGTTAACATGTCACACTGCTCTAATGAGAGCACAACCAGTGATTTATATGAGTTCAGTGAAAAAGTACAAGTCTAAAGTGAACAAAGTAAAAGCCAATTCTAACCAAACCAACGGGTGACTCCACAACCTCCACTTCTTATGCACATCCCTGGATGAACTACAATTCATTCATGATCCCTTTACTACCTGATGGCAGAGGCCATGGACACGTTTAAATTTCACATGCAGTATCTGATAGGCTCACACTATAACTGCCAGTCTATAAATAATAGTCTGTGTTGAACATGAAGCAAACAGCTGTTGTCTTTGAATCAAAGATACGGAGCGCTGGCTCTACCATAGATCTAAATAACACAGGCTGTGCCCGTAAAATACAGGGAGATAAAAGGACAGAGATGAAGAAGAGTAGGATAGAAGAGGACAAGATATGAGGGGAGCGTGCACGGGGGCTCTCGGGCAGGGAGGATGTGGAATCTCTTTCTGTGGAGTGAGCAGGTTAATTTTTCATGCAGCAGTTTGTAGGCCCCGGCCCAGGCACTCTATAGCTGGCCATGGTTTCCCGAGAGAGCGCTTGTTGCTGGAGGCCCCCGGGCCGGTTTCTTGTTGAGTCTCCCTGTAAATTGCCACCAAACCAGTGAATTACTCCATGATGTGTTGCAGAGGCAACAGAAAGCCCCAAAGGCACGGAGTTCTGTTTCCCCCCTCACAGTAATTCTTCAGTGACAGCCAGGGCAGCAAATGAGATGTCTCAGTTAGAATCCAATGACTTCATATTCAAAACAGCTGGCTGCCACTGCTGCTCCAGTTTCTGATGGATCGAATACACGAGTCCGCTGCTTCTGGTTTAATAAACAAAAGCAAATCATTTTGGGGGGGAAATATTGGGATCATTTGTCAGGAAAAGTGACACGTTTACAGTCCTCCCGAGAAAGGAGACTCAGGCTCTCCAGCTATATGCAGCCTTGTGAGGCTGTGCTTACTCACAATACTGCTTTGAGCTAAATGCTAACATTGGCAAGCTAAACACAGTAGTCTAGTGTGTCAGCATGCTAATTAGCACTATACATAAAGTGCAGCTTGGGCTGATGGGAATATCATGATTTGTGCATGTATATATATATATATATATATATTAGTGCTATTAGTGCATGCAAATATGGAAAAAAGAACAAGGAAATATTCTGCTGTGAAGTCAGAATGATAAATCCTTTTCACTCCATAGAACAACAAGTCAGCTTAGTCCTCCTTTACATTCAGCCCGTTACTGAGACAGACCAGTCTGTTGACATTGTCAGAGGAAACAGCATACGCCACATCTAGTGTTTCTCACGCAGACAAATTACCGGGATAATTAAAAAAAAACTCCCCCCCCCCCACCGCTGACGCCGCAGCCTCAGCCAAAATCTTACGCTGAACTCCGTTAAAAACGAATGGCTAACGGCTTTGTGGCACACGTCGTCATAGGTCTTACGTCAGCCGCCACGGGAAGTAAACAAAACACAGCTGCGTTAATTTCGTAAAAAAAAAAATTAACGCGTTAAATATTTCATAATTAACCCAAAGATTAACGTGTTAACTTTGACAGCACTATATATATAAATATATGTGAATGTACAAACGTTTGTGTCAACCAGTGCAGTAGATAAAGTGAGAACTCTTAGCTCTTGGTGGAAAATGCTGGCTTCCGATTGATTGCAAGCCCACTAGTGACGATATGTGAATTTATGGCAGATCGCGATCGGTATAATCTTGAGTATCATCACATGAGTTGAAAAAGTTATTTATCAAGGAAGAGAAGTGAAAAAAAGAGCCAGATATAAAAAAGGGGAAAGAATTAGACCTCCAGGAATGATCAGAAATGACACAATACACAATACACAATACTGCTTTTTTTTATTAATTATGTTATTTACACCTAATTTATTTTTTGTCCTTTATGATCTTCACAAAAAAAGTGTGTGTTGTATCTGTGATGCAAAAAAATTAGTTTCTTGACAAAATATGATGTAACGCATTTATTGTATGCTTTGCTGACATTTAAAACGTTTTCAGTACATCGAGGATAATGAGGATAATATTGGGAATCACAATTATTTTGAGAAGAATATTAATGACGTGAAATTTCCACATCATCCCATGCCTAAAGCCCTCCCAGCAGATCAAAATCTGCCAGATAAACAATTATTCGAGCTTGAGAAAGCCGATAGCTTTTACAACCATTGAGTGTGGTCCTTAAATACTGACTGAGCACAAATGATGTTATGAGAGCAACAGAATGTATTTTCTTCTACAACAGTGCAGGGATTTGTGTCTTACAGGTGTCTTTTGTTCTAGTGTGAAATCTAGGCTTATCGATTTCTGTGGGGCTATATTCCTCACAAAGGACACGCTGTCTGCTTGAGGAAAATTTAGATTTTTTGTTTTGTTTAGCACTCGCTACGGATCCTTCACCTCTCAATCCCATGTCTGCATCACACTCTGCACTCTCTGAATTAGCTCAATGGGAAACAATCCTTTTAAACAGGAAGCACCTTGACCCTAGCAACATCAAATGAATCCTTGTCGTGGCGGCGGAGGCAAAGGGAAAAAACAATTCTGCCGCTTAAACATCATTAAAAAAAAAGCATGACAGGTTCCCTCTGCTTAACTTCCAGCACAGCCGGAGCTAAGCGTTTCAAAGAGACTAGTGTTTGAATGACTGCGATGTGGGAGCTCAGAGTCTGGAGCTATGGATTAAGCTCACAGCAAATAGTAGCATGGAAGAAACAGAGGTAATCTCTTCCCTCTCCTCCACGGGCCTCTCACCGTACCTGTTCCCCCCTTCTTTAATCTCCTTACTGAATTAGTTCTTGCAAAGCTGCTCAAACAGAGAGGGGTTTATTCACAGTGGTTCCAGAGGTTAAGGTAACATGAAAACGATACCGTCTCCGCTTCCTGAAATGTCCGTTTGCTCAGAGATTGGTGTGCTGCTCACCTGCTTATTGCTCTCCAAAGCAACATACAGTTAGAATGCACTCGCTTGCCATCCTCAGATTCGCAGCGGCGGATGGAAAGCACACAAGGGCCTTCTCAGTCACGGCCTTGCACCGCTGCCAGTGGCAAGCAGCGGCCGAGTGCAACATTGTGGTATTTGCGTCTAGATTATATACTGTAACCTGACACAGCAGCGTATCATAAAAACGTCATCACACTCACTCACTCAGTGCCGTGCCTGCTTTAATCACCTACAGTGCTCAGGATCATTTACCCTGCAGCACACTGGATTTGCATAAAAGTACTTTCGTTTTGCATTTTGATGCATTGCCTTGGAGTTTCACAGAAGAGCCTCACTATAAAAGAACATTCCCACACCTGAACCAGCACGCTAACTGCCCAAATATTTCAGCCTGGCTCTTGCTGCTTCCTGCACTGTGCAGATCAAATAATGAGCCAGAGGATTCTTATGTGCGGTATTTCACACTTGTCTCAATCATTTTTTTTCCTTCTGCACACCTTCACATGAGCTCGTCACCAGTAAACCTCTGATATTAAGCATTCATCATCGGTGCTTCCCCTCACATGTCCCCATCTGACTCATCTGCAGTGCACTTCATAGGCACCTTGCCTCATTAGCCCACAGGATGAGCCACTGACTCAAGGTGCTTATGAGCATGATCTTGCATCATGCAGGATGAGACGTCACCTCAAATATGCCAGACGCCGTCATCTTTTTTTGACATTTTTTTTTTTCATTTTTTTCGATTGCTCAACGACAGCAGGCACACCTGCAGCTACATGTGTAAAACTCTAACACAGTCTGCATCACCAACACTCACCTGAGCTAAACATCACATCAGCTGCTAAACCGGCTCAGTGCAGAGAAACACTGGGAACTATCGTCATGACGACGACACACACTGTCACTCAGAACCCACCGAAAACACCAACACACAAGTTACACACTTTTCATCTTTACAGTTTGAATCACTTCAGTGACTTAACAAAAATCATTATTATTATTATTATTATTATTATTATTAATAATAATAAATATGTGTAAATATTCTATAATTGCAATAAAGAAATCAGTTCCTGTAATGTTTTCATTTACTGTAAGGATGCAACTCTCACCAACTTGTCTCTCTGCCACTCTTCTCCCTCCAACCTGTCTCCCTGCCACTCTTCTCCCTCCACCAACCTGTCTCCCTGCCACTCTTCTCCCTCCACCAATCAGTCTCCCTGCCACTCTTTTTCAATCCACCAACCTGTCTCCCTGCCACTCTTCTCTCTCCACCAACCTGTCTCCCTGCCACTCTTCTCCCTCCACCAATCAGTCTCCCTGCCACTCTTTTTCTCTCCACCAACCTGTCTCCCTGCCACTCTTCTCTCTCCACCAACCTGTCTCCCTGCCACTCTTCTCCCTCCACCAATCAGTCTCCCTGCCACTCTTCTCCCTCCACTAACCTGTCTCTCTGCCTCTCTTCTCCCTCCACCAACCTGTCTCCCTGCCACTCTTCTCTCTCCACCAATCAGTCTCCCTGCCACTCTTTTTCTCTCCACCAACCTGTCTCCCTGCCACTCTTCTCTCTCCACTAAACTGTCTCCCTGCCACTCTCCTCCTCCTGAAGTTACAACCATCAGTGAAATCAGTGCACAGGTTGCTGAAATCATCCTGTGTTGAATGTGAGGTTTACAGTTTTGACAGCGGTGTGCTAACATTTGAACAGAGTGCTGTAAATCCACAGTGTTGCAGGTTGTGGTTAAAGTCAGGAGAAAAGTGTGGAGAGTTTATAAAACTGTGTTCCAAAAATGAAAAAGGAGCTAGAGTTTGGTCCACATGAACTGCTGCTGTGCAGACTGTGTTAGTTTTGCACATGTGGCTGCAGTTGTTGCCGCAGTCGTTTAACAATACAAAAAACTGTACTCCATCCAAAATGCATTCCCCTGAAGTTCACGTTCTGCCCATTAAGTTACACACAGCTTGATGGTTGAATGTATGTTGTCTGATTCTGAGGGAGCAAGAGCCAAGAATTATGCAAATAGTAACCCGGCATCTACTTAACAGGCGGTCTGTTAAGTAGTCTGCATCAGGATCAATTTCTGTGGTTATGTCATGTTATAGTGACTATGTCCTGTATGCATGCTTTTTACATTATTTTTTTTACAGTGGATATTTATTCAATTTATAAAATGTTCTGCCAGAAAAAATACTTTAAACCAAATACACAGTCACATACTGTCTTTTCACCACTCAATCTCATGCCACATTCAGAACATGTACATTTCGGGCATTTAGCAGACGCTTTTGTCCAAAGCGACTTACAATAAGTACATTTGTCGAAAGAAAGAAACCACAACATCATCCGATAAACTAAGAGCTAAAAATAGAAACAAGTGTTAGATCTTCATCTTTAGCCAGTCATTAAGGCTTGTGAATAAGCAGCCGTAGAAGTGTGGTTGGAGTTATTATACAATAGGAGCAGTGAAACTGTAATGAATATCAGTGTTACACAATAGAGTGATAACACTTAATGTCATTGGCCTAATCTCTGCCGATCGAAGGCAATATGCACTGTACACACGTGAAAAGTTGGCATTAACGTGACAATGACATGCAACTAGGAGGTGGGGACTCAAAGCTACAGGAGCTGGGGAAGAGGTCCAAACCTATGTGTGTGTGTGGGGGTGTGACATCACAAACAGGCATGGTGTGCCCTCCAGAGAGACTCAAAAATCGCCCTGCCCTGTCAAAGTGAGAGAGAATGATTTTTCCTTTTTTTGTGTTACACCAGCTTCCTTCCTTTGGTAAAGTGTAGGCCAGAGGTGGCGGAAATACGTCAGTTGTGTGGGTTCTCTGAAACTCGAATGTGTCTCTTAATTTCGGATGAAGGGAATGGGGGGGAGGGGGGCGGGAGAGGAGATTGTAATCACTCCTGTCGCTTTAAGGACACTTATCAAAGCCGTCTTATGCGAATAGAAAATAGCAGCGGCCACAGAAGCAAGTGAGCAGCGAGGGGACGCAGCGGAGTGGATTTATAGGAAACTCAACATGATCTGAACTGGAATAGACCGCTTCATCGCCTCCTCATGGAGTTTGGCTGCACGCTGGGTAGCTGTCTCAATCGGACGGTTCGGATCATTTAGGAAATATTGCGCATTAAGTAGCCTAGCTCACAGACTTGGGATCCTTTTGCCCCCCCGAAGCGCAGGGAAGGAGTACGGGTTTCAAACTACGGGATTATTCGCTCCAGCGTTTTGCAGTCGAAAGGCTTCGTACTCGCTCGCCAGGCGTTTCGGTTTCGGACGGATAGTATCCCCCAAAAAAGCTCTCGTGGTTTGACAGCCTCGGATCCTTTGGTGGAAAACAACAACGGCCAGCGACATGATTCCTCTGCGCTGTCTGCGGTATGCAGCGGGCTTGGGCTGCTTAACGTTGCTCGTTATTATTCCGATGCAACAAAAGTTACGAGGCGGGTGTGACGCGTGGATTTGAACAGTTTGGCCGTTTTGCACCTGCTTTAGCGGACGCCGCGTCGACATATTGCTGGGGAGAAAAATAACGCGTGGAGCCGCGTCGCTTTTTTTGCTCGCTCCCTCTCTCCGTCGCCCGAGTGCGCGGGGGGAGACTTGAACATTTCGCTTATCGTAATGGAGATTGGGGAGGTTCGTACTCAAGGTCACTGCGTGTTCTGAGCCCGTGCTTGCGTTGTTATTTACACGCGCTATCTTGCACGTCCTCGCGGAGCCTACAATCGTCCGTCCGCTGTTACTTGTTATTACACGGCGTAGCCAGCGGTTCTTCGAGCGCCTGCTGTGGAGTTAACATTTCTATCTCTCTTTCGACACCGCGAGCGAAATTCCCCCGACAACATGGAGGGGAAACTGAAGCCGGGTCGGAGATGCCGCTCCAAGCGGGAGCGGGTGCGGAGGTTGCGGGAGGCAGGGAGCAGAGACGCCCGCAGCCCCGACCCCAACTCCTCCTGCTCCGACAGGGAGGGACACTGTCCGGGGAGGGACGCCTCCTCCCTGCCCGGCAAAAAGGCGCCGCACCCCGCGGCCGCCGCCAGAGCTCCGCGTCCCCCCCGGCGGAAGAGACGGGAGTCCAGCTCACAGGAGGAGGATATCATTGATGGATTTGCTATCGCCAGTTTCATAAGCCTGGACCGTCTGGAGGTAAGAAAAAGAACCGGATCATTACCTGTGCGTGCGTGCGTGCGTGCGCGCGCGCGCGTTTGTGCGTGCATGTGTGCTGCATTCTTCATCAGTGGAGTGCTCCTCAAAGAGGGGATGCACTCACTCACCTGCAGCACGAGGACCAGTCTCTGCGACTCTCCTGATGGCCAGACTGAGGATCAGGGGTTCTTCTCCCTCAACCATCCCCCCCCCCCCCCCCCCCCCCCCTTTCTGGTTCCTGGTTCCTGGTTCCTGGTTCCTGGTTCCTGGGTCTGGATGGGACTGTTTCGGGCCCTAGACATGGAAGTGTTTGACACAACTCTGCTTGTAGAATATGACAGCCTGCAGGCGTTGTAAATGAGATGCATCTGGTCCGTGGAGGACCGTGAACAGGTGCTGCTGCGGTGTCACTGATGGCTGTGGCGTGGATGGTCTGTGTTGTGATTGTTGTGAGCTGTCAGTGCACTCTTGACATGTTTTGCTCTTTGATAAACTACCATTTATGTGTTTCTGTCGTGACTGCTATATCTGTATGAGGAATGATTTCAGGTAGAAAGGACGTTCTCTAGTCACATGCCCTTATCTGCTTTTATCTCATTATGTCCAAATGACATACAAACATGGCTCCCTGCGGGACATCAAGTAAGCAGGCCTGTGTTTGTTTTTGGTTTGTTTTCCCTCCGCTCACTCTGGGAACAGTGGCGCTACTTTTGTTGATATGACTCACTACACTCGAAGAACAGTCCATACAAGTGTGGGCCATTGAACTGTTTTAATATGAAGGAAATGTCTGTATTGATTTTTCACAGGTGTTTTACCCGTATTTTTGACTACACAGTGTATTGTGGGAGCAAGAACCTCCGCTGGTGCGAAAGTTGCCAGAGGCAGCGGACATCACCCACGAAAACTCTCATTGATTTTTGGACTAGGAGAAACCTTCCTCAAACTAATGTGTTTACAAAAAATTAGGGCTTATTAAAATGATTTATGTTCAGGTGTTAATGTTAGCTCAGTATCCTTATATTGGGAGAGTAATCAGCTTTTTTTCACCTGTGTGAACAGTTGATGTCAGATATGTCAGGAAGTCAAGATTGATAGTGCCATTTGTTTTTTCATGTCATTTATTTTTTTGACTGAAGTGTCTATGAATTGGTACAGTCCGTTTGTGCATATGGAAAATAACATTATGTCTTTTACATTGGATTTCTATTACATTGGATTTCTTTCTTACAGTGTAGCTTTAATACACACAGCTAACATATTACATGTGGCCCACTGAGGTTTGTCATATTTTAAGATGATGACCTAATTTGAAAGCCTGTGGATCATACCACGGCCACCTCATTTCAACAACCTCCCATGTGGGCTTAGCAGCGGCATTAATCAGCCCCGATTGACTCTTGCCTCCTACATAGTGCTTAGTCAGTAATAATGCTTGAATACAGATTTGCAGCAAGTAACTGCATGAAATGTCAACCAGTTGTCCAGCCTCATACATAGATTCACTTCACCGCCTCCCTTCTGTTAACACGTTGGACCTGCCCTGTCGTTACGTCCGCTGGACGTTCTTGCTCCCACAATGCAATGCGTAATTAAAAAATATGGGTGAAACACCTGTGAAAAATCCACCGAGGAAAGCCCTTCGTGTCAAAGTGGGACTTTAGCAGCTATGGATTTAGAATATTACACCTCATAAAAACCTGAATGATGCCATACAGTAGCAGATTCCAGAGCATCATAAAGTAGGATACACTCCCCATTTAGCACCGCAGCAAGGCTGCAGTGCTTCCCTCATATAAACCTGGTACTTGTTATCAAGTGTGTTTGAAATGTGTGTGCCGGCCCCCGTTCCTGATGATTTGCTGTAAAGATGTTTGTGGATTTTTCTGCCACTGACTGTGAAAGAAGACGTCAGTGCAACAAAAGGCCTCATCTGGGCATCTTCCACTGGCATGCTGGCGTCTCCATCGCTGTCAGCGCGATCTGTCCTGCCCTGTTGACTTCTGGGAATCTTCTAACGTGTGCTTTCGAAAGAGTCGGAGGTGCTTCAGGTTCACGTCTGCTAACTGTCCTGTCTGTGGAGTTTTCTAAAAAGGTTTCTCTTTGGATGCTTTGTCACGATAAACCAGCTGCCTCTTTGTGCTTGAGAGGGAAATTAAGTTAAAATATTTAATCAATTGTGGTTTTACACACTCTCAAGCAGTAATAGTTTTCCTGCTCAAGTGCTAAATCAATGTTGAATGTACACAGAATAAAACCGTGTGCTCCTCACTGGAGGTTCTGTTTCAAGGCTAAGCAAATGAGGCGTGATCCCCTTCTATGTGAGATGATACTCACGTGCCAGCCGGCTACTTGTTATGCTACTTGTGGTAATTGCTGTGATTTGCATGCAAATTGACTGCGCTTATTAAATGATGTTGGTGGATTTGGTGCAATTACATAAGGGACCGTGCAGAGGTTTCGTGTGCTTTGCCCCTCGATTTCCCCGTATGTGGAGGATGAAACAAGCGACGCCGCCTTCATGCGCGTTTCCTCTGCTGTTTCCCATCTGCGACAGCAACGGTCACATTTGTTTGCAGACAATAAGTTGCATCGCTGAGTAGGAAACGCAGTGTTTGTAATGTGCGCCCAGTAGAAATGTCTCATTATCGGTCGCGACTCACTCCTTCACCTACTCACTGTACGCTTGAGTGGCGCTCATGACCTATGCTACCTGTGCTAATTGCTCATCAATTATGAGGAGGACACAGCAGCATTTGGCCGGGGAATAGCTCTGACCTATTGCATCATGCTCCGATAAGCCGCTCACCCTCGGTGGAGGGAGTGTTTGGTCCGCCTGGCCTCTTCCAAGTGACTGATGGCCAGTGCGATCTTGTTTATGTCGAGCCTTACCGTCGGGCTAATGCAGGGCTTGACAGTAATGGTCGCCAGGCTGCCGTTGGCGACCCATTGTGATACATTTCCAATCAATTCTTGGCTTTTGATCAGAGGCAACTAATTTTTTTTACATATTATTAATAGGGACAACAAATTGTGCACCCACAATAAATAGTTAATAATAAACTTTTGTTGCATTAGTGATATTGAAATGTTGCTCTTGTACGTGAGCGGGGATTCAGCACCATCAGCTGTGGCTGAGAGGTGGAGCGGGTTGTCGTTGGGCAGTTTGATCCTCCAGTCAGCATGTCGGAGTGTCTTTGGGCTAACCCGAACCCGACTGAACCCCACATCGTCCCAGAAGGCTGTGCCATTGGTGTGTGAATGTGTGAATGTTCACATGTAAAACGCTTTGAGTTCTCGGATGATTAGAACAGCCTTATATCAATGCAGGTCCATTTGCCACAAGCCTGGACATGGATGCCGAAGGGCCAATGAATCTGTGATGGGAATCATTAGAAGAAGAAAAACAGAAAACCTCATTAGAGAGGGAGAGGACGGGTGAATTCCTTTTTTATGGATCTGTGAAGATTTATTTATTGATGGTTCCTGTGCTTAATTATTTTTGCGTTTTTTGTCACATTTATAATAATAAGCTCGACTGCATAGTATCTTAATTACTCAAAATATAAGCCATATTTCCAGTTTCGGCAACCAGAAGATGATTACTTGTTTGCCAGTGTGGCACCCAGTCTCATTAGCATTCTGCCGACATCTATCTCATCCTCTCTGGCTTCAACGAGCTCACATGGCCAATATACCAATATTTACTCTATCTTGTTTCTCTAATCTCAAACTAAGCCTTTTGCTCTATAAAGCACTTGAGGATGAACATGTTTCATGAAATCCCTGTCACCTCTGGGTGACTGTCGCCGTCATTTGATTGTCCAATTTTAGTCGGCGACTCGTGCACAGCTGCTACTGCCTGTTGGTAAGAGCCCGAGGTTATGTGTTCCTCCCAGAGCACTTCCGTAGGCTGTTGTTGTTGATATTCCAGCTCGCCGCTGATAGGATCAGGCTCCCTTGATGAAGGCTTAGGCTGTTCGGGGGTCTCGCCCGCTCCCATAACCTGTTTCATTACAGCCTGAAAGCAATTTCCAGCTGTGGCCGCATTTTATTACGCTGTGTTTATTTGCTTGAAATCCCCTTGTTTCTCATAGGAAAGCCGCTTACTTACCTGTGCAAATCGACTCCACAAACACAGCCGCGCTGCTTTGTCACGGCACCTTATCACCATTAGATGAACGTGAGGGAAGATGGGTGACGCTTCAGAGAGTCTAGTGCACTCACCCTGTCAGAATAAAAGGGAAAACCATGTTTGTCAAGTTTTTCATGTTTCTTTCTTTATGAGATCATCACCTACTACCCCCGTCTTTCCTCTATTCTAAACATCTTAGAATAGACGTGAGGATGAATAATACTCACGAATGTTGGATAGTTGACCTCCTAGAAATTCACCTGACAGCTGTGCTATAAAACAATTACTTGCTGTGGCTTAAACCTTCCAGAAGTCTCCCTGCGGGTATCGAACAAGTGAGCAGATAATAAAGTGACACAATTATCCATCTGTCACAGTATTAATAAGATGTTTGATTTGCTCCATTTGCTCCGAGTGGCAAATCCCCTCTCGTTAATCCGCAATCCTTCTGTTCATCTGCTTTAACATGAATTTACAGATTTGTTTGGGTTTTTCGTTCCGCGGCATGAGTTTCTAAATTCACTCTAATGGGGATTTAGGTTTAGTTGATTTAGCGATATTACAACGAGTGTCGAGGGTAGGAAGCCGAAAGGCCGGGCAATCGGACAGAAATGGGCTTCATAAATTTAGAAGCTCTTGATGGGATGTAGAGTCTGTCTCCAGGGAAGTTTCGCTAAACATGCTTGCTCTTTTAGTTTTTCATGGCCCTGTTAGACTCACTTACACTAATCATCATCTGCCTTTAGCCTCCGAGCAGCTCTACCAGTTTGGGGAAATGCAGTCTCTTGTCCTCGGGGAGCTCAACAGTAGTTGTTGGCGACGCTGCTTCTCTCCCTCCGGCCGTTCATTTCTCAGCTGCTGCACGGTTCAAAGCCAGCGACATTTCTCTTACAATATGTGCCTTTCTGTGTCATCAAGTGCTCGTATGAAAGCCTCAAATAAATAGTTCTTAAGCCTTCCCTGAGAATAGTCACACTTACACCTCGACAGCTCGAGTCCCGTCACGTTCATTACGGGCCGTCTCACTGCTAACTAGGGCTGCACAAAAAATCGTTAAAAAATCGCGATCTCGATTCACACATACACGTGATCTCATTTCTACACACGGCGATTCTGAAGCATTTTATATCTCGAGCTGCATCACAAATGCTCCTATTTCCTTCCGGATTTTTTGAAGCGCCCCCAAACGCAGCACTGCCGCCCCTCAACCTATGGTAAAGCGTCTTTACAACACGTGATTCAGTGGAGGAAGCCGCCTGCAGTTGAGTGTTTGGAAAGAGAGAAGGTGCGTGTCCACAGGCAGCGGTGTTTCTCCGCGTCCGATTCATTGCGCCGGGCTCGACTCGCCGCCTCGGGAACGCTCGCGAACGCTCGCGAACGCTCGCGAACGCTCGCGAAAATCTTCTGAACTGAATGTTGTCGATCTAAAATAAAGACAGATTCAGCAACTGCATAGCTTATTTCTCGCTTAAAATTTTTTCAGAAACACCTTTTTGTGAACTATTTTTGTAAAATAAGAGAAAGTTTCCAAATGAGCCGCCATGTTGGTCTGCGTGAACTCCGGAGCAGACAGGACAGCTGTGAAAGCGATCGTCCAATCAGGTGCAGCCATGAAGTGTAGGCGTGATTGTATGAAGGAGAGCGCCTGTCAATCATCATCTAGTGGCAGCCCACCAAGTGTGCAATACTTAAAATCGCCCGTGTGTTTTTTTTTTTTTTTACTTTGGTAAAAATGACTTATCTTCCAATGATAGAACTACTACTATGGCTCTGCCAAAGCAACAAACGTTTTTTTGTTTTGTTAAAGTTCATCAGTGCAATAAACATTTTGTGGAAAAAAATCGTGCAAGAGAATCGTGATCTCAATTCTAAGCAAAAAAATTGTGATTCACATTTTTTCCAGAATCGTGCAGCCCTACTGCTAACACAGTGAGCACAGTGACGACATTTCATGTCACAACGTGAAATGACAATTAGTAAGCACACTGATGGCACTGATAGAGAAACATAGATATACTCTGGATGGGACGATGTAGGATTCTATTATGGGTAGGGTTGTCACAAGAACAGATACTTCGGTACCAATTCGATGCCGACACGAAAAAATTAATTTGATACTTGCTTTTTTCTGGTAACGTCAGAACCGAATATACAACTTTTCACTCGGCGAGCCGTGTTGATTCTTGGCGGAACTGACGGGGGCAGTATACGCGTGTGAGCAGCACAGAGCAGCGCTGAAGAAGAAAACTTGCCGTCTTCAAAAAAAATGGCTTCAGCAGGTGGGAGCGGAAGCACAACACGTCGGCTCGTCGACAAGACAGGTGCGAAGAGTCGCGTGTGGAAATATTTTGCATTCGAGGCGGATGAATCCGGAGCAATTCTTGATTCAAACAAGCCGACATGCAAAAAGTGCCTCAGAAGTTTTCAGACCAAAGGAGGAAGCACGTCAAACCTGTTTACCTATTTATGACCATATTTATAAGCACAGTATTGTTTGTTTTTATACTGGATGGCTATAGGTCTGTTGGCAGCTGGTACTGCAATTTAAATTCTGTGCAAAAAGATCTTAAAGCACAGTGGTGTTAAATACTTGACAGTTTGAAGCAGTTTTCAATAAATTAGTGAATTTAAAAGTACATGGGTCCTGTTGTTTTTTTAAAAAATTGTGGTATCGAATTAGTATCGAGAATCGTGGAAATTCACAGGTATTGGTATCGACTACTGAAATTCTGGTATCGTGACAACCCTAATCGTTGGTCATGATATGAAAATGTTTTTCACAAAAAAAGGATGTTCACTAAAAGGAGATACCTTTACCAAATGTAAAGTGGTACCAGCATGTTGAAGTGAGTATTAATAGAATATTATGAATGATTTTGGCCAGGGTTTAGTCCCATGTCTAATATTCTAGTAGCTTCAGCTAACGTTTGTGCTTTCCTAATGTCAACAGGTTTGACCACCTCTTGGGTAAATCCCATCTTGTCTTTGGGGTGGGCTCTGATTGCAGGCTGGGCAACGTAGTGCAAAGTGATCCCGACACCTGAAGCCTCGGCAGCTGTTGCTGTAACGAGACGTCTCACTCCTGCAGTGAGGCAGCAGATTTGTTGCAGAGGTTGCAGCGATCTTGCTTCGTTGCCCCCCCTCCCCCCCGATAGCACTGTGCATCATACAACAGCGCTGACAAACAACTCCAGCTTTAATTAACAAGGCAACCCCCCCGAGTGTCCGCCGCTCATTGGCTGACGCATCCCAGGGAGAGAGCTTTCTTAATGCCAGTGGGGCATCCCCCCGGCCCCAGCTTTCTAACTGTCACACACTGTAGGCCATGGCATGGCTGATAAATGCACGGTCACAGGCACTATACTCTCTCTCTCTCCCTACACACACATACACACGCACACACACACACACACACACACACAGGATTGAACCTCCACTGTGCATCTGTCCAAGTCATCAACCAGTGACCTAAATATATCCGCCCAAGGAAGGTTCTAGTGTGCCGTGGAAGTGTGTTCATGTGGATCTGAAAGCATTGCGATCACTTTGTCAGCATTCACTTGGACTACAGAACTCCACTCGTGTTCCTGAATGGAGGATTTATGTGACACGAATGGAGAAAATCATTTCAAAATCAGCTTCATTTCACAGCTTTTCAACAAAATATTTGGAGTCGGGTTCACATGTTGCACATACGTTTATGTTTCAACAAGCCTTTTTTGAATGACAGATCAACTGGTTGATCATTTTCTTGATTGATTGCGTGTAAAATGTCAGTTTCATTTTTCATTTCTACAAATGGCTTGTTTTATCAGAGCAACAGTGCATATTTGAGGAGCTAGAACTAATTTGAGTTTAATATTAAGTCAACCTAATTAATTAGACAAATGATGGCTTCAGCTCTCAGGGTGTTAGTGGAGTGTATCTTAGTGTGTAAAGGACTCGGGATGATTTGACTTGCTAGTACTGAGTTTTTCTGGTGACTTGTTTAAGTACTGATACTGATAAATATGTAAACAGCAGCTCATTAAAATTCAGCAAAGACGCAGACGAAGTAAGAGAACACCGAGAAGCTTCATTTAATAAACGATTTTGACCTTGTCAATTAGATCAATTCATCAGAGATAATGCCCTATAAATAACACTGGCTTTGACACTTGTGTCAGTGGGATGGTGCAGGATATTTCAATGACAGCAGAGAGACAAAGTTGGTTTAAAGGTGCCCTGTGGGGTTTTTTCACCACTAGTAGCACAATGTTTTCACAAGGGAGTATGGAGGACACACATGCACGAGCCCGAGCACGCTGGCGATACTCATTCCTACCACCAGTTCCACGCTGATTGACATGCGGCAGCGCCAACAAACGCACCGCATTGAAGCGCTACTTTTGTTTACTAGAAAGTTCCCACAACCTCAGGTGTGTTCCCATGTATTCCTGGGATCATTTGTGTGGATTGGTGTCACTCGAGAGGGCAACAAGATTGTTTTTTGGACCATAGACAGCCTCTGGCCCGGTCTCTGGACTAATATGAGCTCCTATTGCAGAGCTCTGGGGGACCACACACTGCTACCTGATTTGTTTCCTCCATTTGGCATTGACTTTGAATGCAATCGTGGAAAGAATCGCTTCGCATTTGGTGATTAAATGTTCTTGAGATAAGATGATCCCAGAGAAATAACTGCACAGAACCTCAGTATCTGTCTTCCTGCTTGAACCGCTAAAAGCTTCATTAACGTCAGAAGTGGGTGAAATGGTCCTTTATATCAGGAGTTGGTGATCAAACTATTTTTGTGTACAAACCCGAGCACGCATGATACCAGCTTTCAAAGTGAGTGGTGCACACACATTCCAGTCAGTAATAAAAGATATAGATTGAAGTGCCACATCCAGATTTAGTAGGCACCAGGCCGAAAAGAGACATGTCTGTATTTCCTTAATGTCTAAGTCTATCAGACAGCACGACTCATATGCTTTTTGGAAGGCAGTTTGATAATTCCTCTTTTGGAGAGCTGCCGGTTGTGCATTCCGAGGTATCACTCGTCAGCCTGAAGGCACCGACTCCCGAGCGTCCCCGACGCGTGGTGGTACAGTACGACATCGCCGACACGGCAGTGAGTGGCCCGTGACGCGCCTTTGTAGCTGGTTGTAGACACCCGTATCTGTTTCCTGCTTGACGTCCTGAGCAGTCTTCCATCTTCACCATCTCCATGTTTCCGCTGCGGTGAATGACAGGATGTAATTAAGGCGCTGTCTCGGAGCCGGCGATGGATTAGTAACAGCACTGTGAGAAGGTTCCCCCGGTAATTATCTCATTTGTTGCCCCCTTTTTGCCTTGTCATGATAAACGTGTGTTGCTAAACAATGTTAACAAAAGATATTTCATTTGAGCAGTTTGGGGGGGGGGGGGGGGGGGGGGGATAAATGATTTGGCGATAACTTATCACATTTGAAATTCAGTTGAGGTTTTTTCCCCCAGCCCAATAATAATGCACTTTGTGTTTGAATGACTTACAGGCAAAGGCTGCGATGGATTTACAGCAAAATAATGAAACCTAAATAGAGATGGCTCTTTAAGTGGCTCATTAGGTAATAGCTTTTTTCCTTTTCAGCCATGTCCTTCACTGACTAGCAGCAGAGAGAGAGAGAGAGAGAGCTCTGAATGCTCCGCTGGTTTAACCTTCCCGTCCCTCCAATCCCCTTTTCAACATTTTTCAAACATTTTTCAGCCTCGCAGACTCGTTTGACACGACGGTCTTGCTGACTTAGTGTGGTGGAAAGGAATACGGACTTTAACAAAGCCCTCCTGCAAACCAAGGGGAATAGACGATTTGATTTGTGAGTAAACATGATGTGCTTTGGGGGGCTGAGCGTCCGCGGAGGCAGCGGCGTTCCCTGAACACATCCGTAAACACTGGCTTGTTTGTTACACTGGCTGAAGAAAATGAGAAATTCTGTCAATATGTACATTAAAGTGGCAGTCCGTAACATTTTCATCTATGTAATTGTCTGTTAAGTTCCTATCTATCAAAGAGTGAGTTAAAACAATGGTGATTGATCATGTGACCCACTAATGAAAGTGCTCGTTAGGTAGCGAGCTAGCTTGTCCATCTCCAGAGCGGCTACTTGGCTAGCTAGCCTCGCTTCCTTGTAGCTCATCTCAAATGCAATATTGATTCTGGCACCAAGAGGACATTTTGAATGTGTCATGTTGGAGATGGTGGCAGTTTTGTGTTTCAATAAGTTTGTCGTGGTGAATTTTCACTATCTGGATCTTACTTAAAAATACAGGATGCATATCTTATGATTTAGGATCATCTGATTAAAGATTATTTGATAGTTTTTCACTAAAAGCATGTTCACTGAAAATGAAGCTGTCTGTCTGTGACGCAATAAAAATATTTGTTTAGGAACAAAATGTCAGGAGTTTTTAAGCATACTTCCATGACACATTGTCAAAGTCTTTTCATGAACTCAACATTTTCCAGGTTCCATTTTGGAATATCATCCCAAGTAGAATAAATACGACATTATTTCTATAAGCTGCATCTACGACTAGAAAGCAACGTGTTCAACATGACAATCCTGGCTGAAATCAGCCTCCAGTCCATGTGCTCATGTTTCTCAGGACCACCTCCTCTTTCAAAGGCATGACTCACACAGTCGTGACATTGCGCCGTCTTGCTGCATGTTTTCTTAATAGCTTGCTCTCGGTGTGAAAGCAATTAGCATTAACAGTTGTTGACATGCTCTTCTGCTACCAACACCAACTCTGAGGGGAATAGTCTTTATGGGCCAAGCGATGCTGACAATAATTGCTTCGGCACTCTGCTCCCAGTCTGAAAGAAGATACAGTGATACGTTAGTCCGCAGTTTAATACAGCCCATTCTTTGTTGGTATGCTGATTGTATTCCAAGTATTTAGCCTTTTCTTCATGTCCGTGTGTTTATGTGTGGGTGCAGGCAAAGCCAAAGCAGGGTTGTTTTGTTTTTTTGGGATAGCTTTGGCAGCCACGCAACAAGCTGCAGCCAAGAGAATAGAGCTTAGATAAGAGGGTCGGTATGCAATGTGAAATTTCTCTCTCTTCCATCGCCACTTCTTTTCCTTCACTGTCTGGATGACATTTGCCTGACGACTGTGGGCCAGGCTGCCACACACCGAAACGAGGCACTTTGTCGGCCAGCCACACTCCGTGGACTCTTCATGTCTTTATGGCAGGTGGAGCACACGAGGAAGGACTGATCTATCTATCTGTCTGTCTGTCTGTCATTTATCAACATTCATCTATATACTTCTAAAAATGTGTTCGTGTTTTGTACTTTTCATGGTGGAAAGAGACACTTAGGCTCCAAGGTGATAAAGTTGTGCCTCTTTGTCTGCAAAAATGCATTGGATGGTGGTCGATTGTAATGCTATCATGTTCAAATGCAATCTTTTAAAATGTAGCCCTTGGTGAGACACTTGAATATATATCAATTTTATATAGAGCTTAGATAAGAGACTTGAAATGTGAACAGAGAGCAGAGAAACTTTGCAGCTCTAACAAAGTGTTAGGCTTATATAAAGATATCCTATTTTAACATATATTTTTTTGTATTATTACTATATTTTTATAGGAGTATTAGAAGTGGAGGCCGTTGGAGCAATGACTGAACCTGGTTTTTAGTGGAGAGTGTGCTGCGGTTAACATGCTGTTTTAGAGGCTTTCTTGGCCCAGCCCATATTAAATTATAGGGGAAACACTAAACCATCCTGGAGTCTGAACTCTATTTACTTGGCATGAAAATTGGAGTTCAGGTCCCCATTCTGGTCAAACCTTTGCTCCGGGAAGCAGATTTTTACACCTCGGGCTACCGGCAGTTTGCACGCTTCTGCTGAAGATATCATCCATTTTTTAACTGGCTCGACCTGTTGCCAAGTCAGACACCTCGTTTTATGAATCCTTGGAGCGTCTGCAAAAGTCAACATTGCAGCTGTGTGCTCAGCAGAGTGAAGAGGGAGAATGTGTTTGAAATATAATGGGATGTATAATAAGGCAAATGTAACGGAGCCACTGCAGTAAAACCTGCGAGAAAAGCTCCGTCACCCACGGGGAGATCTGGCTGACAGATCCTCTTCTTCCTGTCTCTCTTCTATACCTTCCAGACAGCACGTACATCCACTGACTCCCTTTCCCCCCTTTGCAGTCCGCAGGTTGTTTACCCATAGATCAAAGGCAGTAAAATGCATCTGCTCCCTTTTTGCAAACAGGCCACACAGCTCATTTCAGAGAGGCCACTTTGTCAGTGCTTCTGAAACGAGGACAGGCACCTTAGAATCAGCAGGGCTTTACCCAAGGCGTGGAATGAGATCAAAATGACACACACACACACACACAGACACACACACACACACACACACACACATGCACACACACAGAGCCTGAACACAAGGCCAGTTGTTGAGTCAATAAAGAAAACAGGCAGTGTTGAGAGCGAGAGAACATAAACAGATCTCTGCCAAGTTCCTGTTTGCCTTCCACATCTCGGGGCTTCGTAGCACAGCGGCCGTGTGCAGTTCAAACACCACGCTGTTCACAGACACATTCAAAAGTGCTGACTGTTGAAACTACAAAGGGGAAAAACGATGGAATCATATTCATCCTAATGAGAACTTTTTCTTAAAGTATGGTTGTGTCGGTAGTAGTGTTGTCACGATACCAACATTTTGGTACCGGTACCGGTACCAACATGTGTTTCGGTACTTTTCGATACTTTTCGATACTTTTTCAAATAAAAAGTGAACGTAAAAAATGTCATTACTGACTTTATTTTAATAGAAAATCTTAGAACATAAGATATTAATCAGCAAATAAAATAAAATACCACAAAGACAAGCTTTTCTAATGCACACAATTTTAAAAATGTGAAAATATAAATACAGTAATATAATATAAAATATAAATAAACCAGCATTATTTTCTTTCTTCCAGAGCTACTTTTGTTAAGAGTGAAGGGCGGTGGCGCTTGCTTTTAGCACTGAATGTGGCTTTTTTTCCTGAGTAAATGACCTGTCGTTCCCTGAGCTCAGTGTGCAGGTCTGGGTGCAAGTGTTTGGCTAAGTCGGAGGTGTTTCCGCCGTTAGCCATTCATGTTTTAAACACCGTTTACACAGTGGTGCATCGCGTTAACTGCCTCGCCTTGCGCATTTGTTTTAAGCTAAAGTACGGCCATATCGCACTTCGCGGCGCTGGTTTGTCCACAAGTTGCGGCGTGGTGACGGTTGCAGCAGCCATTATCCTCTCCGTGCTCCTCTCGCTCGCGCTCTCTTGCCCTCTCTCCCTCTCTCTCTCTCTCTGCTCTCTCTCTCTCTCTCTCTCTCTCTCCAAGCTTTCCTCCTGCTCCGTTTGTTGCTCTGGTCCACGCTGCTCGCTAACTTGCTAGCGGTTTCCTCCGGCTTGCTTGCTTTTTCTTTTTATCTCCCAAAGCTGCGGCTCGCTCCTCGTCCTCTCAGCTGTAGTTACAACGCGGTGCCGTCACACGGCAAGTTCGCCGCGCTGTTGCGGGCGCTGCCGGCGGCGCTGCAAGTACCGGTCCCGTCCAAATGCAATATAGTATCGTTTTAAATGCCTCAGTACCCCGGTACCAAATTAGTACCGGTATACCGTGCAACCCTAGTCGGTAGATGGCACGATATAGGATTTCATCGCAAATCCAGAAAGAACACAATAAGTTCTAATAAGTTGAAGAAGCTGTCTAGCTTGCTATCACAGAAGAGAAGTGAAAAATAGATAAAACTGGTTTAATTAAATACAGGATCATATAATACATGTTTTATTTATTTATCATGATCTTTTATAAGAGTATCTTGTTTTTCACTAAAAAGGATGTTCACAAAAAAAATGATGCTCTTATTTGTGACGCAATAAACATATTTGTTTCTTAAGAACATGTAAATTGATCCAGTATGTTTTAGTGCTGTTTTAAGAGTTTCATGTGTATTTTGCTCATTATAATATTGTGAATTGTGACTATTTTGGCGGGATAATCGTGATAATTTTCATATTGCTCCAGGCCTAGTTGATAACAGTTGTAATGGTATTCTGGAAGTTTTCCACTGGTGATTCTTGGTGAACTAAAGAATACTAGAATTTACTACAGTAATCAGCAGTTCAAACCACAATATCGTCTTGTCACATTATTGGCCGTATATATATTTTTTTACATATTTTGTTATCACTTGGAAGAGTACGACGGTGTATTAGGGCCACTGTAAGAAAAAAAAAAGAAAAAAACAGAGCCAAGAGAGGTGAGCAATATTCGGAGAAAAAAAGTCACAAATTTGCTAGTTTGAAAGTGGCAAATTTGCTAGTTTATTACGATGCTAACAACTTCCCCTGAATGTTGCATTTTTTTCCGAATTAAGACATCCCAACGTGTGATAACACTTTGTTAAGGTCCTAAGGGTGATGGCTGTTGATTTATTATTATTGTTGGTTAATTTTATGTGGGCCAAATTGTCATCTTATGGGTGTTTATTGATCGGGTGGTTTGGCCAAGCTAGCGGTAGCTTTCACTTGTGGTTGTAGCAATGGCAGATATCCGGGTCAAGCTACGTGTTCACTTCCTCTTTGACCTAGCTTAGCCATAACCACCCGATCAACAAACACACATAAGATGACAATTTGGCCACATAAAATTAACCAACAATAACCATCAACATCATCACCCTAAGGACCTTAAACGAGGCGTTGTCACACTTTGGGATGGATTAATTACAAAAATAAAAACGACATTCATGGGAAATTAGCTAGTATAAATACAGGTTGTTAGCAACGTAAGAATCTAGCAAATTTGCTAGTTTTAAAGTGGCAAATTTGCTATTTTTATAGTTGCAAATTTGCTAGTTTCAAAGTCGCAAATTTGCCTCTTTAAAACTAGCAAATTTCCCACTTTAACCTAGCAAATTTGCAACTTTTTTTCTCAGAATATTGCCCACCTCTCTCGGTTCGTTTTTTTTTTCTTCCTACAATGGCCCTAATACGCCGTTGTAGAAGATCAAGGCAAACAAGGGCAAATAATCATTGTTAAAGCTGATACAGCTGAACAGTTTTTTATTGATAGAAACTAGGGCTTTGACTTTTGCCCAAAAATCATATTCGAAGTTCGTTTGTTTGTTAATATTAATATTTGAATATATTCGAATATTTATTAATAATATTTTGACCATTAAATGCCTTCAGTAAGACCTATATGGTATGGTATGGTACTTAAGTTGTATATGTTTTGTCCACCAGAGGGCAGTGTATCAGTCAACGTCAATAGGCAGGCAACGATGTTTTCAGAACCTTTATTTATTTAGGTCAGACATAAACTGTGTATGCATTCGGTTTCATCAAAATAAAGATAAATAAGCCATCAAAAATAAAGTCAAATAAGCCAGTCAGGCTAAAAAGACAAAATAAAGGTAGGCCTAAAAACAAAACCCCATCCTACCAGCCATTAACGGCCCATTAACAAATTGTTTCGCTCACATAAAGATCTGGCTGGCTGCAGTTTACTTGGCTACAGACTTTTTTAAGTTATTCGCCAAAAATACCAGGTGATTCACATGTTCAGACATTATCGGGGCCGTCAGTGCCGACTGTTCGGCGGGGTTTGTTTGCCTATTTACGGGCAGTATTCCGGGCGGTGCGTCTTAGAGTTTACGGTTCTCGGGACGGAGCGTGAGTGCGGGCTCGCGGAGCGTAATTGTGGGCTTGCGGAGCCGTGTGCTGCCCGGTGTCGGTGAGAGCTCCAGGCTGCTTTCGGACATTATTTAGGCCGTCATTGGCGACTGTTCGGCTGTGTTTGTTTGCCTATTTACGGGCAGTATTCCGGGCGGCGCGTCTTAGAGTTTACGGTTCTTGGGACGGAGCGCGAGTGCGGGCTCCTCGGGGGCTGTTGTCGATGTTGACGCGGCCATTGTTCTGGAAAATTGGCGCAAACCAGGACGCTAACGTCACCTATAGGAGCCCAGATGACCAATGATAGCCTTGCTAATGAGCTCGCGATTCACGCAACTTCACCAGGCGTGAAAAAGCCTCGGAATCTGAATTGAAAACAACGTTCAAGCAAAGATATTTACAAAAAACAATGCCCATAACAGGTTAGAATATTAAGGGCTGCCTAATATTCGTTCGAATATATATATATTTTTTGATATTCAAATTATATTCGAATAACGAAGTTCGGAGTCAAAGCCCTAATAGAAACACTTGATTGCTTTTCTGGGTCGGTGTCTGCAGTAAATGAAAACACGTTTCTGTGGTATATTAAACCTGTTGTGTGGTTTGGGGAATAAAGAAAGAAAGAACCATACTTAAGTTTATTCAGATTGTATAACTCATCATTATTCAACATTCAAGAAAACTTCAAGAGTCCCATACATAACTTAACCTGGCAGGCTGAATATGCTCATCTCTACAATCAGTGTTTTAAGTGTTTTCTTTAAATGTGCTGATGACGCTGATGCCCTTTCCTAAACCACACAGTCTTTTACTTTCCCCAATCGTGCACAGATGCTGATGTATTCAAAATTCAGATGCATGAAAAACAAATATTTGTAAGAATTGAAGCAAATATCATCTAGAAACATATGGTCACATACTAGTGTGTGTCTTTAAGGCAGGACTGAACCACACAGTACTCTTGATGATTACTTTGAAAAGTTCCGCCTCTCACAGGTCACAGCAGGTAGGCAGGACGAGCCTCATTGCCTGTCTGTAGATATGCGGGAGGCGAGCAGCCATTGCTTCCCCCTCCAACAGAGTCAAATGATATCCCAGCACTTCTCAGACACTTTGTTATCAGCCGTTAATGAGACACTTTGTGGGGATGAATACCTCCTCCAGTATCAATTCTCCAAATGTGCCACTGGTGGGAAGTGAATACTGAGTGCAGACACATGAAGGGAGACACAATAAGGAAGGTAGAAAGTTGTAAAGAGCTGGAAAGAAATAGAGTAAAAGGTGTAGTATTCATTCTTTCAGCTTAATTGCTTCCTGGCACCAGAGGTAAGCTTGTTCTCAGTACATAAATCCTCCCATTTTCATTTATCTGCTCCAGGTGTTGATGAAACAATTCTCTCACTGGATAATCATATTTCCCTTCCTGCCTGCCAAGATGCTCGCCCATCTCACACACACGCACACACACGCTCATGCACACACACACACACACACACACACCACAAGGTCCATGTATTAGAGTGTGTGTGAATTGCTCGCCTTGGCGTCTCACTTTGCACAAAAATACAAGAGGTAGGGATGCTCGATTATGGCAAAAAGCATAATCACGATTATTTTGGTCAATATTGAGATCACGATTTAACACATTTACTCATTGATTTTTGGAAACATGCATTTATTGAACTTGTGATGGGTGTCAGTGTGTGTATATTGTAGCGACCGGCTGACGTTTTCTCACTGTTACCACCCACAATCCTGACTTCATCCAATCACAATTCCCCACTAAAAAGACCCGCGCAGTTTTGAAAGTGATCGGTGAGAAGTCTGCGTGTGTCTCTGAGCCGCCAGTACTATGTTTTGTGGAGCGTTACCTCGCCATCTGATTGTGTTGCAAAATCTGTGCTGTGGTTGCCTGAGTCCTTGGAGTCTGTGTCCGGAGGAGGAATTAACCCGTGGATATTTCCCGTCGGAGTTTCCTGGAGTTGCCGGTCCCGGTGGAGCCGAAGCCGACGCTGCAATCCCGACTGATGACGGACGACTGACTAATGACTGACTGTTCCACGGTACCGTGAGTACCCGGTGTATATAAACACCCGGTGTATATATTATAAATAAACTGTTTGAACTGCGATACAGATGCTTCTATTTCGGTTTTGATTTCCTGGTTTGATTTGTCTTTTGGGGATCCGCAGCAAGACCCGGAGCGGTGTTTTTGAGTTGCCTTTCTTTTTTTTTGGCGCATGAACTGGAGTGAACTGTTTTGGGTTTGTGAGAAGACCCGATTATGTCCTTGCTGGATTGAACTTTGGGACTGTGGGACAATTTTGCACACAAAACTTAATTATACACATTGAACACTGAACTGAATTGTGGTCTATTTGTTTTTCGCAGTGCTGGTTTGGGTGACATTGCATTGGCTGCTTCAGATATGCTCTATTGTTTGTATGGTTTGACGGGGCTCTTTTCTTTCTATGTTATATTATTATTTGTCAGACGTGACTCTGACTGGCACCCCACTTCCGCACTCACACTAGATCCGTACCGTGCCAAAGCATGATTGCCCACCCTGCAACTTTACTGACAAGTCGCATCTGCACATATTTCTCGTAACAGACACCTGTGTGTCAGATCATGTGAGTCGGGAGGATTTTGGATGGATGGGCATTTTTATTATAAAAGGACGGAGAAACGCCCGAGGTCCCGCTCTATTTCCACTTCAGTACCACTCACACCATGAGTCTGAAGCATGCCCAAGCCTGACCCAGAATCCATCTGTCATCGACAGTATTTTCTATCCGAGTTGAGCAATAATGAGAGGAACAGCCTATCGATTATACGTTGTGTCCACTTTGCATGATTGTGCTTGTGCATGAGCAACTGTACTGTGCCAAAGAACACCTCTTCCAACTGTGCCATGGCCAAGGAATTGTTTCGGGTACAGAGCACTCACACTAGACTGGAATTTAGGGGTCAAACATGCTTGGCCATGGTACGGATATCCTCTAAAGAGTGGTGCCATCCAGAACAGAGTTACCAGTCGATTTGTCGGTCATTCATTTAATGGCTGAGTGCTAGTTAGTAAATGACAGCTAGTAAGTAAATCACTCAATCAGTTGGTGAGTCACCCAGTCAGCTGTGGTACGATATCGACTTATGTTCTCAGTAGAATAAAATGTATGAAACATTCAGTTTGGTGTGACAAACAAACAAACAATCAAATGATACACAAGAAGTAAATGAACATGAAACTCTTGATCTGTGCATTGCCACTGCCTCTCCCCATCATTTAGACCTCTTCTGTTGACTTACAAGCCATGTTTTACGACTGGTAGAAGAAGCCTTTATTTCGAGTTACTGCCACTCATTTAGTAGCCTGTGGCATTGCCTTTATCAGTTCTGAAGCCTATAAATGTAACTGAGGGTCACATACCTCTGGGGGCCTCTCTAAGCCTCTATAGCTGCAGGCAGGATTGTTAAAACTAAGGGCAGACTTAGTTGTGCCTTGCTGTTGTTGGATAGAGATTGCTGTGGCTTCATGTAAATGTACAGTATGAATCCCCCAGTGCTTTATTTATGATAAAGGGCAACCCCATACATTGATTTGGAACATGTAACTGCACCCTATTGTGATAAGATTTATCTGTCGACCTTTCAGAAAGGATTATCATTTTCTCCTGCCACAGATTGTTAACAGGAGGATCAAAGTGCAGGTCAACACGTTCAAATCTGGAAGGAATTCAGAATCCTGCTCACCAACACTTTAGCAGTGCACTACCCACTTGATATCGTGACATGCCTAGAAATGTAATGAAACGGTCCAGTCTTTCTTACTGGTCTTGCGACCAGGTCCATGACAGGAATCTCCAGCAGACAATAGGGGCAAAATAATGTGTGATTTTAGGGCCTTTCAACAAAAGAGCAGGCATTGTTTGCAGTAGAAGGTACAATGGTGTTTCTGTTCAAAACCAGCACAAGTGAAAGCTTGTCAGAGCAGAGGAAAGTGAGCATGAAAAAAATACTGGTATCTATCACCAAATTGGCTCATTGTCACCAGCTTTTTCAGTCAGTATCGGTAGTGTTGCAGCTCTGATTTTATATGCACTTGTTTTGTTTTAATGGTGGGTATATTCTAAAGAGCAAACACATCCTCACCTCCTTGACCTGTCTGCTCTCTCTGTGTCAGCCTTTGTCGGGCGTGTGAGGTCTGTAAGACTGAGACACTGAATGCCGGGACAAAGCAGCAGCGTTCGACCTGGGAATGAGAATGGACTGCATGCCCTGCTTATTGGCTGGGGGTTAAACCCCCACTAAGGGTCCAAATGTGCTGACGACTAGTAGAGTAACAAACACAGCAAAATACGAAGACAATGGAAAATACAGGCAGAGAAGCCAGAGTCTCTGCAGATACTGATACCACCACACACTTCTAGAGGGTCATGAGAGGTGATTGAGAGCGATGTCGGTTGTAATTGTACATCAATCTTTACATTGTTTTTAAAGAAATTGTTGCATATTATACCATGACTAAACAGCGTGTCTGCTACGCTACTCAATGGAGCAGCTGGCTGTGGGAAGCTCTTAATCTAATTGGATACTCAGTGGCATTTGAACAGATTCCACATGACTGCGTTAAGCATGCCTCATTCTTGCTGTCCACTGTACTCTGTACATTTAGAAAGCCATATACTGATGTTGCATGGAGCCTGTTCCTGTTTGCTTTTCTTCATCTGTTTTCCTCCTGGTTGAAGTCTTTTACAGCAAAATAACATATTCACCATTTTTCTTTTGAAGAGTCGGCACATGGAAAGTAGTCAATTCAAACAATACGGTCAAAACGTTTTGTGTTTAATACAGTAACTTTCAAACTGCACTGGTGAAAACTCCATTCTTCTTTTCATGTATCAATAATTCAACCGGTTTCTGTCCAAAAGTGACACTCGCTGCACCATCATGTTCCTTTTTACTGAGAGAGCACAGACCGCCTGCTTCTCCATTTATTTTATCCCACTAACAACCCCCCCCTATTTACCTATAGCACTTCGATCAAAACACTGTTGTTCTTAAGGTATGTTTGCTGAACAGCTACTACTTTACTCAGACGAGGACCTAACACTTGTTTCTATTTTTTAGCTCTTACTTGGTTGTAACACTTGCCCCTGGGTGATGTTGAGACTTTGAAATTGTATTGAATCTGGAAATCATGAGCGTATTCTAGGCCTGCTTAATGTATTAAGTGTCCTGAGATGACTTCTATTGTGATATGACACTATAAATAAAATTGAATTGAATTGGTTTCTTTCTTTCGACAAATGTACTTATTGTAAGTTGCTTTGGACAAAAGCGTCTGCTAAATGCCCTAAATGTGTCCAACGTCAAGCACCAGCCATGCTAACCACGTTGTTTTCATTGGAAGCTAGAATGTATCTGCTTATGATAACAGTAGTATCTATAGTACACAATGAGTGCAAAACCGTGGTAATTGCCATTCCCCTTGCTCAGAGGCAATCCTTCCCATGATAACAGTACTGTAGGAGCGACGGCAGTCAGGCGGCTGCTGGCGGTGCCACGGGTTTTGCATGTTGCAGCTCACGTAACAATGCAGAAGGCTCTGCAGCAGACTCCGTGAAGAGGAGCCGCTTGTTAAGGTTTTGTTTGTGGACCCGGACAGAGAGACCAGAGACTGGATGGCAGGTAACAGAGTTTATTTAAACAGGGAATTGTGCAGCGAGCTGGTGTGCACAACGTGGCCGGGCAAACATGTCGGCAGTGGCAGGTGAGGTGACGAGCAGGCAGGCAGGCAGGCAGGCGGAAAACCAGACGGAGGAGCGCTGGACGTTTCCTGGAGGGTGAAGCCAAAAACAGACTTTAGCAAAAGGCTAAGGTACTGAGAAGCATGTCAAGACTCGAGAAGGCAATGGGTACGGCGCATGATAACATCACCGTAGGGACGGAACAATCTGGCGTCGAAGTGGTGGAGAGACCCGGGTTATAGGCTGGGAGTTGAGGAGTAGATGGAAGGCAGGTGCGCCACTCTGCTTCGGCTGCCGGCCAGCCCACCTGACACACTCCGCGGAGGAGCCGGTGAGGGAGAGGAAGGAGGGGGAAAGACAGACAGGGGGTGCAGTCGAATAGTCTTTTTTGCCTAGGAAAGTTCCTAACTGAAGAAGTGACCCGGAAGTAAACAAGTGGCCGCCATGATAAGAGCCGTTCAAATTCTCTAAATGCAAAGGAAAGGAGCTCCAATGCTTCCTTTCAGAGGTCCTTTAGCATAGGATGCAACAGACCTTCCTATACGAAAGGAAAGGAGATTACGCCGACCCACAATTCTTTGCGAGAGCAACATTTAAAGTGCCGCACACCTCGGCCGTTCATGAAAACAAACAATATGCCTATTTACATATTTAACAATTACTTTCAAGCAGACATAGTAATTGGAATAGTGATGATAAATGTGTGTGGACAGTGATAATTGAATGGTATTTTTTTAATTTTTTTATTTCAATCATGTTACAAACTTGACAAAATGAAACTTAAACCACAAATGAAACGTAAATAAAGCAACCGGTCAAACAGGAAGGAGGAGCTGCTGGACCTGAAGCCGGTCAGTGAACCAGCTGTTGATAAAACCAACATGTGGAGAAGTGGACGATGCACTTTTTTTAGTCCATTATTGTAGTTTCTCCAGCGCAGACGCACGTCAATCACCGGTGCCGATCATCAGCTGTCAATCATCAGCGGCCGCGTTTTAATGACGTAGCTTAGTGAAAGTCCGGTCGGATTCTCTGAGCACCGCGGCCGACTTTTCCTAAAACCCCAGAGGTCAAGGAATAGGAGTTAGGAATAGGAGTTAGGACCTTATTTTTTGACTATTCGACTGCACCCAGGGAAACACACAAGACGCAACAAAACACCTAGCTGTCCCGGTAGCACCGTGACACCGCTCTCTATGTAGACAGGCTCAACAGTTCTTATTCGTGGTGATTATACACTACTGAAAGCAAAGTTATCAATCTTCTATTTAATTTCTGCTATTAGATTCCACCCAAATGCTACACACTGGTTCTTTAATGGACTTGGAAGTTGTAAGTGAAATCCCAAATGGGTTGGTAAACTCATAATTTGCCGTTAGAATATATAAATGAGATAGATGCGTAGATATTATTTTTTGCTGCTGCATAATATCGGTTTTAGATTTGACATTTCAAAATGAGATGATAAAGCTGAAAGATGCACAGGAAATATTTGATCCATTTATTTTGTCATTGTAAATCACAGCGCATCAGAGGTATTACTGAGAGGTCTTTCAGTGGCATTTCTCCCATCCTGTAGCATAATGTAGCACAAACATCAGCAGGGGTTGCTGGAGTGTTAGCAAGACAAACAAGATAAACAACAGTGCAAGCAGTGCTCCGTCTCTGGAGATTTCTGTGAAATGCAGCAGCTGTTTTGGCCATTTATACCAAGGCTCTTTTACATACTGAACATACTTGCAGTCACAGTCCACAGTCAACAGTATACTTCAGTGTTTACCCTAGAATTTTTTTCAGGCCCGGTGGTACCCACCGAAAACACCCTAAACAGACGAGACGCGTGGGATGGTGTATTGGTGCAGTTGGATTAAGTCAGGTGGCACAGCAAGCAGTCTGCAATTCTGCAATTATTATATTTGCATTCAACATTTTTGCTCAACCAGAGTGTATTCAAGGTTTTCAAGGATTCAAGGAGAGCGTGACTTATTAAGGTGCCGGTTGATGGAAATGATCCAAAATTAGGGGCCGGAAAAATATGGCTGGAAAATGAGGAGCATAACATTAATAGCTACAGATACTGTAAAACACTATAACGACATATGAGTGCATATATTGTCTTATTTTATCAAGTAAAATATAAGTTATAGGTTTACTCAACAGCCTGATAGTTCATAGAAATTCAGGTAGAAATAGGTTAACTCAGAGTTCACAGCTTATCTAAAAACAATCCTTATTTTATTAATATAGGCTGCCTAAGGGCGCGATCAGTAGCGTGCCTCGGCACGATTGCCCCAGGCAGGTCCCCCGCGGCTAATACTTACCACGCATGGCTTGATGTTGTTTTTAAGGAGCGCCGTCTCTGCATATATTTCTCGACAACACTCGACCTGCATCAGCGAATGTGCGCACGAGCGGAGCTGTGCGAGCATGCAGCGCGAGGAAAGCGAATTTTGGACAGAGACACACAGCGGCATTTTTCTTATAAATGCACCGGTCCGGTACCGGTCCGGTTCCGCTCACACCACGAGTCTGAAGAGTGCAACAGCTTATCAAAATACAGTGTCAACTTTCCGCGTTTTCAAAGTAGAAAGCGACATCGTGGTGGTTTAGCGAGGCAGAGCGGCATCAGAACAACATCAAGCACGTAAAGTACACGGAAGAAGAACGTAGCGGGAGCGCGCGGCGAGGATTGTTGTAGCCGCGCGGCTTGCAGAGCAAGTCTACTGTGCTGCGCGGAGGCGCTCCTAATGTAAATGATTATTGATTTATGAATGAATTGATAGGTGGCTTATTTTTGGCGTATTGATTTTTTTTTTTTTGGCCTGGTGGCAGGTCTCCTTGGCCTGGCGACCCGCCAGGCCTGTACAATGGTAGGGGAACACTGTACTTAACCTAACATCTGCTAATTAGCCTTAGGATAAGATAGGAATGTCTTCAGTCAAGATGCTAGATTGACTGATTAGGAGTCCTATTACAGTTCCAAAAAAAAAATTAAACACATGAAAACATCGGGCAAACGGTATAACAAGCAGCAGCTTAATGCTTAATCCACCCTGAGACTTGATCATTCTTCTATTCCCCAATAGTCACCTCTGAGTGAGCAAGTGGTTTGCATGAAATGCTTTCCACCTCTGCCTCCGACCTCTTTGTCTCTTTCTCTCTGGTATGAGGTCTCTCAGACTATCTGGGTTGTAAACCTGGCATCACCTTAAATAATTTCTGCTGTTACACATTTGGCCAACCGTTAGCATGCAAAGCCGCCTCGATCGGCTTCAATTCCAGTCGGTATGACTGAAAAACAAAGTGTTTACTGACTCATCAAGTAGGAATTTAGCATGGCATCAGATTAGCCCCGTTTTCGGGGGTGACTACATAAAACAAAGACATTCAGATTCAAGCAACATGGCATTTGTTAGTCGTCAGTGTAGTGATTGTAGTTTTGTTTTGGTGGAATAATTGTTAGAGTGACCCAAATCTGGTCAGGAATCAGCCAATGCTGCATGAGCAGACTCTCCTCTGGTGGGAATGTTGCCTGGCTTCTTTACTGCTTGTGTTTTGTGGTGGGTCTGAGAGGCAGCCTGTCAAAGTTAATCAGCCCACAACGAGCGGCTAAAAACAGACATCCTGACTGCAGCGCGGTTCACACACATAAAGGCAGGCAGGCAGACAAACACGCTGATGCTCATGAACTGCACGTATAATGGGGGGAAAAGTGTTTCCAACAGATCCTTCTTCCCCTGGCAAGTCATCAATGGTTAATAGTGACTGAACCTGCAAAGACACAATGCTATTATACAGCATACAGATTACAAGAGATTCCTTGAAGCTAGTACTATTCAAACTGTAGATCCCAGTTCCTCTCTGTGGTGCTGGTAGGGGATGGAAAAGGAGTACTTCCCGTCCCTACCAGGATGTATTGTATTTGATTAGATTACACACTAGAATAGAGCTTTCTAGTAATTCTGGAGGATGAAAGGAGGGACATGCCAATGCATAAATTACCTCCAACAAATCTATCTTCTTCGGTAGAGTCAAGTAATGGGGTTTGTGGGAAATGCGGTCTAACATTGGATATTTTAGCCGGTAAACTGACCTTCTATTCTCTTGCTATGCTGTTTTTAGCCATGATAGTAGCATGGCAATGCAAAATTGAGACAATGAATCTTGATGATTTTGGTGATGTCCTGACTAAAGCAGGTATATTCATTTTTTATTTGTTTTGAGTGACATGTCTGGACAACCGTTGGGCGGATTGGAATGACATGTGGTGCAGATCTATGAATCATCATCACTTTGCTGTGCTTTGTGTTGATTAGGAAGTGATCGCATTCCAACATGCTATGGTAAGATGGTAACATTATACTACGGCTGACCCCAACCAAAGATTTTGTGAGTCGACTAGCCATCGCCGATAATGATATAATTTTTTATGATATAACATCAGAAAATGGTTTGAGTTTCAGGGCTGAGAAAGAATGTTATAAGTAACATTGTTAACACTGCTACATTATAGAAAAATAAAAAAAAACATAATAATGAGCCTTTAATATATTTTTTTTCTGCGTCTAACCGACCAATGTAAACTTGGTTGACTGAGACTCTTGTTGACAAATGTTTGGTTGACTATTAGGGGGTAGCCCTACATTACACCTGCCAAACATTAGTCTGTGCTTGTAAACAGCGATGACATATTCTGTGGGCGGAGCCAAACGGGTGACAGGAAGTCACAGTTAGTAGCGCTGTCACATGTGAGCACCACAATCACAAAGAAATGTGGATCATCTGGACGCCTTTTCTGATTATGTGACTGATTGTCCAACAGAAGACAGGTTATCTGACATTAATAAGCTAACAATGATCAATATGCAGAGTTCACTTGAGCCGTACTCACTGTACAAATCCAACTACATGGACTCAGTTACAGTGGACGCTCATGGTCAGTCATAGTGTAAAATAAGTGTCATATCACAGATAGAATATTCCTTTATGAATGCTGTTATAGCGTTAGCTAGCTAATCTTTTGCTAACATGCTTATGTTGCTAAGGTTGATCAGCAGGGTTTACATTAGAAAAACAGCCTACTGAGAATGTTTAACATGTGTGGTATTAACCTAATTGATTCATCATTGTGTGAAACGGGATCGAGGTGGGATGTAACGTTCAAAGGATGATCTAGCGACCTTCTAGCTCTGTGTGCACTCGTCCCAGATATGTGGTGGTGATGGTGGATGGACGTCACATTGTTGGTTGAAATAGCTTGGTACTAGCTGATGTAAGCATGCATCATTTCCTTTTCTAGGATGAATAAAAGAATGGATTTTAATGAAAAATACAAAGAATTTGTTCTTTTTGTATATTTTCCGGTAGGGTTGGGCGGTATGACGGTATTATACCGTGTGACGGTATAAAAGTGTCTACCGGTAGAGATTTTGCAATACCGTTTATACCGGAGAAAGCGCAGATGTCTGCGGCATCGCTCTGAGTCACTGTAATTACAACGCCTCGACACACGGGGCACTGTAGGCATTGCAGCAGACCACCCATGACGAAGAGGAGGAACTCGTTCCGAAAAAAGGGCTCTACGTCTGTTGTGTGGAACTTTTTCGGATTTAGAAAATCCGACAACGAACAAAAAGCGATTCTCTGCAAAGAGTGTCACGCGACTGTTGTTGCTGCAGGTGGAACACTGGTAACCTCTTCCACCACTTAAAGTTAAAACATGCGAAGCAGTATTATGAGTCTTTCGCCAAAGGCACCCCGTATGACAATAAATCACATCGATGGAGGGAGATAATGGAGGCCATCACGACGCATACTTTTTATCATTTGTTATTTTTATTTCTTATTAAGATGGAGCTCTGTGTTTACATTTGCACACACACTATAGCTTAAAGGAGTCATCACCTGGTTTTATACGTATCCAGCCCCCCTTGGATCGCTTTGGATCAATTCGTAAAACTTATTAGAAAAAAAAAAAAAAATTTTAATCAAACATTGAGCTTGTTCTGACCCTTTTTCGTACCGCGATTTTATCACGCGAGATTACGCGCGAGGTTTTGACTGGTCCGGATGTGCATTGTATAATATGTAATGAGGCGCGCGTTGATTCGCCGCAGGAAGGACAGAGCCGGGGGGGCTTGCCTGCATGCAGACTCCAAAACATAATGGCGGCGCTTCGGCGATTTCAGGTAGCGGACGGGGCGGGGTTGGGTGGTGAAAGAGGGGTGGGCTTATGCAAGTAGCCGCCACAGTGACGTCACCGAAGGCGCAGAATCAAAATCTCGTGCTTTAGGAATGCACACCCTTGTGTGCTATTCCTGTTCGGAAAAAGAGCAGAAGCGAAAAAACGGCGCCACTTTCAAACTCCAGCCTTTCAGGCAAGTTTCAACTGAGGTCAAACACAGATATGCATGTTTTAACAAGAGAAATTGCGATTTCCAGGTGATGACTCCTTTAAGTTAAAGCTGGAGTTCAAATGTTTACCAGACATTTGCACATTCTTTGTGGCTTATTATTTATTATATTATTATACTTTCTTTAAAATAATGTTATGCTGCTGTGAGAAAATTAAAATAAAAGAGGAAAATGATCAAATGCGACAGTAACGAAATTAATTTAATTTACAGGGGGGAAAAAACATATTGTGATATATACCGTTACCGTGATATGAAATTATTCATACCGTGATATAAGATTTTGCTCATACCGCCCAACCCTATTTTCCGGCATGTATTTTTAAATAGGTGAAAAATATGGTCTGGGATGTGACCTGAAAGCGTTACAAAGGCATTTTCCATTTCAGCTCAACTTAATTACGCCCTCAAATAGCCCTGCTGTTTATCCTGGGTAATGTTCAGCCCTAAATCTCTTTTAAGCTTCAGTATAGCATTATTACACATATTTTCTATGGCCTATATTCTGACAGTCACGGAGGGGTGAGAGCATTGAAAAAAACTTTCAAAAAAACAGTTATGACCTGTGTTGTAAAAATCATCTGTCGTCAAATATATGCCAACCAAAATCCAAATGCAATTATGCATAGAACACAAGCAGTTATCATTTGGTGTCGAGTCACTCAACATGCACTAAATGCCTTGAATGTAAAATTTGAAGAGAGAACACGGAGAGGCGTGTACACATGCAGCCATGCAACGCCGTAATCAATTACGCGGCACGCTTGAAATCTCTTTCAATCAGTCGTGGCCTCGAAGCCACATCGTGTCCCCATCGGCTCCGGACCGAAGGCTGCACCGTGTGCTCGAGCGGCCGGTCCGCTGGTAGCTCACGTCACTGTGAAATGGCTGAGGAGTGCAAACAGCAAATAGCTCTAACCTGAGGTTTGGTTGTGTCTTGTGCGTTTGTGTATATAATGGGCTGCCTCTGTCAGGTCACCCTCAGCTTCAGAGAAACAACCATCCCCCACCTGCCTTCGGAAAGAAGTCCTTGCATTGCTGTTAATCAGGCCTCTAATTGGTATGCAGGCCAGGCGGGGAACACTGGCAACAGCCCAGACTTGTAGGGCCATAACAGTGGATAACACCCATATAAAAATACCAGCAGAAGAGATAAGGTGAGCCAATGTAATATGCGGATGTAGAGCCAGTAACAATGAAAACAATAATGAGAAGCATCATAGTAATAGCTAGGAGCCCTCAAGGCTGAGTAATTATAGTGTTTGTTATTTGTCATCTGGGTTTGGTTGTCCCACAAAATAAGACATGAAGCTACAAGAACCACGAACTGTGAAATGGTAAAACATACCGCTTATGTATGTCGCCAAACATCATTTCGGGCCAAAGGCAGTCTCAAATCAAATTTCATCAAAATGTAATGGTATTAGGGTGAAAAGGGACAATGGATTTTTTGCTGCAGCAGAGACCTGCAGTACAACAGACCCAGGGTATCTGTAGGTTATCTGGCTTAACCAATACTAACAACTGTGATCCCACTAAGCGGCGGATAGATACTCTGTAAGTCAACCACAGGGTCATTTGGAGCATATGAGCCATCGCAAACATTGACAATGTCCGTTGTCAGCAGAGAGGTATATATTTGAAAAGTATAACACATGGCTCACATAGGTGAATAAAGGTGAATATTTGTTTCTGAATATCTACTCCTTGTGTGTTATTGTGGTTGCATAAATGTAATTTGTGGTGATGTCAGACTGCTGCACCCTCATAACAGCCTGCAGGCGTGTGCTGCATGCAGGTGACCTAACAGGTCTTCTTTTTTTAACTCAGTGAAATGTTTTTGAAAGACGACATGGATTGAAATTATGACATCCATCTTTATCAACTGTTACAGTTTATGACTGAAACTTCTACCTATTTAAAAACAGCTATGGAAGTGTACTTATAGTTATTATAGCCCATTTGTCTTTTATTTGCTCCATTTCACACTGCCAGGGTTGCAGCTAAAATAATAAGGCAGATATATTGTCGTGCATACACAAAAATACTGCATCTTAGCTACACATTGATTTATTATGATACACACGTGGCTATTTATAGTAATATTGTGCTCTAGATGGGTTGTTCATTTACACATTCACACAGATCTTTTTGCCAGCTGGCCTTTTTGAATTTGGCAGTTAAACTGTTTCTTTCTTTTAATCTGGTTTATGACTTCACCCTTCATATTTGTGTAATATTATACAGTTAGTCAGTAGGCAGTGCTTTTATATGAGTTGATATACATAACCTGCATTGGGGCAGGTACTCTAATTTTTTTTTTATGAGAAACCCTTAATCTGATTGCCATTGTATGTTATCATAATACAGTAAAAATTCCCAAGTAGAAACACCGTATGCTCAGAACATCTTCTGTAGAAGAGACGATATGCTTGTCATACTTGCCGTGTAAATTGTCTCATTAAGAGATGATAAACTGTGTCAGCTTCAATCCAGCAACATTACCGCATGTGCAGACATGCTGGATTCCATTTCAGTTGAGCCCTAATAATCATAACAATAACAATTTGTGGAGCGCTTTTCAAAACTGTGCAAAGTGATTCGCAGAGAAGGAAATGATAAAAATAAAAGTCCATTAGATCAGATGAAACTTTAACGACCCGGGGGTGGGGGGGGGGGGGATTGGGTCGTCACAGCGGCGGAGAACAGGATACAGATGAGAACAAGACGAATATGGTGCACTGAAGATATAAGTAACCATTTAACAAATCATCCATGTTGAGATTAACACGGCACTAACGTGTCGCGGACAACATCAGGACAAGAACAAACAACGACGTTCTCTCAAAGCCTGGAGAAAAGTAGTGAAACCAACATTTGTGGGCTGGTAGCGGCTGGATGTGATGCGTTAAAAGGGTCATATTGCTTTATGCTCTTACCGTGATTGCCTACTCAGAAATGTGGGAGATGAAGAGCAGCTCTGATAGTGCAGAACAGCCCTGTGTAAATGTTTATTATCCCTGGAGGGCAATTTGCTTTACAGCAACCAGTCATTAACACACAGCAGAGATGTAACAGGTACACTAGACCTCAACGCATGAATCCAGGAGCTGGAATGTGTTGCTTTAAAACAGTCACAGTCAGCATCTGTGGGGGACACGGTGTGGGAATATAACAGGAGCACCTTATTGTGGTGTAATTATAGAAACTTCATTTTAATATGCTCATACGCAGGTTAGTCACGTAGAATGGAGGATCTCATCTGATAATTTTCTAGAAACCAAAGATACAGACTTCCTGGTATTGAAATGATTTGGTGATTAAAAGATTCATCAGTCCTAATAAGTAGTTATTATTACACGCTGTCTTTATGGCATCATATATTTTCTGCATTGACTTGTTCTTTGCTATTAATGAAAGCTTGTTAGGTCTGTCTGCAAGACCACAAGCTAACTACTTTTAAATGCTTGTTTTCTGAATGGAGTCTGGTTGATGGGTGCTAGGATATGCTAACATTGTAGTTGCTCCATCAACACTCCAAATAAGGTCATCTAGACATAAATATGCCAGCAGCCTTTGTACCACAGAGGGTCTCTGGTTTCTCCACATATTCTGGTCTGGTCTCTGGACTAATATGAGGTTCTAGATAGACCTCTGGGGGACCACAGACAGTCTCTGGTTCCTCCACATAGTCTGGTCTGGTCTCTGGACTAATATGAGGTTCTAGATAGATCTCTAGGGAACCACAAACACAGGAGACTACATTGATTTCCTCCATTCCTGATTCAACAACATAACAGGAGGACAATCTCAATGCCACATCACAGGAATTATGCAGATTTGTGTTTGTATCTTCCAGGGTTTCTATTGCTGCAGCATTCTGTCACTTTGAATAATCAACATGCTTTTGCATCATTTTTTAACACAATCATAATATTAAAAATTCATATTTGGACTATTTGAATACTTTGGGATCTCCATTTTAATCGACGTATAAAGTTGTGTTCTGCAGATATGTCAGTGAGTTTGATTTGTGCATTTAATGAGACAGAAAGCAGCTCATGTTGAGTCTGTCAGTCCGGCCAGAAGAAGCTGAGAACGGCTTTGTTGCCGTGGTGGTTCCCTGTCATTTCAACTCTCTGCTCAGTTGTGGCTTTAGTGTCCTTTTTCATCGACATGTCGTCTTATAGTTGCATCATCCCATTATTTCACCTCTTTTGTGGGTGCGGGCAGCTTAAATGTTATTGTTGTGGTTAATGTTGCTTTGGTTTCCCACGCTCTGAAGCACTGTTGGGAGCCAGCATGGCTATGTAGAAGGCTGGGGGTAAGTTTCCAGGCCCATGTGGGTTTGTGGTTTTCTTGGATGGACTGGTGACTAACTTGTCTCTGTTTGATTGAATGACAGCACTCGGAAAAGTGTTGGGTTCAACATCGTCTGTTGTTGGGTTCAACATCATGTATCATTGTGTTAAGGATGGAGGTTAGAATGTTGTTTTCTTTTCCTCTTTCATCTTATTATTATTACTACTTATCTTATTTCAGTAAACTGTGATTGAATTGTTGTCATTTGACTGGCACACTGTGGTGCTTATTATGGCTGCTCATGATTGTACATTTGGATTCTGTATCATTCATATAATTTGTTTGTTTATATTAAGGAGACTTAATTCCATGTTTACATGACAATGCATTCGGAATGGGGGTGTCATCTCTCTTCCATAATGAATGGGGGGTTGGGGGGGAAACAATAAAACTGCAATGTGCTGGTAGGTTGTTATGAGTCAGCCAGCACATATTTTCTACTGTACATTCCACATCATGTACGATGAAAGCAGACGATGTAATAATTGATCACTGTAGGTCTGACCCACTTTTCCCAGCTTTGTTTTCAGTTCTTAGTCTGCAGGTTGTCTTCCAAAAAGAAGATGAAAGAGTGATGCAGAATAATGGTGTCCGGGGTTAAAGTATTAGATGAAACCCTGTCCAGGACGGAGCCAGCCGTATTGTACCTGCTGAAAGGAGCCTCCACTCACAGCCAGACTCTGGTGGAAAGATGTTTGATTAGCCATCTCTGTCCTTACTTTCTCTCTGGCTCTCCCCTTTTGCCACGCGTTCCCTCCCCCTTCTCTCCCATGCACTCTTACCCATCTTGCATTCTCCCCCCGAGCGCCCTTGTCAGTGTCACAGTCAGCTGATGCTATGGAGGAAAAAGGCAAGGTCAATTGTTTGTCTCCCTGCCTTATAAATAATGTGACTCAGAGGCTGACAGAATGAGTTTGGATGGCAGCGGTGGCCATAAAATGTCTGGAATATTTTCTCAACCAGCAGCAGCACCGCAAACCCCCCCCTCGCTCCCCAGCTTGACTTCTTTAATCTAGGTGACAAATACTTGTCTGACCTTGCTGCTGTGTTTCTCTTCTCTCTGATGTTGTTTGGGGCCGTTTTGTCTCCGTCCCTTCCTGCGTCACTGCTGGCATTTTAGCTGAGCGAGGAAGTGTTTTCTTGTCAAAGAGCCATGTAATCGCATTACCCTCCACATGTGTTTCGGTTTAGAAACTTGTAGTGTGTGTGTGCGTACGTGTGTGCACACGCAGTGTGGGCTGCTGTGGGAATTTTCAATGGCGTAGGTTGACACACACACACACAAACAAAACACACACACACAGGCGCAGCTCTACTTTGTGTTTGCAGCAGTGAGGGCGTAGCGTGTGTGCTCATGCTGACGCGTTGACTTTTGGTCCATACACGCATGAACATGTCTGTAAGTGTTTGTGTTTACCAGGGCCATGGGGTGCACACGCTCCGCTGGGATCCGAGTGTTACAGTCCACCGCTCGCTGCAGCAGCCGCCGCGGCCCAGGGGACTCACTGCTGCGCTGTAACCGAGCAGCTCGGGGAAGGGGATGCTGGGAGATTTCCCATGCTGCCCAGGCTGCTCGGGTTGAACGTCCGTGTGAAGGGTTGAGTTACAGTTATTCCTTCTGATGCTTAAGCACACACGGTTATTAATCCCAAACTAGGGGAATGATTTTGTTCCAGCAGCCGGTTATCCAAAGTAAATATGCAACAAATCTACATATCACACGAGATATCCATCTATCATAGACTGTATATGTATCATAGACTGTATATGTATATGTATCATAGACTGTATATGTATATGTATCATGGAGATAGTCATTGTGACATCACTAGTTGGTGGGTGATTGCCTCATAGACTTCCATCAGACTCCTTTTTGCTACCCCTTAACATCTTTTTTTTTTTTTGTGGCATAGACACCTTTTATTAGCAGTGGACAGATCAGAAACAAAGGAGAGAGAGGGGGTGTGACATGCAGCAAAGGACCTCCGGCCGGGTTTCGAACCGGGGTCGCCTGCGCATGTACGTTCATACATGGCATGTGCTCTAACCACTCCTCTATCAGCGGGCCGTAGAGAGACAAGTTTAAGGCACTTCAAGATTGGCTTCACTTTTCAAAACCGGAGGTGCCCTTTGCTCCTAAAATATAAACACAGAATAACATACTATATACAATAGACATGAGTCAAATGTGGAGGAATTTGCTGCTGTTTTTGTTTTGAATGAAATATAAATTTGCTATTGTAATGGTAGGAAAACGATTCACCATGACCAGGTTCTAGAAGAAGCAGAAAACCCCGACATGATCTCTCTGTTAGACGGAGATGATGTGTCGTACTGAGTTATTGCTCTGGGCAGAGAAGATATCCTGTATCCTGCGAAGAAGCTGCACATTCAGACACACATGCCGTCATCAATCATCACATTGTTTGTGCAGGACTCCAACTAACAATTATCTCTGTCATCGATTCATTTGCGATTAATTGAGAAATCACTGTCCTATAAAACGTAAGATGTTCAAGGCTGACCCTGAGGATTTGTATTGGGGCCGAGAGATGAAATATAGCCGATTCCTGATTTGTTCACCTTTACTGCTCTCTTCTTCTGCCTATCCGGGTGAATGTGAAACATGATTGGTGCATCACTGGTGACCGACTGAGTTCAGACAGAGATGCTAACAAATCCGATATATATCTGTTTCTTCCTTACTAGCGCAGATCACAAAACGTTCAGTGAGTTAGCAGCGTCTCCGTCTTCCTCGCCAGCTAAATGACAGTGATCGCCGGCGGCTCATCATATGAGCTGTTGCTTAACGTAAATCCGGTGATTAAGTTGACATCTGAATTGCTGTAAGTTCATATGCTCTCTGCGAGCCGGGCATCTGTCCTCCGCCAAAGATGATTTGTGAGGGAAGGACGTCCCTCCTGTAACAACAACACTGGACTTCCTGTAGTAGAAACCCAACAGCTAGCGCATCATGTCATGTTCATGTTTTTGAACCAGGACCTGAACTCAATTTTTGGATCAAGTAGCCAAATTCTGTATATTACAGACATTTTAATGTGTCAGATACATATTTAATCATCAATAAGGTAAATAGAAGGATGATTGCAGATACCCAATATTAGGATGTGATTATCACATTTGCTTTGGGCCCAACACTAATCTCTGTAAAGAAAACAACATTATTACATTATTCCCCCCGTGTCCGAGGTCTTCACGTTCCTGGTTTTATGCAAACACCAGTCCAAACCTACATTGATGTGACCATGTACAACAGTGTATCGCAGATCGCATTCAGGAGGATTGGATCGTCAGGAGTGACGTGAAAACGCTGCCTGGCTCACTTTCGTGGTAGAGAAGTGATTTTAAAAATCCAGGGATCATCATGGAGCAAAGACTCACATTTGTTTCTTACAATAATTATACTGTAATTATGCTTCACTGAAAAATACACAAAAAATGCAACATTCAGTGTATGTTTTTGCCTGTATGTTTTTGCATTTAAAGTATATTTTGATGATTATTTGGATAATCCTGACATCCCACGCCTCCTACAGCGATGCAAAACAGAGAAAAGCAGCAAATCCTCACATTGGAGAAGTTATAACCAGACGAGCATCGTTAAAATGAAACAACGTAGTTAGATGATGGACTGTTTCATTGATCAAATAAATGCTGGGGATGTAGACGGCTGCTACGATAGATGCAGATTCAGAGCACACAAGTCCCTATCAAATAATGTGTTTGTGTTCAAAGACCTATGAATACACAAACACAAGAATCTTCATGCACGCAGGAGTGAATGAATAAATGTGCATTTACACATGTGCACACACACACACACACACACACACACATGATATTCAGATTCAATCATCGTCACCAATCACAGGACATATCGCGGCCGCCTCGTTCAGCGGCGCCTCTGTCGGGCGTCACTTTCAGCCTCGGAACAAAATCTCAGGGAAAGCAGCTTTGCTTTTCTGAGGAAAGAGCTCCCAGAGCCGAGCTCGGTGTCTGATTGAACCCCCACCCCCCCACCCCTCTCATTTTCAGTGGCTGGGTTTGAAATGCCACTCCAGCTCCAAATTGACTCTTCAGGGTTCCTTCGCTTTCCCTATCTGTCATTCAGCATTAGGCTGAGGGGAGAAATTTGGAAGCTGCGCTCGCTGCCTGGGCTCTGTAAAATAGAAATTCCCTCAGTGGAGCAAACGATATGTGTCCTTTTCATCCATTCATATGTTCCTTAATGAAAAGCTGTATTTTGGAAGTAAACGTAGTAGGTGTTGGAGCAGAGCTTCTAGTGTTCTGCCTGTCGGAGCTGAAAGGAGAAAAACCGCAGCTTAACACAATCATTGTTCCGGTATGGATTCCCATTATGGTTATGGTAATATATTTTATGCCTGTAACTTCTGGCTCCTTCTCTGGTTACACAGTGCCTCATTTGATTACAGGCGCCAGAGAAAGAAGGGGGTCAGAGGCAGATCTGATGACTGTGCAGGTCCAGGAGCCTCTGTGGCGGTTTCCAGGACATCCGACGGAGCCTCTGTTTATGGCTCCCGGCGTAATGAATGGTCCAAAGTGTGATTTAAATGGGCTAGCCCTGATCCATCTAATTGCTCCCCCACTCAATGTAATCACAACTTTGTGTGTGCACTTTGCTTTGGACTCCACGCTGTCAGCAGCTAGCAGGAGTGCTGTCTTAGCATTGTGTCATCTCTCTCTCTGCGAGAGCAGCAGCCGGACCAGTGGACTCCCGCTGCAGTCATTACACTGCGTGTTGTGAAGGGATCTGCTTGGTTTGCTGGCTTGCGTGTTACCCATTCGCATGCTCTTGTCTTTACACTCTTGGATTGTTTGGCTCTGGTGAAGACGGGGCAGAACATGCAAGGACATCTTTCATATTCTTATCAAAACCTCTCTCGGTGTAAAGCTTCACGTTTGAAATACGGGTGTGTTACATTGGATGCTGTATTAGAATATGTTAGATGCAAAAGGTCAGCGAGTAAAATGGGTTCAGGAGGGGTGACGGGGACTCGCAGCCAGTATCCCGGCATTCAGCGGCCCTATTTTATTCTGTGACAGTCCGTGTAGTTGCGTACGCCTTTGTCTGCAGCCGCCTGTATATTTACAATCACATCGTGTGTAAAAGCTCATTGACTGTGCCACTCTGTTGCGTGTGTGTATGTTTATTCAGCTATGGATGAATGCTCCAGCAGGCTGTGTGTGTGTGTGTGTGTGTGTGTGTGTGTGTGTGTGTGTGTGTGTGTGTGTGTTGTCAGCAGAGTCCCAGGAGCCTTTGCTCCAGGCAGGCGGGGTGTTAGTAATAGACTGATTTACCTACATACTGCTGCCTAACTCTGCTGCTCCAGGGAGCTACTGCTGCTTGGCTGACTGACTCGGCACACACACACACACACACACACACACACACACACACACACACACACACACACACACACACACACACACTCCTCAACAAAGCAGGTGTCAAATAAAAGGGCCGCCTTTTCCAGTCTGTGTCAACCTCTGGAAACAGTAAAGGTGTGTTCTCACCAAACAGAAAGCACATTATTAACGTGTCGCTGTCGCTTACAAAGTCAATGCAACGACACAACAAGATGCAAACTCTTGCTGGAAGGCGCCAATGATGATTGAGGGGAAAACACGGAATTTGCATAATGAATTGCACAGGTTGAAATATTTCAACTCACATGAGAAATGTTGTTGCGTATGAACCAGTCTGTAACACACCTAACAAAGCATGACTTCTGACATTTTACAAATCAATATAATTTTGTACGATTTGTTTCAGCATAGTTTATATCCGTTTATTGCAATGAAATTACAACAAAATAGCTTATTTTGGGTTTAGCTGTGTAAAACCTCTGGGTGATGTTATGAAGGTATCCGGGACTTCACAACATGAACAAAGCTGCAATAGTGGTTATTTCAGCCATGATTGATGACACGTTGTCAGTCTCTACATTGAGGTAAGCCCCGCCTCCTACAGCAAGTGACGGGAATAAGCACAAATGAGGGCGAGGTGCGGTTTCATGTGAACGCAGCGACAGACATGAGGCAAGCATGTCTCAATTTTCAAAGCGATGGAGGTGGTGTTAGTTTTGACATGAAAAATAATAATGGCATAATTATTTTACAGCACCACCTGTTTATGGAGCAGCACAGTATCTCTCTCTCTCTCTCTCTCTCTCTGGCAGAGCTGCCTGACTCCATTTGAAGTCGCTGCTCTCGGGCTCATGTTTGTTCTCAGATTAATCTAAGCCCGGTGGCTTTCGAGACGTCGTCAGATCATTAGCGACGACTGTGTCATGTATTCACAGCAGGGTGGATGGAACACGTGTCTCAATTTGTCATCGGCAGCCTGCAGCGGCTCCGTCAAAGCAGCCTTTCAGGGAGGCTGAATCAATCAGTTCGCCTTATCTGATGCTCCTTCACTCAGAAAGTAAGAAGGAACTCGACCGATTTTAAAGATAGATTAAACTGATCTGTCACGACTGAAACCTTCTGCTGCAAACACTCTCTCTCTCTCTCTCTCTCTCTCTCTCTCTCTCTCTCTCTCTCTCTCCACACACAACACAGACGCATTCTTATCCTAACATGACTTCATTATTCAGGAGATATTAACCCACATTCTGCTCAGTTCTCCGTCTATTAATAAAACGGGACGGAAGCAAGTGCAGTCGTTGCCTTCGGCCGTTTGCGTGATCTAATTATGAGCGGGCCATTATGTGACAGTCCTCAAACAGATAAATAAACGACATGTGGCGATGATGAAATATAAATGAGGTTACATGCTGAACAGCGTCATGCTTCACATTATAAATCCTGGTGTTAGAATACAAAACTCACGGTCTGATTGTGTCATCAGAAGAACAGGAGAAAATATACATTTGAGGATTTACCCGTATGGTTTAAAATCTTATGGTTCACCATCATCCCGGAAAATGATTTCAACTTAGACTTGAGTCAGTCCAAATGTGTCACCGTTGTCCTTTGACCTTGTTACAGTCATCTATAGTGTTATTTGCATGAAGCACATTGCATATTTACAAAGAATAAACTATAATCAATAAAGCGAAGTACTGTAGTCAAGAATATGAATAACATTATGTAAAAATTAGCCTAAAGGAAAAAAAGACTATATAAATATGCAGACATATATACACCGTTATATAATAATATGTACAACTTTACAGTTAGTGCAAGAATGTTTGCATTCTTCAATATTTGTGCAAAATTGATTATGTTTTTTTGGCATTAGTAGCTATTCTATTCTATTCTATTCTATTCTATTCTACCCTACCATTAAGCCTATGACATTTTCCACTGCACACATTAGCCTAGCTGCTGTGTTTCTGTGAAAACAACTGTATTGAATCAAGTTTTTCACCAAGAACGACATTTTACATTTGAACACATCAGGACAATGTTAGAATTGACCTTCAGCCAAAACTCATTTGTACTGAAAGAGCAAGAGGCGCATGATAATGTGATGTAGTGAGGACGGACTCAGGGTTGGTGAGCAGCGTGCTAGATGCAGCCTGTGGTAAATACTCAGCTTTTTTGATCTCCACAATGACAGACACTTAACCGATGAACTTCATAACTGGCAGCCGATCAGCTTTCTCAAACGCCCGCGTTCTGTTTTGCCAAAGCACGCAGAGCACACAAGCTCAGGTGTCGATGTCAGTACCGCTTCCTTTGCCAGCTCCAGTATGAATAGCCCACATGGATGCCGACCCGTTTCAGATGGGTGCACCTTGCAGGCGCTGCTAAGTTGCTAATGTTTGGAGACGGCCCCGTGGGATAGTTCAGCGCTCCGCCAACACAACACAAGCCTCATTTCCTACAACTTGAATGAATGTCAAAGTCAGCTTTTAGAAGGAGTATGAGAAGTTGGCTGCGTTGGAAGATCATTACGAGCCTTTTTGGATCCTGTTGTTACATTCGAGTGGGTGCATTTAGGAGCTTGGTGGTTCACATGTCATATGTCAGTCAGTTTGCCATGCTGGATCCTGGAGGCTCCTTAAATGGGAACACAGATGCATTGCAACTTGTGGAAGAAGCCTCTCTCCTGGCGTATCAATTTCCACGCTCATTCTCTGACTCTAGTTGTAGTTGGACTCCGGTTCTGACGTACATTTATTACTCGTAATATATTAAATGATACAGTTCACCCTGGAGACATCCACTCTACAATTTTAATTCCTTCCGTCCACTCACCTTTCCCCCTCTCGACATCTCTGCAGCGGATGCCACTATTATAAGACACAAGAAGCTGATTAGCGATGAGGCGGTAGATGTGTGCTGAAGGCCAGAGGTGACTCAGAGTGTGAACAGAGCCAAACAAGGAGAGGTGAGAGGAGATGAGCAGCTAGAGAACACCAAAAGGACAAAACAAGAGGACAGGAATGTTTTTCTTTCTTGGAATCTGAAATAAGAAATTCAGTACTGTAAAAAGCAAAATAAAAAATGCAAATTAGTCATCAAATAAAGAGTACCCATATATAAGTATTGAATGTAACGAATAAAAACACCACATGATGTCATTTGTTTAAACTTTGTGTTGAATGTAACCTTTAACGGTGCTATCCATTTCAAGGGGCGTTCACACCGAAGGCGTCCAAATTATACGTAAAGTCAACGCACAGTCGCAAATTTGAGTGACAAGATTTCTGCAGCATGTTTGACCGACATAATATAAGAATAAGGCAACTTTGTTTTTTACTCTGATGTACAGCCAGGATGTCAGCCTGGAGATTCTCCTCGTGTTGTCGCTTGCCAGTTAATCAGCTAATCAGCTCGACGATAGTATCTTATGTTTCATACAGAGACCGAACCAGACTACGAGTACAAACAGAGACTGTCTGTGGTACAAACAACAAGGTCGCTGCCGTATTTATGCCGAAGCAATGTTATGTTCAGTGTTTATGGAGAAGCTACAGTGTTAACATAGCCTAGCTACCGTGTTTCTTGTTATTTTAAATTATTTGGATATCGTCTTAAAGGACAATAATAATATTAATTGTGCTAGTCCACCTTAAAGGTCATTCCACCTTAAGTTGTTGTGAACTTCAGGGCAAACCCCTTCACTTTAAATATCAGCTGGCTCACAAGAAGACAGGAAGATAGCTTGAGTCTCCTCAAGGGTCTTCAGGTGATAAATTATGAATTTAACACTATTGTCTTAGTGGTATCCGGTGCCGTAGGGTTGGGCCGTTTATGGTTTCACCAGTCCGGTTCGGAGTATGGGGCTCAACCAGTTTGATTTAGTCAGCATTTGTCCTTATGACAAGTTCTAGGAAATTAAAAACCCCAGCGACCTGTGCCGACAGCATCACAGCATTAAATCCAAGTGATTAACATAATATTGTTTATTTATAAATGGACTAACAGAGTCGCCGTGAGTGTCTGAGGCGGCCGAGCGAACAGAGATCAAATTTAATTCGAGGTGGGAGGGATATGCCCATTGTACCTTTTGTTTGTTTACTTAGATCGATGTTTTGAAGACGTGTTTCTAGGCGACGCGCCAGCATTTAACAAGCTAAGAACGTTGATGTGAAGAAGTTAAAAAAGCCGGTAGTTGCTCGTACGAGGGCGCTGTTATATCATCAACATGTTAATGATGCACAGCAACTTACTTGCGGTTGAAGAGCCGTGTAAATATGACGGGCAAAAGTTAACCTTTCATTGTTGTTTTGAAGCCACGAGCTAATCGGATATCCGACGGTTTATTGAATACGGGCCAAGCCTCGGTGCCGTACAATCAGAGTAGTTACAAACATGAGTACTTGAGCCCAGTATCGGTATCGTATCAGTATTGTTGATCCCTAAATAGTGTAATTGCTGTTCAACTCTGCTGCAATTTGTAATTTAATGGATGACACACACAAAACATTTACCATGCAATAAATCAATGTTTATAATGGTAATGTGGAAATACATTATGTAGATGCACAGCATTCTACTTTAAAATACAGTACACCCCCCAGCCCGAGGAGCAGGAGAGTCAGCAGCCGAGCCCTGATCTGAGTGCAGTGTGAGGGAGCCCTGCTGCTCGGCTGCCTGCCCCGCAGCCCAACATCTGCTGAGCGCAGGAAGCATTTGAAGGATAATTAAAAGGACTGGCTTCCAACTCATTTCCCGCCTCCCATGGCTAAGCAGCAACATGCTGCTCAACAACAAGAACTGCAATTATTTTGGGAATGAAAAAGCGAACGCAGGAATACAGATATCAAATGTGTGCAACAAGCGGATGAGCTGATGCCTTCTTGTTCTAGTCATAACACATTTGATTATTTTTTGTATTCTTTTTTTCTTGCTTGTGGGTCTGATTAGTTGCCAGCCTATACAGGCGAGTGTGAAGGCTGTGCTATTTTATGTGACAGCATGTAAACACTGCTCCCTTGTTTGGCTCACTCCAAACCTGCCGTTGACTTGGGCTTGATTTGTGAACGCGGACTTAGTGGACTGTGAAGCCGGCTGAAGCTCCAGAAAGGCAGTAAAAGATGTGCATTCTTTACCCCTCACTAAGTCTTTTCAGGGAGATACTCAATAAAGCGCTACATCACGGCCAACAAATCACAAAGGGTTTGTTAGCACACGCTTTTTGACAGGGAAGCAGTGAAATATCACATCACCTGTAATGATCATTGAGCTTCCTGCATGACAGTAATGAGTGGGTGTGAGTATGAAGAGCTGGCTCGACCTGAAATGTTAATATAGTGTGGTTCACCAAAGGCTTAAGGCTATGCTTTGTCATCCTAGTAAACAGTAATAGTGAGAGGAAGAATAAAATTTCATTTCTAGAGGGAGGTTATGAAGACGGATCCATATCACATTCTGCCACGTTTGAAAGCTGAAGCCACTTAATGAATGTTGGCCATTTCCTGCAGCCGTTCCTTGAATATTCGCAGGGTTTGCCGGTTTGAACCGTCGACTGTATAGAAGAAGTCTGTCGTAATGGAGACATCACCTATTGGTTTGTGGACTACGACTTTGAAGCCTCGAAAAAATCCAATTTACGATTTAATTCGCGCCCCCCCCCCCCCCCCACCCCCAATTAATATGCAGATGACAAAGAAATTTGTAAAAAAAACAAAAAAAGTACTTTCTTTTATTTTGATTTCCCTCTTTGTGGCTAAAATCAGGAACAGCTAGCCAAAACAATAATGCAGGCCCTGCCATTGTAAACAGTGAAAATGTAACATGACATAAAAAATATTTCTTTTAACACAAGTTGAACATTAGTACATTGGAGGTAGTTCTGATAAAGTGCAAACAAAACATTCAACAGCATTAATTATTAGTGCAGGAGAGCATATGGTGCTTTTTTTGTTGTGCTGTTTTAGTTTGAACATCCTCTTTAATATACATTATTAGCCAGGAAGACAAGCCTGTCTAAAATCTCTGGCTTTACACACACACACACACACACACACACACACACTGAAAACCCTCTCTGAGGGGGCACTTGTTGCTGGGTTTGAGAGGTATTTTTTTGCCAGGCAACTTAGCCTAGGAAAATTCGGTTGGTGGTGCTTCCACCACTCAAGAGGATTGGTGTCTGGGTCTACCTCAGGGGTCAATAAGATTTCAGCTCAGTCTCTATCTTTTCTGCCTCTGACTGGTTGGCTGATGACACTGCATTCTTTTTGAAGAAGGCTGCTAAAGTCATCCTTTTCCTGGGTGGAGGCTGTGCATCTGCTTGGCACCCCTGTACAGCCGTGCCAGGCTGCTGTGGTGTACTGTTGTTGGCAGGAGCAGGTAGAGACATCAGCTCAGCAACAGCTCTTTTTTTTTACTTGTTCCACCTTGTCCGGGTTAATGTAGGTGCAGAACCTTGGGTCAACCAGTGAGGACATGTCCAAGAGTTCATCTTTTACAGGGTCGCTGTGTTTGTCATCAAGATACCACATTATTTTTCCTTTTATTGTTTTTGCGAGCTCTGTGTCTTCCTCCTCTGGCTGTCGGAGACTGGTTTGGAACAGATGGAGCACTGGCTTAATGTATGAAACACTGACATAAGACTCCCCGGAGAGTGCATCAGTAAATTCTTGGAGTGATTTTACAGCTTTAGTTACTGACTCTAACACATCCAGATCTTGCCAAGTGGGCCCAAGATGGTGACTTCTATTGTCTGAACCCAGGACATGGACTTGAGCCTTCTCCTGTTCGAGAAAACTCTCAATCATTCTTTGGCGTGAACACCATCTGGTCGGGGACTCCATTATTAGCTGATGAATGAGTAGACCAAGCTCTGCCTGCACTCATGTCTCTTCTTTTTTTCCAGCTGTGAGAAAAGGCAGAGACAGCCTTTTTACAAACCCCAATAGCACGATCGATCCGTGGGTCATTCACACCATTCTCTGTAGTAAATGAAGAATACATAATCACAACACATAGTAGAACATACCACTAAAATATGTCACTTGATGCATAGCCATTAGACTCTTACTGATAGCATTGTGCAATCTGTGTCCAAAGCACTGGAGGTTGGGCCACGCATTGTCTTTCAGAGCTTTAACCATGTTGGAGCCGCTGTCAGAAGTCATGCAAGGTTCCATGAGCTCAGGGTATCTCTTAGCCCCTGGGCAATAATTCCACCTGTGTGGTCCTCGGGAAAGAACGCAGTTTGGAGCCAGACACTCCGACGCAGAGTCCAGTCGTTGTTAATAATGTGCACAGTAAGACTCATATACGGCTGCATCGTCCGACTTGACCATAAATCTGTGATGGCAGAATAAAAGGACACCTCTTCCAACTCCTTTGCGACCCGTTGTCATGTGCTATTATGTAGCTGAGGCAAGGCAACTTCAGAGAAGTACTTTCGGCTTGGTAGCACATACCTGGGGTCGAAAACTTTGATCATGTTAATAAACCTCGGCTTTTCCACCGTATATTTTGGCACCATATCCTTTGCTATATGCATAGCAACCACATCTGTAATGGCTTTCCAGCGGGCTGAATTCTTTTCATATGGGATGCAGTTTGAAAAGGTTTGTAATATGGTGGATTGTTTTTTGGCGGCTGTGCTTGTGGTGCAGCGGCCTTCTTCATTCTGCTGGGCGCAACATTTCTCCCACTCGGCAGGATGCCTCTGTTTGAGGTGCTGCAGTAAATTTGTCTTACTGCTGCCTTTAGTAGCAACAGACTTTAAATATACTTTGCAGCGGGGTGTTGTCTGGTCCAAATCTGACTTTGGGTGCCTTTCTTTGGAACAAGTTCTTCCCCCCTGCCATGTTGTTTATGTACCCCAATGGCAAACGCGCTGTGCGGGGGGAGGGCTCAGCCCATTCCGAACTACGGGAGCCCAGAGGGAAGCATTGGCGGATGTTGAAGAGAAAAAAACTATTATTTAAACAAAGTCGACGTAAACTACACATTCGAGTTAATCGATAAAATTGATTTATCGCCCAGCCCTACTCGAGTTTGGCATTTTGTCTGTTGCCATCTTGGATTTTGTCCATCGACATCTTGGATTGTATCAACCAGTGAAGGAAGTAGTTGGACTGTAGGGCCAAAATCCATTTTATCCAGATTACGTTTGATTTTCTCCCCACATTACGTGTGTTCTGTCTAAATTCTGTGTTTTACAATTTTAGAGCATTTTTTCCATCAAATGGTGTCTAATCATGTGGTTGATGAATAACAATTAAGAAATTTACTGAATAAACATTCTAGTCATTCTAATTCTAATTCCTTGTCATTCAGAGACCATACAAATGTGCATAAATATGTAAGTGTATGTGCAATCATTTATGGGGGAGTCACAATATATACCAGCTAGCCTACATATTAAAATCAGCAGCATCCTTACTGGATCTGGATCCATCTGGATTCTGGTGTGAAACTATTCAAGTTAGCTTCATAATTCAAGGTCAACTTTACAGCAAAGTGTAAAAGTCATCTTACTAGATAATTGATAGCATGGTAGCTCAGTGTTTACTGAGATTATAATTGAGAAGTAAAGACATTTCCTTGCAATCAGATTTGTTTTTACAACCAGAAGAGTCACCCCCTGATGGCCAGCAGAGACAATGCAACTTTAAGGCACTATAGCATTGACTTCACTTTTCAGAACCAGACTTTGCCACCTGGTTTGAACATATTTCTTCTTGTTTTTATTTCAGTCACCAGAGACTGTTAACTGTTCTTGCTTAAAACTTCAGATGCTCCAGTTGTGCTGTAATCCGCCTTCCAGCACTGTGAGTGAAGTGTAGCCCAGCCTGCAGCCCTACAGCCTGCCTCCTTTTGTGGGACACCAGTCATGTGAATAGGGCCCAGAATGGAGAGCCAGCTGTCCTTTTCCTGCCAAGTCATGTGCAAGTCACAAAGCGGCAGCACCACTTGAAAGAGAAAGCAATAATCAATTTTGCAGAGTTAGCCTCTGAAAGGCTTTTTTTGTTCTGCAGGCCTGACGATTTAGGAGCGAGAGGGCAGCAGTGGCGTTTGTCGTTGTAATGGAATACATTGGGCTCTATTGTCCAGAACCCCACACTGCCGGGCATAAAAATAAAAAAAAAATTGTATTTCTGTCTAACTGCAGCATGTTGCACCGCTCTAGCTTTGCAGTCACTGTATGTCTTTTTTTTGGCTTGTTAATGAAGTAGCTTGTTTACCAGCCACTCCTCCAGGTTAAGACACTGAAGTAGGACGTCGCCTGTACTCCAACACTCTCATGGAGCAGTGACTTTCAGTGGGGCAGCAGTAAGAAACCAAAGCTCTTTTGTTGAGCTGGTATCTGTACAAATTTTTGGCTGCCACAATTGGCTTTTGTTGGGGGGGGGGGGGGGGGGGGCAGGGTGATTTGCACACTGGCTTTAAAGTCTTTTGTCCGAGCCAGGAGAACATCACTCAAGAGCTGCTGCTACTGGCTGCAGTGAGTAAAACTGGGTGGAACACAGCTTTTCTATTTTTCTGAGACATTGTTTCTAGGCTGAGGATAATGTCAGGAAGCTTCGGGGCCATGGTGGGCCGTGTGAGGCTGGTGGATCCTAAACAGAGGCATTTGCTTATATCTTCCTCCTTATTTGTCTGGTAAACTGCTCTGAAGCCAGATGGAAGCATCGCCTTGATTCAGTTTGTGTCCATCACAACGACAACGTAGGCAGGGGGAACCATATGAAAGTGTCCTGTCAGCATTATCCTGGCCAAAATAAGTACGCAGTTTAGAGTTGGGCGGTATCCAAATTTTGATACCGTCAAACCTCCTCCCTATTTTACCCCGGTATACAGGATTACCGTGACTAATTAAAAATTATGACGTAAGGCTCAGACGACGTCACCAAACTCATTGTTTAGCTTCTCTGCCCGAGCCTGTGCCCGACCCGAACCCGGCCCGACCCACGGGCCGGGTCGGGCCGAAATTTCCCACCACTTCCCTTGGGCTGGGTCGGCCGGGCCTTTAAACAAGCGTTTGTGTTTGTTCGTATGTTCTTTTTTTTTTTTTTTTTTTTTTTTTTCTATCATTGCATTTATGCCTAGCCTCCTCCCCTAATCTGAGGAGAAGGCTAGGCATAAACATTAATTATTGGTTATATGTTTAGCAGAGTAGGTCTACGTAAGAAATGTGTACAAAGTTACACAAAGTAAAAAAAAAGACGCTACACATAGTGCGCGCGCATCATTCATAACGGTTCCGCTCTGTGCAGCTTAATCAAAGAATAAAGGAGTTACGCTAAAGTGCAACATGGAACTTGGAGACATAAAGGATGAATTAAAAACAGGACAATTAACGTTGAGCAAGTCATCAGGAAAGTCCGAGGTACAGGATCATTTCAAGTGGCTAGTGGGAGAAGGCGATAACATACGTGTCGGCTTTGTCCAGTCATATCCTAATCGCGGCACTAACGTAGCCTATAAAATAATTTGTATATTTTTGTGACTGAGTAGCGGTGCAGCCGCACCCCCACTTCCGGATATGCACATACAACAGCCTCATGCATGAAAAATAATTGTCGGGTTGAAATCGGGCTCGGGCTCTTAATTACAGTTAATGTGTCGGGTCGGTCCGGGTTTGGACAGAACGCGCACGGGCTCGGGTAGGGTCAGGCTTGATGTTCTGGGCCCGAACTAAGCTCTACTTCTCATTAGGTCGGAACCCGAAATACTGCCAAACTGCAGAAGTCGTGTTCTTCTTTGAGACCAGGTCACTCGGTGCGCGACTCGCCATCTCTCGTGCTCGCTCTCGCACTCTCTCTCTCTCTCTCTCTCTCTCCTATAAAAGTGCATTGCATTTTTTTAATGACGGTATTGAAACTGATACCGTTGCTATTTTTAAGACCCGTGGTATATCGTATTACCGTATTAGCGCCCAAGCCTAACGAGCTGAAACCATAACTGATTGTAAATGATCTAATACAAAGTTATAATTCAAATATTTGAGTGGTGCACCCTTTAAAATCACAACATTGATATGAAAAGTGGCTCTTTCGGGCCTAACATCCTGTTGTAATGTACTCTTGATTCATCAAGGTAACTTTATTTTGGCTTTCCAAGCAACAAGGCATAACTCTAATATTCAATTACAATCACAGTTCCAAAGCTGTAACCGGCACTTGTGTTTGATAAAAGACTTAAACGATTAATAAAAAAATAAACAGCTAATGTTTCTTTGATTGGCTAATTAGCCTCACTGTTTCCATCCTTTTTTTGTGGACTCCTTGGAAGCTTTTTAATTACCTGCCCATGTCAGTGTCACATGTCAGCCCCCCCCCTTTCTGTGTCCACACGTGGCCGTGTAGTGTTCATTGACCCACGACCAATTGCTTCTATTTAATTACCGTGATCACACATGCTGTGTGGCTTGGCTTGATGGCATGGTGTTCCCCAGGGAGCATGAACGGGATCGCGTAGGTCAGTGTCTCGTTGAAGGTTGTCTCCCCTCCTCCATTCCTCCAGACATTATGCCCTGCCCCGGGGCCAGCTGAGTCCTGTGATAACACACACACACACGCACAACGCCTCAAATATCAAACTCCTCTGCTATGTCATGTATGCCCTTCCCCTCCTTTCGCTCCTTCAGTCTCGTTGCCTTAATAACACTCACAACGGGTTCAATTAACACACGGCTCGACCTCCTCGCTCCGCTGCAGTCCCCCCGGGAGAGAGCTGGGATTGTGTTCGGCCCTGAACATCTCCCTCTTAGTGGGATGGGATGAGGATACATTCAGCAGCCCACAATGGCTCCATTCCAGGATGTGCCATGTACAATAACGCTCTGCTCTGCTCGATGTGATGGGCTCTGAGGAATGTAGTAATTGAGGGGGGGCTGTAGTGGAAAATATTGCATCTTAGAAGCATGTTTTTATCCTGTAATGCATGCTCTTTTTTGGAGAAAGAGATCTGTTGGCTAAGAACACATGCTGCCTCCCTGACCTCCACTTGGTTTCAGCTACTCTGTGAGAGTGAAGTATTTTCAAAAGCAATTTAATGAAATGACTCCCCAGCCCCTGTTTACCCTCTCTTCTTCCTCTGCTATCCATTATTGGCAGGCTTTCTTGTATCACCGAGCAGACTATGTTGGAGAATGGCAGTCCGAGTCTCATCTGACATGTAGGCGGACATGTTTCCATCCAGTTACACAGTGCAGTTCACTACCACTGTTTCTTTTTTATTGCCAGTTGCGTATATGTATTTAGTCTTGCACAGCAGAGGCCCAGCGACCCTCCCAAAGCCGCAGAGCCACCTCACCGCCTGTGGATTGTCAAAAGCAAGTCTCTAGATCTACAAATGTGTGGCTCGTTCCTTTTGACTCTGCTGATTTAGTGAAATGCATATTTAATGTTGTGTGTTGAATGGGTTAGCCATCCCTCATCGGGTTCAGAGGCTCAGCTGGTCCTGCTCAGTGATTCTGCTAATCCCCAACCTGCTGAGTTGACCTTCTTTAAAAACCAAAGGCAGCTTTACTCAAACTGGATCTAAATCCATGTTTTTACTCTGCTCTTTTCATTTCTACAAGTTTCCTTATTGGGAATATCTCAATGTACTAAACATGTTTATGTGTGTATTGTAGTTCAAATGATCAGCTAACAGTGTTAACTAGCTAACCAGTGGGGCACGCTTACATGCATGAGGAGGTAGTCAGCCTGATATGTAAACAACACACACTGAGGGAAACCACCACCTCCCCACATAGAAAGTAGCCGTTTGCTGCTGTTAGCTGACGTTAAATGGGACCTTCATGAAATTGTGCAGAATTTCTTATTCTGGTTCCAATTGTGTTGGTTGGAGGGTAAAGTACTGCTAGACATGGGACGATGTGAACATTTCATGTCACGATTATCCTGCCAAGATAACTGGGATTCACAATGTTATCCTGATACTTATCAAAATATGATTACAATTCTTAAAATGGCACTTTAACATACTGAATACCTTTACGTTTACATTTTAGTGAAAAACAATCGTCATTTCATGATCATAATGAAAGATGATCATGATTCATAAGGTATCCCTGCTTAAATAAATGATGAATATAGAAATATATATATTTTTAAATCAGCATACAAAATATTAACAATAATCATGCAAATTCCTCACAATCAACATATTGTGAGCTTTTTTTATTTAGATCTGAGACATAATCCTACACCTTCCCAGCCCTAAACACCACTAATGCCTGTATAGTTACAATCCATTACAATAGATTTGTGCAGAACACTGTGAACTCAAATTACTCAATTTATTTTTTGACTGAGCAAGCTTTCAGAAATAAGATATGAGAGATATCAAGGCTTTTCTGACTCAGTCTCAACAAATTGTATTCCCCGACCATATTTGATCATTAAATCAGGAATGTGGGTAATATCAGTTGTACAAAGCTTCTGCCAGCTCCAGCTTCTGCTCCCCCTCTTAATCTCCATGATCCTATATTATAGTTGCATGTGTGCTGTGCATTTTGGCATATTTCCACTTTCAGATCTGTATCAGTCAGATTCATTGTGCTTGGAGGCGTTCAGTTTCGGGTAATCTGTAAAATTCAGTGTGCGTCGAGTCTTTATAATTCATTACAAAGAATTGCTTTCCCCCCCCCCATCCAACTGAGGCTTTTATGTGCAGTCTTGTAAGATGTTTGACACACTCACTGAGAAACCAGATTGTCAGTATTTTGATAAGCACGAATAACTGAATCATCTTCGCGGCGTAGAGTGATTTACCATCGCAGTTTCTAGAGACTCACAGGAAATGTATCCCCGGCGAGGCTGCAAATAACTCTTTGAAACAGTTGATGACAAATTGAAAAGACAAAACCTTGGAATTAACTGATGAATGGCAGCCAGTTGATGTGAGCAGTAATCACTGTCTATTTCGGTCTTTCTCCAGAGCTAGGATAGGTAGGCCTGAAGGGGAACCATGGGACTCTGTCTTTCTGCTGATTGAGTCAGCATTGACTGGCAATACAGGAACTACTATTCTGTCAGGTAGGACAGCAGAACGTGTTGCACTCTTCTCACTTGATTTATTATGTTCAGTAAGCACTGTGAACACGAGTGTTTGGTCTCAATCACTAGTTTCTAGTCTTCTTCAATACAGCGTGATGCTTTTTCCCCAGTTTTGTTTGTTCGTCAGATCCACCCTCCACAGATATGATCACTTCCATTTACTGGTTGCAAGAATTCCAAGATGGCAACGACCAAAATGTCGAACTTGAGGCTTCAAAGTAGCCCGTCGTCCACAAACCAATGGGGGACGTTACCATGACAACATCCACTTCTTATATACAGTCTATGGTTGCACAGGACCGCTTCCATGTTCCCCTTACATCCATCACATTTTCGGTCTGTCATACTCAGAATTCTTCTAATTATCTTTTATCAGTTTGTCATCTGATGAGTAGGACCCAGCAAGTGTTTTCAGCTTGAAAGTCATCATCTGTGGTGAATTAGGCTGTACATTGTTTTGTCACGTTTGGACAGTTTAAATAAACTAAACTAAATATATGTATTACGACCGGGGAACATAGGACAATTTTGGGGAAAAACGGGGAACACAGGACCCGGGGAACATAGGGATGACCCCCACACTGCTGGGTGTGAAAAGGCAAAGCGGGGCAGTGGAGGGAAGGGTGCTCTGAAACTCTCGAGGCTGAAGTGCCGTCTGCCCTGCACATCTCAACTCGACTCATCTGTTTAATGCGTGGATTAAACACAAGCATTTAGGCTTTCAACAACACCTTCCGAATTAGAAATGTGTAGTGCAAAAGCACCATTCATTAGGTCAACAACACTGTAAGATATAATCAGTTGGCTTTACTAAAAAAAAAAAAAGCAAACTCATTGCCTTAAACTAAATGAGTTAAGTAAACTTGATTAAGTAAGTACATGTAACTTATTAAATATAAGTGTACACTACTTGCGAGAACTTGTTTATAATGAGTTTACTATACGAAACTAAACATGGGTATTTTGAGTTCACAGCTCTTGAATTACTGTACTGAAATAAACTTGTCAATTCTGAGTCTACAGTACTTAAAATAACTGTTATCATCACTTAATTTGAAAGAAAAAAATACAGCGAAAAAGAATGTCATCTGCATTCAATTTATTTCAAATGTGCACTGAATTAACAATATGCAGATTTAGTGCTCAACATATCACATTTCTTTTTACGCAACATTTAACACCTGTATCACAAGAAGGCACTATTGTAAAAGCATCAATTGAATAATGAAATGTTCTCACTTCACTCTTAAACAGTTCAAAATGCAGTTTAATAAAAGTATCAAACCTCTCTTCTCTGTCATAAGAACATTAACAGTATGTAGATTTAGTGTGAATCTTAACACGCACAATTTATGCTGGATTCCTGGTATTTGCTGGCTACATCATCCAACATATCACACTTCTTCTTACACATGTAACACCTGCATCACAAGAAGGCACTATTATAAATGCACTGAACAGGTCTGAGTATCAATTGAACAATGAAATGTTCTCACTTCACTCTTAAACAGTTCAAAATGCTGTTTAATAAAAGCACCAAACCTCTCTTCTCTGTCATAAGAACATTAACAGTATGCAGATTTAGTGTGAATCTTAACACACAGAATGTATGCTGGATTACCGGTATTTGCTGGCCACATTATCCAATATATCACACTTCTTTTTACACAACATTTCAACACCTGAATTCACAAGAGGGCACTATCTCTACCACCAGTGTAAAAGCACTGAACAGATTTGAGAATCAACTCAACAATAAAACTTTACCTAGGCAGCTCTTAAAATGTTCAAAATGCTGTTTAGTAAAAGCATCAACGCTCTCTTCTCACGTTTCTGTCATAAGCATGGTGCAATAATGAGAACAAAGGTTATTGAGTGCTACCTCACATCTGACTCCTCATTCGTCAAACAACATGTTTTTAACTGTTAGCAGTTTTGGGGGGAGGGATTTGTTTCCCAAACCAAGCATTACACTTTGAATGAATCTGAATGTGTTTCCAATGCATTTTGGGTAATCGAGGCGAAAAAAAGAAAGCTACAATACAATAGCTACAATAGCACCCTCTAAATTTGAAATAAAGTGATAGATAAGACAGTAAAGGAAGGCCTACATCAATGAATACAGGCAGAAATGTGAGGGACATATATCTTTGATGTCTGTATTACAAGTGAATATACTGTATTTTGTGACAAAGTACTTACAAAACATGTCTTATAGAACCTGTTTGGGTCACCACCAAAGATCATGGGAAGCCCTTTGAGGACCACAGAGCGTCTTGCAGTTACATCTGATGACTTATAAGACAGAGGCAGAAAACATCAATTAGAATAAAAAATTACAAGGTACAAGTCAGACAAAAAATGAAAATGTTGGTCTGTATCAGTGTATGTAGATGAGAGTAAGAACTCCTCAAAAACATGAAACAATTAATTTCTTACCAAGTTTGCCATTAACTCTTGAATTTTCTGTCCAGCAGCTCATTTTTTTGACTGCAGGAGTTCAATGATGCGTGGAGTGTGCTTGTCAAGAGACTCAAAGAAACTGCTTTCAAGATGTTTGTTGGCAATTCTGCTAAACTCTGCAAAAACCTAAAAAAAAGTAGGGGGATGGGGTTGTGGGGGGGCAGTGAGAATACCAGTTAAGCATGCTAAAATCACACACCATACTATTTCATATAATATTGAGTAACATCAATAAATCCTCACTGTAAGAGCAAAAGTTCTTTACTTGAAAACAATATGTTAAAGCATAAACATTTACAAAGACTTATATCATTGTGAATCTACAGTGACATTTATTCTTTCTCAAATTACATTTTTATTTTGTTTATCTTATCAAACCTGCTTTCAAAAATGCAGTCAAGAGAAATCTTAAACTCCCAGGGACCATTCATGACAAAAATAACTAACTAACCTGTCCCTCTGTAAAGAGGGCTGGCCACCGTTCCACTATGTCCTGTACAGCAGGCTCCTTTTTCATGATCTCTTGCCTGCGTAGTGAGAATGTCTGGTCCATCATGTTTGAGATGAGAGAGCCATTGTGTTGTTTTTTCTTCATTTCTTCCACGAGAACCATTCTGGCACTTTCAAGGCCTTCTTCATTCTGTCTGTTGGGTAAATTGGGGAGATAGTTTGCTTCAATGGGCCCTAGTTTCGTGGCGCAGCGCAGGGCTGCGCAGGGTGGTGGAGCCGGCGTAATGCAAGTTTCGACCTGCGCAGCCTTGCGCACGGTCAGTTTGGCAGTTTGGTGGATCGCCTGCGCCAAGATGGGTGTGGCGGCGCAGCAGGGGGAGGCGTCACAGATTCAGCTTGGCGTAGCGGAAGTTTCGTGGCAAAAAGCCTCGCCGAGACTTCGCCGAAAGCCCACCAGCTCCAACCTGGTCTACTCTCGGCGTAAGGCGAAAGGCGCAAATAAAGTCCATTCATTCAAGGGGAATCACAGCTGGCGGAGTGGAAGTTTGGTTGATGGCGCGCAGTGCGCACACGTCACCGAGACCTCACAGGCAGGTTTCCACAGTTCCAGGCACATTTAAATGCAATAAATAATCACAACAAACACTATTTAATGCAACTAATTGAATCAACACGTGAATTTATATCTATATAGATTGTCCCGTCACATCTGACGTCAGATCAAAGGCGGATGGCACGCGTAACGGAAACTCAGCCTCTCGGACCAAAACATCTCCCTCTCTCTCTCCTGTTTTTTATAATATCGGCATTGTTATTATTATGATACGCACGCACAGCGCGTGATGAGCGTGGTGGGAGCGGCGGCGCTGCTTCTGTCATCGGGTTGTCAAGTGACGGAACTTGCACTGAACCTCCCCTAACGCATTAAAGGAGAGGAGAGGAGCTCATTTGATTGGTGAAGATCTGAATCGGCTGTATTAATCCCAGTCCACGCCTCGTCTCCTCCTCGTCTCCCACTCACGCCTTCTTCTCCTCCCTCTTTCCCACTTGCGCGGGTGGGCAAGACGGGAGGTGTGCCTGCGCGAGCCTGCGCGGTGCACGAAACTTGCAAAGTCCAGGCGGACACACCCCGTCGGCGTGGCGCAGGTGCGCTGAGAGCTGACTGCGCCTGGTCTACGAAACTAGGGCCCAAAGTGTGAAAACAAGTTCACATTTCAAGTGCTTAACATTAAAATACAATTACTACGACTACTTAGCGTTAACTGTGTTTACATCGAAAATGTCCGGTTTTCATTGTTTTTCATGGGACCATGACTATGCGGTAGGCTACTTTGTTGTGTTTGCGATGGACCCGATAACGCCGGTGGACCTGGAAATAAAGTTGTTACGTCAGGACTCAACATCCAGCGCTTCATAACGGCACGCAAAAAAAAAAAAAAAAAAACGGCACACACTCACGTTTCAAACAAGGCAGGCCCGCTCTGACTCCATAAAAATCATCATCGATCGTCATATTTGCACTGACACGACTCCCAATCAACATAATCGACTTATAATGTCTAAGGTTTAAATACAGCGGGGAAGTTTCCCATCTTCTTCTTTGTTTTTCAATGTGTGGCAGCGTCACACCGCCACACCAGCCTGTTATATGCACTACAGCGTATTCAGTCTGATGCAAGTGAACGTGACCCGACATGCACCCGCATGGTTTCACCTCAAGTACGTTAGCGATAACAACAAAAGCACCTAATTTCACTGACGTCGTGGGTTGCGAGTATGTCCTCGCATCTCCAAGCTAACTTCTAAGAAAATAGAAGCAAAATGCATTGGCCGGGAGGACGGTTAGCGAAACAGCAGAAAAGCGAACAGACTTGCATAGTTCCCCTTTTAGTCAAGCATGGACTCACCAAATCAATGTTCCCAGCAGCAGCAGAATCATAAATTCGAAAATTGAGATGATGGCGGTTGAGTCCAACGTCATCATGTCAACGCACGGCGCACCAAGAGGCAGGTGGTTGATGACCTGTGCAGTCAGTGCGCATGTGCAAACGTTGAAACGTTTGGGGGAGGGGGAGGGGGAAGCAGTGGCACATTGTGGCACTGCCAGCCCTGCTCGCTGACTGACAGACTTCTGTTTAGATCCACAGTTTTGAATTGTTTAATTTACGATAAAACTACAGATTATATGATATTTGTTTGTTGTAAACAATAAAATTGGACCAATAATGTTATGTAAAAGCAAGAAAAGAAATTAAGTAAAAAATTAGAGGAGCATTTTCCTCTGAAGTGTAAGGCAGTAGAAATAGGAAGTAACTTAACAAGAAAAAATATTATATATAATTATATATATAATATGTAGGGTGTTTAAGTATAAGAGTAAATGCACATAGTTACATGTAACTAAGTACATTTACTCTTGAAAAGGCACAAGTTCCCAGGACTTGGTTTTTCTAAATGAATACAACTTGAGCATACTGAGTTTGGAAGGTTTTTCAACCCCAAAGTACAAGTAACTTATTCAAAATGAGTGTTAGCAACATGTTAATAAAAACTGAGTTAAGTACACTTAATACCATTTATTAAAGCCAATGTTTAGATTTACAGTGAAGCATGTGAAGGAGAACTCTGGTGCATCCAGCCTCAACCAATCAGTGTCATTGCGACATTTGCAGCCCTCTGCAAATCCACTAGCCTCCATGAATCAGTGTTATAGAAAAAGTGTCAAACAGAGAAAACATTTTTTGAATTGCTTGACTGAAATACTTTTGTTCAAGAAGTGAAGTGTTGTGAAACAGAGAGGCTGCCTAAATTTATAAAAGACTTCAGGTCGTAGAGCTGAAGGAAGTTGTAATGCCACAATGCTTATAAAGTGGTGAAAATTAAAGTTCCTGGTGAAAAAACATTCTCCCTTTCTTAGTTCTCAACGGCACGGAAATATCAGCTCCATTAGGCCTCATGGCTGATAGAGAAGAAGAAGGGGAAAAAAGAAGACAGCTGTTAGGTGGAAAGTGTGAAGTCATTTATCATGGTTGTGGGTGGCGGAGGGAAGGTGGAGAGGAGGGGGTAAGGAGTGGTCCCCGGGGACTCCTCCTGTGGCGGCTCTGATCTTGTCTCAGAGCAGGCTGGGTAGGGATAATAAAACCTTTACAGCCATTAACCCAGTGAGTCACAGTGGGCTATTCCTGATGCCTGGCTTGTCTAGGGCTCTGCAGATACAATGAGATGGAGTGGACTACAGCATGTAGGCCTACTCCGGCTGAGCTCCTGCAGCTGTCACTCAGAGAAATGACTGTGACCTTGTGACCCACCTATGCTGGATTTTTGGATTTGCGAGATTGCCGGCTTTACATTTTGCAAAAGCTGTTCAAGGTCTGTAGGGCTTTGCAGCGCCGCTGCTTGGGGGACATGCTTAGTTGTTACCAGGCAGAAACCTCCATTTCTGAAAAGTAAAGCCGTTGCTGAAGTGCCTTATACATGCATTATCTGCTGGCCATCAGGGGGCGACTCCTCTTGTTGCAAAAAGAAGTCTGATTGCATGGAAGTCTATAAGAGAACGTGGTATCGTAGTGTTTTTAACAGGAGGGTATCACAAGACTTCTCTAGTATTCCGTGTCACACTAATTGAGAAGAAGTTAATGGTCTAAATTCTGAATTGCCGTTACCTTGTTAAATCTACATCTCTCTCTCAGTTGAGGTCGTGGTCGTCGTTTGATACAGAATGAGTTCACAAAACATAACCATAAAACGGTTTTACTGATTCAATTCAGTTTAAGGTGCACTTTCAACATTTTTGCAAAAACATAATGCTGCCGGTTATTATTGTGTTGCTCTCAAAATGTATTTGCTGTTGCAACTTAGTTGTATCCAAACATAATTCCTAGGATGAGGCTGAGATGTAATTATGTTCCTCATCTTCTCAGAAGAGAAGGTTCACTGCAAACAACATACTCAAAGAGTTTCCTGTTGGGATTGTAGGGTTTTTTTTCAGGCCATTCCGTCCGTGTTGTTCTTGCACACCTGAGCTAATTAAAGCCCACATAGTTTCATGACAATTTAATGACACCAAGTGTGCAGCTGGAGCAACATGTAACACAGCTAAGTCAACAACTTGTAGTAGATGTGTCATATTTCATCATTAATAACTTCCTGGAAACAGCAGGAGAATGCACATTCTTGTTATGGACTTTCCATATTTAGACTACATCACATATGTCCTCCATATGTATTTTTTAAACAGCATGCATGTGAAAAAATGTAAAAAAAAAAGAAAAAAAAAAGAGCGGTTAAATAAATAAAAGACATAAAAACAATACATTGAAAAAATTATAATAAAATAAAAAGATAATTTATTTAAAGTAAAGAAAAATATACACAGTGTAGGAATTAGCATCATTTATCCCAATTCATTGACTCACATCGTCGCCTGTCCACCACATAAGCTCACGTTGCTATCAAACACAGTAGAAACACAGTAAAAGCAGGACATACAGTGCAGGCCATCTCCTCTCACAAGAAGAGCCAGCGTCTCCCTTCTTAGCTTTTCAGTGTCACATTCATGTCGGGGCCCCATATTGTCCAGTGCACCTCCTGTCCACATTATGTTACATGAAGCAATGAGTAGACACAATGCTTAATATTGGAACAGTTTATTTAATAACTTATACAGCAACATGCCGGTTAACAAAGCGGGGAATAAAACATTCTGCCATTCTGCAATCGTCTTCCTCATTTCCCTTTGTGTAACACCACCCACAACATGACTGATGCATCTGTTGAAACACTACTCAGCGTTCAGCGCTGTGTTTCTCCACTTTCTCAGTGGGTGTAAGTGCTTTTGACAGCGAGATTAACGAGGAACGAGTTTGCCTTCTCTGGCGTGTTGCCTAAGAAATGCGTGTACAGTATGTTTTGATAAGATCTTATCTGGTTCACTCTTATCGCTCTCATTGCAGCTGATAATCATCAGGTATGGCGGTTGGCTGTCTGTCACTGTGCAGCTTTGTTCACAATAGAATGTTGAGGATCTCAGAGGAGCTGCAAGTAAACAGACATTACCATGATATAGAAAGACAGTGATTTATCTCACTAACACACTAAATACACAGTTGTTAAAGTTGTTCAATTGTGGGTTTTTTTCCAACCTGCTATATATATATATATATATATATATATATATATATATAAATCATGATTGATCACCATTTGTAAATATATATGAACAATTCCTCCTCTTTCTCTGTGTATTGTTGTGGGAATGGAAAGATAAATACAGAAGGTGTATATGCACCAGAATGTGAAGCCTCTACTAATACAGATGCACTGATACCACTTTTTATCATACCAAATACAAATATTTAAATTTTAACACTTACTACAGAGTAATGATTATAATAACTTAATAATACCATTATAGTTCTAACGATGACTTGAAATCATTCAACTTTGTGTTTTCCTGGTACAAACAGCAGAGTTTGCAGTGGGGATATTCATAATTAACTTTTTAACCTGCTACACACAATTAAAATAAATATTAATGCTCAAAAAAATCAGAGACTGAGAGGAGCAGCTTGTCACTGAACGTTAAGTGTGACTGTTTCTTTTTATATTTTTAGTTTAAAACTTTATCCTTGAGCCAGTTGCTAATGTCAGGCTAACTGCTACATTCGCAGCTGTAACGCTGTCACACACTCTGTAAGTGCTGGAGCTGCTGCCTTCATACTCACATGCTCTCTCTCTCTCTCTCTCTCTCTCTCTCTCTCTCTCTCTCTCTCTCTCTCTCTCTCTCAAGCAAACACTAACGTTACGTTGTTTATTGCATTAATGTGTTAAAAAATTGTGCATAAACTCAAAGAAATTCACCGACGTGCGTTAACGTGTTCATGTTGACAGCCGTAATACATATATATATATATATAAGGAAAATACTCCGTTTGTGTGTGTGTATATATACACACACACAAACAGAGTATTTTCCTTTAGATGCAGCCTACTAGAAGAACTGCTTTCTTGTTCACATGACATGTCAGATATCAGGTTGTGCAAAAAGCCCATAAAACCCCCCACAGCACTGAAGCACTTGAGTCTGAGAGAATGGCCGTGTGCTGAGGTGTGATTGGCTCGCTCCATGAGACGGTTCACTCTCTCCACACTATTCTTAACGGCAGCACATTAAATTTTAACCGTGAGCCTTGATTGCGTACATTGTAGAAAGGCGCTCATCTCCTTTAGCAAAGATGCATTGCCCAGGATACGCTGTCCCTTGGTGTGAATAAGATATGATGTCGCATTGGGATTGTTGAAACTGAGACAAAGTGAGAAAATAGGATGTGGGCAGCTTCGGGGTCAGAGCTCAATTCGTGAGATGACGAGAGCAAATACTATGTGGGGACCTGATGGCTCGATGGACGTTGAATTACTTCTCTGAATAAAAGTTTGCATGGAAGAGAGATGATTTGAGCAGATGTAAATGTACATACAGAGTATTAACCTTGTAAGTGCAATTGTGCAGCATTCGTCCCGTCCAGTGGCGGTCTGATGTGTGACCACGCTAACACCAGAAATGTTAAAGCTGCAAACTGAAAACAGGTTCCCATCCTTGCTTTCTCTCAGGAAACACATCAGCTGCATGCGGTCTCTCTGCCCTTTTGATTAGATCGGCTGCACTGTGTGTTTTGCTACAGAGCCCTTTTAAAGTCATCTGCTCCAGTCGTCTTGATGTTACTGGCTGCTGGCTTTACTTGCTGATCTAGCCAATTCAACAACATTCAGATTGGATGCTGTACCGACTGGAAGTAGGCGTTGGCTGGTGTTAAAATGTCATGTCACTATTATCCTGGATGAAATAAATGTGGTTCACCATATTATCCCGATAATCATCAATATATGCTTAAAAATCTCAAAATGGCACAAAAACATACTGGAATCAATTTCACCTCACATTCTGTCGAGAAACTCATTTTTATATCATCACCAGTTAGAACTTTTTTTTCTATGAAGCTTATTAAGGACAAAACAATATATAAATACAAATTTGAAATGATCAACAGTGTATGCCTCTTGTGATCATTCCTGAAGGCTTTAAAACAATTTTTTCATTTTTTCAAGTCACTCGTGATGATGTTTACGATTATTGTAATAATGGAAATTCACGATGAATCCAAATCCTTTAAACTCTTTATCAAATGTATGTGTGTTCAGTAGCAAGTGACTAACATTAGAACGACGATGACAAAGACCCAATTTAGCTTCTTCATCACTTGATGTTGGATTAGATCAGAATGTACTTTTCTACATTAAAGAAAACAAAACTGAAGTTTTGTAATGTAAAAGGTGGTTAAGTGATGGTTTTACTTCTCCAGCCTACTTGAGATCATGGGCCCTAGTTTCGTGGCGCAGCGCAGGGTGGCGCAGGGTGGCGGAGCCGGCGCAATGCAAGTTTCGACCCGCGCAGCCTTGCGCACCGTCAGTTTGGCAGTTTGGTGGATCGCCTGCGCCAAGATGGGTGTGGCGGCGCAGCAGGGGGAGGAGTCACAGATTCAGCTTGGCGTAGCGGAAGTTTCGTGGCAAAAAGCCTCGCCGAGACTTCGCTGAAAGCCCGCCAGCTCCAACCTGGTCTACTTTCGGCGCAAGGCGCAAGGCGTAAATAAAGTCCATTCATTCATGCGGATCACAGCTGGCGGATCGGAAGTTTTCCTGACGGCGCGCAGTGCGCACACGTCACCGAGACCTCACAGGCAGGTTTCCACAGTTCCAGGCACATTTAAATGCAATAAATAATCACAACAAACACTATTTAATGCAACTCATTGAATCAACACGTGAATTTATATCTATATAGATCTGACGTCAGATCAAAGGCGGATGGCACGCGTAACGGAAACTCAGCCTCTCGGACCAAAACATCTCCCTCTCTCTCTCCTGTTTTTTATAATATCGGCATTGTTATTATTATGAGTATACGCACGCACAGCGCGTGATGCGCGTGGAGGGAGCGGCGGCGATGCTTCTGTCATCGGGTTGTCAAGTTACGAAACTTGCACTGAACCTCCCCTAACGCATTAAAGGAGAGGAGAGGAGCTCATTTGATTGGTGAAGATCTGAATCGGCTGTATTAATCCCAGTCCACGCCTCGTCTCCTCCTCGTCTCCCACTCACGCCTTCTTCTCCTCCCTCTTTCCCACTTGCGCCGGTGGGCGAGACGGGAGGTGTGCCTGCGCGAGCCTGCGCGGTGCACGAAACTTGCAAAGTCCAGGCGGACACACCCCGTCGGCGCGGCGCAGGTGCGCTGAAAGCTGACTGCGCCTGGTCTACGAAACTAGGGCCCCAAATGTGATTAAAATGAACTAAATTGTGTTTGACAGCCCTGTTCTAAAGGGTTTGGAACATGCATGTAAATCATATAACTTAAAAGTGTAATTATTTAACACATGAATGAACAACAAATGAATAAATGAACAACTAAAAAATAAGTAAAAAAGATCAATTCTGATCCATTAGAGAAGCCTCAGCAGCCTGTCTTGTTGAACCACTAAAACACACAGTTCCATCCCAGTCATGGTGGTGTGAATGAGTGCTTTTTCTTTAACCAACAAACAGTCTTTGGCATTAACTAAACAACATGTAAGTTACATTTTGGTGTGTTGTTAAATCAAATTAAAAGAGCTACGGTTATGGTAACAACAGGGACCGTACCCAAATGCAAGACACAGAACTCAGTAAAGCAGTTTTACAATTAATGTTTATTTGTGATAAATGTGCAAGGGGGTGCTGACGAATCCAGGAATCCCACGTGGTTTGGTGAAGATGGCAAGAGAATCAGAGTCTTTGTCTGCCGACCACACGTGTAATGGCAGACCCGCGTCACCAATCTGTCCGCGTCCAACTGGGAGACTAATTCAGAGAGCATGGAACTCACGACTGGGACTGGCAACAGCCAGTGAGGTACAGCAGGCAGGCAAGCAGTCAGACAGGTGGAAAGGCTGAAGCAAACGCTCTTGTTGATAGTACGATCTGGCGATGAGTGGCTGGAAATCCAAAGACTTTATAGTGGGGGTCTGATTGTGGAAATGAGTTTCACCTGTTGCTGCCTGCAAGAGAGGGTTAGCCACACCCACACACAGAGAACACAGATGGGGGGGGCAGGAGGATCAGACAGACACGGAAAAACAGACAACAAACAGAGGAGAAGGAGGGGCTGCCATGACGCGAGTCATGACAGCTACAAGGTTTCACCCGAGATATGAGAACCCAGCCCCATCCCAGAGTCTCTTATCTCCATCTGGAAAAGGCTGAATGTCGCAGCCCTAATTTGTTTGTCTTTATAACAGCTAATGTGTTCACACAAAACACAGCTGATGAATTCCCTCTGCCCTGGTTGGCCGACCTCAAAGTGGATTTTGGCTGCTCCCAGAGCTGCTGAAGACTGGGAGCGACCCGGCCATTTGTCTCTCTGTCTCACTCTCCCTGTCTGTTTGTCCTTCTCTCTTAGCGGCTGACAGAAAGCCACAGGAAGCCGTTGTCAGCTGCCTCGGGAGCCGTGTGAGCGATGCAGGAAGTGACCATCAATCCCTCCTCATTTCCTCCGGTCTGGTCCCTGGCTGTTGGTTTTTGGACGGCGCTCTCCCCAAGCTGCACGCCATCAATATGCACTAATGATAGGAATTAGCTATGAACCACTGGACGCTGACATTAGGCAGATCAGCAAGATGCTTGTTCCTCTATTTAATGGTACACGGCAAGCTGCTAGGGCATGGGAGCAGCACCCCGCACAGATTAGGACCAGATTGAATTAGCTGTGGCCGGACAAGTATGAGAGGAGCCTTTAGTGGTTTGTACGAGTACGAGAGTACATGTGGTAAGGCTTAGAGATTTGAATGGCAGAGGAAATGGAACAGAGTTTACAGTGGGGTTGAGAAAACCCCAAATGCATTTTTCCATGATCACCTCTTTGTCCTGCATGTAACAAAGGCAGGAAACGTCAGACGGTGTCTGCTGTTTTACAGCAGCAGAGAGTAGCCTCAGAACTCCCATTCAACACATTTCACCTCGTCTTTGTTCAGTTAACAAGTCTCTTTTTAAATGGATGTAACAACGTTACACATCTAACACATACAGGACAACATTGGCCTTCATTAGCTCTCATGTTTCTGGCTACCTGGAGAAAAAAATGTCATTCTCCTTTTATCATTTTAACATTGTAAACATAAGTTTATGGATTCTTCATGATTGACAGGACGACACCACAGCGTCGCTAACGTGGCCTTTAACACTTTACAACTTAGCAGCTTCACACCAGAATCCAGATGGATCCAGATCCAGTAAGGTTGCTGCTCGGGGTGCCGCTGTGTTGCTTGTGTTCGTCAGATCCAACCGTCGCTCCTCCACAGCCCAATTATGGTCACTTCCTTCACTGGTTGCAACAATTAGAGATGGTGACAACCAAATTCGAGGTTTCAAACCTGTAGTCCACAAACAAACAGGTGACTTCACCGTGACTAGGTCCACTTGTATTTCTATAATTTTGGTACCAAATATATTGAAGTTGAATACCAGTCCAAATATGTGGAGAAGGTTGGATGTGATAGAACAGTATCTATTAAGACGTAAGAGTCAGATAAAAGTAATGTAAATGGCAGATTGATCTTTGCATGAAAAGGATGGATGATTTGATGCTATTCAGCTTACTTAGCTCCGTACTTGGACACTGAGAAGTGCTCTCCTGGATGAAGAGACGTTTCTGCTCCTGGTGATCATGTCAGCTGTCTACCATTCAGTGCGCTGACCCCATGCTGACCTGCAGCTGCAGAGTATGTAGCCCGAGGCAGAAGACAACCACTGTGAACAAATTCTCTGGCATTTCTTTTTACTTAGTTTGCTGGGGAATTTCAGTAGGAGGGAAAGGCAGATGCCCTTCGGCACGCAGGAGAGCAGTCTGAATGTGAGAGGGTGAAAACTCGAATGCAACTGGCCACCTTTCAACCCTGCAGTCTTATATCATTGTTGTGTTTATTAGAGTTTTTCTTTGACAGTCTTTTTGTTTTTATCGTGTTGCTCCCTCCAAATAGCCCAGATGTTGACCCTCAAGGAGTGGCTTGAGCAGCTGGAATTGATTTCCCCCACGCCTTGTGTTTTACCCCACCCCCCCACCCCCCTTACGCTCTTGTACTGGGAAGTTACTCCCTCGCTGGCACGTTCAACGACTCCCTCTCCCTCCTGTGATAAATATTGCAGGCTTTTGCCAGTCGAGGCCAGACATTGTCAGGATATTGCTGTGCTTTTAGCACCAGAAGGACTTCCTCTTCCCTGGCTCTTTGAACCAGGCGGTGCAGGAGACAGGAGACAAGAGTGTAATTGCCGATGTGGAATGTGCTGCCTTCAATTAATGGCAGCCTCTTTTGAAAGAGGAGTATTGTCGGGGTGGGGATGACTTTCGGCTGCCATTGTTGGCCCCTGATTGAGGCGTCTTTGAGGGAAGGGAGGCGGCGCTTCTTGAAACATCTTACAGCTGGGACTCCACACTGTGTTGAGATCACCCAGAGCTCCAGGCACTGGGAAAGATGAACACTCAATTAGGCATGGACCGATATGAGAGTTTCATGATTATGTTGGCTACAATCTTTGAGATTCATCATATTCTCCCGATATTCATCGAAATGTGCTTAAAACTCTTAAAATACACTGGGATCACTTTACATTTGGTTAAGAAACAAATCATTTTTGTATTGCATCACAGATTCAGACACGTCTTTTTTAGATGAAACAATCAAATCATATACATATGTTTAAGTCCAAAGCTCTCCCTGTATTCAGTATAAATCAGGCTCTATTTTTCACTTCTCTACCATGAGAGCAGCTGGACATCTCTTTGAAATCAAAAATCATATTTATGTTTATCCCGATACTGGAACCACGATCAACTTATTGTGAGTTTTTTTTATTGCACGATAAAACCCTATATCGTCCAATCCCTACTCTCAATAGTGAGTCCCTCAAAAGATACTGCCTGTTCATCAGAAGAGAAGGTGTGATTTAAGAGGCTGTATTCCCTGAACCTTTTCTTGTCTCTACCTGCCGTATCCTGCTCGCTCGTTACATCAGCGCACCACCCACGTCAAACGCTTAGATGGCCACAGAGAACATGTAGGACGCTCTATCCATTTGCTAGTTGCAACAGGTACATAGATTGCATTGTTTCCCATAATCTCATCTGCATAGAGCGTGAGAAGCTGTCAGGGTTGCTGGGAAATAATTTCATATTCAAAATCCCCAAACAGCATGGGGATATATGGGGCAAACATGATGTTTTCTTTGATGTCTAAAAGATGACTGATCTGTGTATTCTCTCTCTCTCTCTCTCTCTCTCTCTCTCTCTCTGTCTAGACTCTGTTGTGTTTCATGTATTCAAGCCTGCTTTGATAATTCAATGAAATACATCAAATATATATGGAGAATCCTGTCTGTCTTCCTCTGTTAAGCCCACCGCCTGTGAGTCAGTGGGTTATGAACCCAGCAGCAGCAGCAGCTTACTGTGTACAAACAGCACCAAATGCAATAGAGTACAGGTTTTCTCACCTCAAGGGAAGCGGCATTGCCTTTTTTTCTAGCACCAGTTCCTTTCCATATGAAACCAAACATGGCTGCTGATGAATGGCTCTGCTGAGAGCGAGAGCTCGCCGCACGTTTCCGTGTGTGGGAAGAGAGCAAGAGGAATGCATGAACCCCACATCTCCCTCTCGTCTGCTACCGCCTTCATTACCCGGCCTGGTGAGGGAAAGAGGAATTGAAAGGTCTGTTCAGGAAACTGAGCCGACGGAAGGCGGGCTACATGTCAAGTGAGCCGCAGCTGTTTTGTAAGGCAGTTGATCTGTTCTTCATGGCTTTGTGAATCACTCTGCCTCCCAGCTATGACTTCAGAGCAGAATTGCACTTACAATTGACTGATAAAAAAAAAGTAATAATATATTGCTACGCTATTCCAGTTAATAGTGTTCGCCGCCATCGCAGTTTTAAACGGCTTCATAAAGTCAGCATGGGAGACATTCGGTTTTGATATGATGTCTTGTAGTAATAGTGGATTGTGTTTTCATCATGCAGTGGATGTTACAGGAACATTTTGGGAAAAACATGTATTCACTGTCTAGCCAAAGGTGAAGTGAGTAGATGGATAACGCTATAATGTTGTGAAGTCTCGTATATACACTGGGAAACCAAACATGAAGTTATCTAACATCATCCAAAGATGCTTGGAGAGTTTCACCAAGCTGGATTCACTGGATCTAGCAAGACACACGTCTGCTGGTTCACTACAGCTGGAGGAAACCAAAATACTATTTATCTGTGATTTAACATCAATAAGCAGATAAAAATAATGCTGAAATAACTACTTAATGATGGCGATTTGTAAAAGGTCTGAAGTGGTCTACTATCTAGACCTCTGGGGGACCACAGACAGTCTCTGGTTTCTCCACAGTCTGGTCTGGTCTCTGGACTAATGTGAGCTACTATCTAGACCTCTGGGGGACCACAGATAGTCTCTGGTTTCTCCACAGTCTGGTCTGGTCTCTGGACTAATGTGAGCTACTATCTAGACCTCTGGGGGACCACAGATAGTCTCTTGTTTCTCCACATAGTCTGGTCTGGTCTCTGGACTAATGTGGTCTACTATTTGTAGACCTCTGGGGGACCACAGACAGTCTCTGGTTTCTCCACATAGTCTGGTCTGGTCTCTGGACTAACGTGAGCTACTATCTAGACCTCTGGGAGACCACAGACACACGAGACAACATTTGTGTACTCCATTTATGAATATGCTTTTGCAACACCCCATTATTCAAATTCCTCACTTAAAGCTGTATTCTACGATTTGAAACCCCCACACACACACCCCTCCCCTCTGTGCTCCTCCAAGCTCTATCGTTCTCCCTCGCAGCCTCCCACCTCCCTCTTATTTTATGAAAATAGTTCAGCGAAATTTGTTTCTGAAAACATTTTAGGTGAGAAATAAGCTATGCAGTTGCTGAATCTGTCTTTATTTTCGATCGACAACGCTCAGTTTGAAAGATTTTCGAGAGTTTTAACCGTTAGGACTACAGAATGCGGCCTACAAAGCCTACACAATGCGGCCAGACAATGGGACAAAGGAGATAAAAAACTACAACCACCATTTTAGTGTCACCTCCACCTGGTCACGGGATCTGACGTCACACAGCTGGCGCTCTATTGGCTGGCGACTGCATGGGACTCCAGGGGGTCCCCCGGACCAGCCGTGAGCTATAAATCCCGCGGCCACCAGAAAAAGACTCTCTCCAAAGTAACTTGGTTACGCCAGGAGGTGAACATTACGTCTGCAGCGTTTTCCTTTGTCCTAGGCCGCAGTCTTTCCCCCAAACTCGCTGGACGAGCAACAGACTGTTTATCCCTCTTTTTCTCTACTCGTTTTATTTTTCTTTTGTTTATCATTTTTGGATCCCGAGGAGACCACCGCGACAGCGCGACTCTCCCGTTCCCCGCGGTAAGAAGAAACTTTCTTCGTCCCAGCTGCCAGCAGAACGGATAACTCGACCCGTCTTTGTCTGAAATCAGCTGACTAAATCGCCGAGCCACGCGATTGTTCCTGCAGAAGGAAGAAATACTAACTGTTTTCTTCAACTAATTGGATCCGGCGCTGAACCAGCGCTCGCAAACTACCGTCGTAAAGAAACGCCATCAACGCACGGGACGGAAACCTCACATCGACGCATCTCACATCGACAAAGTAAGAGGCTATTTGTCTGGGCAGAAGCAGAGATTCGATAGTGTAGGATAGTGTTGTCACGATACCAACATTTTGGTACCGGTACCGGTACCAACATGTGTTTCGGTACTTTTCGATACTTTTCGATACTTTTTCAAATAAAAAGTGAATCCAAAAAATGTCATTACTGACTTTATTTTAATAAAACATCTTAGAACAATAACATATTAATCAGCAAACAAAATAAAATACCACAAAGACAAGCTTTTCTAATGCACACAATTTGAAAAATGTTAAAATATAATAATATAAATAAACCAGCTCTATTTTTTCTTTCAGAGCTACTTTTGTTAAGAGTGAAGGGGGGTGGCGCTTGCTTTTAGCACTGAATGTGGCTTTTCTTCCTGAGTAAATGACCTGTCGTTCCCTGAGCTCAGTGTGCAGGTCTGGGTTCTTGTCCTTTAAGTGTTTGGCTAAGTCGGAGGTGTTTCCGCCGTTAGCCATGCATGTTTTTAAACACCGTTTACACAGTGGTGCTTCGGCGTTAACTGCCTTGCCTTGCGCATTTGTTTTTAGCTAAAGTACGGCCATATCGCACTTCGCGGCGCTGGTTTGTCCGCAAGTTGCGGCGTGGTGACGGTTGCAGCAGCCGTTCTCCTCTCCGTGCTTCCCTCGCTCGCGCTCTCTTTCTCTTTCTCTTTCTCTCTCTCTCTCTCTCTCTCTCTCTCGCTCTCCAAGCTTTCCTCCTGCTCCGTTTGTTGCTCCAGTCCACGCTGCTTGCTAACTTGCTAGCGGTTTCCTCCGGCTTGCTTGCTTTTTCTTTTTATGTCCCCAAGCTGCGGCTCGCTCCTCGTCCTCTCAGCTGTAGTTACAACGCGGTGATGTCACGCGGCGAGTTCACCGCGCTGTTGCGGGCGCTGCCGGCGGCGCTGCAAGTACCGGTCCCGTCCAAATGCAATATAGTACCGTTTTAAATGCCTCAGTACCCCGGTACCAAATTAGTACCGGTATACCGTGCAACCCTAGTGTAGGACATGCTTGTAATTCTTGTTAATGTGTTTTAAGTTCTGATCGCGGATCGCCGAGTCCGTTTGTTCATGTGCTGCTGTATGTGAATGCTGATCGTGTACCCACGCAGCTGGGTTGATTTCTGTAACAGTGTTTCCGACTAACCTCCGCCATATTCGCGAGCTCAGAAAGCCTCTACTATCAGTTAAAAGACCGGTCTCGCGGAATAAACGCCAGTTCATTCACGCGAGCCCGTGTGATAGCAGCACGGCTTCTGGGCCTCAGAATATCGCTCGCGCATTTTCTCTCTCTTTGTTTGTGTCCCGCTAACACACACACACACACACATACACGCCGCACACACGTGTCCTAAGCCAGCTGTTCCCGGCGGACGCTAGGGACATAGCTACATCTGGTGGCTACATACGGCTATCTCTCTCTCTCTCTCTCTCGCTACTCCATCAGACCTCAGTGGCTCCGCCCCTGAACGCTGCGAGGAATAGCTCCATCTGGTGGCCGCCCATAGCCATCTCTCCCTCTCTCTCTCTCTCTCTCGACACGCACGCACACACACGCGCACGCACGCACACACACACATACGCACACACACACTCCACGTGTGTATCTCCCTTTGTTTAAGCTTAGCTTTGTGTGTTAGGTAGTTAGGTAATAAGGCTTTGTTAATTGCAGTGTTATTGATTGTGATCATTATTACTGATTTTAATAAATCTTATTATATTATAACTAGCGGTCTCTTGTGCTTGTTGTGTATATGTCACTGGATGACAGCAGGTTGTGAAGGCTAGTGCTTGAATTTCACGCCTTTTTAATTATTCGATCCGGATGGCTACTATTGGCTAAAGTTTGGCTCAAGTCAAAAATCGTAGACTCCATCTTTAAGTTGAAATATTAATTATTAATGAGGTTTACATGCAAATTGCCTCATTTGTGCCGTCCTGGTGCAAATTTGCATCTATTTGGGTCTTTGCACTGAATTTATTCACAATCGCGCTGTGTAAGAAACCCTTGGCTGGAAACAGGGATCCGGCTTGGCTGGCTCTGTCTTTACAAAACCAAAGTGCAAATTGTGAAAATGTATGACGCATATTAAGTTATTAATAGTGAGCCAGTCCAGCTGTTTCCTGCTCTATATGAAGCACTATTTAAGCTGCAGCAGCTGCCCTGTGCACCGACGTTCAACAGTGTGGAGTTGTCTTGTTGCCAGGGAGGCAGAGTGACGGCAGCGGAGCTCCTGCTGCTGCCGAGAGGTGTAGCGACAGGCGTGACAGGGATCTCGCGAACTTTTCAAGCTGTCGCGTGCCTCGACTCAGGCTGCCGAGCTCAGGCAGGTACAGAGAGCCAAAAACATGGGGCTCCTGGAGACGAGGGAGCGTTCGCCAGCCGAGCTACAGCAAATCTTCAAAGGGAGGATTTGTATGAAGACAGCTTCTACATATTTGGGATGCGAGGTGATTTGTTTGCCTCTCGCCTTGCCGAGAGGGAGCAGCGTAGATCCTCAGGGTGACATCGACAGCACTGACCTTTCTTCTCCTCAGCTTTATCATTTGCATTAGATGTATATGTGTAATTGTTGAGGTAAAAGGACATTAATAAATAACAGTTAATAAATATTTTATTTATTTATTTATTTATATACACCGTTGCCCAAAATGTTGGGATATTTTATTTTCGGACACAATCATCTGTTTATTCCTGTTTAAATTACCAGGTTTTATGTTTACATGATGTGTGCCAATTACCCAGGTGAAATTAATTCATGCATTACATTGTTTGGCGCTATAAAAGACAAGATTTTTGCAAATGATTCCAACTTCATGGGCGTCCCTCTGTGTCTGTGTATGTGTGTATATATGTACATATATATACAAATAATTATTGGCACTAAAAAAGATTATTATACCCCCCAAAAAAACGGTCTACATTTTGGGACTACAGGTCCCATAAATATTCAACCAGGAGGCGACGTCTGTGGACTCCAGTCCCTGATGGCGTCTCTGAAGCCACGTAGACCGGATCGGTGACAAACCCCTTTGAGCGACGCCCATCTCCCGCTCCCATCACGACTGCTGAACAGTCCCCACGTGGGAATACAAAACTGCAGCAATGAATCACATTAAGCTACTGTCTGTTAATTGCCAAGATGGGGAGCTGTTATGCCAGCTCTTTTCTGGCAGCACTTTAATTAAATTACATTAAAGCCCAAATACTCTGCCTTTTTAAGTTGTGTCAAATAAAGCTGCTCAATGTTCTCGTGTGATCCAAACGGCGTCGCCGAGGCGCTGATTAGAGCGCACTTGGAACGAGAGATGTGCGCTTTGTTGATTCCTTTAGTTGTCATTAGAAAGCTGCGTTATTGCGTCGCTGCCGGAGGAGTTTCATTTCTCCATTTCTTTGAAGGGACTAACATGCCTGTGGCCAATTTTCAGCTAATGTACTCTCGGGTACCGGGGGCCATAATACTGCTTCTCCGCGCGATCTCGGTGTCATGGCAATCCACTCTGCTTGGGATTAACACAAAGAAAAGACCCACAATGCACTTCAACCTGGGAAAGGAAAACTCTTAAGGCTCGACTGCTGCTGTGCCAAGCTTTTCACACCCCGCCAACGTCTGGAGCCATCGGTTAACATATTGGCTCCACTTCTCCTATTATGTGCCTGATGTGAACTGCCAGCCGTGCGCCGTTAACTGTTGAAACATGTAAGAGGCTGGCTGATGGAGGAGATGAGAATCCTAAACAGACTGCATTATTAGGTACACAGCTGGAAGCTTGCAAGCCTCTCATTTGTAGAGCCGCGATGGGAGCATAAACAACGGTGTAATCTCCTCGACTTCAGTGATGTAATCGGTGGTAAAAAGTGATGATGGTCTGCCACGAACGAGCCGAGCGCCGCGCTGACGCACGCACGTCTCGGCAGTGTTGTTTTCCCGAGCTTGCCGTCGGCGTTGGGCATGGTGTTTCGACTGGAGAACATGTGCTGGCGTTCTACAGCCACACGTGGGGCTCAGATGAGTGCTTGTACGTGGTTTTGTGTTCAGATGAAGTTGATTGATTTCCACTTGGAAATGCGTTCAAAGATGTATGTGCAATTAATGTGCAACAACACCAACCACAGGGTGCAGTTCATCTGTGTTCGCTATTTCCAGAGTTTCAGCATCCAAATGTGTCTGCAGCTTTAATACAGTTACTGAACACTCTGTTTTTCTGGAGGCAGCGTTGAGCAGACAGGAATATCCTGTAAGCCCCTGAAGCTCCGCTGTCAGCATGTTGTTTGGAGAAGCTTTTTGTTGGCTGCATATCAGTGTTTAGACTACCTGTGATTGGCTGTTTAGGGGCCCGCTGAGCTGTGTGGACAAACAGTGAGTGTCTCCGATTAATAGGGGGTGAACGGCAGTCTGCAGGTCTATTACTGAGCTCATTAACCTGCCAGCTGCCCCTGAACACACACACCAGGAGATATACACCGTGCTTTAACACACTCTAGGAACTATAGGCCTTCATGCAGGAGGGCTGCAGCAAAAACCGCAATGACAAGGTATTTCCCGCTCGGATTGGAGGTGAAACTCAACGATGGTGCTGTTTTAAGATGGAAACGTCTTGAATAGACATTACCATGATTATACCGGCCAAAGAATCGTGATTCAAGATATTATCCTTTCATCATTAAAATGCTTCAAACCGGGGGATCAGATCGGTAGATTTGATGCCCAAGTCCTCAGTGAAGTGGCCCCGGGTTCCAATTGAACCCACAGCCCTTTCTCCAGTCTCTCTCCCCCCTTTAACTCTCACATGTCCTCTCTGAATAAAGGCAAAAAGGCCCCAAAAATAACTTTTAACTTACTAACTAAACAAAGTATGCTTACAACTCTTAAAATGGCACTAAAACTTACTGTGCTCAATGCATTTTTTTAAAGATTTTTTACACGTCTGTTTTGTGTAAAACAATCATATAATCGTACAGATGATCATAAATCATAAGGTCTTCCTGCTTAAATAAATGATAAATACATGGAACATTTGATTTCTCCAGTATTTTTTCAATCAGGCTCTATTTTTCACGTCCCCACCATGATAGTGAGTTCAAGTCATATTCACAATTATACCAATAATGGAGATAGAACATTTCATCTGAAAACACTGGGATCCAGCATTCCAGCTCATGTGAAATATAAAGGATATATGTTGGCATCCGTCATGCTGCAGATGTTGCCTGCCGTGTTTTTACAGGCCTATCAGTACAAAGGCATATTTGTGTGTCAGACCATTCCTTTTCATTGAATATGCTTATTGAAAATGAGCCTCTAGTCTATAAAAAGCATCTCATTTGCTAAATCCAGGTCAGTCGACCATGAATCAGTTATCTGTGGCATTTCCATAGGAAGCCTGGTTTGTCTCCTCTGTAACACCAGCATGTCGGCTTGCTTCTATCGCTGGCGTTCTCGCCTGCAGCGTATCAAACAGGAGGAGCGCTTGGTTCTGCAGAGAGTAGTAGGAAAGCATGTCAGTCACACTCACGGTTATCTCGGTGATAGTCAGGTGTCAATGTCAATCAACCAAGTGTTACCACACCGCACCAACGGTTGGATAAAATGACAAGTAGACATATTATTAAGGCATAATTAACATTATGTACAGGCAGACATTTAAATACAGATTAGTCATTTCTGTCTTCACAAACAAAAGAGTTTAAAAGGAATGAAAAATTGCAAATGAATCCACTAAAACAACAGTATAAACAACAGCGAACAGCTTGTGCAGCATGTTTTCTAAATCCTAATGAAATGTCGAACATTAACTTTCTATAAAGCCTTGCTGCCTTCTGCTGGGTGCAGAACATGTGTGAGGCTTGAGTTGTCGATCTGAACATTTTGAAGCATTTTGTTCAGTAACATCTCACCTGCAGTGCGAAGGCCGAGACACTGTGTGTTAAACTCACCAACGCTGCTGTGTTGCAAGCACACATGGGAGGATATGAACATTTCATCTCACCATTATCCTCGCTACAATCATTGGGATTCCATATATCATGCCGATGATCAACAAAGTGTGCTATAACTCATAAAATCACACTCGGACGTTCTGGAATCACTTCACATTTAGTTAAGGAACACATCTTTGTATTGCACCACAGATAAGACACACGTTTCATTTTAGTGAACATCCTTTTGAGCTAAAAACAATGAGATAAATAAAGATGATCATAAATCATAAGGTTTGCCATGCATTTATAAAGGATAAATGCATTTAAAAAGTGTATTGCATTTTGTATAAATCTGGCTCTATATTTCACTTCTACCATGATGGTGAGCTAGACAGCTTTTTCAAGTCACTCATGACGATATTCACAATTACCCCAATGACAAAATTTCACTACGATCAACTTATTGTTTGCATTTTTTATGGGGATTGGTGATTAAATCCAGTTTCCTTTTCAGCTCAGACTATTTCTCTACTATATAAGAACATTTTTCCCCTAGGCACCTTTCATTAGCACACATGTACTCAACTCAGTGAGCTAAGACATTATTATTTTTATTATTATGATCTTATTATTATTATATTTAATGTGTCTGCTCCTGCTGTGCGTTACAGATGAAGCACACTGCCGCAGAGAACAGCGTGATTACCCAGCTTTCTCTCTGTTAAGTTTCCATGACAGTGGAATGCACTAGAAGGTCGCTGAAGAGATAAGTGCTACTTACCATATTCCACGGCGTTTTGAACTAGGTAATTATATTCCCTCCCTCTACCCCACCTCCCTCTCTCTCTCTCTGTCTCTCGGTTTCTTCACGGCCAGTTTAAGCGCTGGTGTTGAGCGTTAACAAGGGCGCTTTTGTCCCGGATAAAGCTTCTAGACAGGGCTCATCAGCGCGCTGTAAGATCCCTGCCTGCCGGAGCACAGAGCGCTGCCCTCGGGGGCGTCTTATCACTCCGCTGGCAATCACGCATCCCCACTGAGAGAGATGGAATCCTCGGTTCCCTCTGTGGGGAGCCGTTCGGCTGAGGGAAAAAAGATGGCTTCTCTCTTTCGGCAAACACTTGTGAGTGGCAGCTTGGCAGACGGTCAAACGCAGAAACTACAGAGAGAGAGCGAGAGCTATTGACAAGCAGATGCCTGCAACCCACACGGAGACGTGTTGGGCTCCCTCTACACATGCACGAGTGACAGATTGGCAGGCGTGATGGAAATGAAGGCCGACAGAAAGCTGACATATGCATATAATGCTCATGAAGACATGCTTAGGCAGCCGTGCGCACACACACACATGCATGAGCACGCCACGCTTCTGCATGCTGGCAACGTGCACCAGCATTCCTGCCGTGCTCGTCTACGAACGGTTATCTCCACACGTGAATTTTTAGAAGTCAAATCATCGAATTCCAAATGGCATCCTCACCTCGTCGTTTTGACTCACCCGTCGTGTTCCGCCTGGCAACATTTCAGACGGGCGTTTTGGTGCGGCGTGATGGCAGGAGGTTGGGTGGAGCCAGAATACCATGTTTACGGCGAGTATGCACCACAGGTCGCTCACCGAATACATTAACGAATTACATCACTGACCACGTTTTCTTAATCTGAATCTCAATTTTGCCCTCTGGGAGGCGTCTGGTGAGTCCAGTCTCCAGTTTGGTTTAAGAAAACACTGTCTGAGGAAAAACTGGATCTGCTTCGGTGTTGTGGATCTCTTGCTCCAGAGGCTGTCTTCATTGTTTGAAAACACAAACACATCCAGTAAAGATGCAGTGTGTTCTCTCAATCCAAAACCCAATCATTCAATAGAGATCGAATCCAAAATTCACAGCATGTTTTCATCCAAAATGTCCCGCTTCAATCCAATATGTCCATATCTGTTGGCATTTAACCTTTTCAAAAGAACATTTTCACTGCTGTCACAAACTGTTTGCTGCCACACACACAGACACACACACACACACACACACAGAGGGAGGCTCACTGCTGTGTTAACAGACGTTGGAAGCTTCAGTCAAAAACCTCCAAAGAAGCTTTGCATTGAAATAGAATGAGATTGTGTTGAGCCAGAGTGGCTCACATTTACAGAGCCAGGCTGTGTGCGAACAGCTCAGGAGATATTTGCTGAATTTGACAAAAAAAAGTGTCAGATCTTAATAAACCAAGGTTGTGTCTTGTTATAATTCAATTATGAAAATGAAAATGACCTGTAATTATAGATGACGATGTCAAAATGACTGACGACAAGTATCACAAAGATTGTTCTCTCTTCATTATGCCATTTACACTTTAGTTTAGCATTATGCTGTAATTTATTGGTACTATAATCCTACACATTTTTTCTTTTCTTTTTTTTAATTGGCGCTTTAGTCATCCATAATAATTGACCATCCTGACATGCTGAGATATAGATTTTATTGGAGGAGGACCTGCTGGGCTTCCTGTCAATCTGTCTCAAAGGTCATCCTGCATGCTCACCCACGACGGTTACTTCCATTAATAGAGACATCACCATCTATTTCATTTGTTAGTGAAATAACACAGAGCTGGTGTCATGTAATTACATACAATCACTTTGTACTATATGATGAATGTATACCACTTAGTGCTCTGGGGGTGCAGATGGTCTCTTATTATGCTGTCAATGATTCAGGCGGAACAGTCGAGCCATTTGTCTCCATGTTGTAGTCAATGTTTCCAAACGGTAATTACCTTTTGTACCGCTTGACAAACAACAAGTGTAGTAGCATACCAGTAAAAAAACACACACACACACACACAGACCTCATGAGTCTGGGTCGTGTTGACCTTTAACCCCTGCTGCACAGCAACATTGATTCTCTCCCTGAGAGGCTGAGGTGCCTTAACCTTGCATTCTCTCTGCTGGCCATCAGAGGGCAACTCCTGTTGTTGCAAAAAGAAGAATGTTTTCCTTCCTTCCTTCCTTCCTTCCTTCCTTCCTTCCTTCCTTCCTTCCTTCCTTCCTCTTACTCAGTTTCTGATTGATGTGATTTCAGGGCAGCTTTGCTCACATCAGGCCGGTTGCTGTACCGACAGATAAAACCCTCCTGTAATACACCAGGAGATTTACTGCTTTGGACAAAACAGAAAGGAATCAATTGACAAACTAGAATAGTCAAAACTTTTGTTTGAGTTTTGTGTACACACACACACACACACGTTATTAATGTGGCAGAGTGTGTCGCTGACCTTTGTTGTGAGGCAATTTAGAGCTCACAACTTGAGCACTTCCACAACTACACTTCATTTGCTCTTTAGGATATTGCTCAGTCCAAATACAATCATGCTGGCTGCCTCTTATAGTCAACTTTAACAAGGCTCACAGAGACTCCCAGCTGCCCACACATGAACGCTCGGAGAGAAGTGATAGAAAAGCCATCGTGTGTGTTAATCTGCCCCCTAGAAAGAGATGGTAACATTTAAAGGGAGTGAGCGTGGAGGAGAGAGGAGAGTTTCAGTAAAAGGACGGTTAGGCAGCTGCTGTGTTTTGAAAAAATGTCACACTAATGTCAACTGCTTCCAATCCATACAAAGGGGAATGGAAGGTTTTAAGTTGTTTTTGTTTGGGGGTGATATTATTATTATCATTATTCCTTTCAAGCCCAAAAAATCCTTGTTGACATGGTGATTTGCATGTGCTGTGGTTTATCAGCAGGATTGATGTGATGAGATATTCCTGTTTATTGCCATTCACTTTTAGGAAAATCAACTACTCACACATCTTGAGTCCACCGTGTGGAATCAATATTCCATGTTTGCTCTTTTCACTGTTGAGCTCCAGCTTTTCTGATGTTCTATGTCCACACGGCACCTTTTCTTCACCCCATTTTTTTTAATTGTTTCTATGACAACATACACTCACCGGCCACTTTATTAGGTACACCTTGCTAGTACCGGGTTGAACCCCCTTTTGCCTTCAGAACTGCCTTAATCCTTCGTGGCATAGATTCAACAAGGTACTGGAAACATTCCTCAGAGAGTTTGGTCCATATTGACATGATAGCATCACGCAGTTGCTGCAGATTTGTCGGCTGCACATCCATGATGCAAATCTCCCGTTCCACCACATCCCAAAGGTGCTCTATTGGATTGAGATCTGGTGACTGTGGAGGCCATTTGAGTACAGTGAACTCATTGTCATGTTCAAGAAACCAGTCTGAGATGATTCATGCTTTATGACATGGCGCGTTATCCTGCTGGAAGTAGCCATCAGAAGATGGGTACACTGTGGTCATAAAGGGATGGACATGGTCAGCAACAATACTCAGGTAGGCTGTGGCGTTGACAAGATGCTCAATTGGTACTAATGGGCCCAAAGTGTGCCAAGAAAATATCCCCCACACCATTACACCACCACCAGCAGCCTTAACCGTTGATACAAGGCAGGATGGATCCATGCTTTCATGTTGTTGACGCCAAATTCTGACCCTACCATCCGCATGTCGCAGCAGAAATCGAGACTCATCAGACCAGGCAACGTTTTTCTAATCTTCTATTGTCCAATTTTGGTGAGCCTGTGCGAATTGTAGCCTCAGTTTCCTGTTCTTAGCTGACAGGAGTGGCACCCGGTGTGGTCTTCTGCTGCTGTAGCCCATCCGCCTCAAGGTTCCACGTGTTGTGTTCAGAGATGCTCTTCTGCATACCTCGGTTGTAACGAGGGGTTATTTGAGTTACTGTTGCCTTTCTATCAGCTCGAACCAGTCTGGCCATTCTCCTCTGACCTCTGGCATCAACAAGGCATTTGCGCCCACAGAACTGCCGCTCACTGGATATTTTCTCTTTTTCGGACCATTCTCTGTAAACCCTAGAGATGGTTGTGCGTGAAAATCCCAGTAGATCAGCAGTTTCTGAAATACTCAGACCAGCCCGTCTGGCACCAACAACCATGCCACGTTCAAAGTCATCTAAATCACCTTTCTTCCCCATTCTGATGCTCGGTTTGAACTGTAGCAGATCGTCTTGACCATGTCTACATGCCTAAATGCATTGAGTTGCTGCCATGTGATTGGCTGATTAGAAATTTGCGTTAACGAGCAGTTGGACAGGTGTACCTAATAAAGTGGCCGGTGAGTGTAGATAACCACTATCGTATGATGGACTAGCATCGCCCCTTTGCCTTATATCATCTATTTAAACCTCCAGCTATTTGTTTGACACTGGGGGTTTTTCGGAAGATGCTGCTTCATACTGTATGATGAGATTGTCATCGCTCGATTCTTTCTGCATTCATTCTGCGTCCACTAACAGGCCTTTTGGTCTTAGTTATGATAGTATCTGTCTGACAGACACGGCCAAACTTCCAGAGCATGTTTTGTCGAGGTGGCTGCATGCTCTCATTGGGAACAACTACAAAAAGATGCTTGTGCTCAGAAACAGCTGCTACGTGGACACAGACCCTTACAGGACGGTTGTGTATCCTGACATCTTGCGGAGGCAGGGCTTTAAATAGGGCTGCATTAATCATATCATGTTGATATGAATTGCACAAATATATTAACATGTCAGTTCAATATGGTTATCTATGATAGTTATTTATCAATGGTCAAACAGGCTCATTAGTGACAGGGAGACTCCCTGTGACTCCTGGGCCATTTGTTTGCGTGGGACAATCACAAACAAAGTCAATGCAAATAACATAGATGGGAATTTAATAATTAATAATTAAAATGGGGGGGGGGGGGGGGGGGGGTACGTGACATTAGTGTCCTAGTGTATTCAGAAACCAGAGACTGTCTATGGTCCAAACAACAAGGTCGCTGCCCTATTTTAGTCGAGATGACGCTACAATGTTAGCATAGCCATTCAGAAAACATTTTAAAAGTTGCCCATTTGTTATCATGTAAAGACCCCAACAAAACATGACTTAGACTTTTTATTGATCCCCATCAATATGTAGTTATTTCAGCTTCCTCTTTATCAATTTATTGAAATTCAATCCCTGCAAATGTGTTTATTTTTAGGTTCATCCAGCTGTAGTATACCAGCAGATGCGTGTCTTGCTAGATCCAGTAGATAGAGCTTGATGAAATTCACCTCTGGACTGTTTTTACAACCACCCTGACTGTGCATGTGCAACTCTCAGATGTGATGGCAACACAGTGTTTGTTTTTAACCCACTGGTATCGGATCGGTTCTCGATATCAGGCCAAGACACAAGTTCAGGTATAGCAACATCTCGACAGCATCACAGTATAGATGCTTTTCGGGCGACTGTGGCTCAGGTGGTAGAGCGGGTTGGCCAATGTTCGGAGGGTCGGCGGTGCGATCCCCGCCCTTGTCACTGTATCATGGTCGTTGTGTCCTTGGGCAAGACACTTCATCCAGCTTGCCTCGTATGAATGTGTATGACCGCTGTATGTTTGAGGTGGGGGTCGGAGGGGCCGTAGGCGCAGAATGGCAGCCACGCTTCCGTCAGTCTGCCCCAGGGCAGCTGTGGCTACTATCGTATTTACTACCACCGGTATGACTGTGTGTGAATGAATGGAACCCTGTCAGAGCGCTTTGAGTCTCCTGAAAAGCACTTATCTTAGATCTGGACCACGAAAGTGTTCCAAACATTTACACTTTGAAATTTGACTTGACAACTTCTCAACTCAGTTGACCAACTCGGTTGACCGTATCAGATACATCCCCTGCTCTCGTATCTCCCTTTGTGGCAAAACGCTCCCATTGTGTATTTCAAGCAGTGTAAAATAAGCAGTCCATTGGTTTGACCCATGTCTTCAAAGGGATCAGCTACCTGATGAGAAAAAATTACTTCTCAGGCTTCAGTCGAGCTAATGGTGCATGGGAGTTCGGCCCAACGTAGACCCAGCTGTGCAGCATTGATTTGTGGGCTGAGGCTGGGGTCAACTATACAGGTATTTATGAGAGGAGCAGCAGATTGCTATGAACGGATGACTTCCTTGGCTGTGGAGGGACTCCGGGGACTGGAGGCGGAATGTAATGGGGATAAAATGAGGTGCTAGTTGGCTGAAAAATGGGCACGGGACTGGCAGCGCCGGTTTTATAAGGCAATTTAAATATTAAGTCGCCGGACATGAGGGGAATAGACCTTTTAAAAGTCTATGCCCTGATGTCATTAAGCAGGCCGAGGGAGTCCGGAGAGTCCAGGATGGATGAGGGTAAGAGCGCTTCCCCAGAGAGTCGGCAGAGATATAAATGATTCACTTCATTTGATGGTCTTTGAACTTAAGTATGTGTGAGATGACTTTTTATAGGGGCTGTAAAAAAGTTTTGTTGTGCAAAGAGAACACAAAGCCGGGTCAGCTGAGGCCTGGGCTTGTACTGGCAGGCCCAGACACAAGTCTGCAGCTGCCAACTTTCCCTGTGAAAACGTAAACAGGCAGTCACATTTGAGCACACTGCACGCCGATCCGCCGCTCCATGTGGAAAGACTGAAACAGCCTGGCAGCCGGAGGGATCTGCAGGCTACGGACACATTTTCCTCCATATAAAGTGAACGCCCGGCAAGTTTTCATGCAGAGCATCAAACTTCTGGCAGCCAGCTCTGATGGAGGAGATGTGTCACCGGATGGGTGTCATGTGGGGAAGTGGTTATTGGATGCAGGACATCTCATGCGGATCCTGCTGGGTCTGAGATCAGAGACCATGAGACAAATACATGCACTGTAAGAAAAAATACTCCGGAGGCAGAAAATGACCACCACCGTTTAATTTACATCTACAGATGTGTCCTTCAGTGGGCATTTCTGTGGCTTCACAGGATGTGGTCGGTACCGTTCACAGACAAATGCATTACACAAAACGACACTGTTCAATTAATTACACTATGATTGGCATCGAAAATGAGTCTGCAAAGACTTCCTGTCACGTCTGGTAACGTCAGCTGGTCACAGGGTTTACAGAAGTTGAACATGAATGTTAGATGAACATTATTACTATTTTCTTTTAAACGGTACATTGGCCCATATTTTTGTGGACTTTTCTTATACTTTGGGGATTTGTTCTTACTATTTTTGGATGCTGGGAAAACCCACACGCCTGCTCCTGCTCCGAGCCAGCTTTACGTCTCAAGTATTATAAACCACAGTCTGCCTCTGTAACACACGACTATAAAGGCTGAGTTATGCTTCCGCGTCGACGCAACACCAACGCAACACCAACGCAGCGGCATTGGCTGTGATTGGTCCGCTAACTACATCCGCTGGAGACCGCTATCCGGTTTCCACTCATAAACACCGCCATTTAAACTTTTAAAAGGCTACTTTTATTGTTTTCACCTCGTTTTATTGTTTGCACCTTGTCGCTTTTGCACAAAGAAATAAAACACCAAGTTCTGAAAAATAGTGGATGTTTAAAGCCGGAAAGTAAACAAATAGGCTATAACGAGGCTAACGACGATATACGTCAAGAGTCTCAGTCGGTCGGTCAGTCTTTACAAAAAACATAGCGCCCTTTACCGGTGTGGCATTGAATTGCATTTCGACACGTAAACCCAACGCAGAACCATCACGGTCTCCAAGCAACTACGTGGCCGTTGCGTTGCCGTTGCGTGATCACTACGCGGAAGCATAATCAGGGCTTAAGAGTTGATGTTATTCTCCTGTAGCTCTCTTGAGGTTCCAGCATGCTCTTTTCTCTTCTCTCTACTTATGCCACATCCGGAGCCATCCCGATGGAAATTCATCCCTTTTACTTAATTGACTCCCAGCGTCTTCCCCTCAGCGAGTCAACTGTCGATTCTAGATTACGGCGTGCTGTTGGGAGAGAGGAGCGCATTGTGTTTATCTGCAGTGACAGCTGGCTGGGGGCGGCCGGGGAATAGATCCGTCACTGTGCCTAGTTTGTCTGTGATCTGGCATCTGTCCAGACACTCCACCTTTGGCTGGGCTGACTGTGGTACCCCTCCGCTCTTCCTCCGCACGCTTCCTTCCTTCCCTTCCCGTCTGAGAGCTTTGCAGGATCTCGCAGGACCCGGCTTTCCCAGCAGTAGATGTGTGCCCCCCTTTATGACCTAGCGCAAGTGCTTGTTTGCTGGCTTTGCAGTCACACATCTTGTTAAATTCACATGTAGCGTGGTTGGCTCTGACCTGCGTTGTGCAGCAGGTGGGTGAAAATCTGCCTTTGCTGCTTGTATTTGCAGTATATTGTACATTGCTGCCCTTTGCCTCCATTCCTCCTGTGATAATTTCATCACGCCAGCAGTTGAGCTGCAGTGGAAAAAGGCAGCGAGATGAATCCCAGTTAGCGCTCTGCTCTGATCCCACTGTTAATTTTCACAGAGGGGGGGCTCCTGGAATGAATGGCTGCCCCTGCAACAACCCCACTCCTCTGTCACGCAGCTTCATGGCGGCTGGTTCAGGAGCTGACTCGATTTAGCTCCTGTGTTAAAAAGCTGGATCCTCTAGCGTGGCTGAGCAAGGGTTGCCACGGAGGAAACTACTCTTATTTGTAAACTCAAAGGTTTGTTTGTTTAAAGCTGATTCGCTAAGTGCTCGCTGCCTGCTCACACTCTTGCCGTGGTGTTTGATGTGTGTCTTTTTTACCACTTGTGCGGTGTTGTGTTGACATTTGACCAGAGTGCTTCTGTAATCTGTTTTTCTCGCTGCCTGCGAGCAGGAACTGTGTAAACATGTCCTTCCTCCACGGGAGACGAAGGATCACTCCTCATTACAGGCAAAGGCAAGGAGACGAGAGGCACACAGCCACGGCTGTTCTTTGATCCTGCTGAGTGGCAGCAGGCACAGCACAGACACAATGCAGACACAACGCAGTCACAAAGCAGACACAACGCAGACACCTTGCAGACACCTTGCAGACACAACGCAGACACAACGCAGACACAACGCAGGCACAATGCAGACAACGCAGACACAACGCAGACACAACGCAGACACAACGCAGACACAACAGAGGCACAACGCAGACACAACACAGGCACAACACAGGCACAACGCAGACACAACGCAGACACAACACAGGCACAAAGCAGACACAACACAGACACAACGCAGGCACAACGCAGACACAACGCAGAAAACAGATCTCCGTTGAAGCCTTGCTACTGGTGTGTTGGCTTGGAGATGTGTTACCCATCTCAGTCCCGTATCACCACACCTGAGAGCACAGTGACTGCAGCGCGTGGTAACCCGCCCCACATCTCTGCCTCGCACCGCCGCTCTGACACTACATGATCTGATGAGGGATCATTTAGACCCAGTGGGCCCCCAGACTAGGCAACTGATGCTGTACTTTTACAGACCCCCCTGGGTATCTGACAGGCCGCTTCTTACTGGGAAGCAGCTTGTGGAGGACCAAGGTTTAGTCTGAAATCACTCTCATTCAGTCCTCCTAGAGGACTACGTAGAAGACTACATAGAGGACAATGCAAACATCTATGTAGAAGACTATGTAGAGGACTGTGTAGAGGACTATGGAGAAGACTATGTAGAGGACTATGTAGGATACTATGTAGAGGACTATATAGAGGACTATGTAGAAAAACTATGTAGATGACCATGTAGAAGACTGTGTAGAGGACTATGTAGAGGACTATGGAGAGGACTACGTAGTCTCTGTTTCCTGCCCAGGGACTACAGATATAAATGAGCTCATAGCTCTAGTACAGCTAAGAAGTTGTGCACCGTCCCTGTCGAATAAACAAATAAATAAATAAATGTAGAAGACTATTTAGAGTTAGTTGGTTAGTGACCAGTTGGTTGTACACTGCTTATCAAGATGAATTGTGGGATACTTCGAGCCAGCTGTACAGGGTTTAATACTTCTGACTAAACATTCAGACAGAACTACTACATGGTGAGAAGTAGCATTGGTCTGAAAGACGGAGTTTCTCCCAGCAGCAGAGGGTTAAAGGTACCCTTCAGCCAATCAACAGCTGATTCACACAAACTTACTTTGATCTCTCCCGTTCTGTATCTTTAATCTGTTCCTATTCTTGGCTGCTGCTGACTCATTCATTCCAACTCCCACCTGCTTTCTCATCATCTATTCGACTTACAGTGCTGTCTCTCTGTCGCGTCGTCCACATCTCAATAACTTGGATGAGCTTTTGCCTTTGGATCAAGTTTCAAGTTTCCAAAGTGTGCATACTTATTTGCACATGCAGGGTTCAAGTTACGGATGACAGAGTGACAGATGCATCCCGCCTGTGCTTGTCACCGGCCCAATCAGGAGAAACCTGAACTACAACCAAAGAACAAGTCACCATTAATTCTTCGCATCCGCAAGCTTTTCTGTAATTTTACAGTCTCAATAGTTAAATCTTTAATGAACCCTATTGGTAAAATGGGTCATTGGAGCAGAAAAATCATTTAAATAACTTGGAGAGAGGAAGGAACAAAGAATATAAAAGAAAGTTAAACAAAAGGATTTAACATAACGGAACTGTGATTTATCACCCAAGGACATATTAGAAGAATAACAACATTTATGCTGTGTGTGTGTGTGTTTTTGTGTGTGTGTGTGTGTGTGTGTGTGTGTGTGTGTGTGTGTGTGTGTGTAGAACAGCAGAACTTACAGGCCCTCTAGTCTCTATTAAAGATGTGGACAGATGGCAGGGATCTGGGGGTGTTTGTATAGAGACACTGTGTGTGTGTGTGTGTGTGTGTGTGTGTGTGTGTGTGTGTGTGTGTGTGTGTGTGTGTGTGTGTGTGGACTTACAATGTATGTGTTTGTAAAAAAAGCTATTTCAGTTGTCAATTCAGATTTGCACATATGGATTACTGGCTGTGATAGTAATGCAGCAGAGAAAAACACCTGCGACATGTGGTGCCGTGGAATTAATATGAAATGTCTTTTTATTTACCTCAGGAATTCAACACAATCATTCTTTGACGTTCACTTTCATGGCATGTTTGAGGGCCTTCAGATTAAAGTAACATCAGTCCATTTAATGGCTTCAATTTGCTTCAAAAGGGAATATTCAATGACAGTATTCAATCCAATAAAAGTGGAGATCATATTTTTTTGCATTCCGATATTCGATCAGATATTCCTTTTAAAAATATCGACACTAAAAAAATGCTATGTCAACGTGTGTAAAGCCGATAATAAATGATCTTGAAGAAAAAGAAAAAGGTGCATGAGACACACTCGGGCAGCACTGTGGTGTCTCTATCATCTCCAGTAATTATTCACATCCCGGGAGCGAGTCGCCAGGCAGTTGTACCTCTGACTGCAGGGAGATGGCTCCATGTTCTCGTATCTCTCCATCTTCCTCCCGGGGAAGAGGCTTGATGCCGAGGTAACACCCAATAGTTGTCTCTCCTCCCCCCGGTAGGATCTCCCTGTTAAACAGGATCCAAGCACACTCAGCAGGGTGCAATCAGACATCGCTGTTCCATCCAGCTTTAAACACACTGCTGGCCTGTCTGCTGCAGCATCACTGTCAGCCCGTGGTTGATGAGTTGCCGGTATAATTGCTTTACGGTTTGACCTCTGGTTTTTCAAACAAGCGCCCTGGTCGAGGATGTGTACTGGGCAGATGAGGGATGGGAGGGCGGCTGGTGTATGTGTGTGTGTTTCTCAGTGTGTTTCTGTGTGTGCGTTTTTGTGTGTGTTTTTGTGTGTGTTTCTGAGTGTGTTTCTGAGTGTGTGTTTTTGTGTGTTTCTGTGTGTGTATACGTGTGGTTCTGAGTGTGTTTTTGTGTGTGTTTCTGTGTGTGTGTTTTTGTGTGTATTTCTGTGTGTGTGTTTCTGTGTGTATGTGTGTTTTTGTGTGTGTTTGTGTGTGTGTTTCTGAGTGTGTGTTTTTGTGTGTATTTTTGTGTGTGTGTGTGTTTCTGTGTGTTTGTGTTTTTGTGTGTGTGTGTGTGTTTCTGTGTGTGGTCGGTGGATTAATATGTCATCCCTCCAATGCCCCCCTGTCCTCTGTTATTCTTTACCCTGTCTTAGTGCAGCTCTCTGTTTAAAACCAGCGTCTGACTCATTTGAATTGTTGAGTGTATTGAAGGCAGCGGGGGTTTGTCTCGGTGACACAGTGATAGCAGTAGTGCTCCACAAGGTCACGAGGATACGCCACGCTGCCAGAAGCTACACCATCACTATATTTATTTCCTGACATGTTATTCTTAACATGTTTTCATCATTTCCTGCTGCTCTTCTGCCAAATTTAAACAGGATCAGAAATGACTACCTTTTATTTGAACATATGACGAGGTGATTTATCATTTTGGAATGGCTCCAACCTGGAATGAATGCAGCATTTTTTATTTTATTTTTTACAATTTCCAAATTGCGATAAACCAAGGTTTTAATTTGGACTGTAACAGGTTATTAACTTCACAAGCTGTAGGATGTGAGAAAATGACTCCACTGATTTTACTGGCTGTACTGACGAATTTTTCCAGCTGTAACTAATCAAAATGAATTGTGTGCGTTTAGCAAATTACAAAGTGGACATGTTGTCCGCTGTGGGTTAACACACACTCTACCTGCCAGCACAATACCCATATCAACCATCAGCCATAGATGGTTTCATTGAGAAGTGTTCAAAAGACCAACAGTGGTGAGTCTTTCTTTACAGGATTACATGATTGCATGATGTCATCCATCGACAGGCAGTTAGCAGCTACCTCATTAGTGCTCATTATTCTGCAAATTACCAACAGCTGGTGGATAGAGAGGAGTATCCTTCATTTCCCAGTTAAACTTTTACACACAACCCTTGTGTTTAAAGTTAACCATCATTTTATTTATATATATATATATATATATATATATATATATATGATCCTTTAGTATCCTTTATTAATGCAGGGACAGCTTATGATTTCTGACCATCTTATCTAAAATTATTTGATGGTTTTACACTAAAAAAAGATGTGTGTCTTATCTGTGACACAATACAAATATTCATTTCTCACCAAAAGGTGAAGTGATTCCTGTCCAGAATGTTTTTAGTGTCATTTATTTTGAGGAAGCATGGCCATTATCTGCACTTACATGACACACACACACACACACACACACACACACACACACACACACACACACACACACACACACACACACACACACAGAGGACAGGTGGCGATGTTGACCACCTGAAGCAGTGGAGGGGTGGAGGAGGAGATGCCAGGCTGACAGCTGAGGAAGGGCGAGGTAGAGGTGAGAGAGTGTGTGTGGGTGTGTATTGTATTTTCATGCTGTGTATGTGCGTGGGAAAGAATGAGGCTGCTGCACTCCGTGTTTGCGTGTGTGTGGGGTGAGAGGAGGAAGTGGATGTGAAACAAGTAGTATATTTCAAAATAAGACTACAGCAACAAAGAAAGGAAAAACAAGAAAGTGACCTGCTGAGACCTGTGTGTGTGTGTCTGTGTGTGTGTGTGTGTGTGTGTGTGTGTGTGTGTGTGTGTGTTTGTGTGTGAGCATGTATGCAAACAGGCTCATTCATTTAGCAAACAGTTCAGGGCTGACTCAGTGGTTCAGGAGTCCTCTGGGGTTGCTTTGAGCACCAACAGGAGCGCTTGTTTTCGTTGCCTCATTCTCTCCATGGCAGCTCATTTCCCTGCCTGTCAAACAGCATCATCGTGATTCCTCCAGTCTGAGCATTTCAACATTTGACATCCATTCAGATGACATGTTGCACCTCGTTGTAACGGGGATTTCTGAGAAAAAGGGATCATTATCTTTGGAACCCAACAGGGGGATACATGATACAAAACTCAATATGTGTTTGCTCAGAGAGTTAAAGGGACGAATAGAATAATAGAAGTTATACTATCCCATCCAGTGTGAATCTCCATGTAAACACCAACACCTAGGTTTCATCAATCAGGGCTGAAATAACCACTATTGCTGCATCATCCAAAGATGCTTGGTAGATTTCAATGGGGACATTTTGGTTTTGGTGTTGAATACAGTGATGAGGGAACAGTTACTGTCTGCAAGCATTGCTTCACACGTGTCGTGCAAATTATAAGACTTCCAATCTCTGGAATCAGTGCCACTTTAACCCATCAATCTCTATGTGTTTTAAAAGGGGAAGTGCACTGCTTCTTCTTAAAGGGTCAGGGAATTTAAATCCCCAAATAGGTGAGCAGGAAACCAATACATTGAGTTAAGGAGCATCCCTGAAACGCTGCGAGTGCAGTCAGCTGAATGTTGAAAAGATGAGCGAGAGGAGTGTCACCTTCCTGTCAGCATACAAACCAACGTCTGCAGAGCCGGGGTTCACCCTGTCACCCCACTTCTGTTGGTCCTGAGGGAGCTGCAGCCTTTATTTATGCACTGCAAACTCTACTGTACATTCACTTCATATCTTCACACACACACACACACACACACACACACACACACTACTTACCGGCTATGCCCCCGCCAAGCGAGCTGTGCTGCTCTTACAACACAGGCCATCACAGTGTCGAGAACTGGGTTTTGATTTTCGTAATCAAGACGTAATCTTTGAAGAACGTTCTGTGAAAACTCACCAGGGATTTGTCGGATTTATGTTTGTGTGTAGCAGACGAGTTTGTAAATGCGCTAGTTTTAAAGTGATAGATCTATTTTCCTCTGGGTTTTTAGAGTGATTTCCAAGAGAGGGCTCTGAGCTGCCAGGTATCCATGGTTATCAGAAGCACACACACAAACACAGAATGGCTGTGACCTTCTCTCTCATCTTTCCTGTGGTGTCTAGTAGAGCAGAGATCACTTAGCGGTAATCTTTACAGAGCCTTGGAATCCATCATCATCCAGATGAGTCAATCAACGATCAGATCAGCTTGATTTCACCGCAAGCCAACTGTTAAATGAATCCACACTATCGTCTGAAGCTCTGAGACAATAGCACAGGTGTAAATAATGAAAGTGGTGAGTTTCATGCTGGTCCGTGCTGGATCACTATCACTCTGTTTGTCTGTTGTAGCACTTCTCCATCCTCACGTAACATCGGTGCTTTTCCCTACAATCATGAGCCAAAATGTTTGCTGTGAAAAACGAGCACAACATGTGGCAATAATGTGAATATAATACACCTTTAACTCACAGATTTCCATAGTGGAACAAACGTCTGGGCTATCAAGTTGCAGTCGTAGGATCCAGTGTTGTTGGAGCTCGACCTGAATGAATAGGGGTTTATTGTTGGCCCTTGGGTGCAGCAGAAACACATTGTGAGCACACCACCGACATCATGACCTTTGGAGTTGATATAGTGAACAAACAGTCACTTATTTACACATCCAACATTCATTTGTTGTCGTGTTTCTGGTGAATGTTGGTCCATCCGCCGCTCTATGTACTCGTGAATACAAGAAATACTTCCTTTTGGGAATTTGTCATTCTTGGCCGCAAAGACTTGCGATGGACATTCCTGCTCAGACGCCAGGGTTCGGTGGGACAATAAAGAATGGAACTCATTCCTTTTCCAGCATGAAGAGTTTCTTAAAGGAAGATGAGAGACAGAACTGTTATAGATGTCATCTGAACATAATAAACAAATGAGGTGAGATTGTTATAATGTGGAATTTACTTTTACCAGCAACTTACTATTAAATTCACAGACATCTAGATTCAGGAGGGATATGATCAAGGAGTGACGAAATTACATTAAATGTCTAAAAATGATCTGAAAAAAGACCAGACCAGATGAGAAATACTCTAATAAGCACACCAACTTGAAGTTGTATTCCGTAACATTTTCATCTATGTAATTGTCTTTTAAGTTCCTATCTATCAAAGAGTGAGTGAAAACAATGATGGTTGATCATGTGACCACTAATGAAAGTGCTTGTTGCTGCTTTGTCCAGAAATAGGATCTCCGTGTCTGTGGCCACTTTCCCACTAAACTCTAAATGAGTTTGATCTTTTTCCGTCAGTCAGCAGCGGTTGGTCTGCAGGTGGAGCTACTCACAGAAGTATGCTGCGTTTACTTGTAATCGGAAATCTGTAACTTCCAATTGCTGAGTCAGGCTCCCTCTAGTCTAAAGTGTTTGACCAGGTACATTTCATTACTGCTGACTCACAATGGAGGATCAACAGGCAGAGAAAGAAGACCATTCAACTTCCAGTCCAAGAAAAAGAAACAACAAACTAATGGAAGTGAAGAAGGAAAGTCATCAAGAAGCAAAGTGACGCCAACAATGGAAAACCTCGCCTGCAGTTCCATCTACCGCACAGAGGCCGCTAGAAGCAATGCATCTCAAATATTACGGAGTACAACTTTAAAGTATCGATGTTAAGATTACGCTTAGCTGTAATGTTGACTTTTAATTATGAAGCTAACCTTGTTAGCAGCTTAACACCAGAATCCAGATGGATCCAGATCCAGTAAGGTTGCTGCTCCGGGTGCCGATCTGCTGCATGTGTTCATCAGATCCACCTGTTGCTCCTCCACAGTCCAAATATGGTCACTTTCTTCAATGGTTTGCAACAATTCCAAGAGGGTGAAGGTCAAAATGCCGATCTCACGGCTTCACAATTCCACACACCGATGAGTGACCGCTAACATTTAAAGGTTAGGATGGTTTTGCTTTCATCTTTAAGTCTCCATAGCTGTGTGTAGGTGCAGGAAGATTCATCATAATAAGGCCGAGGATAGAATTAAAACAACATCTGTGGTTGTTACGTCGTGTTCCTGTTTGGAGACAGCGTTGCCCTGACTGCAACGCTATGAGGCTGCAGATCTGAGGTTCCTCCTCCGCTGTCAGTCGTCTGTGGCTGGGGTTCCTCCGCTCTGTCGGCCTCCTGCTGCGTGAACAAAGCAGACTCCTCACACCAGTTCAGCTCCCAGCAGGGGGCGCTCACATATCCAGCTGATGTCAAAACACTTCTGCTGTCTTCGGAGCTAGTCAGCAGTGGGAACTTAACATCCCTGTTTTGATTTGCCTTCGCCTGTCATATTGTGAGAGTTCCGTAATGCAGACGGAAAACTGTCTATTAATATGAAAAATATATATTTTTTATTGGTGAAAAGGCTTGCTATTTCCTGGTGTGCTTTTTTCCTTTTTTTTACCCGAAAAACGCTCAGCAGTTGCTACAGAAATATGTTGAGCTGATTTATTGACAGTGTGAGATCAACATTTACACATTTATGGGAGTGTATTTATTACTTTTGCTCCACCAATGGGGAGAAGCTGTTGCCGAGGCAACACTTCCTCTCTCTGGAGAGCGTGAGGGAAGGAGAGAAAGCCTCGGAATGACACCCGGTTGTATTTTGGGCTGCCGTGTGTGGGCTGAGCGGCAGAAAAGCAGGAGCTTCCTGTGACAACAGGTGGGAGGTTCACAGGACACGGCGGCCTCCAGGGAAATCCTTCCTGTCAGATTATCCACCTAATAGTTTGAGGAGGAGCCTGTGGTAGGCGAGGCCTGCCTTTCTACTTTCAAGAATTGATTATTTGTGCACGTTTATGTTTGTTGTCGATGTTTGGCTTTCCCAGGAATAGACTCTTTTCACAGCAGCCCCTTTGACATGTGAAAGCAGGGGTAATTCATCTGCTCCATCTAGTTGGGTCCTGATGTTGTGCATGTTGTCTCATCGGTATTACTTTTGACACTAAATAGAACGGGACCATAATTCATTTCATCAATCGCACCTGTGTGAAAGTAGCTGCTGTGAAAAGGGCCTCTTGTCCAACATCTCCTTGTGCTGGAAACACGTCGGCCTGTTACAGTCCACTCAGCAGCTGCACACTCACTTCCTTTTCATTTCATTAGAAGTTCCATTAAGGTGAACCTGATACAAAGAACACCATAGAGCAGCTGGGACCTCAGGTGCATGCTGGGACGGCAGCGGGGTGATGAGAGATGTATCAGCTGCAGCAGCAGCGTAGTGATCAGCAGTAGTGAGGAAGAGCAGTCGAGTTTGAATGCTGAAATAAACTGCTCAATTGGTGGCAGGCTGATGTATCCTCGACACCATGGAAGTGGTGGTACAGCTTCGTTCTCTTACATTTCAAACCAACGTTTCCTCAGAAGATGCTCACCTCCGAGCCCAGAGACGTACTATTGATGGGTGGAACCGCATGGCGGCCATCTGACCCGGCTCCAGTGCTACACCTGCTGTGGTTGGACCCTAAAGAGGCTCATATTTTCTTTATGCTCATTATGTTTTTTTACTGGCACACAAATACTGTTTTATTGATACTGTTTTATTTATAAGCGTGTCTGTCTACAAGGAAAAGAAAAGAACCTGGTTGAATTGTATAGCTACAGAGAACAAAGAAGCGTGCATGTCATGAATAGAATCCCATTATAGTGCATTGACATTGTAGACAATGATTACATTGTTTCCTTTTGCCTGAATGTTAAACATGTCTTTGATATTATTAATTTGATATAATATAATATATTTTACGCAAATTCTATGTTTTCTGATTTAATTTTCCTAAATTCTGTTTTCAATTTTATAGCATTCCATCAAATTGTGTCAAATCATGTGGTTGATGAATCAAAATGAAGAAATTAACTGAAGAAACATTCTAGAAGTTCTTTCACGTGTCTAAAGTCAGCGCGTCTGTCGATCAACTCGCTGCTATTTAAGTTTCAATTTCAGTTGAGATTCAGTTGATTTCTGAACGTTTCTGATGTGAGATTCTGTTTGGAGCTGCTAATCACACAGATTCTTGAGGTTCAACTCATTCTTATTCAAAAGTTGTATGTTGAAAAGTTAGAGTAAACGTCTTACACATGACTATCACTGCGATCTATGCGTGAAACCCTCCGTGAAACAGAGCAGAGATGCTGGATGAAGCGCTGTGACGTTAATTACACTAAAACACAGTAGAGACTCTCAACGTTTTTTTCTTTTCTTTCAGCTTAGGTGCGATGACGAACGCTTATAATGTTAGAGAAAACATTGATTTTTATTAATTGTATCCAGAGTTTGACAAATTCCACGGAATTCCGTGTTTTACAGTTGATTCCATTTTCATTGTCAGATTCCGAGATTCCGTCCACAGAAATTAAACTACCCTACTTAAAGTGTAAGACCGGCGAAAATGGACCCCATAGTTTTTTATGGGGTCCATGGGTGATCAGTGATCACCCATGTATCGAGAAAGTCTCGAAAGACGCTAACAGCCCCATAGCGCTAACACTGATTAGATTGGGGCGATGCGCCTAACGCATCCACAACGGCATATTTTAACCACTAATGTTGCTCAAAATAGCACCAAACCTCTTCAGTAGCATGATAAGGGTCCTTACACATAAAACCAACACCAACAACGTAGTTAGCGAACCCAGAGTTTATTAAAAAGGACTGTTTTGAAAGACTTACTCACTGCCCAACTTCCAGGTACTCTCATAGTATAGTCCGTACAAGTCGATTATCGAATGCAATGCAACAATAGATGATTTGTTCCAGCAAAACACGTAAACGTTGTGGTTTCATTTCCTTTCATTTCCGTGTCAACACTCGATAGACATCATCACAAACAGCCAAGTAATGCATTTTCCATGGAATTATAAATGCCAAGCCTTTCCTCATTGAACTGAACTCCAGTGCATTCGGTAATCGACTTGTATGGACTACCTGTCAACATGGACCTACTGGTAAGGCACAGACTTGTAAACTAGTCCTTTTTAATACACTCCGGGTTTGCTAACTATGTTGTTGGTGCTTAGTTTTATGTGTAAGGACCCTTATCATGCTACTGAAGAGGTTTTGGTGGTTTTGAGCAATATTAGTGGTTAGAATATGCCGTTGTGGATGCGTTAGGCGCATCGCCCCAATCTAATCAGTGTTAGCGCTATGGGGCTGTTAGCGTCTTTCGAGGCTTTCTCGATACATACACACACTGAAAAAAAATGTCTGGATGGCTTATTTGATGTTTTTTCATGGCGAAAAAGACTATGGGGTCCATTTTCGCCGGTCTTACACTTTAATATAATAATGTCATGTTACCTTTGAACCACATTAGCATAAAGATTAAAACAATGTTTAATAATAATAATAATAATAATAATAATTCTTTATTTATATAGCACTTTTCACAGCACAGAGTCACAAAGTGCTTCACAAAGCATGATAAAACCACACAGCAAAGTGCTTCACAAAACATGATAAAACCACACAGCAAAGTGCTTTCACAAAACATAATAAGACAACAGTATATACAAAGATGAAGAGCAGCCAAGAATAAAACAACGACAGTAATTAACTGCCATGCAGTTCAAAGGCCTGTCGAGACAGGTAGGTTTTTAACTGCGCCCTGAATGCTTCAGACGACGCAGAGGCTCTCAAGTCTGCAGGAAGGGCGTTCCAGAGTCTGGGGGCCACCGAACGAAAGGCTCGGTCCCCTTTCGTTTTGAGGTTGGTTCGGGGAAGAGCAAGGAGCCCCTGGTCGGAGGACCTTAGGGACTGGCTAGTGGAGTAGGGCTGGAGGAGGTCGGAGATGTAGGCCGGGGCAGACCCATGCAGGGCATTGAAGGTGGTTACCAGAATTGGAATCTAGGATGTCATGATTGACCAGGAAGGAGGAGAGTTGGTTGGTAACAACTTTTTCAAGAATTTTGGAGATGAATGGCAATTTGGAAATGGGCCTATAGTTTTTAGGCAGTGATGGGTCTAGATTGGGTTTTTTGAGAAGTGGGTTGACGACGGCTTGTTTGAAGGAGGAGGAAACACAACCTGATTGCAGTGAGGTGTTGATGATAGAGACCAGGCTGGGGCCAACAGAACCAATAACCTCCTTCAGCAGGGAGGTGGGGATAGAGTCTAGGGGGCTGGAGGAGGATTTCATTGAGCCGACTAACTTGATGAGGTTTTGCAGGGTAATACAGGCAAAGTTGTTGAGAGGAACCTGCCTAGCAGGGCAAGTGAGGCGGGGGACTGTAGAGGGGGTGATACTGGCCCTCACATCAGAGACTTTATTGACAAAAAATGAGAGGAAATCATTGCAGTCCTGGTTGGATGCAATTGGGACTACAGGGAGAGGGGGGCTGACGATTGTGTTTATGGTTTGGAAAAGGACCCTTGGGTTTCGCCTACTAGTTTTGACTAGGGTTGCAAAGTAGGTGGCCCTTGCCTTCTTTACACTGTTGTTGAGTTCCCTCAATAGCTCCTGTAGAAACAAACGGTGCACCTGAAGGTTAGTGGACTTCCACCGTCGCTCAGATTGGCGGCATTTGCGTCTGAGGCAGCGTATCTCATCCGTTAGCCAGGGGATGGGTTTTACAGATGGAAGGTTACGGGGTGTAAGGGGGGCAATATCATCCAGAATAGCAGAGCAGTGTGAATTGAAAGCATGCACCATGCAGTCAATACTTTTGTGGGGGGATTGCAGGGATTGCAGAGAGGCTACGTTGCTGTTAAAAGCAGCTGTAAAATTTTCAGCTGAGAGACTATTTAAAATTTGTGAGGTTTTTACCTGCTGCACTGGAGCAAGGTCAGCCTCAAAGGAAAGATTGAATAAGACACACGAGTGATCAGTTACAAAGGGTTGTTCAACGGAGACAGACTTGACGTTTAAAGCCAGAGTGAAAACCAGATCTAACGTGTTTCCCTTTGCATGGGTTGGACCAGAAATGTGTTGGATCAGGTTAAAAGCTTCGGTAACATTTAGAAAGTTGGAGGCAAGGCAATTTCTGCTGTCATTTACATGGATATTAAAATCCCCGGCTAAGAGGATCTTCTCATGGTGAATAATAGACGCTAAAAAATCACAAAATTCAGACAGAAAAACACTATTTACTCCTGGAGAGCGATAGACTAAGGCACAATGAAAAGGGTTCAAGCGACCAACTTTACACAGCAATACTTCAAAAGAGGCAAGAGAGCTGAGGCTTACTCTGCAAATTATAAGGCAGTCTTTATGCACAATTGCTTACTGATGATATCATTTGTGTTTCACTAACAGGTCAATGCTGTTATTGATCAGCAGTAACTAAGACTGCGTGAAGGCCACTGGAATGAACTAATATCATGGCGTCTCCCTTAGAGATCGTGAGGGACTCAGAGTAGAGCTGCTGCTCCTTTGCGTTGAAAGGAGACAGCTGAGGTTGTTCGGGCATCTGGTAAGGATGCCCCCTAGGCGCCTCCCTAGGGAGGTGTTTCAGGTGTGACCAATGGGGAGGAGGCCACGGGGAAGACCCAGGACTAGGTGGAGAGATTATATCTCCACACTGGCCTGGGAACGCCTCGGGATCCCCCAGTCAGAGCTGGCTGATGTGGCCCGGGAAAGGGAAGTTCGGGGTCCCCTGTTAAAGCTGCTGCCCCTGCGACCCAACACTGGATAAGTGGTAGACGATGCCATGCCACGATTTGATTCGATTCTTGAGGTCATGATTTGATTCAGAATCTATTTTTGAATGAGTACATGCTTCAGAATCTACTCCATTCCTCTGTGAGCTAATAAAGGCGGTGTGGCAGATTATGGCATGAGAACATAAGATACATTTTTTTTTTATTAAACTGATTACGACAATGTACAAAGACAAATCTAAGACCAAAGATGACATTCATTCATTCATTCTTAACTTGCACAACATTTTAGTATAAAAACATTTTATCGACTTTTGGAAGTTATGAATTGATTTAGAATCTTAAAAGATAGGGATCCTGATTTGTAGGTGAATAGTTTTTTTTTACCACCCCTACATGTGGTTGAACCTTTGAATTTGATGAAGTGGCTAAAACCCCTCCTTTCTTTCCTTGCGTTCCAGCGGTGCTGGTTTTGTGGTTCAGGTTCATGTGTAGAGGCTCATTGAGTGGCGTTCACAAACGAGCAACGGCATGTATTAATCGATCAAACTATATTGAAACATTGAACAGCAGGATAAGAGAAGAAGTTTGGATTTGAGGACATTTGATTTATTATTTTTGTTGTTGTTGTTGTTGTTGCCAAAACCAGACGGTTGTTTTCTTCCTCAGCGCCTTCAGCAGCGTGCAGCGTGCTGATTAGGAAACCACCACGTGTGCAATGTTGTTACAAATGTCAGAAACTCCTGAGTGCGATGCTTGTCCAAAAATTATGTTTTCGCAGTTTTTTGCCCCTGGTGACAACAGTGGCTTTTGTCACATCTTTTCACACAATCATCTTTATCACTGTTAATGAAGACGTGGAATGGACAGTCTGTGGCAATGTGGAGGAATCCTGATCAGACTCCAGGTTATCTCTCCCCCTTTGTCTTGTCTGCCCGTCATGTGAAACATGTGTCTCCACGCTCTCGTCTGTCAGAGGTGTTTAAAGAGGGGCTTATTGTTGTGTTGCACCACCCTGTTACCGTTGCTCTCCCCCCCTCAGCACCCACTGGACAGATGGTGTCACTTCAGGAGCTGATTCAGCCTTCACTTATGTGTGCATCACACAAACACTCACAGCAACGAACGCCGTTCAGGATTCACTCAGCAGCACGCATGCACACACACGTGCACACTCACATGCACACACAGAGAGACTGCAGCATCCTTTAAATAGATGTGTGCACGTAGACAAAAGCCACTCTTCTTATATGTGCTTTTTTGAATATGGGTCAAGAGAAAATCTCTGGGACAACAGCCTCCAAAACAATTACAAAAACAAATCTGAATTCAGGAGAGTCCTCTTGTACCTGCTTGCCTGCATACTGTCTTTTTCCAATTTTGAGTGCAGCATATTTCAATAAATATCTAGCAAAACAGTGGCGGTGAAGCAGAACTGTCAGCCCTAATGTCATTGCAGAGATGACAGAATGAGACCCATGAGACTCCTTTGTTTGTGCCTCGTGCCAGAAGATAGCTATCAACATGGATTTTACACACAAATATAACCTGAGCTGTAATCTTAGTGGAGACTGAATGATATGATGTACGATCAAGCTAAAGTGACAAGTACTTTCTGAAGCACGTTAGAAATCATTGTTTACATTGACTTAGTTCGACGTAGTCAGCGTGACGTCACCCATTGGTTCGTAGACTACTGGTTTGAAGACTCGAGTTCGGCATTTGGGCTGTTGCCATGTTGGATTTTGACCTTACTGGATCTGGATCCATCTGGATTCTGGATCTAAGCGGCTAACAAAGTTAGCTTCATAATTCAAGGTCAACTTTACAGCTAAGTGTTAAAGTCTTCTTAGTAGCTAACTGCATTCTTAGCGACCTGTCAATCACAAGTAGCCCCGCCCCCTAAAGCATCCCCTGCTTTCTGGTCTGGTGGACTCTAAATGGACCATCATGTACTAAATGAACATCATGCTGGATTGAAGAAGACTTGAAACTAGAGATTGAGACCATAAACTCATGTTTACAATGTTTACTGAGATAATACATTAAGAGAGAATTAAGGACATTTTCATAGACTTCTATACAATCTGAATTATTTTTGCAACCAGAGGAGTCGCCCCCTGATGGCCAGCAGTGATAATGTTTGATGAATGAAGTTTGAGGCACTTTAGGTTTGGCTTCACTTTTGGAACTGGAGGTTGCCTCCTGATAGAGCTATTAACAAATTAATAAATGTATACATATACTGTAGTCTATGCCAACACATAGGCCTAAAATAAAATACCTGGTTTTGTTGATTGCCTCTCTATCGATCTCCTCTTTCCCCTTTCTTATGAGGATGCTTAATATAATAATGAATAATGTATGATTCCTATTATTTTGGGGTAATGCATATGGATTTGGACGTTGATTACCATGGCAACGGTCGAAGCTTCAAACCATTCGGGTCAGTCTTACACATCATCATCTTTTAGATTTCTGACTGAAACCAGGGCAGATAGTGGGAGTTGAGGAGGGATTGAGAGGCATCAGAGTACAGGGAAGGGATGCTGTAGTTACACAGACTGACTCACACCATCTACAATTATTGTATTCATCCATTGAAGGTGGCAGATCGCTACACGGCTTACATACATAGCTTACATAACTTGTGTTTGAAGGTCTTGAATAGCAACCAGCATTTGCTAAATGAGCTAATTACTAACTTAGTCGTTGATGCTTCATGAACACTTTTTATTGACAGCATGAGGTGAAATGTCACTAACAACACAAGTGTTTAGTGAATTCAATATGAGAGTGAATATTCTGAGAAAAACAAGGAAAATAGGGCAGCTATCAAATCTTTTTGTTATCGAGTAATCTACCGATGATTTGATTATTAATTGAGTAATCAGATAAAAATAATAAAAATCACAACATCACTCCAAATACAGTACGCTCTGGTATGTTAACTCAGCTAACATCAATGCTTCCGTTACCTTGTGTCGGCGACGCTTGGTGAACTGGCATTAACATCTGAATGCTTCCGGCTCAGAAGTTGAATCATCGACGTTGTGCTGTTGTGCTGCGCCAGTTCTTCTTTGCAGTAGACACATCGCACCGTGTTGTCCCGAACTTTGGACATTCTCTGCCGTTTACGGACTGTTTCTTGGATCTCCGCCATCAAGCCAACTGAATTCCGAATGTAGTGGTGCGCTTGCTAAAAAACGGTCCGTGTGGAACAATGATCCCTGCACTCAGCAGGCCACATAACCCAGAGATAGGAATTTAACGAAGCTTCCGGGCAGAGTTTTTACTTACTTTAGTAGTCGTTTCAGCCCTAAAGGAAAACACAGAAAATAGCGTGTAGAAGTGTTGTTGTTTTCATCTTGATGCTTTTACCCCAAATTTGTCCCGACAGTAATTCCCACACAATTTAAATTCGGTGTTGTGTACGCCACTGTAGAACGCAGAGAGCGAGTGCGGCAGCGAACTGAAAGACGGCGTGTGAAGTAGAAAGAGAAGGGTGTGACAATGTGAGGAGGCGGCAGGTTGGTTCTTGTTGGCTGGACGAGTGCAGCTGACCTGCCAGGGTTCAACGCCTCGGATGCTCATTCCCCCGCTTTACCACAGAACACCGCACACGGAAACCACCGCCAAATCGCCGGCTCGCTGATTATATGCTTGGAGGGAAACAGTGAGGCCAGGAAAATGAGTCTGTGCTCCTAGTTGTTCAAAGGTGTGTGTGTGTGTGATGGTGGAGGCCTACTCTCTGCTTCAGCTTCAAATGCACGGGACAACAAAAGCTAGCGAGCGCCGCATGATTAAATCAATCCGGTCTAAATCATGACGAGTCAGAGTGATTTATCTGACGTGCCCAGAGCTGCAGTAATGCGTACGGAATCAGTCCAACAACCTGAGCAATAAATCTACAGCGCAACACCTCAGCCAGCTTAAAACGAGATAAACACGACTGAGGTGTGTGATGAACGACCCTCGTTCTGCTGCTCTCAAACCCGTACACGAAAAATAAAAGTGACAAACTTCCTATTTGATTAATACTCCTTTGGACCACTTTCACATCAGGAGCTACAAGGAAATGCCATTCATCTCATTAACAGGTGCTAAATGGAGATGTTTAAGTCCCGCCCACAGCGGAGGGGAAACCAATTCATTGTTGCTTGAAGATGCCTCCTTGTCATACTAGCAAACAGGAAAATGCCTAAAAGCTGCTTTGTGGTGGGATGCAATATAAACAGGGTGGAAAAACCTTTAGAAGCGGCTGAACTGAAAAAAAAGCCTTTAAGATGAAAAGTGCAGCGTTGACTTGAAACCTCTGAGATCCTGACAGTATTCCTGACGTTATGTGTGTGGGCCAACTATACTTCTGGATGTTAGGCAGAGTAGGCCATTTAGAAAAAGCACAGATATTTTGACTTTGAACGCATCGCCAAACCAAAGTCCCGCCCCCTTTTGTTCAGACCTCTGTTCAAAGCCCCACCCCCTTCATTCAGACCTCTGTTCAAAGCCCCGCCTCCTTCTTTCAGACCTCTGTTCATAGCCCCACCCCTTCGTTCAGACTTCTGTTCAAAGCCCCGCCCCCTTCATTCAGACCTCTGTTCAAAGCCCCACCCCAGAACACCAAACGAGTGCTCGAGACGAGACGTCCAATCATTTTCTCCGGCCCAACTTTTTTGATTGGACGAGGTTCTACAGTCCTGCCACGGCCACAGATGACATTTTAAAAAAATGTTTTATGTCAGAGCATTTAATGTATTCATTGCTATTGGTATGTTATGATTTCAAGTAATATAACAGAAAGTGTATTTTGACAGTATGCTAACTGTGCTGTGGTGGAATGTGAGTAAATCAACTGCATTTGTTCAACATTCAGCACCTTCCAGCAGGTTTGTGTGGATGTATTTTATTCGGGCTTCAGAATGTGACAAAACAATCAGAAAATCGTTATTTATTAGTTATTATCAGTATTCATTCTGATTCACAGCTTCATTCACTCCCTACACAGCAACCAACAATGTCAGCACGCATGGGACGATATAAAAATTAATTTGACAGGAAATGTCATGAATATCCTGCCAAAATATTTATATTTTATTTATTATATATATATATATATATATATTTATGTATTGTTATTGTCCTGATAATAATCAAACTATGCTTTAAACTAACTTCAAATGTTACTCAAACATACTGGAATCCTTTTACAGTTGGTTAAGGAATATTTTTATCATGTCACAGATGAAATGTTTGTTTAATGAACATTATAAACAATATTAAATACAATGATCATAAATCATAAGTTCTCCCTGGATAAATAATAAAATAAATAAATGTGTATTTTTTCTATCTATTTTTTACTATTGTACCATGACAGCAAGTCAGACAGGTTTTTCAAGCACTTGAAATGATATAGAGTAGATGATCCCGTCATCCCTGCATTATTGCCCTGAGAATCAGAGTAAAAGTATCTGCTTCCATATGAGCAGAAATAATCCTAGGAACGAAATAGTTCTCCCTTTTGAGCGCTCATGTTTTCATTTCCACCACATTGTCTCATCCTCACAAGTAATGTCTCAGTGACTGGCACTTATCAGATTGAATAAATGATTGAAATGCTGAACCATCCCTCTTATTGAAATGTATTGAAATGCCTTTTTCGAAGATATCAAGGCTTCGCTCACTTGATGGAACTTACAGTGTAAAGCATTCCATTGACAGCCGTGCTGCAGCTCCACAGTCGCAGGTAGTTGTAAAGTGGTACATGTTCAAGAGGGCCCTGTAATCTCTTTGTGGCGCTGCTCCATGTCGAGGGCGGCGCACCCCACATTGCTCTAAGTGTCTAAATAATTACTGTGTGCAGTGGAGGAAGCGCGATGATTTGCGTTAGACATCACTCTGGCCTCCATTTGAGAGACGCCTTTGCCTTCTAGTGGAGCGATGTGAAGGCCTTACCCTGAGCAAGCAACTTCAGGGTTGCTGACGTTCCTCCGTGCAGAATGCGTAAACCTTCCTCCGGGAGCTGAATGTGCTTCCACGGTGGATCTCAAGGCCCCGGCAGAGCCACGCAAAGCCGTGCACTTTATTGTTAGCAGGCAAGGAAACCCGTGTTGGATTTTATGCACTCATACCCACACACACACACACACACACACACACACATGCACACACACATGCACACGCACATGCTCCAGTCCCCATGCAGCCTGGAACAGCAACAAAGCTCTCCCGTTCTGTTGCCAGGGTAACGTGGTCGGGTCAATCCAGTCGAGTGGTCTCTCCTGTTGCAGGCTGAGCCCCCCCCCCCGACCACACACACACACACACACACACACACACACACACACACACACCACCTCCCCCGCTCATCCCATCTTAAGCTACTTCTCTTTGGTCACTGTAACATTTCTGCCCCGGGCTGAACACAGTGAAATGAAGATGATTCACCACTCTGACCGCTTTGTCCAACTGTACTATGAAGGGCAATTCCCTTCAGTTTCAACCAACACATTAAAAGACCAAATCATGAAGAAAAGGTTGAACGTGATATTGTATGACCTTGCAGGTTAAGAGACGACATCATCTATTTCCAATTTCAAAAACCACCTCATCCTCAACTACACGCTGGGTATACGCATGCCACTCACACCGACAGCTGAGCTTTTACTTTGCAATTATTTGCATCACTGTTTTTCCTTCTCTCATTTGTAAATTGGTTAGTAAACAGAGTGTGATAAGGCTGCTCCATTATTTGTAGAAATAATTTAATAACCATGTTATAAAAAAAACAAAACACTTCAGGCCTTTGGCATATGGAAATTATATCACAACTAAGCCGCTGCTGGCAGACACACAGTGATGGATTACCCTTCTTCTCCTGCAGCTATTATAGATCTATTGTCGGAGTCGTGGACTGTGAATAAATGGAAATGACACAGATAGACAATTGAAATCTGTTTATTACTGATAGAACACAGCAGACATGAGGCAGCAATGAGAGCAGATGTAAATGTGCCAAACAAAAGTCTAATTGCTCTGTGGTGCTCGAGCTAAGATATTAGAATTACAAAACCCTAAATCCTGGCAATGCATTGAGAAGCATGACACGCGACTCACACCTGGTTCACCATAGAAAAAGTGAACGTAGTCGTCGTGATGTTTTTGGATTATAGTTTTGAAGCCTCGAGTTTAGCATTTTCGTCGCCATCTTTGCAAACAGTTAACAGAAGTGACCATATTTGGACCGTGGAGGAGCGACGGGTGGATCTGACACAAGCAGCAGAGCAGCAACCTTAAAATGGTGTGAAGCTTTTAAGAAAGTTAGCTTCTATAACTCAAGATGAACTTTACAGCTAAGCGTTAAAGTCATATTAGTAAATTACATCGGTCATCGTGATAGCAAATCTGCAAAAGTGACACCATGGTGTTCTGTAGTGGAGGCTTCTCATGTTATTATCCAAGATAAGATTACTTAGTATTGCCCTGAAATGAGGCCACTGGCTTCTACTTGCTTTCTGAAGAAACCATCTGAGGACATGTAGTGGTATAGTGAACACATCGCCCTTATCGAAGCTTTTTAGAGATAATGTTATGTAAGTGCCTTAGCCCACATACACAGTTCAAACAGCATGCGAGGCTGGAAAGGAAGTTCATGCTGACGTGGAGCTCGAGTGTGTTGGCACAATGTTTGGCACACGGGGACGAGTGTTGAGTAACAGGAAGTCTCGGTTAGTTGAGGAGTTTACGTAGAAGTCTTAACAATATCTCCATGTACGGGTTTGGGAGCGGCAGCTGCTCCCCACGCCACCCTCGAGGCTCCACCACAACCAGCCAACCGCACATAAGTCACCAATGGGAGTTCTGAACTGCTGACGTTTATTGTTTAGTACCTCCGGGCCAGTTTTATGACACAAGTAACTGTTGTGATTTATTAGACGAGAAGAAGATGAGAGAGAGTTGCACATGAATGACAGGTCACATGACAATCGTTGTATTTGCTTCACTGGATGCTGCTTGGCCAATCAGTTACTGATGACCCAGAGAAACCCATTCATTTCAACCGTATTTCTGAGCTTATACTGTATGTATTATATAATATTTCACACCATAGATGAAAAACAAATTCCAACTTTGTATTAATATATATGTTAACTATAGAGGAAGTCGATCTCCTATGTTTTCCGTATGCAAAGGCCTTCGATTGCACACTGCCTTCCAAACAAAGAAGATGTCAATCCTCTTTTCTAGAGCCCCACCCATTTATTGGTCAGCTGATTTAATTGCTGATTTTAGCCTATCACAGATATATCTGCGCATTTGCTGTTCAATATGCACATATATTAAGCTTCATTTTTTTATGCTTAATAATACGATAAGGGCTGCTTAAGTACTGTAATAAACTACTCAGTCCAACTTTAGGCTTTAGGCAGGCATGATGGGAATTATGGGCCCTAATGCTACAATACTGGGGTGACAAGCTAATCACTATTAGCTCAAGCCTATGGCATTGTGCACTGCATACAATAGAGACCAGCGGCCAATATATCAATTTCAGGTTTTTTTTACTTCATCATATTGGAATCGGATCCAAAAACCCAAATGGGTCGGACTCTACTCTTTCCAGATAATGTGTGTTATCAGATAGATATTAATAATAATAATAATAATAATAATAATCATCATCATTATAATAATAATAATGTCTGCTGCTTCCCACCTGGACGAATGAAGCAGATGGTAACCACAGGGACTTCCTCCAGAATGATGATGAAACTCCATATTTCTTAATTGATCACACACACACTGCCAATCTGATGAGTATTGATGGACCTTCACTCTGCAGCTTTAGGATGAAAACACCTGGCACCTGCACCTCTCTTGTCAGACTGTAGCCCTTTTGTCCTCGTAACAGCTCTTTAAAAACGGCTCCTGCTAATACCGTCTGGTCCCTCGTGGGGAATTAATGTGTCGCCTTGTGAGGTGAGAAGAGCTTTGGGCTGACGTGTGATGACATTAAATCACAGAGGAACATTACTGCCTTTATAGAACTCAACTGCTTAATTCATTGTTGTCATTACAGGCAACATTGCCACTATTCTGAGCCCGATCTAATGGTCATAAATGGTTTAAAAATGCTGTTATTCAAGACATATTTAATCTTGAATTCAACTTTTAGATGCCTATTGTGTGAAGTGTACTTTGGCACAGTGTGGAAGTAATTATTTTTCCTTCCATAATGGAAAAATCATTCTGCTTGCATGGTTGTAAGCAGTGTTAAAATGTGTTGAGGTAATTTTGTTCCCTTCTGAACTAGAGGAAAGCAAATCTCATAACTAGAAACACTTAATGTGTTACCAAACAGCTTCTCCGAGAAGGCTGGGAATTGTACCAGCAAGTAAAACAAAATCAGCACAAACACGTTCGGTGTAGCAGAACATAATGAATGCAGGGAGCCCTGGACTAGAACATCATAACGACGTGTGGGGGGGTTTAGGATCTTTGCTCTCCAATAACAGTTAAGATGTATTTAGCCTGGACTTCTTGCTTTTGTTGCAGTGCCTGACACACAAATACCTTTTGTCACGGAAGGTGTCGTTCATTAGCAGTTATGAGGCTAATGCGCTAGCCATCTGCTACCCCCCCTCCCACACTCGGAGCCAATCATTTGATTATTCATATGGAGCGCTGAGCAGTCGGGCAGGGTGCTGAGCTGTGAACAGATGTTGAAACGTGAACCGCAGCCTCCGGCCTTGAACTCCATGCAGCTTCATGCGGTGGTGTGTCGTCCTCGGCCGTTCAGACACGCAGCGATCTCCACCGGGGGCCGTTTACCAAAGCAGCAACAAGGCACTGGAGATCTGGACATAATGGGCATCAGGAGCCCAGGAGGAGGATATGGACTATCACTGGATGCACAAGCAGGCAGGCAGGCAGACAGGCAGGCTGGCAGATGTGCGTCTGTCTGTCTGTGTGCCTCTTCGCGGTATCCTGTTGGCCATGTCCTTATCTTTGCCCACACGTTCACTGCATCTTCAACTGACAACTGTGGCTGTCGTATTGAAACCAGTAACATAATACAAGTTGGAGCCATATGTCTCTGTAACATGTTATTAGAAAAGTCACAAACCGAGTCAGTCTGACATTCAGACACATGTTTTCTGGTACACACCACCGACATTTCCCACACGCCAAGAGGAGGTTCATACGGAGAAAAAAATGAAGTGGTGCAGTTATGTTCTGGAGACTCACATTCATAGATAAACCATCGCGGACCCCAGCAATGATCATATGTCGTAGAACTAAAATGACACAGTAGGCCATCAATGCCTCCTAATGATGATACACTGAATGAATAATTGTAGTTTGAGGTGAAGATTTAAATAGTATGTATGGTCAGAATAATGCTATGTGATTTATACGTTGGATATGATTCTGGACTGTTTATAACCTGGAGGGATACTTGAACTGCATGTACAAGTCAGAAACTCAAATCACCGGTAAAGTATGCCAACATGCTCTCTTGGTGCTAAATACAAGATTTTTTTTTCTGCAATGCCCACAAAACACTGCATGGTGGTGTAGTGGGTAGCACTCTCGCCTCACGGCAAGAGGGTCTCGGGTTCGATTCCCGGGTCTGCCCGGGTTCCTTCTGTGAGGAGTTTGCATGTTCTCCCCGTGAAAGCGTGGGTTCTCTCCGGGTTCTCCTGCTTCCTCCCACAGACCAAAGACATGCAGGATGGGGATAGGTTAATTGATGACTCTAAATGTCCCGTAGGTGTGAATGTGAGTGTGAATGGTTGTTTGTCTCTATATGTCGGCCCTGTGATAGACTGGCGTCCTGTCCAGGGTGTACCCTGCCTTCGCCCAATGATAGCTGGGATCGGCTCCAGCCCCCCCGTGACCCTGAATACAGGATAAGCGGTAGACAATGGATGGATGGATGCCCCCAAAACAAAAACCTCCATATTGGATGGACATAGGCAGCATGTCTGTGACATATGGGTCAGGAGGTGACTGAGTACTCCATTGAGTAATACATGGCAGTAACCGAAGCCTGAGGAATGATTCATTAATGGGGGGGATTGCTTTGTCACGGTGAAAGTGTAGAGCCACTGTCTTTTCTCCAGTGTGTGTAAAAGCAGCACTTCATATCATAAGCTCATTATATCTGAGCCATAAAGTGATTATGGACTCCAGTAAGGCATTGTTCTGCTGTTGACAGGATTAAAGATGACTTAAGAGAGAGAGGGGGGGGGGGGGGGGGGGGGGTGTCGCCGCTGTGCTCGAGTGTTTGCTTGCTCTGTGTAAGCCAGTCATGAAAGGGACTGTGCGCTTGACAGTTCGCCAGCTGTGGCAAACCCTCCTCCATTCTTCAGCACATTCATCCCACGCTGCCTATCCATCTAGATGTCTGCAACCTTCTTGCTCAAGGGAACGCTGTGAAACGTCATCATTCATAGACTTGTCGTCACCTGTTCAATAATTTCAAGGTTTTTTTAGGAAATCCTTGAGACCCCACAGGCGGTAAATCACTGTCGTCAGTGTGGCATTGATTGGTATCTGTGTCACTGTGTAATAACAGCGATTTATTTACGGATGCATCAGCTAGGGATTGTAAGCATCTATTGATGATAATTGGGATAATGCTCTGAATGTCAATTTGTTTGGAAGGATAATCTAGATATATCATCCCATGTCTAGCGTCCACACGTCATTCACACGTTTTCATTTTACAGCGTTTGGATGTGTAACGTGTTCTTACGTCTTCCCCCTGCAGAAGAAGACCGGAGTTGTGAAGACGCAGGAGAAGAAGGAGCGGTGGAAGGAGAAAAAGGTGGCGAAGCGGCAGAAGAAGGAGGATGAGGAGGCGGAGGAGGAAGAGGAGAACGTGCAGCCGGTGGTGGATGCCCTGGAGAACGGCTTCCTTCATCACGCCCAGCGGGAGCAGGAGAGGATGACCGAGAGGCTGCTGAAGAAGACGTACTCCAAGAAGAACAAAACGGTGAGTGTGTCTCCGTCTCTACACTAGAAATGACCACTGGACGCTGGTTCAAGCTGAGGAACATTGTTTGCCGTGTGGAGAATGGACTGTTGGTATGGCTATGCTGGCTTTGCCCTTGAAGCGGATGCTGGTGCTTCACTTTCTTCCAAGTTGCATGGAGAATGGAAAAAGTCTGAAGAGGTCAGAACTCAAGCAACACTTAGGGCCCTAGTTTCGTAGACCAGGCGCAGTGAGCACTCAGCGCACCTGCGCCACGCCGACGGGGTGTGTCCGCCTGGACTTTGCGAGTTTCGTGCACCGCACAGGCTCGCGCAGGCACACCTCCTGTCTCGCCCACCCGTGCAAGTGGGAAAGAGGGAGGAGACAGTGTTTCCCCTAGAATTTTTTTCAGGCCCGGTGGTACCCACCGAAAAAACCCTAAACAGACGAGACGCGTGGGATGGTGTATTGGTGCAGTTGGATTAAGTCAGGTGGCACAGCAAGCAGTCTGCAATTCTGCAATTATTATATTTGCATTCAACATTTTTGTTCAACCAGAGTGTATTCAAGGTTTTCAAGGATTCAAGGAGAGAGTGACTTATTAAGGTGCCGGTTGATGGAAATGATCCAAAATTAGGGGCCGGAAAAATATGTCTGGAAAATGATGAGCATCACATTAATAGCTACAGATACTGTAAAACACTATAACGACATATGAGTGCATAATGTCTTATTTTATCAAGTAACATATAAGTTATAGGTTTACTCAACAGCCTAATAGTTCATAGAAATTCAGGTAGAAATAGATTAACTCAGAATTCCACAGCTTATCAAAAACAATCCTCCCCCACAGGCGCTTTGCATTCACACCGCTCCAGCCCAAACGGGCTTTGGCCCGTTAGCCGGTTGTACATATATCATTACGTCCTAATACTACACACACATGGCTTGATGTTGTTTCGAAGGAGCGCCGTCTCTGCATATATTCCTATTAAACACTTGACCTGCATCAGCGCATGTGCGCACGAGCGGATCTGTGCGAGCAGGCAGCGCGAGTGCAGCCGATTTTGGACAGAGACACACAGCGGCATTTTTATTATAAATGTACCGGTCCGGTCCGGTTCCGGTCCCGCTCACACCACGAGTCTGAAGAGTGCAACAGCTTATCAAAATACAGTGTCAACTTTCCGTGTTTTCAAAGTAGAAAGCAACATCGTGGTGGTTTAACGAGGCGGAACGGCATCAGAACAACATCAAGCGCGTAAAGTACACGAAGAAGAACGTAGCGGGAGCGCGCGGCGAGGATTATTGTGGCCGCGCATCTTGCGGAGCAAGTCAACACTGTGCTGCGCGGAGGCGCTCCTAATGTAAATGATTATTGATTTATGAATGAATTTTTTTGGCCTGGCGGCAGGTCTCCTTGGCCTGGCGTCCCCGCCAGGCCTGTACAATGGTAGGGGAAACACTGGGAGAAGAAGGCGTGAGTGGGAGACGAGGAGGAGACGAGGCGTGGACTGGGATTAACACAGCCGATTCAGATCTTCACCAATCAAATGAGCTCCTCTCCTCACCTTTAATGCGTTAGGGGAGGTTCAGTGCAAGTTCCGTCACTTGACAACCCGATGACAGCAGCAGCGCCGCCGCTCCCACCACGCGCATCACGCGCTGTGCGCGCGTATCATAATAATAACAATGCCGATATTATAAAAAACAGGAGAGAGAGAGGGAGATGTTTTGGTCCGAGAGGCTGAGTTTCCGTTACGCGTGCCATCCGCCTTTGATCTGACGTCAGATGTGACGGGACAATCTATATAGATATAAATTCACGTGTTGATTCAATGAGTTGCATTAAATAGTGTTTGTTGTGATTATTTATTGCATTTAAATGTGCCTGGAACTGTGGAAACCTGCCTGTGAGGTCTCGGTGACGTGTGCGCACTGCGCGCCGGTCAGCCAAACTTCCACTCCGCCAGCTGTGATTCTCCTTGAATGAATGGACTTTATTTGCTCGTTGCGCCTTGCACCGAGAGTAGATCAGGTTGGAGCTGGCGGGCTTTCAGCGCAGTCTCGGCGAGGCTTTTTGCCACGAAACTTCCGCTACGCCAAGCTGAATCTGTGACGCCTCCCACTGCTGCGCCGCCACACCTATCTTGGCGCAGGCGATCCACCAAACTGCCAAACTGACCGTGCACAAGGCTGCGCGGGTCGAAACTTGCATTACGCCGGCTCCGCCACCCTCCGCCGCCCTGCGCTGCGCCACGAAACTAGGGCCCTTAGTCTGTACAACAACTTGAGGACAGCCAATCAGTTAGCTGCTTCAGTAGCATCTGATTCCACTTCTTTCTTGTGATCAGTCAATGGGTCCAATCTGGCCCACTGGATGGCTTTGTTCACAGTGGAAATCCGCTGCAAGGTGGGGTAGCACTGTTATCCACAGCGAGAGGGTCCCGGGTTCGATTCCTGGTTCGGGTTCCTTCTGTGTGGAGTTTGCATGTTCTTCCTGTGTGAGTGTGGTTCTCTCCGGGTTCTCCGGCTTCCTCCCACAGTCCAAAGACATGCAGGATGGACCTGTCTGTCTCTACATGTCAGCCCTGTGATAGACTGGTTACCTGTCTGTCTCTACATGTCTCCCTGTGATAGACTGGTTACCTGTCTGTCTCTACATGTCTCCCTGTGATAGACTGGTTACCTGTCTGTCTCTACATGTCAGCCCTGTGATAGACTGGTTACCTGTCTGTCTCTACATGTCTCCCTGTGATAGACTGGTTACCTGTCTGTCTCTACATGTCTCCCTGTGATAGACTGGTTACCTGTCTGTCTCTACATGTCTCCCTGTGATAGACTGGTTACCTGTCTGTCTCTACATGTCAGCCCTGTGATAGACTGGTTACCTGTCTGTCTCTACAATACGTTGGATTGTAAGCCAGGTGTACCGGGCCTTCGCCCAATGACAGCAGGGATCGGGTCCAGCCCCCCGCGACCCTTAATACAGGATACCCGGTAGACGATGGATGGACATTCATTTTCAATAAAATGCACTGCTGTTCCTATTTGTCCACTAGGGGTCACACTAAGTAGCTGGCTCTAGGCTGATACACTCTCATAGATACTAGATGCTTTCCCAACACTGGCTAGCATCGCAGGCTACCGTCCGTGCAGGAGACACTGCTGCTGGGAAATGCCTTTAAGAAGGAGACGAGTGGACACAGTGTTCCAAGACAAATGGTCCAATAGCTATTTCCTAAATGTGAAGTTTGTATACTTGTGTGTTCATGTCACCTTTCAGTGCTCAAGGAACATAATAGTCAGCGCTACCATCACACCTTAAAGCAGAACAAGCTCTACGAGGGATTTTCAGAAAGAGTGTGAATGGAGCCCTGTGAACATGTCCGATGGGACTTCACTGACTCGTGTCCGTAGGGACTTTTATACCACAGTGCTGAGGATGTAGAGATTACCTTTAGTCCCTCTATCAGTGCGCCATCAAACCACTTCTCAGTTTTCAACACTGGAGAAAATAACTTTCTTCAAACACTCAGTAGTCTCTAAAGGCTGCCCATTCAGAGCCACTTTCTATTGCATTGTCATTTTGAAAATGGTGGATGTAAGTGAGTTTTACTTGGGTTTCCTTTCCCTTTGAAAAAGAGGCTTTTGACCTTTCTCACGCTGTCCTCTGAGGGAGTCCAGGTTGGTGTTGTCCAGAATCTTCATTTGGTTGCTGGTAAGCAGCAGCCTTTTACATCATGTTTCTCACATCGTGGTTGGTTGTGACTCTTGTTGCCGTCTAAAGTGACTTTATGGAGTGTCTTTTTAGATTTATTCTGATGTTCACAGATGAAAAATCTCATTGTACATTGAAATAACTCACAAAAGGCCACTTAAGCACTCACTGTGTACTTCTACTTCAGAGGACAGCAGTGTAGTACTACGCTTACTGAACAGGGAAATGTTACTGGTTACATTGCAGATTTCATATTTTACTCACAAATATGACACTTAAAATATGATGCATTACTATTCAGCATGACAAGTAGAATTGAAAGCTCCACTTTTGAACGGATGTGAAGTACATGTACATTGCTGCACGGAGCGACACATGCTTATTTATTCAACCTTTATGGATATTGAATGTGTCCAAGTTGTAACTTGTAAGAACTCCCTTGCATCACCAGGAGTTCACCAGTATGATGTAGATCAGATTAGCGGTTCTGGAGATATGTGAGGGAGGGACGGACGGACGGATGAACAGACAGAGAATCCTTGCTTTATAGTTATTTAACATGCAACTGTGCTGATTTGTTTTGGAAGTAATGAAGTACAAATACTTCATTAGTACTTAAGTAGAATCTTCAGGTATCTGTACCTCCTTTTACTTTTACTCCCTACATTTTAAAACAAATATCTGTACCTTCTACTCCTCACATTTTTATAACAGGCTCGTTACTTTAGTTTGAATGCATTTGAGGGTAATTATAGATATTAATGTATACGTATTAATATTATGTGAGATTCAGTTAGCCTTGAAAAAAACAGCTCGTAGAAATGTCCTTCAAAGAGAGACTTTTTACTTTCTATTTTGAGTACATTTTAGAGCCTGTAGTTTTTCACTTTGACTTATGTAATGAAGTTGAATCAGCACTTTGGTCCTTTTGAACACACGTATCTGTACTTCTACTTGAGTGTAGAATGTCTATACTTTTGACACCTCTGCCAGTGAGCTACTTTTCCTCACAAGGTTTTTAAAACATAGATAAGAAGTGGACATAGTCATGAGGACCTCACCCCTTTGGTTTGTTGACTACTTAATTAAGAATTATTTGGGCCAGGATAACCGTGACATGAAATGGTCATATTGTCTCATGCCTAGTAAATGGATTGGTTGTTAGTTGTAGTTAGGTGGTTAAGTCCTGATTTTCCAGCCCACTTAACATCAAAGTGGGCTGTATGTGGCCCATGAACTAAAGTGAGTTTGACAGCCCTGGTGTAGGTGCATTCTGGGAGTTTTGCACTTGTTTGGGTTTGCAGTTTTTTGTGCGATATGCTTCCTGAAACCAAAGAGGAGAACCAGATGAGGAAAGGACAGGGAATCAGTCAGTCAGCCTTTGGAGCTCAGGTCTGTGTGACCCATGTTCACCGATGAGCCCCGACGCTACCAAACACATTGTTGGTATGCAGCCTTCAGGTGGATTTTTACCCTGCCGTCCCATTCCTGTTTTCCTTCATGGCTGCAGAAGTGCTTCTCTGTTTGTTTATGCAGATAGAGGGCTGCCAATATCAAGCCCGCTGATGAGCCCACTGACTACGGGTCTGTCCCAGTGAGATAGCCCATCTATGTGTTAACAGTTTGTTTAAATGGGCGGATGTTTTTATGCTCCCGTCCGAGGCCAAGCTCCACCATAGTGCTGCTGAGGATAAGAGGGGAAATGTAGTCAGGAAGCCAAACTAAATAATGAGGCTGTGTAGCCAGGAGGCCTCGTCTGCAGACGAAAATATCTCTCTTGGATAAGATTACATAAGCAAGTTAACACGGCTGAAAATGAGTTTGGCTGTGATATTTATTTTGTGAGAGAGAGACGGTGAACGATTATGTGTTCAGCTGATGCTCTTATCCCGAGTTGAAGTGCAATGGGCTGTAATTACTGAAGCAGATCTACATCCTAGTTGAGATAATAACTCCGTAATATCACCAAACTGCTCATGTCATGTTGTATCTTCAGCTGTGCTGAATTTCATGTTTTACAGCAACTTCATCTGAAGATTTACTACACAAGCTCCCATGGAGATTAAGATGGTAGGAAGATAATGAAAGCAGCTCTGAACCCACAGGAAAAGAAAAAAGCTAAAACCATTCAGCAGTCGGATATGTCTTTGTCTCTGGGATGCATTATAGGGAAGTGAAGAATCAAGGAAAGGTTTTTTTTTTATTTTTAAATTCTTGATCTTGCGCTGTAAAGTAAGCCGTTTGCTTTTTTGCTTCCCAAGTGATTTTTCCTGCATATTGAATAAGTAGCTAACATATATTTATTAGTCCGGTTTCTTGTGCTTCCTTAGTGCCATTTGAAATAAATATCTTGGAGTTACATCAACAAAGGCGCCGACCTTCAGATTGTAGTGTGTTTTACTGCCATCGGCCAAACCACAGAGCTGAGTCATGTTGAGGCAGGGCCGGCCCAAGGCATAAGCGAAGTTAGCGGCTGCTTGCAGCACAAGGGCCCCTCAATCGTGTGTGTTTTTAGGCTATGAATCTGAACAAATTTAGGTATTGCCATTCTCCAGCTGGCCATCCCCAAATAGCACCAGAATACAGGAAATCACATCTACCAAATTCACAATTTGGACCCCCTCCCCCATTTGCACCCACTTTTATATAAATAGTGATAGGGGGTCGGGTCTTTATGCATCTGTGCCCAATACATCGTAATCCATCACTGTATTAATACAATTGATAATGTAACATTATAGTGTGACATTTGTCTCAATAATCGTCAAGCACAGATGACTCCGCGGTGGTGAGAGGGGGCCCCCGAATCAAATTCTACTCAGGGCCCCCAAAAGGCTTGGGCCGGCCCTGTGATGAGGGATCATAACACAATGGTAACTTTGTCACTGATGTGTATGTGATTTGTAACTCATTCACCCATGAAATCAGAATCCACCAAAGTAGGTTTTCACTTAGAAGGAATATGTCCAAGAGTCTCGGTTAGTTGGGCCCCCCGGTCATGTTGAAGAGGGCCAGGTCTGGAAGAAACTGTTATTTTGGTGGTGTACAGGTCCTGTAGGGATGGCAGATTTCAACCAATCACCCTCTAAGCAGAGCGATTGGTAGGCTGCCCTTGACCTTAGCTACGGCGGCAGTGTACCAGATGGTGATGGAGGAGGTGAGGACGGCGGGGAAGTGCACCATCAATGACTTTGGTGTGTTGAACTTCTTCAGCTGCTGCAGGAACACATTCTCTCCATTTGAGGTCGATGGAGGAGACCCCGGGTGCATGCCCCTGAAGTTTACCAGTCTTTAGAGTTATTTGGTTTTGTCAGCACCAGATGGTCAGATGGCCAATCTGTACACATGATCATGAATGCCATGAAACTACAGTCATGTGGTATTTTTTGGGACTTCTGTGCCAGTGAACCATTGTAATGAATGTCTCTGCACTGCAGCACCTTGCAGCAGCTGAGAGAGAGGATTTGACTGACTGTGGCTTACTGGACTGCATGAGGCACACTGACCTCACACATTGCAGGTCGTCGAAAAAACTCCTCAGCCTTGTGATCCGTGCATGTCTGGACTGATCTATGAAGTGCTGCCAGTTACCCATGGTTATGGCATGGTGGTTCCCTGCAGCTCTTACTAAACTTGGAAACTCCAGAGAGGAGGGGGGGGGGGGGGGGGGGGGGGCTGTTATTTTTTGTGGACAAGCAGACATTTTTCTGGATTGAAGATTGAAGGGTGCTAGACTATCCCAACAGTGTAGCTGCTTCATCAACTCTCAAAATGATGTAATCTAGATGTAGATACAGCAGTGACCTGTTGTCCGTACCATAGACAGTCTCTGGTTTATACACACATAGTTTGGTCTGGTCTCTTGACTTATCTCAACGACATGATACAATCCCCCCATTGTTGATGAAGCAACGTCTGGATGACAAGAGGAGAATCCCAACGCTGATAGGATTTTGCGATACAGTGTCACGCAAATTTCACGGTCAAGTTGAAATATTTCGATTTACGCAAACGAAGCCAGTTTTGCATTATCGCCTTATTTGGGCCACCTGGTGTGGATTTGCATCGATTGCTGTCTTTGAATTGACTCTGTATGCTGTCTTGCCATGTGGTGTGAACATACACTGTAACACACACATCACAGAGCCCGTCAGCCAATTTACCCCTTTATACCCTTTCATGGGAACGTTTTAAGAACTCCATTGCATTAATTCCAATTTATCCTTATAAATGCAGGCACATTTCCTCAGATTATTATGTTATTGTATAGAGGTGTTGACAGATTCACTGGTGCTTAGTCCAGTCTCTCTGGGTGGAGAGCACATCAAAGAGTTGTTGCCCTGTTTTCCAGCACAGCTGATCACAGCTGCATATAAAAGGCTTTTGTTGTAACTTTGGGAAAAGGGCAGCCCTGAGCGGCCATCTGGGCTTTAAAGCAGGTGTTTAAACATTACGGCAGATCATATTGATGCAACACACTGCCAGGCTATCATTTTAGGATGCTTGCTGCACCACGGTGATCAGCTCAAGTGTACTTGGAGCATTTTCAACTTCAGGCTGCCCTTCCTCTCCAAGTGTCCAGCTTTGTTTTTCCTTGTTCATATTCTGTTTGGCTGTCCCTCCAGTCAGAGGTGTCCCTTGTGTGTGTCACACACTCTGTTCCACAGGTGCAGTGATGTGTCGGCCTCCTTGAGGCACCCTGGGGTGCCCTAAGCTCGCCGGAGGACAAGAGCTGCACTGTCAGAGTGGAGTTTGTCACAGAGTGGCAATGGAGGGGGGGGCGGCACTTCAGCTAATGAGAATGGTTGTGTGTGTGTGTGTGTGTTTGTGTGTTTGTGTATGTGTGTGTGTGTGCGTGCGTGTGTGTGTACACAGGGTCTACGGGCTGTGCTCTTGTTCTCTCTTAGTCTCACACTTGAGAATGTTGAGATGTTTTGGAAGGCCACGACTGATAACCTTTCATTTGTATCCCACCATTTTCACCAGTTGGTTGCATATAAACCAAAATCATATGCAATTTCAATCATATTTCATATAATTTGTGATTTTTGCCAAGGAGCATTAATACCTATTTACCAGACCAATGCAATTCTTTGAAATGTGTTAATAAGCCCTTAAGGGTGCAAAACATTTACAGCCCCCACCCCAGCCAAAAATGTACACACCAGCCCCTGGTGGTACAAACACACAGATGGCTAAACTACAGCCCGAAGCCAGGTGTGAAGATGAGAAGATCGCAGTGTTATTCTGACCGGCTCAGCAAAGGAAATAAGATAAACGTTCTGGTCATTAAAATTGCAGGTCATAATAATATCCACAAACCGATACACCAGCTCAACCCACGTTGTTGTGCCAGCAAACACCGACATTTGCTTCGACCTTCGCCATGCTTTAAATGGGGGACATGAATAGCCCATACTGCTGACTCGGTCGAGCAACACACAGCTACACGTACACACCGCCATCCGTCCATTAGTGCAGCGGTTGACCCTGTGCTGCACACACACCCCACTAACAATGTCATATAGGAAAACCTGTCAGGACGATTCACTCTATTATCCCCCCTCCCCCGCTCAGGAGGGCAAACCCCCACTATCAGTCCGGCAAGGGGTCCTGGATGCTCCCGTTCTACTGTAGCCTTCATATCTAGGAGTGTTTATAAGCAGTAAACTGGCCAGAGACAGATCAGATTAGCCAGGGCATTAACAGTGCACTGGAGCATAGTTCAGGGGCAGCCGGGAGCTGGGAGAGCGCCGCTGTCCATCGGCGGTGGGGGGGGGTTGATCAGGATGACTAATAACGGCGGGGCGGTTGTTATCTGGGGAGCAGCGACCCTGAGCGGCAGCAGCTCGGCTCGAGAGACAATATCTCTCCCAGCTAACCGAGGTTCCAGCCCCATTGCAGCTGGATATCAAGGTGAATCCTCTCTACAGATTTAATCTGGGCAAGTGGCTGAGCTACAATTTATGTTTGTTGACTTACCTGAGTCAAAACCTCTGCTGGATACATTGAATCACTGTAACATAAGTATTACCAGTAGGTATGGGACGATAGCAAAATGTAATGTTGCGATCATCCTGGACAGGATAATTGAGATTCAAGATATTATATTATAGTATTTGAAAATGAGTTTAAAACTTAAAAAGGCAAAGATCAGTAAAATGTGACATCCTTGATGTTATCACGGGGTTAGGAAACTTGTAAGTGGTAACGTGATAGAAAAGGCCTTTACTCCTGTTACTCAGGTTCGCGCTGCAGTTGAACAAAGAGTGGATAAGGAGCTGCGCTGCGGGGCGTCTGCGGGCGAAGCACACTGCGGGAGTGTGCGCATGTGCGTTCGAGTAGAAAGAGACGAGTGGAGGAGCGTGACTCCTCATAGACCTTGACAGATCAATTAGTGGCTGCTTGTAACATGAACATGTATGATCACACGGCGGAGAGTGTCTTCCCCACAGAGCAGAGCAGTGAGCGGATGAACATGTGGGAGACAGTTTCATTCCAAAAAGTAGTTCTCTGATTGTTTAGGAAATAATACACACACTCCGACTAACTGCTTGCTGACTTATTTCTTTTATGAATTCCAAAAATATATAGATTTTTTAAGGTGCAATACAATTGACGAATGTGAACAGAAATTTCAGAAAGAACAAAGAAATACAAAACAGCAAAAAGACAAACAGGGTGAAGGTTGGTCAGGAATTAAACTGTGTAAGTGTAAGAGGGCATATATTTTATCATATGTTATATTCTATATTTAATAAGTGAAAGAATGGAGAGTGGAAAAAAAATCAAACCCACAGAAAAGCAAAGGAAGACCGAAGTATTAACTACAGCCAGCGTCGGCTTTCATCTCAATATACTGTTCTATATATTTGTATAGAACATTTAAAATGCTAAATTTCAACGATTTAATGTTATTTAATGTAAAGAAATCTTACAGATAATGCAACTTGTTTTAATTAATTGTTTTACTGCATACAGTAATGGTATATCTCCATTAAACCCCTTTAGTGCCTTGCCCCAGGGCACCACATTAGCAGTGGTTAATGATACTGTACCAGGGATTTGAACCTGTGAACTCATCCAGACTATATTTACTAATCATGGCTCGATTAAAAGGCCACTTTCTAAATGAAATGTGTCTTCCATGAGTTTAAAAGGAGAAACTTTAGTTGCTGACCAAGGAATTAGAAGAACATCTGACGAGTCTCCGGTAGATATACCATAGTAGCATAGGGATATCATAAACACACACACATTTCTCCAGTAGAGAATATAAGCCAGTTAATTAGATCAGGCTGAGGATGCTCGGTGTAATATATCACCATGATAAACAAGGATTATCTTTTGTACATAAAATGTGTTGTAAAATGGCTCAAATTGTGTGCACCTAGCAGTTGTTAAGGGATTGCAGGTCCGTAGACTTTAATTCTCGGTTCCCTGAGATGATTTCCCTCCATGAATAAGTACCTGGGTGTTCCCTACTTTCCTAAATGCCATCTATTTGTGCTCAGCAGACGCCCTGGCCACTTATACGTGTGAGGAGCCAAACTCGTCCCCCTGGGTTTCCTCTGTTGCTGGTGGTGTTGACTTTACCCAGGGTGCCGAGGGAGACGGCTGGGAAAGGATGAGGGAACAGTCCCGCCGGTGTTGAAGTAGAGGTGTGAGGGGGGTTCATGTGTGCTGCTTCAGTCCCAGAGGCCGGTTTGGAGTTGAACCAGATGGTGAGATTGGGAGAGTTGGTAAACAGCTGGCAGATATTCCTGTAACGTTGTGGTCGGTCATGGGTTGACAAGTTGTCGTCAAACGCAAAGCAAATAGAGTGACACGATCATTCAGTGAGACGTGCTGGAGAGGAGGCGTGGCTTACCTCCATGGAGACACAATGATGTTACACCCAGGAAACCAAACAGTTCATGACATCATCCAGAGACAGCATGACAGCAAAAAACACTTCAGCTGGTTTACTACAGCTGGATGATTTATCTGTGATTTAATTGCAATGAACAGATACGAATCATGCTGAATAACTCCATCATAATGGTGATTTGTAAAAAGTCTACGTTTTAAGTTACTTTAAAAACGCGTGTTTGGAATGATGGCTGCTCGAGCGGCCATGCTCACATTGAGCCATGCCTGTGTCCACTGACACCGAGGTCATGTCTTTGGTATTTGTTTCTGCAGTTTTTTCTGGTTCATTGAGAATGAAGCTGAAGAGGCTAAGATGCCTGCATTAACGCCGTGTCACATGGATTTAAACATACACACATGACGCACCCCTGGTTCTCTGAGGGCTAGGGCCGGGACGACCCGTCCAGTGGTGGCGGAAAGGTTCCTGCTGCTGGCCTGAGTTTTGTTTTTTTTATAAGTAATATGAACAGGCAATTGGGCTGCACGGTGGTGAAGTGGGTAGCAGCGAGAGGGTCACGAGTGTGATTCCCGGTTTGGGTTCGGGTTCCTTCTGTGTGGAGTTTGCATGTTCTCCTCGTGTAAGCGTGATTTCTCTCTGGGTTCTCCGGCTTCCTCCCACAGTCCAAAGACCTGCAGGATGGGGACCTGTCTGTCTCTACATGTCAGCCCTGTGATAGACTGGTTACCTGTCTGTCGCTACATGTCTCCCTGTGATAGACTGGTTACCTGTCTGTCTCTACGTGTCTCCCTGTGATAGACTGGTTACCTGTCTGTCTCTACATGTCAGCCCTGTGATAGACTGGTTACCTGTCTGTCGCTACATGTCTCACTGTGATAGACTGGTTACCTGTCTGTCTCTACGTGTCTCCCTTTGATAGACTGGTTACCTGTCTGTCTCTACATGTCTGCCCTGTGATAGACTGGTTACCTGTCTGTCTCTACATGTCGGCCCTGTGATAGACTGGTTACCTGTCTGTCTCTACATGTCAGCCCTGTGATAGACTGGTTACCTGTCTGTCTCTACATGTCTCCCTGTGATAGACTGGTTACCTGTCTGTCTCTACATGTCAGCCCTGTGATAGACTGGTTACCTGTCTGTCTCTACATGTCAGCCCTGTGATAGACTGGTTACCTGTCTGTCTCTACATGTCAGCCCTGTGATAGACTGGTTACCTCTCCAGGGTGAACCCTGCCTTCACCTAATGGCAGCTGGATCGGCTCCAGCCCCCTGAATACAGGTAGACGATGGATGGATGGAACAGGCAATCGTAGAGGTGAGACGTGACAGCAGCAGTAACAAGCATTTTAAATCCACACCGACTCCGTTCCGTAAGCGTCTCTGCCCGTCTGTGAGCAGCAGCTCCTGCGGGGCTGAGCATGAACCCCTGACTGCAGCCTGCAGATCAGGGTACTCAATATGTCAAACGTCGTTTGACTCCACCCACATTAATTTCCCCAGATCAACGCCTACTCAAATGCACCACCTACTGGTGCAAAGAGTGCATCACATTCATAAACGTAAAAAATGCACCAAGGCCAAAATCTTGAACCTGGCAGCCTAAATACTTATTACAGATGCTAATTTGTAATATCATGGACATTTGTAATATGATTACATTCATGTAAACAAAGACTCAGTAAAAATGTGATAAATTACCTTATTAAAATAAAAAAGTGGTCTCTTATAGAAACAGGACATTTTAATAAAGTGAATGGGGAAAATAAAACTTATTTAAAACATTCTTGAAGAGTTGTCTAATGTAATTAATAACCATTTAGAATAAGTCATTTATTTTTTATAAATGTTGAAACTATTGTATTGTCTTTGTTACTATATAATAAAGTTGATAAATAACCTGATCGATAACGCTATCCAGTAACATTTTACCAGAACATTTTCCTTACGAGGTCATAGAGATATTATAGACATAATGACAAGCTAAATGCGTTACATTAATTTGTACTAAACTCAGGAGGCCTTTCAATCACATTTGCACAGAAAATATACACTGTAACAAGAATACTGTGAACTATAGAGCAACTTGCCCTAAATGTAAACTTGCTGGCAGCAATTAGCAAGCAACTTGCTGTAGAACATTCCACAGTATACTCACTGTAAAATGGATCACCACCTATAAAATACTGTACTTGTTTTTACAGTAATACTCACAGAACTGGTCTTGACATCACAGTAACAGGGTACCATATTTTATTTTACACCATATATTAAAACTACTGTAACATGGATAACTACATTCATTTTAATACTGTAAATTAATTACAGTAAAATAATCGTTATTGTAAAAAGAAGAAAAAACAGTTTTTCTTTCACAAAAATAATTATTTTATCACTTCTTTCAACTTTCAACATTTTAAATACACATTTTATTTTGTACGTTTTGTTTCATTTTATAAATATTACTTTCCTGAATATAAAAATATTTCCTTTTTGTTCAAGTTCAAGTTCTGTTGTTCTCAAGGTATGTTTACTGAACAGCTACTACTTTACTCAGACGAGGATCTAACACTTGTTATACTTTTAGCTCTTACTTTATCGGCAATGATATGTTGTGGTTTCTTTGTTTCGTTCTTTTGACAAATGTACTTATTGTAAGTCGCTTTGGACAAAAGCGTCTGCTAAATGACCTAAATGTAAATGTAAATGTAACTTGTGTGACTTAAAAATTGGAAAGTCAAAAATCTTAACACAGTGGAATGTGTTAGTGTGCCCTGCCATGAAGCTCAGAAAACACTTTATTCTATCAGACGTTTTAGTTTGTGCATTATTTCCCCTTTGGTCTGCTTCAGTGATGGTAGTTGGTACACAGGCCTCACGTCAAAAAGAGGACAAAACAAGTGACACTTGGAGCGAGCGTTAGCTAGCCAGAGCACCAACACGCATACAACACACGCCAAGTATGTTTTATCCAATAATGATAATGAACTGAGTTACCTTGCTGTTGCTTTTGAAGTTGAACTGGAATCCTTTCAGTTTTGTAGCTCTAGAGACAAAATAGTGTGGAGAAAAGCAAGTCGCCAAACCGCTTCTAAACACAACTCTCCCAAAATAAAGTTCTATGGTACCGTGTTATGTTCTGCCTGGTGTGGTAGCGTACCCATGGAGAAAGATGAATGACAAGTTGAAACCAATTAAATGAACAGAGGAGTGGAGCTACTGCTTATGATTCAAGAATAGCAAAATATTAAATTTGCATTGACTCTGTATGCAATCACAGTGCATGAAAACTTCTCTTAGCATTTTTTGTGAATGCAGCATGAGAGATTTATAATAAAAGGTGATGAACGTGACCCACAGCAGAAGTCTCTGCTAACAGACTTCAATGGGGACAGGGTTAATAACTTTGTCAGTTACATAGGTACAACCTCCACACATCTTTAACCCCCCAGGATTCATCACCTCTCCGCTCCCGGCGGCCACCCAGCCCCCTTCGACAAGGAGAAAGATCGGTAGAAAGGCTGCAGAGAGAGACCGAAATAGAACTGGCAATAAAGGGAAGCGAAAGCCAGACACCCTCTGAGCCTGCTGTGCTTAGCCAGGTGAATATTGCATGGGACAGTGCACAGTGATTAATGTCAGGCCATGTAAGGTGCTTGGCCGAGTCGCTGTACTCTAGGTCCATACACACACATAAACACACGTCCCATCACTTTTAACAAGCCGCAGTAGCTGAGATATAGCAGGGCTACTTCGGAGCAACCACTCTGGGGACAATTAGGTCTGGCAACATTAAATTAACAGGGATCTAAAGTCATGCTCTGTTGGAGCTGGTGCAAGTGCATGCTGGGATTGGATTACGTAACAGGCAGGGAGAAAACTCCTCCTGGATGTACGGTGCTGTGTGATATCTGGATGTGCTCTATGGGATAAGAGCATTCTTTTTTAGAACAATGTAAAACCTTGCAGATACATTGGGGGATGCAGGTTTTTTTTATTTCATCATTAGGCTCCGGACTCATGGGCCAGCGTTAGCGCTAATACATTTGACAGGGCATTATTTCTCTGTGCTTTGCCGGCTGTCTAGTTGTGATGACTTTCTTCTTTTATGTAATTTATTAAAGTGGGACCTCTCGGGCTACATCATTTTTCAGCTTTGTATCTACTGGAGTCTGTAGCTATAGCAACAGATGCATTGCCCCTGGTAGATGTTTAACTAGAACAGACAGCAGGGAGACGCACTTTATTATGCCTTGTGCCTTATGATTTACAGGATCACCCTGGTTTATATTAGAGTAATGGTCAGGGAGCCGTTTGGAAATGTGTACTCCAGGAAATCTCAGGTGCCTGGGGTCATATTCCTCCCGCTAAAGCTTCCTGCAAAGTGGAGCACGGCAGTTTGAGCTCAGGCAGTGTCAAATGTATTTATTTATCTAGTCACAGAGGTCTTCAACAGATGTAAACCAGAAAGATGACCACTATCAGTAGTGTGTAAATATATAGCTGTGTGTGTGTACGTTATGAAATGTTGGCGCCAGAGCAGTTTGTCCCGCCTACTCCTGACCTTATTTGGATCGTGTCAAATGAGGACGCGGCGACCAAAGCTGCTTCTCTTTTCTGCAGCTCGTGTTTGGTGAGAACAAAAAGGAATTAAAAGCTAAGGATGTTTCCCCAGAGGATGACATTTTATTAAAGAAATGAATTATGAATCAACAATAAAATGACTAGCCTTGTGTGTGCTCTCTACAGGGCGCCGTTTGCTTTTCAGCCAAAGATTCTTTACGAGGTAAGAGAAGCTCTGTTTTTCTATCTAGCAGATCGTGTGACGCCAATTCCACATTATCTATTTAAACTTCCATTCATATCTCATCATGTAGTTAAAAGATAAAGTGTTAAGGGGATTCCATAATATACAAAATGTTGCTTAACTAGAGACCTTTTCAGAAAATACTGCTGGCGTCTCATCTCTGATGCCTGCGCTGCACCGCGGGAGCATCAATGTATCACTTTAAATGCATCCGGGTCCTAAATCTACTTCTTAGTGGAGGTGACAGAGGAAGCAGCCGACGCTTCAGAACACCAGTGAAAAAGGGGAAGACAGTGTGAGAAAAGAGGTCACTCTGACACAGATTGTGCAGCTGTTATTGGCAATAATGCTATATCTGAATAATTCTTGACCTCCAGTGTTGACCTACAAATGTCCTGTAGGTGGCACTCTTTTTTTAAATTTATTTTATTTTACTAAATTTCACAGCGCTTCCTGTTTGACAAACCCTCCCTGGAAACACCTGGAGGGACAGCAGGTTTTCATGAGGTGTTGAACCACTATATTGCACTGGGACGTTTTCTAAACAATTCACAAACAATCTGCCATCCCGGCATGACATAATGTGTTAATGTGTTAGTCTTGGCGGCATCGCTGATTGTCAAGTATTTCAAATAATGCAGTGTCCTTAAAAATGACCCCCTCAGTACGAAATCATGTCATTGGCTGTGAAAATATTAGTTAATGGACAGGAGCAGGACTGTAACCCTGTAGCGCTGTCTGGGGTCAGGTTGCCGGGTTGCCTCTGTGTCTGGAGGCCGCCGGGCCGTCTGGTACAGTGCTGGATTACACGGAAGGCTTTATGGGACGTAGGTAGAATGGAAGTGGATGCAAATGGAAAAGAGAAGCCTCCTGCAGGTCTTTTGTTTGGAGGCCTGTGTGTTGTGACAAGCCAGAGAGGCAGTAAGACAATAGAGAGGCCACGTTGTGTCCCTGCGGTAGGCGGCTACCCTCCGCTTGTATTGTCCTCCGCCGTCGTTTACAAATGCTCATTCTCTCCCTGTCAAAGCTGTATCCATTTGTTGTCGTTAATTAGCGTTTGAATGAGCACCTGTTTAATTAGATTCCATTTAATTGTCGCCTGGCTTGAAGAACGCGTTGTTGCGTGTGTCTTCAATGCGTAGTGCACCTTGTGCATATTGTGTGCTCTCCTGTGCGTGAATGGTGTGTGTGTGTGTGTGTGTTTAGATTGTTGTGTGCATGCATGTGTCGGGTGTAAGTGGCCGTGATGAAACGCTCGCCTCCTTGGCAGCGTCTGCACGTTTAAGTGTGTAAGTGTCATCTTTGCCACTTTAGCCCATTAGGGTCAGCACATTAATGGGATCTGCCGAGGCCCCCGACCCTGTTTTCATAGCTCTGTGCTTGGCGACTTGCAAAGCTGGACATTAACTCGGATGGCTTAAATGGGATTAGTGGTGTCACTGAGACAGATGTGATCTTTGTAGCCACAGCGCGCTCCTCTCTCTCTCTCTCTCCACTGTGTTGAGTTTTGCTGTGATACAACACTGACCCCTGCTGCATTAGAGAGGTATTGTACTCACATACACGTGGAGGCGGTGGATGCTGCTGCATTAACCCTTTGCTGGGTTGCATCACATCATCCATTGGGGGTCACTGTTCCCATTCGGAAAAAAAAGATGGTGGGAGGCCTCTCCTCTTCTCTCCTGCCATTTTGCTTGCCTGATGTAGAGTACAGGGTTTTTGCAATATTGAGCCCGGGTGGTGGATCTTTTTGCAGGTTCCATCAGCGTGTTTCCTGCAGTGGCGTCATAATGGATGCTTAATGTGACTTCAAAATATTGCCATGAAAACATTTTCAGAGATAATGAAATGAGGCTGGAAGGCCAGTGCTCATGCGTGGGTTGTATATGCCAGCGCCGTCGCTCACATCGGCTCATTAAAACGGCGAGAGTAGCGCTGCTGTACAAGGTCAAATGTATACATATCAGTCACAAATCTCCTCGCCTCACGCACCTCCTATAATTAGCGTTTTGCCATTGTAAGGAGAGATGCAAAAACAGGGTGCATTTAAAATGTTCAGACGGAGCATGATGCTCCGTGCGTTTTAATGGCTTCTGATTTAGGAGCCATTGTTCAGACGTTTAGCCTTCCAGTGGGCCGCATGTGTTTGGTTCCACTTTTTCCTCTTTTAAAGGCCATTCACACAGTTGCAATTGAACCAAGGGCTATAATTGTGTTTTCATGTACTATAGATCCTGTCATTAGGCCCCTGGGTCTGCAGGCAGTTATATGATGACAGCTGACATGGGTGCACGGCTCCTTTGAGGAAGAAGGAGGGGGACCTCATGCACAAAAGCCACAATTACTTCCTGGACGGTCCCCAGAGTTCGGTGGTTGGAGTGTGTATGTAAAATGATGTGGGAGAGGCCATTTGCAAAACAAAGGGGGTATGTACACCCTGAGGCGTGGGGGTTGAAGTGGCAGACTAGGGATTGACATGCCCCCCCCAGCAGTCCCTGAGGAGCTGGATCCAGATGGGGGTGTGGTTCTCGTGGTTGACAACATAGAGGGAAGAGGGTCAGGCTCATATCCTGAGCCCTGAGGGGAGGAGATGCCCCAAGGGGTGGATCTCTCCGTACATATGGTTGTGAAGTGGCCAGTATGTTCAGTCTGAAGTCACATGATCACACAATTAGTACTACACAACTCTCACATGAAAAAAAAAAAAATCCAGTTTGTGTTAGATAGCAAATAAAATAGGCGATTCATTTTTAAATAAAACTTCTGTTTGATCGACCTCTATTGAGAACCACATGACTTAGAATAAGACAGAACAGAGTCTTTCAAAATTAAGGTTAAAGCAATTTCCCTTAATTAGCTAAGACACAGTGGTAGAGGCCAGGGAGTAATTGGAAGGCATGACATGTGATTGAAGTCAGAGACAAGACTCGAGCTATGACACCAAGTCGTAGATATAACAACATCGCCAATTAGCAGCGTCGTTCCAATACCGATTGAATAATATCGGAGCAGTGCAGCGAGCTGTGAGCGCGTTCCGCAGGGTCACAAGGCTGAATTAGCCCGGTCGCTCTCAGTTTAATTAATGAGCTGGTAATGGTAGCGTAATTGCTCTTCAAAGTGGAGTCCCCTCTGACACTGATGAAGTGCAGGACTGGATCGCCAGACTCTCTTCCAATGCCCAGGTCGGCTCCCACAGGTCTCGTCTTTGCCAACTGCAGACCTCCTCCGCAGCCACAGAGGGATACGTACGAGTCGTACTGGCGCAAATGAAATATTCAGCAGCCCCCCCCCCCCCCCACACCACCTTTGAAATAATACCTTGAAATGTTAATGCGCTCCCACTGCTTGTTTTAAGTGGACGGCATCCCACGGTACTTGTGTTTGGACTGCACTGGGGCAGGGGGCTCTGTACTTAAACTGCTGTTGGTGTGAAAGTAATATGCTACACTGGAGGGTTACCACAGCCAAGCACATGGGTCAAGAGCAGACTGCTATTCTTAGTGCCAGATCCCCTAACACCCGTAGACACACATACTCAAACATCTTCATATGACTTCCACACACTTAACGCACGTGCACGCTTTATGAATGCAGATACATAGATATGGGTGCACACACACACACACACAATAAATATCTACACATACTTAGACACAAAAACACACACTGCATTCACACTCAAACACACACATATCACCTCTGACATTGATTTTCATTAGATCCACAATGGTTGGCATGTTGACAGTTTCACCAGCAGCGTCCTTGGTTCTAAATGTGTCTATTATCGGAGGATTACACTGGCCCTGGTATTCTACAGTGACAGGCCACGATCTGATATCCACTGCCATTAGCCCGGCCACACCCACTAGGTGCCTCTTCAACCTGATCCTGCCAGAGACATTGTGATGTTATCAGGTCCGATGATGCCTCCATCACATGATACACCCCGTGGATTAGTGAGGGACTTGCCACCGGCTGTTCTGTGGTGAGGAAGCATTGCAGCTGACACGGATCAGCGGAAATATTAATACCGGGAGCTACAAAAAAAGTTCAGTTAGTAAGGTTTGTGTATAAAGCAAACCAAGATTGTTTTTTTTTATGTCAGCTAGAAGTGCACACCCAAAAAAACACAACCGTGTTCAGATTTTCTGTCCGCTCACAGTCGGATGCAGTGAGCCTTGCAGAGGAACACACACTTGGCTGCACACTCCCTCCATGTGCTGTGCCCTTCAGACCTGACAGCAAGGCATTAAATATTAGTGACGTTTTATGGCGGGTTTGTAACGGGTTATTCCAGTCAGTGGGCTTACCTTACTAGTGTCTGTACTGACTGTGGGGCTTTGGTTTGACAACTCTGACACAGAAAGCTGTCTTAAGGGACGCCAACCTGCATGTGAGCCTTGGGCAGTGAATACACGCACACACACACACACACACACACACACACACACACACATACAATGTGTAAATGTAAGCACATTATATCCCATACATTTGCAAGAATGTGCATATACCTGCATACATATGTGCATACATAAAGCTACTGTATATTAGCTCACATGCTGCTAACATGTCATGCATCTACCACACAGGATAAGAGTTGTAGTCCACTCCAACAGTTTTGCAATAAATAATACATTTGCAGTACAAAAACAATGAGTCATAGTTCAGTGTAATATGACATCATTGCTTTATAGTTGTGTGTATTTCCTGAGAAAGTCACAATAGTTGAGAGAGTTGAAACAGTGAGCACTTTTAACATAGCAGGGGGCATAAAGAGCAACATATGTTTAGCCACTCTTTCCATGAAGAGCGTGAGGCATTCCTTCAAAGCCTGTTTGGATTGAACCACAAATCCTTGCCATAGTTGGGGGTTTGCCATCTTTGGGAAGAAAGTACCTGGTACAGTAATACGTCAAGTCAACCTAAGGTAGAAGAAAAATAAATGAATGAGGTTATTCTCCAAACATACTTCCCTGAAAACATGTCCATTGTTAGTAGACATGCTATTTGATATTTCATTTCTTTTCAATCCATCCATCCATGGTGGGGTCGGGGGGCAGCAGGCTTAGCTCCCAGCTCCCTAAAACTCCTCACTCTTTAAGGGTGAGCCCAGCCCCCCGACGAAGGGAGCTTATTTTGACTAATTCCTTCATAGCCTCACATTTAGAGGGACTGATTTTCTCCTAGACCACTTGGATGCAATGCTGAGGTCCCAAAATTGGACACTTTACTCCTGCCATATCCTGTCCATGAAAATCACACCATGACAAACGCAATGGAAACGTGTTTGAGCCTATTGTGCCTAATATGCAGACACAGCTCTCATGTTGCTTAAATATGGACTGCCTGGCTCATATCAATGACCCCAGTACCCCATATTCATGGGGAGACATGGCTGTAAACCTTCTCCAAGTCCACAAAACACATGTTGACTCGATGGGCAAACTTCCTTGGCTTCCCATACAACCACAGCAAGGACAAAGTCTTCATTGGTTCTCCTGGAGAACTCTCCTTCCTGGATCTAAGATGCCACAATTGGTCAGACCCTCCATTCCAGCACCCTAGAATAAACATTCCTGGGTAAGTTGAGAAGTGTGATACCCCAATAACTGGAGGACACCCCCCAGCCCCCCTTTTCCAAGGGAAACCACTAGCTAAGTCCGGCCTCCATGCAACACCAATGAGGTGTTTTGGCCTCGACAACCTAATGTCCAGAGCCTGCAGCATCTCAGGGCAAAACGTTTCCATCGTTGGCACAATGCTACCAAGGAGCTTTTTGACTACCTCAGAAAGCTCTAACAGAAATATGATTCTTCGAACTCTGCCTCCTCCCCAGAGGAGGTGTTGGTTGGGTTCAGGATTCCCTCAAAGTCCCTTTTCCACTGCTCGACAACATCATTATTCTGGGTTCTGTTCTTCTTCTCCCTTGCTGAACACAGGCTAAGCCAAGCCCTGCTTTCCCTTTCTGAGAGGTTGCCAGAATTTCCTTGAGGACAACCGAAAGTCCTTCTCCAAAATGTCCTCTTGCACCCAGGTTTTTGCTTTGGCAACCACCACAGGTGGAGCTACATCTCCTTGCATTAACTTAGTTAATTTAGCAAAATGTTGTCAGACTGAACTGCCCATGTAGAGACATTATTTGTCCACTATGCACTTTAAGGGGAACAGTTGATGTAATAGAATAGACGGTACTATTTTCATCAGAAGAGCAATAGTGACATGTTGCAGTCCTTATAGTTCAGTTATTCTGTCGCCATTTAATTAGCAGCCTGGAGACAAGGGAAGAAGCCAGGCAAGGTCCTGGCATGTTTTTCTAGAGGGCTTTGTACGCCAAGTGTTGCCACCTTTAGTCTGGATTGCAAGTTTTTCAATTAACACCAATGATGGACACAATGGGCAGGGCCAGCTAGGGTATTAGTAGCTATTCAGCAAGGATTGCCTACTTCTCTTTCCACATGACTACCTCCGTCACACGTTAGGCCTTTGGGTAGCGCGGAGGGGTTTGTCACAGCAAATGACAGTGACCTCCCCAGTGCCTGACTCCCCTGTCACTGATTAGGCATAATTGTAGGGAGTCAGAAGCTGAGGCAAGTGGCTCTAAATAAATTTGGGTTGTGTTAATTGCAGATTCCACTCTGTCTGTGTGTGGCAGTGTGAGGGCTAGAGAAACACTTAGCCACTGGCTGACAATGAGGATTAATTGGACTCCTCCAATGAACATAATTAGACTGATTTTTAGGAGAGATAAAGCAAAGGTTTCATGAGTGCAGCAGCAATGTCAGGGCTAAGAATATCATGCCTCTCCCCAACCTCCTTTCTAATTCCCCCCTCTGTGGCATGTACAAAGTGAACGCTCCTTATTCCTCTACTAGCCGTAAGCGAGTTGTAATTCTGGCTCACGGCGTGGGAGTCGATCACAGGTTTATGCTTACTGAACCTTAAAGTGATAACATCTCTTCAGGGAAACAGTCCAATCTGCTGTTTCAGCAGTGTGACCCCTGTATTCGTGGTCCTTGATTACATCAGTTGTTGTGCTTTTATTCGTCATCAATAAAAAAGAGCAAGAGAGTCCTCGACCTGATGGGGGAGCTGCTTTACATCTAGATGACAAGAAGGATTCTTGTCCGCCTTCCAGAGCATATGTATCCAATTGTAGCCAGGGTTCATTCCTGCATCAAGTGGAAATGATTTGGGAGCCCCAGAGCATTACTCAGGCTTGGCCAGGACCATCAGCAGCAACAACAACAGTGACCTGTGGTACTTCAGTATCACTCAGGGCCACATCACCACCTCAGAAAGTCACTGAGCTGGAGCTGGGCTACACAGAGTTTTGACAGGGCCCTCTTGGCTGGTGCCCAGGTCTCAAAAAGAGAGGAGGCCTCCATAGACTGCTTTAAAGGGCAGACAAAAAAGAACAACGATCCTGACAAGATTCATCAGCAGAGGTTAACCACAAATGGCTGTGTGCTAACTGCTACTATAAATATGACATCAGAAGATAAGATGAAAAGCAGCAAATGGAGGAATCAAAGAACATGATTGTTTCAGAGTCTATGCCTCACACTCCACAGGATTACAGTTTGACAAGGTGAAGTTGGATTTCTTGGAATAATAATACGGGATTAAAGATGGTCTTGAAAGTCAAGGACAGTCTTCCATGCTTTTGAAGGTTAATTAATTGGCCTCTATCAAAACATGTGTTCAGCATTTGAAGTGAAGTGTATGTGAGATATAATTATTTCCATATCATGCTTCTCCAGAAGGTGAAGTTACCTTTGGTTCTTTAACTTTGTATTTTACATGTGTAGTCATTTAAGCCACTGTGGTACTTAATGCATTTGTTTAGATTGTGTATTCTTTTCTGCTGATTTATCTGTCATAAAGTTAAGAATTCACCAAATCACTATTGGTTCATATATCTTTGTGTACAATACATGAGCTTGATGTTCCATCCATCGTCCATCGTCTACCGCTTATCCTGTATTCAGGGTCGTGGGGGGGCTGGAGCCGATCACAGCTGTCATTGGGCGAAGGCAGGGTACACCTGGACAGGTAACCAGTCTATCACAGGGAGACATGTAGAGACAGACAGGTAACCAGTCTATCACAGGGAGACATGTAGAGACAGCCAGGTAACCAGTCTATCACAGGGCTGACATGTAGAGACAGACAGGTAACCAGTCTATCACAGGGAGACATGTAGAGACAGACAGGTAACCAGTCTATCACAGGGAGACATGTAGAGACAGCCAGGTAACCAGTCTATCACAGGGCTGACATGTAGAGACAGACAGGTAACCAGTCTATCACAGGGAGACATGTAGAGACAGACAACCATTCACACTCACATTCACATCTACAGGCAATTTAGAGTCATCAATTAACCTATCCCCATCCTGCATGTCTTTGGTCTGTGGGAGGAAGCAGGAGAACCCGGAGAGAACCCACGCTTACACGGGGAGAACATGCAAACTCCACACAGAAGGAATCGAACCCGGGACCCTCTCACTGTGAGGTGAAAGTGCTACCTACTACACCACCATGCAGCCCGGCTTGATGTTAAATATGATAAATATTGAATAATATTTCCATAGCAACATTATTATTATTATTATAACATTATTATTATTTGCCCTTTGTTCTATTTAACCATGTTACCTTCCTCCTTTTTCTCCTTGTTTCAGAGGTATGGCAACACAGTGAAAACTCACCTTACATGTTTAAAAAATCCCTCTGAGATCTTCAAAGAACTGGAAGCATCTGCACAAATGCTGTTTCCATGGACACCTGTCATGTTTCGGCCTCGTTCTGAATTGGAAAACAATGTCGGTTTCTGACCTGAACCAAAGACAAAAAAAAGTCAGCAGGCTTCTCTGACTGACAAGCAGGCAGCCTGGGGGGTTGGCTGAGCTGAGCAGGGCTGCTGAGGGCCGAGGGTTGAAGACCTTGACTCCTGCACCCGAGGGGTGATGGAGAGACTTGGCCTTCCAGCAAAAAAGAGAGGGAGGCCTCTGCTCAAAGCCGAGGTACCTCAGGGAGACATTTTGATGCATGATGGTGGAATAAAATGAAATAAAATGGGATCAACCCTAGCAGCAGCAGTTATTAGTGAAAGGGAGACAGTTGCTGTAGCCCTCTGGCAATGCTCAACCTAAGGCTAGCTTTGCCTTCTATTTTCTATGTTTTACTATACGGAACTCCCACTGGTGCCCTGAGAGAAAACGGCCCGTTTTAAGATGTTCTGACGAAATACTAGCACATCGACATATCCATTTTAACTCAGCTGGGCATAACATAGGGAAGTGGCTCCCCTTTGAGGAGAACTCTCTGACCTTGGCAGAAAGAATACAACCACATTCTTGGCTTTAGTGTTTTCCTGTTAGGGCTTATTTTTATCATTCATGTTGGGTTTTTTGGTCATTGGTTTTCACTTCACATCTAATAAAGTTATTATAACTTTATGTTCAAAGACAGGTCAGTTAAATGTCATTATCTGCTTCTTCTCTTATCTGCTTTGCGTGAATCCAATCTGTTATTGGCAGCTACTTGCAGGCTGTGTAATTAATGGTGTTTGCAGTGCACAGTGACAAACGGTGTTCTTGATAGATGCTTTATGAACTTGCTGGATAATAAAGAGGGCTACAGTGGTGCTTCAGTTCCAACTGGGCCCGGTATCCTCCATGATCGATGCTTGCTCCCTCAGTGGCTCCACCAGAGCAGACTACAGAGAGGTGGGGAAAAAGGGGAAAACAACTTCACTGGAGAAGGCCATTCTCATCTCATTTTGTCTCATGAGTTGTTTTACCTTGGCTGCAGGGTGGCTCCCACCTGGCCCCACTGAGGTTGTGACTACTGAGGGTTGGCCGAGAAGTCATGGCCACAGATTAACTCTGCTATTTATGGCCCAAGTCTGCCTAACTGCAGCCCCAGAGATGGGAAATATTGCTCACTTAGCAGGATTACTGGGTGCCGTAATGCCCCAAAGGCCTGCTTTATGGCAGGCCATAAATGTTCCCAGGGAGAGCCAGCGAGAGTCGGATTGATTAGCGCTCTGGAGGAAAGTCGATCCGTTACCCACGCCCCACTGAGGAACGCTGTGATGGATGCTTCCGGGGGGGGCGAGGGGGGGGCACTTTTGCTCTGCACCACGCCAGTCGTAGACATCCCCATAGTGACACAAGATGGAGGGCCCCCATTGCTTGCAGGGCCGCAGGAGGTTGTCAGGCAGTCACAGAGCTATAGCCCTACTACACAGCGGCCCTTTGCCATTCCACTGGCAGACAAATGGAGAGGCGACCTTGCCACATGCTGCCATTTACCAAAGTCCCCCTTGACACCTTGCGTCCCCCAGACATCAGTCATCAAAAGATAGATCCCACCTACACCCCCTGCCCCCTCCGGGGCAATCATCCGCTTCAGTAGAAGGTCTGATATACAGGCTGCAGCTGGCCCGTTTTACCTTCATTGCATCACTACTATTTTTCGTTCAGCAATAGGTTTCTTTGTTGATTCTAATAGTCTGTAAAAGAGCATCTTTGCTATGAAGCACACAACGTTATTTTAGGTTATTAAAATAGTATTTCTCTGTCTACGCTGAGAGTGCCTATCATCTTATTCGAAAGGGATGGTCCAGTGAGAGGTTCACATATTTGAGCACCATCATTCCTTCAGGTGCTGCCCCTCCCCCACGTTTAGAGTGGCATTGAAACGGCCATGATTTAGTGATAGCATTGGAAGCATCGTAAAAGTGATAATGTAATCCTCAACCACTTTTCAGCTAGGTTTTCTTAAGGTTGATGTGCATGACATCCGTAATCCCTCTTTTAAAACCAGATGTCTTTGCTGTCTAAATGGTGTGAATTATGATCCCGGTGCTCTTTTTCCCTTTTGTTTTGTCTTGACCTCATAGTCTTGAATGCTGTGAGGCTGAGCCTTTCTCATATAGTTTTCAGGCCTGTAGCTTTCTATTGCATTTCACACCTTATCCTATGCTCCATTAAATGTGGAATGTGTTTGGAGCTCTTTCTATTTTTTTCATTAGGTCAGCTTTAATGCGTATGAAGCACTGGCTCATAACTGGTGAAAAAAAAAAATCAAGATTGAGATTTCAGCATCATGTATGAATTAAATATGTTCATTAGCATCTAACAACTCAGTTAACACAGCATCAGTGAGAACTCAATGAATTCTACAGAATTAACAGCATGGAAGCTAAGTGGTAGGACATAATGTACCAGCTATCTCTCCCCAGGTAGTACTGATTTCTTTCAACATGGTGCTACTCTCGCTACACCTCTCACCTCGTCCTTCTGGCTCCCTGCTGTTCTTCAGTCTCCCTGACATGCCTACACAGTTGGACTGCAGCTGCCTTTATACAGGCCTTCCACTAGCTTAGATATTTTCCAGATGCCTGACTCGGGATACTTACTTTCTCTTTTGTGTGTGTGTGCACATTCATGTATTGTACCATAGAATAAATATGCAAATGTGTAAGGATGCACATGTTCAAAAGTGCAAGGGGAGCTACTGCGTTGGCAGCCATTTCTCATTTTATCAGGAGTGTTGGCGCATGACATGATGAAAGGGGTCATCGAAGTGACCCGAGCGCTGATGTGGCTGTGTTCGGAGGATTTATGTGTTCCCTTATCTAGTGTTTCGACTAAAGCAAAAAAGCATGTTACGTTATTTAGGAGCCTGGGAGCTGTGTGTGTGTGTGTGTGGGGGGGCTTTCCTTCTGATGCAAAGACTCCATGACTTAACTCTGCTATTGAATTACCTCCAGAACCACACCAGCAGGTGTTTTTGCTTTGTTCCACACTGTGCCTCTATGCAGGCGGGATACACAACCTCTCCTGCCATGTGCTGGCCCTAAACTTACATTCACCCACATGTATCACCACACAGAAGTTCAATTGTTGTCATTTCACTGCTGCTCATGTGGTCGTGTCCCTTTTTCTCTGTAACAATCCAATCTTGTGTTCAAGCTAATGTGCAGTTAGGAGTTGCTTCTCTTGTTTAACGCTTTAACCCGCAAGAGACCCAGATAAAGCTGATTACAATGCGTATCAGATACAAGCAGATAATTATGTAATACGAATGGAAAAGCCTTTCCACCATCAGAAAGCACAGCATGCGATAGAGAGATAGCGTGGGATAGAAAGAAGACATAGGGACTGTTTTGGTCAAACAAAGCATGCATGTCATGAATTTACTTAGCTAGCTGCATACCAGAAATAGCTGGTCAATAAACATGGAGTGGCTGCTGCCATATCTGAACAGATCTATGGCAACCGGTTATTTAAAAAAAAAATGTTTTAGGACAGGTCATCCTTGTTTCTTTAATTATTATTTAATTATTTAAAATCATTATTTAATTTGATTTAATCCAACATTCTAATATATTTAAAGATGTATGGTGCCTTGCTGGTTTTGCCGTTAACTGTTGCCCTACCAGTGGCAGCGCTGTGAAAGAAAGCACTCGGATGCCAGCTGTAAGCCCACAGAAGCCTCTTTAAGCTTGGAAAAGCCTCTTTCTCCTCAGCTTACAGTTATGATGTATCCTTCCTCACACTCTGAAATGCTTTTACACTACTTTTGGTTTGATCGTATGGAGTTAACATAGACTTGCCCCACGCTGTCATTCATCACATGCCACACCAGGGAAGTGAACCCAGGCCATGACGAGAGTGCTCGGCATGGATTTAGAAGAAAGAGACCCCGGATAAAAACTGGTTACAGTTATGAATTTATTCTTCAGCTGAAAACGTAAAGCTCAGTGACCATGATGATATTAAGGTTAGGTTTTTGTAATATGCTGAACTGTGAACATGCTGTTGACATCATTATGTGAACTGTGGACTTGACACCATTAAAATGATTTCCTGGCGCTGTCGCATATGACGAGTTTGGGAATTGTTGGTGCTTGTTTGTGTTATTGCACTTGGCCACCTCCAACATAACACTGACGCCATTATCTCATGTGGGGAAACACCAATCCAACTTCCTCACTCACAAACCTGGGCTTTGGGCGTCAGCTGATACCAGGACAGATCTGATTGTTTATTTATTAAGCTGTATGCCTCACTGTGTGGTAGTGACTGGGATCATTCTTTTATGGGTAAGGCAACATCAGGCTTTATGTGAAACAACACGTAACAAACAAATACATGGATAGAAATGTATTGAATAGTGATTTATTAAAATAATGGTACCCAATACCAGATCGGCCCTTTGTCACCGATACCCAGGACCAGCCGTGAGGGATCAGACCAGACAAGATCAGACTAGACTAGAGCAGACCAGACTTTTTTTTTTTAATAGAGCCCATTGTTTTGATGGCGTCAGTTGGTCATGCTGTTCACACCAGTTGATGCCTCACAGAAAGATCAAGATAGAGATGTTCATTCTCACAGAGACTTCAGTGTGATCTTAAAAAAAAAGACGAAAGATGATCAATGGTTGTTATCACATCCACTTTGTTTGTAATCGGTTTGGTAGGCAGGCATGAGGAAGCCCAGTGACCTAAATCAAACACACCCTGCAGTGTATGTGCACATACAAAGGAAGCCCATTTTAAAAGTATTTTATGATGCAAAAATGTGTCTTTCAACCTGTGAGCATGCAATTGAAGTTCACTCACTGCACCTCAGCTGGTAGTGTGCATAGCCGACTAGTTGACTGACTAAATTACAAAATTGATATCAAATAATCAGAACAGAGTAATGTTATGAAAAGGAACATTTTGACCTATAAAAAAAAATCTGAAGGAACGGACTGACTTTATTTGGAGAGATTTGGTGGCATGTCATGATGTCACTTTTGGATTTGTGTGTTACACTGTTATAGCCTTGTTACATGCAACAATTAGAGTATGAGTTATCTGTGTAGCCGCAGCCTGATGAACCGTACTCTGATGTCACAAACAGTCAGTGACAGTTTAGCTTTCCTTTTCATGCATTAAGTTCCCTTATTTAGATGTGAGGCCCGTCACATCAGTAAGGGGAAACAACTTGCTATGAAAAAAAGGAGAGAAAGCAGTAAATGTTATAATGTCTGACCATTCACTGCTAACAGCTGGCGCTTGTGGGAAGCCCCCGTCACTGCAGTGTTAATGCTGCTCAGCAGGCCTCAGTGTGCCATCGATTTGACCCAGACGACCAGGCATTCACTTCCCTATAAAAACACAACGGGGACGGCGATGTAGAGCAATGCTCCATGTCATGTTTGCTTTGTTAGCTCCCAAAGGCCCGTCCTCCCAGCTCCATTTATCAGGAGTGTTTGCACAAGGGGATCATTTGTAATATTCGCTCAGGCCTTTGGAGGTAGAGCAGTGGGACAAAGGGTAGAACAGGGATCAGCAGCTTGTTTTCATCTCATCTCATCTTCAACCACTTATCTGGTGTCGTGTCGCAGTGGCAGCAGCTTTAGCAGAGGACCCCAAACTTCCCTTTCCTGGGCCACATCAGCCAAATCTGACGAGGCATTCCCAGGCCAGTGTGGAGATATCATCTCTTCACTTAGTCCTGGGTCTTCCAGCTGGTCACGCCTGAAACACCTCCCAAGGGAGGCACCCAGGAAGCATCCTTACCAGATGCCCGAACCACCTCAGCTGTCTCCTTTAGACGCAAAGGAGCAGCGGCTCTACTTTAAGTCCCTCACTGATGACTGAGCCTATGACACTATCTCTAAGGGAGACACCAGCCACCCTCCTGAGGAAACTCATTTCGGCCACTTGTACCTGCAATCAAGTTCTTTCGATCATGACCCATCCCTCATGACCATAGGTGAGGGTAGGAATGAAGATTGACTGGTAGATCGAGAGCTTTGCCCCCGCTGCTCCGATTCCTCACTCGGGAACAAGACCCCGAGGTACTTGAACTCCTTCACTTGAGGTAAGGACTCATTCCCTACCCTGAGCAGGCAATCCACCGGTTTCCTGCTGAGCACCATGGCCTCAGATTTAGAGGTGCTGATCCTCATCCCGACTGCTTCACATTCGGCTGTGAATCGATCCAGTAAGTGCTGGAGGTCACAGACCGATAATGCCAGCAAGACCACATCATCTGCAAAAAGCAGTGATACAATCCGCAGCACACCAAACTGCAAACCCTCCTCCCCCCGACTACGCCTCGATATCCTGTCCATGAATATCACACAGGATTGGTGACAAAGCGCAGCCCTGGCGGAGGCCAACCTCCACTGGAAACAATTTCGACTTACTGCCGAGTTCCCGAACACAGCTCTCGCTTTGGGAGAACAGAGATTGGATGGCCCTAGAAAGTGAACCCCACACCCCATACTCCCGCAGCACCCGGTCATTTGCCTTCTCCAAGTCCACAAGACACATGTAGACTGGATGGATGACATATTCCCAGGCCCCCTTCCAGGATCCTCGTGAGAGTAAAGAGCTGCTCCGATGTCCCATGGCAAGGACGGAACTTGCATTGTTCCTCTTCAATCAGTGGTTCAACTATTAGCCAAACCCTCCTCCAGCACCTTGGAGTAGACTTTACCAGGGAGGCTGAATAGTGTCAGGGTTTTTCCTGCGTTCAAAATTGCGAGGCGGCCGCCTCCAGCTAATTTCGTGCCGCCCCCAGCTTTTTTCTTAATTTTGTGCCGCCATATCGCTCTGCCCCCAGCTATGGATGTCATTTTAACTGCAGTTGCTGCATTGCGCCACTATGGGGGCGCTGTATCAACAGCGCGTCGAACAAGTGACAGACGAGCCAGAGACGGCCCCATCATGGGTTTGGCAAAGTAGCGGGTTTGGACCGCATGATCATCCGATTTTTGGGGAGATTACAGGTCACGTTAGCCATCCTAAAGGATGTTGCCCGCGGACCCCCACGAGGAGGTGTGACCCAACCGATTGTTCTTTACTAGACTCTGTATCCACGTGTTCCCCTGTGACTCCGGTTTCCATTTATAAGAGAGTCATAGTTACTCCCGCCGTTTACCCGCGCTTCATTGAATTTCTTCACTTTGACATTCAGAGCACTGGGCAGAAATCACATCGCGTCAACACCCCCCATGGGCCTTCGCGATGCTTTGTTTTAATTAAACAGTCGGATTCCCCTGGTCCGCACCAGTTCTAAGTCAGCTGCTAGGCGCCAGCCGAGGCGACCCGCCGGGACCACCGCGTGAACGGGGCCCGACGGGCACCGTAGCTGGGGGAGATCTGCGAGAAGGGCCCGGCGCGCGTCCAGAGTCGCCGCCGCCGACCGCCGTACCATCACAAGCAGGAGTGAATGGCAAAATCGTGTGCTTTCTTGCTGTTTTCCCCCTCGGGTATCACGTGAATTGGGCGTTCCCGGGGGCGTTCCCAGGTTGCCGACTGGATCTATGGTCAGGATGGTACCACCTCTGCCTCAATTTGAGCCAGGAAAAACCCTGAGTGTGATACCCCTATAACTGGTACACACTCTCTGGTCCCCCTTTTTGAACAGGGGCACCACCACCCCGGTCTGCCACTCCTTAGGCACTGTCCCTGACTGCCACGCAATGTTGAAGAGACATATCATCCAAGACTAGGGTTGGGCATCGAGATCCGGTTCCAAATAGGAACCGGTTCCTAACCTCCGGTTCCGGAACCGTTAAGAAGCTGTTGGAATTGCGATCCTTTTTTTTCGGTTCTTAAACGTCCGCACTAGTTTGTTTGTTTTACTCCGCTCGCACTAGTTTGTTTGTATTACTCCGCCCGGCGTGCGGAGACTCCACGATAGAACGATCAGTAACGAGTAGTCTAACGCGCTACTATTGCCAAACCAGTAGTCAGATTAAAGTTACTTATCCAAATACACGGTGCGTTACTATTTTTGTCAGTAAAAAAAAAAGATCTGCTTTCTTCATGCGTCTCGGGGGTGACGTATGTTAGCCGACACCTTCACGAACGGTCGCGTGTAGTCGCTATACCGGCAGAAACGTAAACAATGGAGGGGGAGAGATACGCATTTTCCAGCTGGAAATACAAGCATTATTTCGACTTCATCTCAGCAAAAGATGGCAACATAAAGGTTCGTTGTACACTCTGTGTTAACAACAAAGTGTTGTCTACTTTCAAGAATACAACGTCAAACTTGAAAAAACATTTAGAGTCACAGCATGGCACAACCACATTAAACGAGCAGGTCCCGCCCGGTGACGGTGAAAAGGCGCAGCGTGTGAATAAACAAGACGAGTTCTCGATTTCACGGAGCTCCTGCTAACTCAGTCTGTGCTGAAATGCGAGCGGAGTCACTCTTGATAGCGTTTAGTGGAGAAATGTCTCGCTGCTTGCTTGCCCCGCCCCCTCCCTTCATCATCACGCCGCTCATACTTGAGGACTGTGCTCATTTGTTTCATAAAACCAATCCTTGCTGCTCTAATGCCGGTTCAATATTCATAAAATGTTCATTCATGATGTTACTGCCATTACAATATGCAAACAATTATTTAAGGTAAGTGAAGACAAGAAAGACTGTCTTTATTTTTTTATATAAAAACATGTATTTTCTATCAGGACATAGTTTTCAAGTGCAACTTAAAATGTCAGTGGATACATTGTTGATGTTACTGTTAAAAAAGCACTTCAATAAAGTGAGTATTGGCAAAATCGGTAGTCTGATGCAGCTGTTGAATGTAACTAATAAAGTAACTTGTAATCTAACTTAGTTACCTTTTAAATCAAGTAGTCAGTAACTTAACTAAGTTACTTTTTAAAGGAGTAGTCAGTAGTCAGATTACTTTTTCAAAGTAACTGTGGCAACACTGGACCTGTTGACCTGCACCTCAAAGAATCGGAATCGAGAATCGTTTAGAACAGGAATCGAAACAGAGGATCGGGATCGCAATCGGTAAAATCCAAACGATGCCTAACCCTATCCAAGACCCTCCACCACCAAAGCCTTCAGCATTTCTGGACAGATCTCATCAAACCCAGGTGCTTTCCCACTGAGAAGTTGTTTGACTACCTCTGTGACTTCCACTAGGGAAATTTACGATGATCCTCCACCAGCTTCCAACTGTGCCTCTACAATAGAGGGCATGTCAGTCGGATTCAGGAGCTCCTTTCACTGCCCGATAACCTCCTCAGTTGAGATCAACAGTGTCCCATCCTTACTGTATACAGCTTGGATGGTTCCCCGTTTCCCCCTTCTGAGGTGCCGGACGGTTTTCCAAAGCACCTTGGTGCCATCCTTCTCCATGGCTACTCCGAACTCCTCCCACACCCGCTGCTTTGCCTCCCTTACAGCAGAGGCTGCAGCCCTTAGGGCCTGTTGGTACCTTGCAACCGTCTCCGGAGTCTTCCAAGTTAATGTATCCCAGAATAACTCCTTCAGTCGGACGGCTTCCCTGACCACCGGTGACCACCTTGAGGCACCTAAGACCTTTAGACCACAGCTCACTGCCGCAGCTCCAGCAATGGACGCTTTGAACATCGCCCACTCAGGTTTGATGCCCTCAACCTCCACAGGGGTGCCAGAAAAGCTCCACCGAGGTGTGAGTTGAAGTTTTCTCGGACAGGGGGCTCCTCCAGCTGCTCCCAGTTCACCCACACTAGTCCTTTGGGCTTACCAGGTCTGTCCAAAAGTTTCCCCCACCCTCTGACCCAACTCACCATCAGATGGTGATCAGTTGACAACTCCGCCCCCTTTTTCACCCGAGTGTCCAAAACATGCAGCCTCAAATCAGACGAAACAATCACAAAATTGATCGGCCTAGGGTGCTCTGGTACCACGTACACTTATGAGCATCCTTATGTTTAAACATGGTGTTCGTTATGGACAGTCCATGACTAGCACAGCAGTCCAATAACATAAAAATGACCAGTCAGATTTATATCAGGGGGGCCAATAACGCTGCTCAAGGTATCTCTATCGTTGCCCATGTGCGCGTTGAAGTCTCCCAGCAGAACTAAGGAGGCCCATACTGGAGCCCCATGGAGCACTCCATTTAGGGTCTTCAAGAAGGCCGAATACTCCCAACTATTGTTTGGTGCATATGCACAAACAACAGTGAGAGTTTCCCCCCCCCAATAACCCAAGGGCGTAGGGAGGCGACCCCTCCACCCTGTGCAGCTCCTAGAAAAGAAACTCTCATGAATGAAAGTGTCATAGATTCACAGCTGGTAAATTTGACAGCCGTTCCTGAAAATTGCAACATTCTCCTTTAACATTGTTAAATACAAGTATTCCATGTCTGCCGTCACCTCTATCGTAGCTCTGAGCGTTCTGCCAGATTTAACAATGCATTTCAAAAGCAGTGGTCGTTTGGGTTCATCTGGCTGGTTATTGGTTATTGAAGGAATACTGGAAACAACATCAAAGTTTACACCACTGAAAACGATGAGGTTTTGATCCAGCTGTACAGCTCTCCACTCTGCCAGTTAGAAATGTTTGATATGTTGTGAATGGACCTTAATAACAGCGGCCTTGCTTTTACATTTAGCACTTTACACTGTGGGACCTGGTCAGACGGTCACAGGGAATCCGGGCATTTGTCCTTGAGGAGAGAACATTGCTGTTAAAAGATTAAGGCAAGACTGATGCAGCCGTTTAACCTGGCCTGCAAGAAACTGTCCAATGTCACATCTCTCTGGTGTTCAGTTCTCTCTAGTCTGAGCTGCATACTCGCCACAGTATATATTGTGCCATGTTGTAAGTACCATGTAGTCTGATGGGAGAATATGAGGCGAATATATCTAATTCAACTCATTATTATCAATACACTTTGCACCACCGCCTGCATGTATTCAACACTAGGAATTTATACATGTCTGTTTTACATCTGGGCATAGTCTCAGCAGGCTACAATTAGACCAATACATTTGTTTGTCTCTTTGTTCACACCCGTCAGTGCACTAAACTACCTTGGATTCCATTACTTGGTATGGTGGTGATGTTTTTCTTAATGATATATTAAGACTAATGTGGTTAATCATTTGATATTTTGTTTTTGTCCTCATTATGGCCAGGAAATCACATCTGCCATCAATAAAAGCCTGTGTTGTTAATGGGAGCACATCAGGTAAAAAAATATATAATTTTGCAGTTATCATACACATGCATCCCTGTATGCGCTAACATTCTTGTGGGCTTGATTGCCAAAAGATGTCACAATCAAAGTAAGTTCGCTCAACATTGAAATGCAACGCAGACACGGTCTCTGGCCTTGCAGTTGATGCAACATAAAAAGATGTAGACAGAATGAAAGAGAGTGGAGGATAAAAAGCCTTTCCATCCCTGGAAGGTCAAGTAGACAGGCGGTTTTACTACATCTACTATCTTTGTGACGATTGTTCTAGCAGAAATTCACTGAGCAGCAGTGTGATAGAAATTACAGAGAGGTAATGCTGGAGGCAGAGGGGGAGTGGGGTCTTTGGAGAGTCATTTCCCTCACACTTCTGCTGGCCTGTAGATTTATGTGATTTGGCCCCGCTGTCTCCCTCCCTCTGATGAAACTCAATACGTAGACTTATGGTAAAGTACTTTTAAGCTTTAACATGATTGCTGGGTGTCTTCAAAAGTGGGTTAGTAGCCAGAAGGTGAAGACAATGCTAAAGTCCTTTAAACTTTCATTCTCTGGCCATCAGGCGGCAACTCCTGTGGTTGCAAAAAGAAGTCTGGTTGTATAGAAGTCTATGAGAAAATGACCCTACTTCTCTCTTGATGTATTATCTCAGTAAACATTGGGTCGGAAGATGGCAAATGACTCTGCTGTCCTGACATTGGTCAGGAGTTCGTTCCACCACTGAGGCGCCAGAACAGAGTCGGGACTTTGCTGAGCGACATTTGTGTGATTTCAGCGATGATGGTACCAGCCGGCCAGCTGAAGTGCCATGAAGGTCCATGCGAGGGCAATCTTTCCCCGGGATGAAGAGGAGTTTGGTTTTATTCAGGTTAAGCTTGAGGTGATGTGCATTTGTCCAGACAGAGATGTCAGCCAGACAGTCCGAGATGCGAGTTGCAATGTGAGTGTCAGAGGACGGGGGAAAAGAGAGGAACAGCTGGGTGTCATCTGCGTAGCAATGGTAGGAGAATCCATGTGATGTAATTACAGAACCTAGTGATCTGGTGTAGAGTGAGAAAGGAAGCGGTCCTAAAACTGAGCCTTGAGGGACACCCGTGGCCTGACAACAGGGTTTGGACATAGAGCCTTTCATGTGACCTGAAAGGTGCGATTTGTCAGGTATGATGTGAACCAGGTTAGAGCAGAGTCAGTGATGCCAAGTTCAGCCAGGGTGGAGAGGAGGATTTGGTGGTTGACTGTGTCGAATGCAGCAGATAGCTCGAGGAGAATGAGAACTGAGGAGTGGGATGAGGCTCTGGCATCTCGCAGGGACTCAGGCTCACTGAGGAGGGCCGTCTAGTGGAGTGAGCAGTCCTGAATCCTGATTGATTAGGGTCAAGGAGGTGGTTCTGCGAGAGATAGGATGACAGTTGGTTGTAGGTGGCACATTCCAGGGTTTTAGAGAGGAATGAAAGAAGAGATACAGGTCTGTAGTTTTGGATGTCAGCAGTGTCTAGGGTGGGTTTTTTTAGGAGGGGCGTCACTGTAGCTGTCTTAAAAGCCGCTGGAATGACACCTGGGGTGAGGCAGGAGTTGATCAGGGTGGTGAGGAATGGCAAGATGTCGTGTGACATGCTTTGGAGAAGATAGGAGGGAATCGGGTCAAGGGAGCAGGTGGTGGCACGGTTAGATGTAACAAGTGTATGAATGTCTTCAGAGGAGAGAGGGCTAAAGCTGGTAAGGCCATCAGAGTTAGTGGAGATGTTTTCTGGGAGGTTATAGGAGTGAATGAGGAGCTGATGTCTTTTACTTTCTTGGTAAAGTAAGTTGCAAAGTCATCAGCAGTGAGGGAGGGAGGAGAATTGTTCTGTGGATGGTAGTGAGGAAAGAACAGTTGAGGAGAGAGTGGAGGGAGAGAGGGATTTCAGGTTGTGGCGGCTGGTGACAGTTCGAGGTGTAGAGGGAAGGGACGTGGTGGACTTCATGGGAGAGAGAAAGTCACAAAGTGGTGGTCGGACACAGTGAGCGGGGTAACAGATAATGCCAAGATGCCACAGGATTTTGTGAAGACAAGGTCAAGTTGGTTCCCGGCCCGGTGGGTGGGTGGAGAGGGTGAGAGTGTGAGGTCAAATTTGGGGAAGAAGTCAATGAATTCAGATGAGTGCAGGGGGTTTAGCTCAGGAGGTAGAGCGGGTTGGCTGGTAACTGCAAGATCACCGGTTCGATCCACGGCTCCTCCTAGCTGAGTGCCTGGTGTCCCTGAGCAAGACACCTCACCCTAATTGCTCCTGACAAGCTGGCTGTCGCCCTGCGTGGTTGACTCTGCCGTCGGTGTGTGAATGTGTGAATGAATGGGTGAATGTCAGTCATTGCTGTAAAGCGCTTTGGACAAAAGCGCTATATAAATGAGGCCATTTACCATTTACCATCATCAGGGGAGCAGCTTAGGAGGGCATCCATCTCATCTAAAAAGTCACGGAGAGGACCGGGTGGGTGATAAATCACTATGATGTTGAGCTTGAATGGAAGGGTGACAGAGATGGCGTGGATTTTTACACTTAGCTGTATAATTGACCTTGAATTATGAAGCCAACTTTGTTAATAGCTTCACACCAGAATCCAGATGGATCCAGATCCAGTAAGGTTTCTGCTCAAGGTTCCGCTCTGCCACTTGTGTTCCTTAGATCCGCCCATCGCTCTTCCGCAGTCCAAATATGGTCACTTCCTTCCCTGGTTGCAAAAAGATGGCGACGGCCAAAATCCAAGATGGCGACGGCCAAAATCCAAGAAGATGCCAAACTCGAGGCTGTAGTCCACAAACCAATGGGTGATGTCATGATGACTACGTCCATATCTACAAACAACTATATAGTCATGAGTGTGCATGCGTCAAGTCAATAGACAAGTCGATATCATGTGTTTTTGATATCATCATGATCATTTCTTGGAAGTGTCCTGATACATCTTCAATGGGCAAACAATAAATGCTGGACTTAAATTAACACATTCATAGTCACCCAGTGGGTGTGAATGATGCTTGTATTAAGCTTGAGACCTGGCCTTGGTCTTGCATAGGAGTGTAAGCAACAATCCCGGGGGTATCTCACCCAGGTATTGCTTGGTTGTTGACAGAGCACAGCCCGGGTAAATGTCAAGCTGAATCCGGCGTCCTCGCTCCCTCCCGCTCCTTTCACCACTTCTTTGGTATTGATTTAAGGCCTAATGTGGTCTCTGTAGATAGAGGCCCGGTTGGCTGGCAGGTGGGGTCAGCGGTGATTTGAATAAAAGATAATCCTAGTTCAACAGCTTTAGAAAAGCCCTAGGGCAGATCAATCATACTCCTGCATCTGAGACACAATTGTTTAAGCATATTGTTCTAGCCGTATGAGTGATAATAGATCATATTGCTAGCAGCGTCTGTTTGTTTTTGTCCACAAACATTCCCATTTACATTCCTTTGTTCTACCTCTGCTCCCAATCTTGCCAGTGCATCATGTCAGTCAGATGTGGCTACTGACATGCATTTGACTTCCAGGTTTCACTGTGAGTTATTTATATGCATGAAAAAGCCAAATCAAAATCAGATACACAACAGAACAACCATGAAAGTGAGGACAGAAATAAAATAAGAAAAAAAAGAAAAGAAAAAGTAAAGCCATAGTAAATACTAGAGCCCGGTGATATGGGATTTTTGGGCTTGCTGCCGCTTCGGATATTATGGAGTCTAAAAGTTAAACATCATTAAATCGGCTGACCGATGAATCGGTCGGGCTGTAATAAATACTGTCACACCAATGTGTGTTTCTGTGGAGATTATTTACAGGAAGATGTTGAATCCAACTAAAACTATCCAGATGAGTTGTTGATGAAATATTTTGTTTTAAACTGAGATTATTATGAAGTATTTTAGATTAATTCTAAGTGACATTTAGTTGCAGTTTAATTATGCAAGTGGTTGTTCTGATCTTTAATACAAACACACTTTTATTTGCACAGTGAGTTTATCTTGCCTCCTGTCACCTCCCTACTTCTGTGTCTTATGACAGTTGAGCTCCATTAACAGTAGCAGAACGAGAGGATCGGGGCCTTTGTGGCCGCCTTCAGGAATGCTGGTAACGCTGGTTGTTTGGGTTGTGGTTGTACCGCCAAGTGGACAAATCCTCCTCCTCCGTCCTCCGTCCTCCAGGCCGAGACTTTGAAAGCTAGCTGTTGAGATTCAGCAGACAGACACCTCCTCTGGGGAGCTGACATCATTAGAGAGGAGAGCAGATCCCGGCTCCTCTCCGGCGTCAGTGAGGGAGCGAGAGAGTTAAAAATGAGGGAGCGATGGAGAGAGAAATAACGGAGGGATGGTTTAAGCAATGCAAGGTCAAGATCGTGGCACAATTACCCTGGCAGCGTCGTGCCCTGGGAGACCACAGCCCCTGACTTCTCACCCTGCCAAGGTCGCCCGGGCTGCTCCTCAAGACAGTCGGCCTCCCTATATCCTCCCGTCATTTCCACATCACCGCTCTGCTCCCCTCCCTTTCCCATCACACACTCCTCTCCTCCTTCCCTGCTAGGTAGTTTGTCATTTCTGCACTGTGGATATTGTTTTTTTCTATAACCGCACCTCCACATGTGTTACTGCCAACATGTGATGCTGTGAAATCGGCTCATATGCATGGACATGCTCCCACTAACAAACACACACAAGCCCAAACAAGCCCCTCATACACGGAGGAGGCAGAAAGTGTGTGTGTGTGTGTGTGTGTGATGAAAGTGAGTAGCAGTTAACAGAACTGCTTGTCTCAGATTTTGGTATACAAAATGAAAATGAATCAAATATCGTTTCATGTTGAGGAACACAAAATCTATCTAATCTTAAAAATCAATTCAATTCATCCAAGGTCATTCAGTTGTCTTAGACACAAGATAGATGTATTGCATAAAAGAAAATTCTTTGCATTTTTTACCTCCAGAAATCGCCAAATATTGTCTTTGGGAGTTCCATCCTAGAGAGCCTATGCAATCATGTGAGTAGACATTTCTATTTGCATTCCATTCTCTAGCATCAATAGTTATTTTACACATATTTTAGTTTGAATAACAAAATATCATTCAGCTATGGAAGCAGCTAGTGGCGATCCCACAACAAGAATTTATTAAGTCACGTTAACTTCCTACACTTCCTATATGCAACACAGATTTGCAGTTAGAACTTGTTCACACCTCTGGACTATACCATGTGTTTTCCGTTTACGGGGGGATGCAGGATGTAGCTTCATCTGAGGGTCCTTGCCATAGAATGCACAGTGAATCTGCCTTTAAGCTTATTGAATCTCTGCTATTAACACAATGAGCATGATCCTCTTCCACCGACTGCATCCTCATTTGATGTAGTGTACATCTAGACAAGCGGCGTCTGTCAGATCTTCTAATGTTCAAGCGCACACACACACACACACACACACACACATCTTTTTGCACAGGCACTGGCAGATAGTGAGTCTCGAATCCCCACACATGACAGCATTTTGAGGGATCATATAGATGCAAATGCAGCCATGTAATTGCACAAGCAGTAGATCTGCACTCTCAAGGCTGGATGCTGTCATGTCAACGGCTGATTCCATCTGCTTTTCATAATTTCTTCTCTCCCCCCCTTTCCAAGACCTGATTTCCATACCAAGCCAAAACTTTAGATTCCTCTTATCTGCTCTCTTCCTTCCACCTCTGCCTTGTCCTCCTCTTCCTCCACCTCTCTCCTCCTCTCTTCTGGTCCAAGCAGGAGTGATGGAAATGACAGCAAAGAGGCAGATGTCACAGCAAGATGGGGGGAAAGAGAGGAGGCCTCCAGCATAGTTTCTCTTCCATCCTCCCATCTTCTCTTCTAAAAGTTTCTCCTTGCCTCATTTCTCCTTTTTCTGACACGTGCACACTCCTTTAAGTGCACTCATTCCAGGGGGGAATGCATCCATCCTTCCACTCCCACCTTCCATCTCTTCCATTGTTCTCCTTGTCTTCTTGCTGCCTCTTCCTGACCTCCCATTATTCTCAGCGGCCGTCATGTTTTCCTCTCGTCAGGCGTGTGAGCTGAATGTTTTCTCGCATATGGGATTATAGGGATTTAAAACGTTCCATATCCAGACATATGGAGAGAGATAAAAGCCGGTGTGATGCGCTACCAATCTACCAATTTGGTGCAAGTCGAGAGAGCAGAGATCCTTTGCTTGGGAAAAAGGACTTGGCTGGAAGGAGATTGTGAAGAGGATCTTTCCTCATTACTGTGATTGTTACATTCCACGTGCACATATACACCACTGATGTTCATTTTGTGTTTGGCAGTCACATCCACGTTTTCACATTGCATTCTACAATTGATGAGTACATTGGAGGAAAAAATGCTGTTGGAGGGAATGCATGTATGCATGCAGCATCCAAAACATACCATGTTCATTGTGGAAGGGTTGTGTTTTGGAGAGTGGAAATGTGTCTGCTAACAAACCTACAACACAGTGGGGGAAGGAAATACAATCATCTTTAAATTGTAAAAATTAAAGAAACTAAATCATTTAATATTTAAGTTTTCCAAACTGTTTTAACAGCCTGCAGGCAGCAAGAATATGTGATGATAACAGGCGGCTGTCATGGGTATTTTAGCTAGTTTGCAGGGAGGATTCTTACTGCTATTTAGTAGAACGTAGAATCATTGTGTCCACAAAGCTATGCTGTAAAGTTGTATTATTTACAGAAACTCTCGACATTAGAAATGTTTTACACAGCAGATATTTGAGTGTTCGTTGGTAAAAAAAAAAAAAAAATTGCATTGGGATGCAGTCTGGGCATCGGACGATATGAAAAAAAACATGTCATGGTTATTCCGGACATTTGCGATTTGGAATAGTATCCAAATAATCATCAAAATACGCTTAAAACGCTTTACCTCACATTTTGTAAAGAAACACATTTATATGAATCATTGTGTATTCCTTCTGAATCTCTGTTGATGTTAACCAGGCCATCCAATCAGATTCCATCATTACACAAGCAGGAAGCCAACGACAATAAGAGTCGCTAACATACAACAACATCTGACAGCCAGTAGCTATGCATGGGAATATGAAAATGTTCATTCACATATACACATATACACAGACATGTGTAATACAAACACATGCACATAGTATGTCTTTAAGTATTGCATATCTGTTGTTACGTTCCGGCACATACACACAAGAGTGATGCTGTATGAGCACACACTCCTCAACCTCTCCCTCCCCTCCTTCATCCGACGCATAACACTTCCTCCGAAATATTCGCTGGCAGCCTGTGCTGTGCAGGCATGAGATAACGTCCCAGAAGTTTTTCAAGGGCAGGACGGGTGCTCAGACATCAGAGGGAAGCCGCGTCGAGCCGAAGCTGATTCATTACATGTGTTGCATCTGCTTCCTATTAAAAAGCCCAGAGCACTCTGGCTGTCTCTCCTGGTCTCCCATTCTCACTCTCTGACTGCAAACTACCTCCCGACTCCTCGGCGAGACCTCATCTTTTTTAAAAACTCCCTCTTTCCTGTCTTCTGAACCCTTCCTGTTTTCTGACCTGCCTCAGCTCCTCACTAAATCTTACAGATTAGTTCTAGCATGCAGTGGAGTGCAGAGTTCAATCAATGTGAGAGACACAAATATTTTAGGATAAAAGCTGTCCACACATGCAATACTGTAACTCTTAAGAATGGTATGTCAGTTTAGAATTTTTCGCCAGAAAAGTCGAAAGTTGAATAATTTTCTTGCCAGACAATGGCATCATTAGTCTGTGGACATGGTCATTTTTCACTTTAGTATTTCCAAGAATGTGTTAAACCTCATCCCCTATTGCTACTACGTCAAGCTGCCAGAGCTGGAGCCCACCATGGAGCCCACACTGTCACTAACTGCACTGCCTGCATGCATATTATCACATTTTTTGGGCAAACGGGAGAAGTGACTTCAGAGAGAAGAAGACAGAAGAGTTGACATTATGGATATGGAGGATATATTCAGCAGGACAGACTGATTCAACAGCGAAAACTGGTGAAAATGGAGGCTAAAGCCTACAGAATACAGTGTAAAACACAATCAACACATCACCTGGTAATCCCAACACTGTTCCTGTAAAGCCAAGTGGGTTTTTATTCATATAGCATGCAGCATGTGTACATCAGGCGACATCCTCCAGTTCTGAAAAGTGCCTTAAACTTGCATTCTCTCTGCTGGCCATCAGGGGGTGACTGATGCAAAAAGTCTGATTGTATAGAAGTCTGTGAGAAAATGGTCCTACTTCTCTCTTGATGTATTATCTCAGTAAATATTATAAACATGAGTTTATGGTCTCAATCTCTAGTTTCAAGTCTTCTTCAATCCAGCATGATGTTCATTTCGTACATTATGGTCCATTTAGAGTCCAACAGACCAGAAAGCAGAGGATGCTTTAGGGGGCGGGGCTACCTTCAACTCTTAACTGTAAAGTTGACTTTGATTTATGGAAGCTAACTTTGTTAACAGCTTCACACCAGGAGGTTTGTTCTTAAGACCCACCCGACGCTCCTCCACAGACATGGTCACTTCCGTTAAGTGTTTGCAAAGAAGTCGAAGTCTACTACATGTTTGTCCGGAGAAAGGAAGGAAGCTGCATTGAATATTGTTGGTAAGTCAGAAACTAATTGTAGATTTGGGTTTAGGCATTCTGTGAGTAGAGCTAGTTGTAACATTTAGTCTTGTCTAGATAGCTTGTTGTTTAAATTCTTGTGAAGCTGTCTATACTGAGTGGGCAATTACCTAGTTTCAGCCAGCTCAGCTGTAGTCAATAGACTTGATTGGAGGGAGGGGCTTAGCCTGCATGAGGTAAATTAAGCACTTAAGAGCTTGTCACTACAGTGTCAGGACAGCCGAACGAAGACAGCCGGACAAAGACAAGGGAGTCTATCTGCGGGAGTCCAGAGAGGAAGTCCATTGAGGTAGGCATAACATCTCAACCACCAACCATCGCAGTCATGTGTCCTATCCCAGTCAGGACATCAAACCAGAGAAGGTTTCTCCAGAGACCCATCGGCCGAGGCTGTAACCCATCCAATCTCTGCTACCCACCATTCTCCACCAGTACGAAACTTGAAGTACTAGGGGGGCTATGAAGAAGAAGGTGGACACCATCTCAGCGTATGCCTCCCTGCAGACTCTCCACTTCCTGGCCCTTACGGAGATCTGGATTACCCCAGAAACACTGCCACTCCAGTTGCTCTTTCAACTGCCTACTCGTTTTTACACTCCCCAAGACGAACAGGGTACAGAGATGAGGAACTGGGCTCCTCATCTCACCCAGGTGGTCCAACCAGGTCCTTCCTCTGGACCACCTACCCCGATCTGCACTTGAATTCCACGCCGTCTCTGTCACCCTTCCTTTCAAGCTCAACATCATAGTGATCTATCGCCCACCCGGTCCTCTCCGTGACTTTTTAGATGAGATGGATGCCCTCCTAAGCTGCTCCCCTGATGATGGCACACCACTCGTCGTCCTCGGCGACTTCAACATCCACCCGGGAAAGCTGCACTCATCTGAATTCATTGACTTCTTCTCCACATTTGACTTCACACTCTCCCCCTCTCCACCAACTCACCGGGCCGGGAACCAACTTGACCTTGTCTTCACAAGATCCTGTGGCATCTCGGCATGCTCTGTTACCCCGCTCACCGTGTCCGACCACCACTTTGTGACTTTCTCCCTCCTCATGAAGTCCACCACATCCCTCCCCTCTACACCTCGAACTGTCACCACCCACCACAACCTGAAATCCCTCTCTCCCTCCGCTCTCTCCTCAACTGTTCTTTCTTCACTACCATCCACAAAACATTTCTCCTTAATGCCTACTGAGGCTCCTCTACTTTAGCTGGCCAGCTGGTACCACCATCGCTGAAATCAAACAAATGTGGCTCAGCAAAGTCCAGACAGATTTGACCGACTAAAATCACCCCCTCCCAAAAAAAAAACTTACCTATAGCACTTTGATCAAAGCACTGTTGTTCTTAAGGTATGTTTGCTGAACAGCTACTACTTTACTCAGACAAGGACCTAACACTTGTTCTACTTTTTAGCTCTTACTTTATCGGCAATGATATCTTGTGGTTTCTTTGTTTGTTTCTTTTGACAAATCAACTTATTGTAAGTCACTTTGGACAAAAGCGTCTGCTAAATGATCTAAATGTAAATGTAAGTCCAAATGCTGAACTTGAGAATTCAAAACCATAATCCACAAACGGGTGACATCACGATTACTTCGTCCACTTGTTATATACTGCTAGGGTATAAATTCAGTATATAGCTGGTGTAGCAAAGAATTGCTAATGCTAGATACTGATGTAATGCTAAAGTTAGCTCCACAGGTTGTCACGTAGAAACTTCAACTTTTAGAAATGTCTATCGCCTCCCAACCTCCCTGATTAATGAGTATCTTTATTATACAATGTGCTCAAGGCACAACATTAAAAAAATCCCCAAAACCAGCTGGAAAATGAAATCCGAAATGACTGCATGGGAGTTGTTGGCACAACTGTCGGAGCTAGCCAACATGCGACCCTTGTTGGAGCTAGCTGTGGCTATGCTATGATTGGCCAGTCTCTTTGAGGGGCAGTGTTTTTTTAGCTATCAAATATAGATATCTGCATCGACCTAGAACATTTAAATAGCGCCTATTTTTACAATCACTTTAATAATTGAAAACAGAAGTGGAATCAGATCAAATGTGAGCTTACTGTAAAGCCCTTCCATACACAATTGGACTGTCTTTTAGCAGAAATTGTATCATTTCCATCTTTTCAGAAACAGATATAAATATGCAGTTTCTATTCCTGTCTTAAATGTTCTCAGGACCTCTGAGGTATAAACAGAAGAGCTGGCATCCAGGAGACAGGAAACTCAGACAAATACTCATCATCACTGAAGTTACCATTAAAACACCTTTACGCACGTCAGGCAACCATTTCAAAGACTTTCCTTTCCATCGAGAGACACAAATCTTTGACATTTTACGAATGTTAAGTACTACTAACGACTGTTTTAGTTGGTCAGTTCCAGCGCAGTAGCATATTGATTAGGAATCGCGGCACGATTTTACTCAGACATTCCATTAAAGAGCCATTTCCTCACCTGATTGAAGAACACAGTCTAAAGCGAGACCGATTGGAAGATTCAGACAGTTCTTCATCTTGCGTTTTTTTAATCACTTGCTCATTTCCTTTACCCCACAATCTCATCTTGGGTGTTTTAATTACGTGGTGGTGAATGATAGCTAGTTTTAAAGGTGTGTGTGCGTGTTTGGTCGACTTGTTAAAAGGGGCCCCTTTTTTGCAGCTCGGCTTCAGCTGATAATTATTTCAGATTACATTAGAGGAAATTAAACATTTCTGAAAGAACGTGTGAGGGTGACAAAGTTATCAGGTGTAGTCACGGGAGAGAGGTGTGAATGTTGCACTTCCAAAAATGTAATCCCTTCGACTGCTAATAAGATCATTTTCAAGTGTGAAAGACTAAAAAAACGGTTTTCAGCAGCAGAGCTGGAGTCTTTGGAGTGGTGCACAGTGATCAATGATAAACGTAATTGGTGGTGAAAAGTGTGTACGTGATCAAAGCATACGTGTGACAAAATGAATATGTAAGAAAATCTTCTCTTCAGTGTTAAAATTAGGCTTGGAATCCAGTGTTGTGTTGGTGGAACTTCCTGATGTTAGTCAACATTATTTTTGCAACCATCTAATACCTGTCGTCAATATTTTTGTTTTACATGACCCACCTCTGGAGTCGCTCAGGGAGTATTCTCTCTGATATTTAGGGCTTCAAGTTGTGAAAACCTCGGCGCAGTCAGACATTCTGTCATTTCGAAATCTGTCTGGCCCACTGAGCTATCCCGGCAACAGACGCTTATCAGCTGATAAGAGTGTTTACGATAGCGTTATCTCTGTCCATTTAAGGGTTATGGAGTTAAGAGTTATAACTGATACTGTTGCAGAATCTGTGATGGATGCCCTATTACGGTCGCGGCGTTGAACACTTTGGTCTGCATGTTGGAGGCGCATTTGATATCTCAGGCTTTCAGATATCTGAAAATAAATGGTTTAAAATGTTATACTATCATATTTTCTTTTAAAATTCATACATTTGTGGTTCAGTTGTCATGCTTTACTTCCTTGTTGATTTGATATTTTCTGAAAAACAAATGTATTTGGTATTTTACATTGTCATTAATTTATGCCATTACCACTGTTAAAATGCCACTGCTGACAGGTCTGGCAGCCGGCCCCTTACCAGCAAAGTAATACAATTGAATTATTTTGATTATGCAACAGCATTTATTATTAGTTAATATAGTGGTGGCACTACTTTGTTTGAATTATATGGATGTGTGATGTCGATGAGGACCTGGAATTGTAAACAACATTAATTATTAAAGAATGTGGTTGTGGGTATATGCAAGAAGCCATCACGCATAATCAAGTCAATTGAAATTAAAATATATGCAAGTTATTGGATTGCATTTTTCAATGCGTCTTTCTTTTTATGAGGTTAAAACGACTGAGCAGATCTTTAGGAGTTGAGAATATACGCATATATTTTGCCTTGAAAATACTTGGTGGTCGTGGTGATTTAAAGGAAGTCTTCTGCTATTTAACTAATTACAGCATTCAAATGTACAGCGACACTCATAAATGATTGATAAATCACTTTTATCTCTTAATCTCCGAAACTAACCACACATGCGGCATTCCCAATAGCGTGTGCTCCAACCTCAAGCCGTTTTACTGCAACGTTCAATGCACCCTCGGCTTTGCAAGTCAAAGTGAACTTTGACTTGCAAATAATGAAGTCGATTGGAAGAAGAAGAAAAAAAGAGTACAACCTCCAAAGTGATCACCATTTGAATTTCTCTTGTTAGCATGCATACATCTTTTTGCAGAATGCTCTCACTGCTTTCAACGCTAATAGCGTACACAGAAATCAAAGCTGTGCATTTTCTCTTCTCGCCGAGCAACAAGAGAGGAGGAAGATCTGCATAATGTCGGCTCCAGCGATGGAGAGCCAAACGCGCTTCCACGGCATCGCTCCCTTGTTTTCCTTCCAATAACATCATTAGCATTTCAACATCATCGGCCTAATTGTTGTTGGTAGCTGTGAGAAACGCTTGCCTTGGAGTGGGAGTCAGGGGGGGGGGGGTGGCTGGGTTGTTTCTGCTGTAAGGCCTTGTGCTTATCAGTGCAGGGCAGATTCCTGGCTGACAGGTGAGATGTGTGTGTGTGTGTGTGTGTGTGTGTGTGTGTGTGTGTGTGTGTGTGTGTGTGTGTGTGTGTGTGTGTGTGTGTGTGTATTGCAGTTGTCAGTGAACCCCCAGGACAGGTGCTGAGGGATGGGTTCGTATTTGGGAGCAGGTGCACCTCCCCCTCACCCCCCTTTCCTCCTCTCTTGCCTTGTTCCCCCACTCCCCCAGGAGGCATATGGGGAGAGTGATTGGAGAGACCTGGAGCCCAGAGGGAGTGCTCCTCTCCCCAGTTCATCTGTTCCAGACGGGGCCCGGCGGGACACTCAGGCTCTCCCGAGGTCCCCGTTGGCTGGGAATCAGGCCGAGTAAGCCGCCTCGCTTTCGGGGTTGACAGCTTTGTTACGGTGTTGGGCGGTCGCCGTGGCCACCCCGGTTAGCTTTACACCGTGTGGCATTATACACCGCGCGTTGCACATTCCGAACGCCTAATAGGTCACGCCCTCTAATTTGTTTCCCCCCTTTGTACATCACGTTTTAATCTGCCAGCCCTCGTCGTGTCCTGATGTCATTTGCTTGGAATAGAAACGCCGTCTCGCTGCGATTTCACAGGCTCATATTTGTGAACCGGCTTACAAATGTGATGCAGTTCTGAGTGCACCGGCAGAGAGTTATGGGGGCATTTTAGGCCTTGTATAATATGTGTACCTCTTTTATGTGGTCATTTATTATAAGGCGGGCTCTATGAATAATGTATGATTAAAAAGCTTAATGGATACACTGGGACTCGTCAAAATAAAAGCAAAAATCCATTTGCTCTCCCTGTAGTAAATCCACTCGCTTGTCCTTGGGCTAATTTCCAACTTGGGACTTGGTGGGGGAGTGAGTGCATGTCTTGATAGTGATTTCAGGGGAGGGAGGTGTTGGTTGTGCTGTAAAGTGAGAGAGAGAGAAAAGAGGGAGGCGGAGGAAAAAAGAAATGAGACATGGATGAGGAACAAAGCCGGGAACACCTCTTCCTTTTGATGCCACCCTCCTTCATCTCCCCTCCACGGAGACCCTCTCTCTCTGTCCTTCCCTCTCTCCCGTCTCTGTCTCTCACCATCGTATGGCTCCTTCCCCCTGCCTCCGAGCAGCTGCCACTTCTGAGCCTGAAGAAAATGAAGGCAGATGAATCAATTTGGCCTGTGGCCCTAAAGTGCACTTGTCTGCACCCCAGCCTGGGTGGGGGGGATAATGAGCCGATAGATTGAGCCGGTGCCGGAGCCTGGCACTGAGCACTGAGGTGCCGGAGCCCGTCGCACCGCCGGGCCCCACTCATACACACACACACACACACACACACACACACACACACACACGCACACACAAACACACACATACTGCTGATGCCTCCCTGAGCAGAGGTAGCAGCCTGTCGCTGGGTTAATGGGGGTGAGGGTCCTTTGCACAGGACACTTTTCAGAACAAATTAGAGGAAGGATCTGTATCGCCCCCGCCCCACACCCCCCACCCCCTGTCTTGCCCCTCATCGGCTCCCGCCCTGCGCACGGGAAGCCCGCAGAGCAGATTGGAGCGTGGCAGTGTGGAGGAGAAGAGCATCAAGGCAGCCAGAAAGGAAGGGGCGGGCAGGGGGGCAAGATCCTAGGGTAATGAGGATTGACACCAGGACAAGGCTGAAGCACAGCCTCCCTGAGCGCCGTTGACAGGTGACGGCAGAGCGAGAGGAGAGCACGGCAGAGCGAGAGGAGCCGGAGCAAGGAGGGGAAATAGGGAGGTCAAGACTAACAGCTTCTCTTATTCAAGGAGGAAAAACGTGGGAGACCATCCCATGCCCCCCACCCCCCCAACCCTGGAAACCCCTGCAAGGTGAAGTAGGTAGGATCAAAGGAGCAGGACAACAAAGCATCACCCGCCGGCCTCCAGGCAGCACCCTGCTGACAGGACAGAGATTGAGCGAGGAAGAGTGAAAAAAATAGCATGAACTAATGTGAACCGCTACTGTCTCCATGGATGCCTGGTCCAGCTCTTCGAAGGAGGCGGGCTTTGTGACGTTCAGCCAGGGTTAGAGTCGTATAAATGAGCAGACCCAAGTCGGCACGACTCAACTTGGGGGGAAATTAAGATGCTGGAGGGCCCTTTGAAGATAATTAAAGAGCACAGAGCGGCAGCCTCCAGAGAGGGACTGCAGACATGTTCAATACCGAGACTAATGGAGCTAATTTCCAGTACATTATTCATGTAAAACACAGGCCCTAACTTAGCTATGTTTTTCTATCTGTCGTCTTGAGTCAACGTCACATGCCCAGATGAAGCCTTTGCCTGTACTTCACGGGTCAAACCTTCAGTCTACCAACAAAACCTAACTCTGACTCCCAAAATCAGCCAGGTGGCCTCTCAGAACTGCCCAGAGCACGACCTCCGGCACAGTGGAAAGGCATTATGACCTTGAACTGTGTCACATCTCAGTAGAGACCATTAGCTCCAGCCCCTCGAGCTCACTTACTTGTCCTTTAACATTAATGAGTACACAGGAACGCAAAAAAACAACACATGAAAGCTGTACAGTTGGGAGCTTAGGGCCAATTAAACACCTCCCCAGACAGGAAATTAGTCCCTGCCTTAATCACCAGCAGTCAGCATTGCCAATCTTTTGTCAGGAGTTGATGGAATTCCTGCCTAGATCAATTGCTCTCCCGTCCCGTCGAACAGCGGCTCGGGGAATGGCCCTCGCGCGCTTCATCATTAACCTAGGCGGCTAATTAGACGCTGTGCTCTGATCAATAGCCAAGTTGATTGCTGACTGGGTAATGTAGCCACGGGCTCCTTGTGGAGATGGAAATACTGTGGGCGCCTTCAGGAATTTGTCAGCAACGCTGATGCTGGGTAAACAAAGTAATCAACGGCTGCACTTGACGGCGACGTGACGCCGACTGTACCGCGGCGCTCTGTCTCTGCCTCCACGCCTGCCTGCCTGCCGGCTCGGGAGGATTGCTCTCTTTGTGCTCTCCTTGAGAGGAGGAAATCAAAAAAGGCCACCGTCTATTTTAAGATTCAAGGAGTGATTAGGCTGACAGCTAGTCGAGCGAGAACGGGAGAGGCAGAGGGGAGAGGTGGGAGGTGGAAGTCAAACCTGATTAGGCCCACCTGCCAGGTTTCTCTTCCTTCCATCTCGACACCCTGATTGCTTGACGGCAGCTACCTCCTCCTCCTCCTCCTCTCCACCACACTCACCTCACCCCACCCCCGTCCTGTCACTGTTGACCTCAGCGCGCTGCTAATGCCCCCTGGCCAATCAGCATGCTCGCCCCGACGGCAGCAGGGTAATTAAAAGGGAATTGTTCCTACTTGGCATGTGAGCTGGTGGGCACGAGGGTAGACAAACACTCTCACTCGGCTGCCTTGCCTCCCTCCCTCCCTCCCAGCCAGGTGGTAGCGTACAGGACCTGTCAGATTAGCTGATGACCCTTTTAATTCTAGCCCAGCCGGGGGCCATAATTGATATTTACCGGGAAAGGTTAATTGTAGCAGTGATCTGCTTAAATTACAGTGGAGATCAGGAGAACGAGGCCAGCCACCGCGCGCCACCAAGGGAGCTGCTACATGCAAACTGCTCGTCAAATGGATTATACCCCACGGCCATCACCACTGTACTCCAAGGTGGGGAAGCAGCACGGGACGCCGTGATTGGCTGGTGCTGCACCATGCACACGGCCTTCCTTGCTGGGCTCGCCAACCTCCCATCTGGCTGGGAATTTGAATGCATGCCAACTGTGGGGCTTGATGGCCTGCAATAAAGCAAGCCATCCAGGTCTGCAGTGGGGCTACCATGATGTGGGTGGTAATGCAGCCATTTGTACACTTAAAATGCTGATAGCTAATATTTTGTACCAGTGGGAGATTTGCCAGTGGAAGGCCCTATTGAAAAGGCCTGAATTATTATTATGATTATTATTTCACACTTTCAATCACATTTCGGAGGGTTCGGAAACACCAGCTGGGCAAGAGTATCGGGACTGGCACATTTTTTTGTTGAACCGAAAAACAGCAGGAATTAAATGAAAATGAAACCATAATATTGCATATTCAGCGTCTTTTTCTTCTCCGTTCATGCTACATATTTTCCCACTTATACTGACCTCAAAGAGCGATTGTTGGCCTTGTCAAGTTACGTAAGGAATGTGCCTTAGTGGGGGGTGTGGAGCCTTATTGTATTGATTCTACCTTTTCAGGGACATTATTTCTTTTGTACTGTATAGGTATACGTACAATAAACTGAGCTAGTGTTGCCTACCTGACACTCGAGTGTGTTTGACTGTGTCATACTAACATTCGTGTTTGTGCTCGGTGGGACAAATTGGTGGTTTTATTTTAATAATAGTAGTAGCAGCTGTGGTCGGCCGGCCCACAGCTGGGCTAACTAAATCATTCCTGCTTGTATGACTCGCAATAGTGGGTCGAGGTTTGGGGTTGTGGGTGTTCTCTTTTTTTCTACAGTCAGTTCTGCTTTTGCATTTAGCCAAAGCACAAACTGACAGCGAGCAGTGAGTCACCGCACCGAGTCCCCCTTCAGGTTCCCGACACAAGGGCCGCAGCTCGCTGAACGTCACTGGGAGCTGTCGTAGTTATGCCTTATTGTTATGCACACATTCATGTCCCCTGTTGTGAAACATCATCGTTTTGCAGTGTCTGAATATCTTATATCACTCACACTTGTCAATGTGAACAAAATCCAAAAAGCACCTCAACTGCTTATTTTGACTAGAAACCAAATCATTTCCATTATAATATTAATCACAATATATTGATGGAATAATATTTGATTAATCAATTATTTTGGTGGCAACTAGTAAACATAATAAATATTAACTTCTTCCCTGCTGTTTTACATTTGGACACAGTGCACATGTCCTTTTCTCATAAACAATTGTGTAGCGGAGACATTTGTATCAAACTGGCATGGTCTTTAATACATAACTGTTAAATCTTTCTCCGTGCGATTTTCCAGTGATTCTCATCATATCAGAGCAGCTTTTAGGACTATGCTTTATGGCTCTCTAATGTCTGAAGTGTAGCAGCCTCTCAGGGTATATTGCTTAATGGTGAACATCGTGGTCTGGTTAAGGAGGGAAGGAAATCATTTGAAGATGTTTCTTGTGTCCCCCTGCAGATCAAACCGTTTGCGCTATGTCCAGTCAAAGTCAGCGAGGTCGAGGCGGTGCAGGAGCTCAGCAGACCGCACAGGAGCAACTCCAAGGAGCAGCTCAGCGAGGTGAGTCCTTGGACGAGACCTTTCCCCTTCCTCGCAGACCTCCAACAGCGAGCCAGGCTATCCACTTTCACAGGTCCCGTTCAGGGGACCCCGAACTGGGATATGGAGGGTGGGCGCGGAACAGCAACATTGAGGCTGAGATCAGAGAGCAGCTGGTGCGACAGCTCCTCTTGTTTCCAGCCCTCACCTCATAAATCCCCTGTGCGATGGGGACAAGTCTGGCCGGCTGGCAGCACACAGACATGAAATGATTAGGCGGCTTCACACGGCATCACCTTGTTGGCCCGCCGTTATTTAAGCACGTATAATGTCAACGCAACCTAACACAGTTCAGCCAGGTACGGGCTGACCCGGGTTCAGGAAAGCGCTCCAATCATCGCTGCGGCAGCATCCATATGCCAGCCCTTTTAGAGGATGAGTAGGTGGCAAAGGGAAATGGAGGCCTGGCATTGGTTCAGCATGAGGGATGAAATAATGCAATTTAGATACAGGGGAAGTAATAAGAATTTATGCCAAATCCCAAGCGGCTCATTTTAAATGAATGTAGAAATATGCTTCCTAACTAATGCCTGTCAAGCAGACCTCCCAAACCTAAGGAAATTCAATCAGACTGTTCATTTAGCTGACGACGCATGAGGAGAGAGAGAGAGAGAGAGAGAGAGAGAGCGAGAGCGAGAGAGAGAAGAGGAAGGAAAATGTGCGGCTCCTTTTTTCCAGCAGGGGTAAAATGATGGAAGGAAAAGGATTTTAATGAACTTATTAAATGCATTGTTTTAAGCTATTCAGCTTCCCAATTGAAAATCCAGCTTGATGAGAAAAAAAAAAAATCCCCCAGCCTAATTTTTCTCCGTCTTCATCCTCTTTTCTCTATGCCTTGCTGCTCTGCCCCCCCCCCTCCCCCCTCCACCGCCTCGTACTATTTTCTAGAATTTGTGTAAAAGGCTGTCTTTTAATGAAAAAGTCAGGGGGAAGAGGCGGGCTTGTCAGATAAAAGACCGACGCCGGTTGACAGCTCTGACAGGGATATACGACAAGCACAGAGAAGGAGGAGGGTGCGGATGGAGGAGGGGGGGGTGGTTGATGGAGGGGGTTAGGGGGAGGGGGGTGCTGTTGAAAATTGCACGCTGTAATCGCCGACGGTGTTAGATGTGGCATGTCTCTCTAATCTGCTGCCAAATAAATGGTGCACAGACGGTGATGGTTGTAGCCGCGGCGTCCATATCTATCCATCTCCCTCCCTCTGCCTGATGTCTTCACCTGTCTCTCTCTCTTCCTGTCTGCGTGTCTGTCCCTCTCTCCACTGGCTGTACCCCACTCCCCAAAGACCCCGGCAGCGAGCGTCCTCGTCACTGCCCCCCTCCTTATTTCTTATGTGTCCCAGCTCCGTGAAGTCTCCGCCACCGCACTGAGAGCGCTGCTAATTTTCATAAAACACGCTCCACCACATCAAAGTGGCTCGGCAGCTTTAAGAGCTCTTAACTAATGATGCCGCGTCTGCAACCACTAAAATGGATTTCTCTTGTCTTACCGCCAAAGGAAATAGAGACAAATGCGACATGTGGACGCGCCTGCCTGTGAAAACAGTCATGCATCAATTTGGGAGCAGGGGGTAAAAAAAAAGAAGAAAACAAATGCAGGGAATGCTGTTTGTTCACTGCAATGGTTGGGACTTTATCTGTTTATTTTGACTAGGTAATTGTGCCTGCGGTGCAGCGGAGCCCCGGCACTAAGCCACGCAGGGATTAGGGAAATATGAGGTGGCGGAGGGGGTGGGCTCCACTGCATCTGTGTCCTGCGGAGGAGAGGACGGCAGCTGTGGCGGTGCCGTCGGGGTCTCTAACACCTCTTGGATCCCCACCCACATGCACCCACACCCGCCCAGGCTACCTGATCTGGCTCAGAGGGCATCCACGCTCACATCCCGGCCCTCATCATGCTCCAACGAGCTCTGATTGGCCCCCCGCCTTCCTGCGGTGACAAAAACCAATAGTCTGGGTTGGGAGAAGATGGGCTGGACCCTCCCCTTTGTCGCCATGTTTTTCTTTTTTCTCTCCTATTTTTTTTGCAAGGAGAGTGGAGGAGGGGGCATGGAAATGGGGAGAGGATTAGGGGGCGGATTTAGCAACATTTCTCTTCTCCGGGGCTGTTTAGTTAACCCTTAAATGCTTCCAGCATCCGCCCCATCTCTCTCGCCACCAACCAGCATACCCACCACACACACAGACACACACACACACACACATCCTCCTCCCTCCCCCACACTCCCTCTCTGGGGCGGGTTCTTAAATCCTTTTGAAGTCCTAAGCGCTGCAGAAATCCATTGAGAGCCATGTATAATGGCTTTTAAGAGAGAGTGTTTAGCTGGATGCCGACCCTATGGCTTATGAACCGCTGGCGTTTTAATGGATCCCCCCCCTCCTACCTCCCTCCCCTCTTTTCCTCCCTTCACCGGCACTAAATCCAATGGATTGTCCCTCATTATCATTTAAATAAGCCTCTCTTTCTGCTCAGAATGCTCCACGTTGAATGAAGTCTACACAGTAAGGCTAATTCCAAATGGCCTTGGCCTCCCACCACCTATGCACATATGCACACACATATCTTAAGTGCACTCACAACATGCACAGACAACGGGCCGCATTCTCACTGGAACACACTTTTGGCCCTTTTGTATCCAGTATACAGTATGTCACCTCCGTACAGTTCCTCCTCTCCTCTGTGGACGCTGGAGTGGAGGCGCCCAAGAGGTTGAGCAGAGCGGGAATAGCCTTTTTGATTCCTGCGGAGCCTGCTTTCCGGTTCGCAGCGGGACTCCTCCCTAATCGTCACGGCAGGAGCCGTCCTGTGAATCAGAGGGGCATACAGGCGATGATGAGGACAGAGGCCAAGAGCAGGTGTGGGAGAATGGATGAGGGGTATTAGGAGGGCGCAAAACAAGGGAGGCAGTCGTGGTGAAGGTGTGGGGGAGGTTGCCTGGATTGAAGGTGGACCTACGGATGAAATTGGTCTAGCAGAAAAGTCCCCTCCAGAGACCAGGGGGGCAGAAATTGCCAATCTAGACAGAGGAATAAAAGAAGTGAAAAGTGGAAGTGGAGGGAGGGTTTTGGAGATTGGTATTCCTGCTGGGCTCTGACAGACAGAGCCGGGGAACAGAACAAAACCTCGCTTTGCTGGTCTTCATCGTGCTCTTGTTCAGCATTTAGAGGACTGCATTAGAAAACACAGGATGAGTTTAATGGGGCCAAAACACCTCCCTCAATGCATGAAGAGTTATTCATCCCGAGTAAAAAAGGGGACCCGTTGGTCTGCATCCAAAATGTGGCAGAAGGACGGTGATATTTTTTACCTAAAAACATGTTCTTAAAAAAATACATGTTTAATTAAATGATGAACAAGATATGCTTGTTCCTGTTATTCAACACCCAGAAAAGAATACGCTTGGAAGAAATCGGACTGCTGCTTGAGCTGTTACTCACTCTCTAACACCAATCTCTAGATCAACTGTGTTTCATCACTTTATCTACTGGTGCAAGTGATGGATTCACTCCGGCGTGTCTGTCGGTGTCCCCCCCCATGGGAAGCCAGTGAATTCAAACAAATAAACACGACATTTAATCTTGACCCGCACTGTGACACATTACAAAACCGTCTGAAGCATTTTTTTTTATTTACAGAGTCAGCAGGCCAAAATGATACCACGTCATTAACCGTACAGTCTTCACTTCACACTAGCTTTCAAAATGCATTTGCACTGCCACGAATGACTATTGTGCAACATTTTAATCACAGGCTTACCGATGATTAAGCTTTTCCACAGTGTATTTCAGTGACAACTCAAATTAAGTCTCTCAGCGTGACATGAGCGATTGTTTTAAGAGCCCCCCCCACGATGGACGCAGGAATGTATGGGAGTGATGTGTGCCGGCGTGGGGTACACGGCGGAGCGGGTAAAAGGTTAACGTGAATATTGATATTAAAGCGGCGCTGCTTCATCATGTCTGTGTCAGCGAGTGAAACGCTCCTTAAAGGTCATCCCTGTTCTCCTCTCTCTCCCCACAGAGCTCCACTCACTCGCTGTCAGGCCGCGGCTACTCGGTAAGTGGCATTTTCATGCTTCATAGCTTTACGGCAGAATTACAATCTCCAACGACCCGCTTTATGGCCCCGGCGCTCGACATTTTAATTATGTTAAATAGAGTAATGGAGAAATCATGATATTAGGAACATTAATTCTGGCTGACTGACTGATTAAATTGCGGGAAGGTGTCCTGCGCTACCTTGGTGAAAAGGGGGCCTCGTTTTATTGGCATCGATCAGCGGCGCTCGCCGGCGCTGCAATTTGGCTGTCAGGGTTTTATGTCTTCCTCCAGTGACTGTCAACGGAGGATCCTTTTGCTCACAGACATAAAAATATGCCTAAAAGCCTCGTAAAGGCCCCCGTACCCACGCAATAAATACACTCATTCACCAAACAGGAATGCATGTACACACACGCCATCAGGAGAATGCTTAAACACGTCTTGTGATTTGTCGGAGACAACAGACTGTACATCAGTAGGAGTCAGCGATGCGGGTTCTGTCGGAGACCATGTGTTGTTGAAGGTAAATGTGCCCGAGAGGAATATTTAGTGATGCCGTGGAAAATCGTCAACCCGATCCTTTCAAAACAGACGCTAGTTCACAAATTGTCAGCGTAGGACTATTTTTATCCCTGGAAAGCATCTGTTGCCTTGCCCCAGTGCTTTTTTCAAACCATGAATCTGTGCTCGTCCCGTCCCATTGTTTCAATGATGTGCCTCGTCTCTGGGTAATAGAGACAGCAGCCGTCCTTTATGTCCTTTGCTTAAAGAGAACTAATAAGAGGAACATTCTTTATAGCGTGCTACTTTTAGCTGATGAGTGGCATATGGCAGTTCTTATTGCAGCTTGGAAGCAATCATCCCGACAAACAAAACAACTATAAATGGTTTGTCGTCGTTAATCTGCCTCAAAGGACTGCGGTTAAAACGCTGAACAAAGCTTAACTTCAAAAGACCTTGATCTCTGTGCGATCTTTTTTTTTTTGTTGTTTTTTGATTTTGTTTTAATAGAACATGTCACATTCCTATTCCCCAGCGGCCGCATGCTCACAGATGGATGAAAACAAATAAGACCTTCGAAAAAAGCTTGCAGAGCCCTTTGGCTCAAGCTGTCAGTTTGAGTCGGTAGGGAACGAGGCCTTCTCTTTATCTGAGAGGAGGGAGGGAGGAGTCACAGAAATGCAGAGGGGGGGGGGGGGGTCATTGTCGTTGTGCAAGCCAAAGAAAGTCCAGTAGCGAGGGCAGGAAGTTTGATGCTGTCTGGCTATCCGATGGTGCTATCTGCAGCCTTTGTGCCTCCTGGGTGCTGAGCTCTGACTCTCAATCTGCTCCGCCGCCGGGCCCGCTTGATTTCTGGGGTCTCCTTATCTGTAAGCACTTCAGGCTTTACAGTATGATATTTGGGAAAAGGGGGGTGGCATGGGGTGCAGGGTCAGGGCTCCAGGGAACTGCCATGGCGAGGCTGAGCGGGTATGGGAGGAGGAGGGCGAGTGGATCGCCACGGGCTGCACACGGCGTTATGGCTGGAGGTGGAGGAGGCTGTGTGTGGGGGTGGAGGGCTGTTTGTGAGGTGGGGAGGGGGTCTCTGGAGGTCAATGAGGCGGGCAAGGAAGCGTTAGGCAGTGCTAGTGGCCACCAATAGCACGGACAAGGCTGTCTTCTGGTTGGCCACTGGCACTGATGGCTATCGCTGCCTCTCCACTGAAAACATCGAGCTGGTGGACGGGCTGGTTATCTGTCACACGCACTAGGAGGTAATAAAGGCAATCTCTGCTGACAGTTTGTTTCTACTTCTGGGAGAGAACACCTCCTTTTATGTACGCTTCCATATGTCTCCCTGCTTGTGTTGACTGCCAGGCTTTAATGGCCTCATTTGAATGGTTTACACAAGAATGGAACCATTTCTGGCCTTTATATATATATATATATATATATATATAGCCGCGGCATCCATATATCTAGTTTACGTGTTAATATATAGTTCACTTCCTGTTTCCCTCTATTGACTGGCAATTAAAGGCAAAAGGCAAAACAGCTATTGGTATTTTATAGTCACCCATTAGACAACGAATATAATGTTCAATTCTACAATAAATATATAATGATGATTTCACTTTATTGCCATTACAACTAAAATAGCAACTGCTTACCTACTTGCCTTGGTTGCCTTGGTTACATGTATACCGTCGGACAAACAAAGTACAGCAAATCTAAAATATAAGCTGAAAAATACAGAAATATATAGGTGTTATAGATCTGTCCCAACAAACTGATGTTACTTGATAGGGTAATGAACATGAAGAAACAGGATGGGTTTATCCAGGTGATGACCCCCCCCCCCCATCTCCCATTCGGGTTTGAGGACTATCTCTGGACCGGTGAGTCCAGCAGCAGGACTGAGACTCGCTATCTGGCTCTCTGTGGAAGACTGGATGTGGGATTGTTTATCAGGCCGACTCTCTCTCCTGTCTGCTTTGTGCAGGCTTCATTATAGCCTCGGCTATGTTTGGAAGACAATATCTGTGCCGTGTTTCCTGCGCTGCTACCTGCTTGTTGTTCCATTGAAGATTGGCCCAGGCTCTGGCGATTTATCACCCTCTCTCAGGGGCTCCTTGATAAAGAACCCAACATCCCCCTCTGTGCCTGGGAGATACGGGGCTGAGAGAGACGGGGGGAAATGTCAGAAAATCTCGCTGCAACTATCTCCCCATCCTGTCGCTACCCCTGGGCTGCCTACACTGTGTGGAGGAGGAGGAATTTTAGCTAAGCGAAAGAGACAACACACCACCCTTTCCTTTCAGATGAAGCGATTGAGCCTCAGCCTCCCCCCCATCTTTTAAAACCACCTAAGGCCAAGCCACGGCTCATGTTTTCACGCACGATAAAAGCATAGAGCTTTGTCTGACAGTATAATCTGACTAGTCTGTTTTGGGAGGGTTTATCTCTGCGATGTCAGGGAGGAAAACCTTAGCCGGAGTGTTTGGGCTGGGAGAGAGAGAGAGAGTGCTGGGAGCTCTCAGACACACCCATCCCCCCCCCCCCCCCCCCCTGCTTGGGGTTGTCATAATCATATTTAACGCTAAATGAGTCTACACTCTAAACGCTACAGTCTCCCAGTCATTTGCGCATTCCTAAACAGCCTCCTTTTAATTGATTTGGCATTCACGACCTCCGCATTGTGGCAAACGCACGTCCCCGTCTGAGTGACGAGGCTCTTTACAAGATCTTTATCGAATACAAGGATTATGTCACTTAATTATAATAGAAGCCATTAAAAGCGTCATGCTTTATTAAACAGAACGACACAGATTCACTGGATTAAATGCTAAACACAGCAATTGAAAGGAAATTGAGTGTAAATTATATCTTAGACTAAGAATAATTTCTGCAGCAGGGTCACTTTGACATACAGAGCTGCAGCAGAGAGCATGGCTGTTTCCCTCCACAGTATATGAGTATCTTAACTGCCTCTTTGTTCGTATATCACTCCGCCTCTCACGCTCTGCTTACTTTCCAGCGGGGTGTGCAGGTGTCTCTATACCACCGGCTCTGCACATGGTGAAAATTAGCAAAGGAAACCCGAGAGCCCAGCGGGAGTGGGCCGGGGCCCTGACATTGTCCTGGCCCTGGGGTGGAGCTCCGCCTGTCAGGGGCCTCTCTATGAGGGCTGTCCGCCTTGAAAAACCTATTTGTTTATCCCCGTGTGCGGTCCGGCTCCAGATCCCGGACCCCGCTGCTCACTGCGCACCGGGGACCTGGGCTGTTGCCGCTAGCAACAGATAAAATTGCTGTTAACCACAGCGGGGCCCACAACACATCAATCAACGGTTCCTGCAGATAAAGGCTGGGGGCTTCTGGGGCCCCGGCTGAATGGCACGGTTGAAAATCCTTTTCCAGTGGCTGAGCACACACACAGCTCTGGTGGTAGAGGTCTGCTGTCATTCAGGGTCGAGGAGGGAAACTTCATTTTCGGCAATGCGGCTCAGGTTTTGTTCTAATGGAGATGCATTAGAACAGCGGCCGCACAAAGGGGACTCTGGGACTCTAGGTAATTTGAATAAAAAGGCGACAGTGTGAATTAGTGTTGACGGGGCCTCAGAAAAACCCAACGCAGCATAGTTCACTTGTTCCAAATGAACTCTTAATTGCTTTTGCCACTTGGCTTTGCTCTTAAGGCTGCTTAAAAGCTGGGGACGTTCAGCTTCACCGCGGTTCACGTACCCCCGTCGGTTCGCACCCAATTGAGATCAACGATTGGAAATGGCTCCAGCTTCACTCCCATGGCACAGACATATTTTCATTCTAACCTTTTTTTCAATTGAGTTCTGGCACCAAAGCAAATGTATGATGATGACTTTGGTGCTGGGTAATGAAAACTAACAATAGAGATCTTTTGTCGTATTGAATCCTGTTGATGTATTCCCAGATGAAGCCCTATGCTATCACCCATGTTGGAGTTAGTCCAAATGAAACACAGACTCTCATGAGTACGAGCATTAGTTTGATCCCGCTAAGGCCGGCCTTGATTATCATCACTCTTACGTAGTTTGTCCTGGATGCACGTCCCCTAACTCACATTGCTCCACTTTAAACAAATAGCCCTATAATATAACAATCAAACAATTCTCTGAGGATTTGTTTACTGCAGGCCTTCTCCCCATTAAGTTTCACAGACACTGTAGACAAATAAAGTGGTAATTCCACTTTATCATATGTTACATACACCACAATCAAGCAGCAATTACATGCTCCTTCCATTTGTAAGAGCTCCCAATGCCGACATGGATGTTTTAATGAGGGCTGTAATGAACGCTCAGGGTGTTTGGCAAGTCTCCGAGATGTTGCCGGGGCTTTTATGGCTCCCCATTATAACGTACAATTTGCATCAGCAAATTACAATGCTCCATATCATTATCCCGCGCCAAGGCCCGATCATAAATTAGAGCTCCAATTACAAACATCTATCTGGGAACGGGGAATGAATATGATGGCAGCCCACTATAAACAGGCAGGAGGGAGAGAGAGCCTCCCGTGGTCTGTGGGATGGGACTTCCATAGGTGTGATGTTCTCATAACGCCCCCCCTCCCCCCCCTCATTCATGCTTCCAACAGCAATAGGGCGTTTTCAGGGGGAAAGAATGTCTGCTAGCTGTGTTTTGGTGCTTCCATATGTTCCGTGTGTCGCAGCGCGCTGCATGTTGAACTTTGTGGTGTTTTAATGGTCTGCTACAAGAGAACACCCGCTGATCCCGGTGGCCGACTGTCTCACACTCCTCAGTCCAAGCGAGGGCAGCCGGTCCGTCGGCCGTGCAGAGGATGGCCTCGTCTATTGTGTCTCCATCTCCGTCTCAACTTGATTATACACTGGAGGGAACAAAATAAATCATAGAGATTCATCACGCTGCAGCTTATTAATTCAACGCCACAAGTGTTATATCGGTCTGTGTCATTTAAAGAAGCAGGCATTGCAGCATCGCCAAGGAATCCAGAGGAAGCCATTTTAGTTTGGGCAGATCCTAAGACCTTTCATATCCTGGCATATGTCGTGGTTCTTTCTTCCTCTGACTGATATGGAGATTCAGTGGCCGCTTCTCTCCCGAGCTCACAGTTGTTGTAGTGGGGGAGACAAACAGCAGTGTACCTGTGATGGCAGCGTTGCCTGCGATACGCGACCTGTGACCAAACCTCGGTAGAACAAAAGGCGCACGTCAAGAGAAGGCTTCGGGCGCGAAGCAGAAACCACCTCGGCTGATGAGACAAAAGGCCTGCGGGTCTCCCGCAAACCCACAAGAGCTCCCCGATGCCGCGCAAACAAAGCCTGAAATTAAGAAGAGCCAGAGGCAGGCCCATTTCTAGAGCAAAGCTAAAGTGTTCCTTTTTCATGTCCTCAGTGGAATGTTCCACCACCGGATTGTAATAAGGCAGAGATACGAAACAACACTTTGCCATTTTCAGTGTCAGATTTTTAGAGAAAGCAGGTTTCGCATCGCTCTTTCTTTTTTTTTTTGCTTCTGTTTTTTCCGGCTCGCTCGACATTAACACCTCCCACCACACTTTCCGAGCTAATTTTAAAGGTACTAAAAACTCCTCTTGTAAGCCTTTTGTCAGATAATGTTTAATTCAGATTTTGTTTTTGCATTTTAACCTTGCTTATCTGTAGGATCAAACACATCCATCTGTGCTTTTTGGCTGAGCATAGAGGATAACGGCAGTTTGAGTTTAGGAGGTCATGGGATGAAGAGACTTTTTTCCATTTTCACCCCCCCCCCCCCCCCACCCCCACCCCCCGGCAATTATTCCTGCTGTCTTTAATGTTTCTATGAATCTATGAGGGTTAAAGCTACTGCCTCCCTGTATGTAACTCCACTCCAGGATGAGTACCTTTTCAAAAAAAAAAAAAACCTGTACAAAAAAGTTCCACTAAGTAGGTCATGTTCTGCCACTTGTCTTCTAATCACTCAAGGAAAAGAAGCCGTTTCTCTCCATCGAGCCCCTGAGCCTCGCTCCTGGGACTTCAGTGAGCAACATACACTCATTTGATTTTCTGCCATGTGTTTTCTCCTTCTCCTTTCTCTCTAAACCCCTCTTTTTTTACTTCCCTTACCTTGTATCTGACAAAACACAAGCAACACCTATCCTGCCTCCGACTTCACTTCACACACATATGCACCACCACCCCTCCTCCCCCACACGTCTCTCTCGCTGTCTCTCCGTCTCTCTCAGTGGAGAAGGTGTCTGACAGTAACAGCAGGTAAGGTATAAGATTACAGGAGAAGCAGGGGCAATTACACCTCCAGCTGATGCCGGTGTGTTTATGAGGAGAGTAACTGTTAATGACAGTGTTGTGGTTTCTCCAGAGGCCAGAGTGCAGCTTAGGGAAACCTGCTGTTTTTGTCAGCCTAGCTTCCTGCTACGTCGTAGATGAGTTTGTTTTGTTTTTTTGTTTTTTTTCTGTCCGCCTATTTGATTTTTGGTCTTTCGCTCTCATGCGCCACTGCCAGTTAGGGCTGCCTCTAACTTAGTAGCTGTTCCTAGCCTGCAGTACGAGGTTTCAGCAGTTCTGGGAGATACAGTGGGGAAAGTATGTATGGCAAGTAAACTTGAAATTAAAAAAGAATAAATCTCTATCTATCTATCTATCTATCTATCTATCTATCTATCTATCTATCTATCTATCTATCTATCTATCGGGTGGGAGCTATATGCATATTAAACACATTCAACTAAAAAACAACACAAAGACACATTCAAATATTGCCCTCAGGTTGTTATCTGCCGTGTCTGACCGTATGTAAATGCACTTGTGTCAGTGCCAGATGGTGCTGAGACACCATTTGTCTTTTGTTTCCAGGCTGCACCTGTTGGGGTTGAATCTACCTGTTTGGTTTGACTATCTACATAATCTTACAAATGTATACTACACACACACGCACACACACACACACGCACACACACATATACATATACTCTATACATATCTCACTCATGGTTGGTTGTTCTTGTTAATGGCAGTCTTTGAGATTGAAGGTTATTTCAGCGTTTTGCTCATTGAATGAGGCTTTGGATAGAAGAGTCAGCTAAATGCCAGCAAATGTTAATGAGTGCCAGACTCACCCACCAGTCTTCTGCCCACGACCATCCATGCTGCAGACCCCATCCACTGTGCCCTCAGCGTGTGGTTGGCCTTGGCCCCGATCACGCCGGGGCACATGGGAGATTAACTGGGCTGGCTTACTCACTCAGCAGGTTCCCCGACTCCCCTCCACTCATCCCAGCCCAATCTGCCAGCTAGCCTCCTGCTCCGCCGAGCCGTGGCAGCAGGGCACCACGAGCCCGGCCCGCCTTCATTACGCCTGCCAGATGGGCTGAGAATTAGATTCGAACTCCCACCATGGAGGGAGGGAGTGGAGAGAGATTGAGGAGGGAGGAAGGGAGAGAGAGGTGTCAGGAGGGGAAAGGGAGGAGGGAAGAAAGTTGGTGGGGGGAAGAAAGTAATGGTTTTTGTTTTCATTTATGTTGCAAGTTATTACATTTTAATGTAACACCCCTGGGACCTGGCAGCATTAAATGCCTGTTCTTGAATAATCGACACTAACTGCAAGCAAATGCTAGGGAGAAATGAAATTAGCGAGCGCAGCAATTTGGCACAGTGATTATCGGCTCCTTGGAGGCACTTCCTGATGATTTAAGAATGCTAACATTTAAGCAAGTCAGATCTCATTACTCTTCAAGGTTAAACTGAGCTGTGTTGGAAGGGGAGGCAGATGCTTGATTGGAAATAGTGCTTCCTTGTCTCTCTTCATCTCTCTTTGTTTATGCCGACGTTTCTCACTCCGGCGGCAGCTCGCTGGCAAGAGGCGAAGACTCAGGGCTGAAATCCGTGAGGCGAAGACTCAGGGCTGAAATCCGTCAGGCCCCGGTGACACCTTTTGCCAGCTCTTAATTACATCAGCAATACTCTGTTTCCGAGGCGTAATTTGTCCATTGTCAAGGCTCATCACTCGTGCTAGGAGCGGCGCCATGCTAACTCCCCCGGTCTGGTTCTGAACCTCCCTCACGCATTCCCTTTCACACAGATGCATGGCCGGGCGCAACAAAAGGAAAATTGGGACCTTTTTGAATCCTGTCCAAAGGAGAAAGTGTTTATTACTTTTCAAACTGCACAAATATTCTTTTATACTGTATATTTCTCTGCTACTCGCACTCGTTCTGTGGAGGCAGAAACCATTTTCAAAGCAATTTCAGCCCTGGCATCGTCTGGTCCAGTGTTTACCTCAGCCAGCCATACACATCTGTTCTGCACACAAACTTGATCCAATTAGGTGACACCAGACAATAGCTTACTCCTCCAGTAAGCCCAGCACAGTGCCAGGGGTCTCCAACAATACGGAAGTGTTTTCTCTTCTATTACGGGGCGTCAGATCCTTTTAAAGGTGTTTACCGCCGCCGATGTGTCAGCCCCTGTTTCCAAAAGGAGGGCTCAGCTGGAGGAGTGATAGGCGTCGAGGATAATGATGCGAGTGGGAGCAGTGTGGCGGATGCAGATGCACTTCGCCGTGCTGTGTGTGATAAATCCTTCCCTCCGCTGCACCGCGCCCCGCAAAGTTGAGGGACAGATGGGTTGGACTTTTTATCTCCACTTTCTAAATGCAGGAAACATCAAAACATTTTTTCACTGCGGTGATGAGATTTATTTAAAGCGATGCAGGAGCAACAAAGCTACTTTGGGGAATACGTCTATTAGTTTTTCCAAGCTGTTGTTTTCTCATGCAGGGGGGGGGGGGTTCATTGCAAGTCAAATGTAATCATCCCGCCGTTGGGTTATGCTCCGTCTCGAATAATAATAATATTAGGATGGTCCCTGGCATTGCCTGCATCGGGCTTGTAATTTGAATTTCTGAGACGCCACGTAAGAAGGCTGATGTTAATCACAACCAATCACTGATGTTATCATTGCTGGGGTTTTTTTCTTCCTTGTTTATAACAGCTTTATCTTTTGGCACATCGCAAAATTTGGCAGCCTGAATTCATTATCCGCAGTGTTTCATGTAGTCAACAAACATGGTGTCTGTAATGTGGGATTTTGCTCCCTCCTACTTACATGCTGTGTGCACTGCACCGCAACTGATGTCTCGGCATCGCATTTCGTCTTTGTTGTGGCCTAAAGGATTTCTGGATTGTAACAGGGTTACCCCTGGAATGAGGAGAAAGCCTCCAAATTGTAACCAGGCATTTCCACATGAAACATTCATGCTTAAGTATGATTAGCGGAGATTAAGGTGGGTTTGTTTTGCCTCTTAGAAGGCCCTGTGACAATTTGGAAATGGATTGAGAGCAGCTTTCGCGAGCGCAGCCGCCTTAATCTAGTGCCACGAGTTCTCACCCACCTTTGCTGAATTATGTGCATTAAAGGGTCTCACGTCAGCTATGGAGCCGAGGGGCCTCCGGGTTCGACATGTTGAACTGCACAGGAAATATTATGTTAAGTATTTCCGAGACTTTTAATGGAACATCTTTTGCACAGAGAGCGAGATTTGTCAACGCCACTTGAGGAGCTATTCAGTAGGTCTTAGTAGAGAAAATGTAACGTGTTTTTTTGCATTGGGAGAGACTGTGCCTTCTGTAATGGGAGCAGTAGCATGAACATTTTCTATTCCAAAGACTTGACAGGATAGACGGAGCGCTCGGATCAAATCGTGGTCCATTCTCCCAGCCAGTGATGTGGATCCATCTCCCCATCCAAGCCATTCCGCTATCATGTATCCAATTTCCATATCGTCTCCCTATCATGTATATGAGATGGAGCCCTCCCATGTGCTGGATGATGTGATCCCCAGATAGATTCATTCATACATAATGATAAAAGATGGGTTTGGACAGGGCTACTTATTTGACAATCATTGAAGTGCCACTGTGATGGATGGCGAGGAGGATCCCCAGCCCTCTCCCCTCCCCTCCCACCCCCGTAGCTCGGGCTCCTCTTCTGATCCCCCCCCTTATTCATTTTCCCCGGCCGAGCTCAAGGTCTCGCCTCACTTTAAAAGAGAAATATCAAATTGAATTAAAATTGCTCGCTCACCCAAAACAGAAGCCCGCGCGCCTTAAAAATCACACATCTGTTCCCGCAATTCATTGTTGCAAAGTCAATCCCTCTCTCTCTCTCTCTCTCTCTCTCTCTCTCTCTCCCTCTCCGTCTCTCTGGGTGCGTGGTAATGTGAATTATTCATGCCAGCGGGGCCGCGGCGTGCTTCATCATGTTAAAGTGCCCGTGACATTACTGATGGAGCCACCGACGCCCCCGCACTGCTAGCTATGCTAATGCATTTGGAAGGAGTAAAGAAAAGAGACGGCAGCACCTCTAGGGATCAGGAGGACACGAACAGATCACCTATTAGAATTAGTGCTCGAAAAGGCCCCTCGTCCAATCGCTAACACTCCTTTAACTTTAGAAGAAAAATCCTGTGAAGGAGTAAAAGGAACATCGCCATTGTTCCAGGGCTTTGAATCAATCTGCCAACCTTGATAATTAAAGTCATCAGGATATGTGACACCTCCGTGGCAAGCAGTGGAACAAGTGAACAGGTTTCCCCTCGTTCCTGTTCTCCACCCACACTTTTACCAGCTCATGCTGAGATCCAAAGGTTTGATCACAACCTCACTTCCCAGCTGGATTAGCTTTCTGCTCGCTGAGAGAGTGCATCTCAGCAGCACCCAGGGGATTACTTTGTGTTAGCATGCATCAGTGCTGGGAGCTTGTGCTGTATTTATCGGAACCCTGAAATTCAATAAGCCAGCTCAATTGTAAGAGCAAAGAATTAACTTTGATGCTGATATTGAATGCGGAGCGTCAGTTTAGCTTGTGGATGAGTACACTTGCACTGAGAGAGAGAGAGAGAGAGAGAGAGAGAGAGAGAGAGAGAGACATAATGTGGGGCCCCTCTGGGAGAGTCCATCATTCAACTCCACTTTTTTTGTCCCTCAGGTGTTTGCATTCACGGCTAAGAATGGCCTGATTGATAGGGATTTCTAAGCCAGCAGACTATCACGTCTCACATCTCTTCTCCATATCTGCTCAGCGGATTCATGCAAATGGAGGGGGGCCTCTCCTAAATGTTATTTCTTCATGTTGTAAATCTATCTCACAGTGATCCAGTACAGTCTGGCAGAGGTTTTTTGCACAAAGAAAACAAGCAGAGAACAGAGAGAAGAGGCTGAACATTGTGTGAAATGTATTTCCGCTGTTGGTTAGCGTTGAACCGGCCTTCCGATATGCTCTTTGTGAAACTTTTCACGCCTTTTCAGAAACCGCCTGCATCTGTAAAGGCACCGGGTTGATGATCACAACTGATACTGTGGTTCCCACACGCCTCGCCTTCTGAAATTTCACAACCGATAGCAGTTACTGACAAACGGGGGGGGCTGACAAAATCTCGCCTGATTAGAAGAAAAAAAGCAAGTAAGGGAGGGTGGTGCGGAAGAGTTGAGGCAAGGTGAGTAAAAGCGAAGCGAGTCAGATCCGTGAGGTTGAGTCGAGGTTTCGGTTGACACACGGCTGGCTGCTCCTGAGTGCACCACGCTCTCCACAAATGATCGGGTTCAGTCAACACTGACACAAACCACAGCGGCATTGCTTTATCTTCTGATTGCAAATTTGCGACAGAGATTCCTCGAATATGATTGAGACTTTGTTTCCCCTTTCACAAAACATGCCTTTAAGATCACACACACGTTTTATCATCTTCTTCCTGGAACACAAAATACCAACGAATTTCCAAAACAATAATATGATGACATACAATTAATCTGCAACCACGATCTCTAGAGAAGGTTGTGAGCTTATCTTTCGAACGATCAAATTAAATTCCTCCCAGAGTTACGTCCAGCCTGCTGATCCTGTTTCACTGGAAATACGTCACCGTACGAAATGTCGGTTCAGCTTGACTTTCATCCTTCTTAAGGGAAACACCCATACATACTTATATCACCCCGCCACCCCCACCCCCCTCCCTCCCACGGTTAATAATTGAAACCAGCACATATGCAACCTTGACACTTAAGGTCAGCCATGTGGGACTTTGGAAAGGAGAGGCCAAACGAGCAGCCTGGCCGAGCGGCCTCGGCTACTGGCAGCTGCTGTGCTGAAACTCAGAGACGTGTTGCAATCAACCAGCCGTTCTTGTTGTCGAGGTGAGGAAGAAGGAAGGAAGGCGGGAGATCATCCTCTTTGTTCTTTTCCTGACTAAGTCTGTCATCATTATTATCTTAATCTCTGATCATCTTTGATTTAATGCATTCAATTCCGTTGCTGTCATTGGGGCTGAGGTGATGTGATGGATTGTCTAAGTTATTAACCATCGTGGTGATTTGACTTGCTCGACAACATATGTGAGATGCAAGTGGCAAACCAAGATGCTCTGAATGAAAAGTGTTCCCAAACACAGCGCTCTTCTCTGAAACGTATTCCCATTTCACAATCACTATAACTGGGGAGGGGGGGTCTGTTTAAGGCTTTGGAATTGCAGTTAATTGACACATGTCACAAAGGGTCCGCCCAACTCCCCCTCCCTCCTCCCACTGAGATGCTTGTTAGCAGAGCTGCCATAGGCCCTCATTGCTGTGACGGCTCAGTCACAATCTATTACACTGACTGGATGCCTACGCATTTCATTACTGGCACCAAATATTGGTTTTGCTGATACATTTTTCTCAACATAAAAAAAGGGGAAAAAAAGCCACGTTAATGATGAGAAAAATAAACAAGAGGTTTGTCTGCAGGATGTGGGTGGTTGTCCCATGGGAGAGGAATCTCTGGGATATAGAAATAGCTAGAGCATCACCCGACAGGGCCCCCCCCAACCCCGTCCTATACTCCCAGTGCCCTGCAGCTATCGAGGCACTTGTATGGTTGTAGCAAGACGGCAAAGTTTTCATTTACCATCTACACAGCTCCCACTCCGAAAGCAAGCCTTCAGGGTAATGTTAGGTCTTTTCATAAGTTACAAAGATGTAATTAGACAAATTAGCCCAGCAGACACTCGGGGTTGCGTTTTTTAATGGCTGCGTGTTGCCTAGGTTGGTAATTAGCAGGCAGCCGCTGCTCCAAAATCACACATTGCACCCGAGGCCTTGCAGTCGTATCCTGACAACCAGTAGCCGCGCAGTAATGAAGGCTTATGTATCCCACAGGCTTGGTTTGTCTCACTTGCCAGCTAGTTTTGATGTTGGAATTCACACTGAGCCACTGTGCAAGTCAAACCCGTGTATCATTCCCATCCAGGTTGAGCGTGCTGTCCTTTTTTTCCATGAGGTGATGTATTCAAATCAAACGGATGTGTTTTTGCCTCAGAGGCACAGACTTTCATTTGAGCCAATCACCTTTATGGCTCAATTCATCAGGGCCTTGGTCTACGTGTCCAGGTCTCTTGTTCTGAGTAGCACCCGGGGAGCCGATGAGCCATTTCCACACATCCTGCTCCTCTCCCACTTTTAATGACTTGCCGATGGTGATTTTCACCAAGCGCCTGTTTTTTATTGGCTCCGAATAAATTCCCCCTTCTCCCTGACACTAGACATTCTCTTTAAATTGGATCGAGGGGGCTGAATGCCAAATTGGAAATGACCTAGCAAAATGCAGATTAACTTGTGACAGAATTTATTTGTCGATTTACTGTATGTGTCCACATTCAATTTGTGACACTGTGTTTATCACAAATATGACTTAGCTGCAAGCTCTTCACTGCTGTCTCACAGATGTCCAGTCTTGTTGTACAGCACAAAATGGATTTCCTCTGTTTCCCATTCATTTCTATACAACCTCAAGCTCTCTTTGTGCCTGTTTATTTCATAGCATTTGTCATTATCTGTTCATCTGCTTTCAGTTGTACTTTGAAAGTGTCATACTTTATTTCTTTCAGTAAAAATTATCTGTTGTGAAAATTGAAGCCAAGGCTAAGGTACCTTTAACTTGCATTCTCTCTGCTGGCCACCTGGGGGCGGCTCCTCTCTGATTTGTATAGAAGTCTATGAGAAAATGGTCCTACTTCTCTCCTGATTTATTATCTCAGTAAACATCGTAATCATGAGTCTATGGCCTCAATCTCTGGTTTAAGGTCTTCTCCATTTAGAGTCAAATAGACCAGAAAGCAAGGCATGCTTTAGGGGGTGGGGCTACCTTGTGATTGACAGGTCTCTACCACGCTACCAATGCAGTTAGCTACTAAGATGATTTTAACACTTATCTGTAAAGTTGATCTTGATTTATGAAGCTATCTTTGTTAGCGGCTTCACACCAGAATCCAGATGGATCCAGATCCAGTAAGGGTGCAATATGGTCACTTCCTGCAAAAATCCAAGATGCTGATGGCCAAAATGCTAAACTCAATGCTTCAAAACCATAGTCCACAAACCAATAGGTGACATCACGGTGAGTACGTTCACTTGTTATATACGGTCTTTGGTTGTAGTCAACCGTGTTTGTTTTTTCAGTGTTGACGTTCATGTTTATAATCTGTTTGGGTTTACATTTCAATAAACTGGATTAATTGAAGTAAAGAATACAAATAACACCATTTGCTGTTGTATGTATAGAACGGTCCCGGCGGCTTTGTACCTCATTCTGTCTTAATTGTGGGGGCAAGTTGACACGATGTTGTGCCTTCGCCGACATGGGAAGGAGATGATTGGGAACAACGTGCTGCGAGGGGATAGCAGCACACATCCAGAGGAGCTTTGTGGACCTGGGAGATAAGGCTAGAGCCCACAGCATGACAGGGAGACCAGTAGTGGGAAATGGAGGACAGAGACTGCAGCCTTAAGGCCAAAAGACTCAGCAGAGAGTAATGAGGGCCAACTCTCACCAAGGATACTGCCCAAACTGTCAGAGAGGGGGGGGGGGCTGGAATAACAACCTTGGAGGGGAAATTGGCTGCCTCTCCATAGAATCTGATGTATTAGAATGTGGAAACAAAAAAAACACATCACAAGGAACACATTTGAAGGTGCCTTTGATTCCAGGGTGCAGGAATCTGACCCCCAATTTCACAAACACCAGACTGGAAGGCATGAATGTGACACGGCATTAAGTCACAAAATGTATGTCGTAGTTATTGCATGGCATTTTTGCTTTGATTATGGTGCAACAGCTCATGAGAGAGTGAGTAATATCGTAGAAAAAACCTTAAAGTGTCAGTCTGTAAGATTTGAGATGCGTTGCTTCTAGCGGCCTCTCTGGTGGTAGATGGAACTACAGGCAAGCCTCTGGGACTCATCTCCCTCACCAACAGTGTGACTGTCTCTCATCTGCGTGATGCCTTCAAATGCTCCACACTGAAAGGAGGTCCGTGGTTTCCCCTCGTTGGCGTCACTTTGCTTCTTGATGACTTTCCTTCTTCACTTCCATTAGTTTGTTGTTTCTTTTTCTTGGACTGGAAGTTGAATGGTCTTCTTTCTCTGCCTGTTGATCCTCCATTGTGAGTCAGCAGTAATGAAATGTACCTGATCAAACACTTTAGACTAGAGGGAGCCTGACTCAGCAGTTTGAAGTTACAGATTTCAGATTACAAGTAAACGCAGCATACTTCTGTGAGTAGCTCCACCTGCAGACCAACCGCTGCTGACTGACGGAAAAAGATCAAACTCATTTAGAGTTTAGTGGGAAAGTGGCCACAGACAGGGAGATCCTATTTCTGGACAAAGCAGCAACAAGCACTTTCATTAGTGGTCACATGATGACCATTGTTTAACTCACTCTTTGATAGATAAGAACTTAAAAGACAATTACATAGATGAAATTGTTACGGACTGCCACTTTAATTTATAATCAATATTTTTAAAACAACAATATAGGTTCATCACCTCTTTTGTGGCGTTGTACAGCAGGCAGCTGCGTTCAGTGATGAACACCCACCATACTACCTGCACAGCAGCAAACAGCAGACCGATACAGTCAGCAGCCAGCTGGTGGTCATAGTGCAGCATTTAGCAGCTAAAGAACCAGATGTTTGTCTCCAGACCAAAAGTGGAGCTAAAAGCAGAGTGAATCATACACATGACTTCAAATGAATGATTGCTCTGTAACTGCTGGATATGTAAACTGTTTGCTAAGCGTAATTAATCTTATACACTTTACAAGTTTGTGTTTATGTGTGGTAAACAAATAAACAAAATGTTATTACAAAAACATCTCACAGCTTCTGGTGGTGTCCATGCTGGCGGCTTGGCTCTGGGGATCGTCAGTGTGATTCAGACTCTGAAGCTTGGTCCATCGGTCAATCGACTTTTTGGTCCAGACTATCACAACTCACTATTGGAAGGATTGCCATTGATATTTGTTTTCTAAATTCATAAATTCATCAGATGATATACCAATCTGAATTTGATGACTTTTCCTATTGTGCCACTACGAGCGTTATATTTGTGAATCCAACAAAAATGTGAAGGATTGCCATGAACTTTCAGACATTCTTGTCACCCCAGAAACAATTAGAATCACTTTGGTGATCTTATTTTCCATCCAGCACCATCACCATGTCAACATGTCTATCTATCCTGGTTTCATGACTAAATACCAGATAAGAAGTGGACGTAGTCATCGTGACATCACCCATTGGTTTGTGGACTTGAGTTTGGCATTTTGGATGTCTCCATCTTGTTTTGCAACCAGAAAAGGAAGTGACCATATTTGGACTGCAGAGGAGTGACGGGTGGATCTGATGAACACGAGGCAAGACAAGCTTATTTGTACAGCACCATTCACACACAAGGGAATTCAAAGTGCTTTACAGAGGCAGAGGAATACACTAATAGCAAAGACATTAAAATTTAATAAAAACAGTAAAAGTGCAATTTGAAAACAATAAAACTTGCAGTTGAAATAGCTGAGGATTAAAATAATTAAAATAGGCTATCCTTTAGAGTTATGGGAAAGCTGCAATTAAAGAATAATGTTTTCAGCCCTGATTTGAATGAGCTGTTAGTTTCTGCACATCTCAGGTGGTCGTCGAGTTTGTTCCACATGTGGGGAGCATAAAAATGAATGCTGCTTCACCCTGATCCTGGGAACCCTGAGTAAACCTGTCCAAGACCTGTGAGGTCTGCAAGCTTCATACCGAACAAGTAACTCTGAGATGTATTTAGGTCAGAGACCATTCGGAGCCTTGTAGACCGCTAACAGGATTTAAAAATCTATCCTTTCTACACTGGGAAGCCAGTGCAATGACTTAAGGACAGGTGTGATGTGGTCCATTCTCCTGGTGTTGGTCAGGACATCCTGGATGAGCTGCAGCTGCCTGATTTGATATTTTACTGAGGAGTGTGTTCTGTGTGTTTGTGAGATGGTCAATTATAAATCCCCCAGTGTTTATTGAGCATGTCGGGAGATGCTATTGCATTGTTTGTTCTATCATTTTTCTTTAATTTCACCCTGTATGTGGTTTGATGCTTTCCCTGACTTTTTTTCCCCGATGTTCCGACACATCCTAATTTACAAAGTCCTTTATTTTCCCCTCGACTGTTTTCCCAAACTGTACTGTTAGACCGCTTTCCTTCCTTGTGTTGGCCTCTGTGTGTACATTTATTTGAACAGATGTTGCAGTAAACATAAACACCTACTTTATCTTTACGTACAGTACATTACACGGTTTTTTACAAAAATATAGCTTGGCCTCCGGAGAATTTGTACCATCATGCAATACAAATACTAATCAGTCACAAGGTCATTTGGAATTAATCATCCGCCATCCGCATGTCATCTCTCACGGGTCATATCAAGATCCTCTGAGGGCACAATCTGAGTTGAAAAATACTTTTAATTTTGAGCGTCACAGTTTCTCAGGCGTGGATCGTGGCCCATCCATTATGCGTGATGCCTTTAGACTCCTCTAATGGAATTTTGCAGTTCTGTTTCTCCCTCTTTTGCTTTCCCCTTTTCTCACTCTCTCTTTCATGTCACACACACACACACACACACACACACACACTGAGCTTCTCTGTGCCCGTGGCACAAGACGTGTTGGATCATTTGATTCAAGCTAATAAGCGGAGTTAGCCCAGAGAGAGGCATAAATGAGTTGTGGCCTGCCGGAGCTCCTCCTGCTGCCGGTCTGAAGGCTCTCATCCAGCCAGCTCTCCAGAGTGAGGCTCATTGTGTCACAAGAGTCGAGATGTAGTGCCATTACTGCATTGCTGTATTCACACCAGCACTTGGTATATCTACATGTCAACTGGTTTACTACAGCGGCATGAAGCAGATAATTTTCTGCAATTTAATTGCAGAAAACCGATTAAAAGGATGCTGAAATAACGACAGGGTGATGAAGATGTGTTAAAAGTCTGAAGTCAAGGTTTGTTTGATCGGTACGACAGCGTCTAAGGGCCACTGTAGGACAGAGCCGAGAGAGGTGGGCAATATTCAGAGAAAAATAGTCACAAATTTGCCACTTCATAAATTATAGAGGTCATAGAGGAAGTAAACACGTTGCTTGACCGGATGTTTGCCGTGGCTATGACAGTGAAATCTACCACTAGCATTTTAGCCCAACCACCCGATCAATAAACACTCATAAGATGACAATCTGGCCCAGATAAAATTAACCAACAATATCCATCAACAGCTGTCACCCTAAGGACCTTAACGAGGCGTCACATGTTCATGGGAAGTAAGCTAGCATAGATGCCGGTTGTTTGCATCGTAACAAAAGTAGCAAATCTGCGACTCTATAAAGTAGCAAATCTGCTACTTTTTTTCTCTCGGCTCCTTTTTTTTGCTACAGTGGCCCTAATACACCATCATAAATCTGTCTGCAAGAAGAACTTTTAAAACGCTTGTTTTCTGAATGGAGTTTGGATTGATCGGAGCTAGGCTAAGCTAACACTGTAGCTGCTCAATCAACACTCGAAATAGACAAAAATAGGGCAGCGACTTTGTTGTTTAATAACATAGACAAGCTATAGATTCTATTCTTGGCTCTGTGTGGGCGACTATGCACGGATAAAAGATTTAGTTTCCTCCATTTCTGATTCAACAACAGGACGAACGGAGGAGAATCTCAATGCTGATAGGCTTTTGTGACACAGCGTCACAGAAATGTCTTGCTGGTGTTGGAGAACATCTCGTTCTCGTGAAATATCAGGTGTCTTTTTTCATTTTTAAAGATTTATCTAATTAGCTAACGTGCGTTACAGCTTTAAGCTTGACGGGACAAGTGGTAATGAACTGTGAACGTGCTGCTTCCTTCCATTTGGAGAGCAGGCATCAGCTCATCTCCCGCCCTCCCAGCCTAATGTTGGATTACTGTTCTGTCCATACCACGCTCCTAATTAACGCTGCCGTCTCTTTCATCCTGCTTTGTTCATATCCAACGTAAATATGACTATTTGCTTCATCTTCACAGCACATGGGTGATGATGATCATGATGATCGGGTTATGGATGTGATGGCTGCTGCCGTTTTCCTAAAGTGTTTGGCTGAATTTGCTGTTGTTGATGTTTGCTAATAAACCTTTTTGTTTGTGACCATTAAGCCTGATTGTGTAAGAAGATAGACTGACAAACAGTATGTTAAGCGGTTGGCAGACTGTATTTATTCACGTTTCACTCATCCAAGTATGCCAGGGTTATTTAACGAGGGGGGCCACATTTTCAGAAAGACGAGGGCACCGGGGTCCAGAAGTTTCCCCCCCAACCCACTCGACCCCTTTCTGACCTCATAAACGCCCTTTTGTCTTTTTTCAAATTTGTGTTTATTTGGTAGCATACATTCCAGGTACATTCTAAATATTTTTCTTCAAAACATTGCCTGGTAATGTTTCGAAAGTGGGGACCTAATATGAGGGATTTTTATGAGGGAAAAAATATTGTAATTCAAAACATATTTCCTGCAATTCTAGACCAACTCAACTTTTGGATTTAACAGCCTCCTGCACTAGACTTGATTAGTTAGATTGCTATGAAAACTAACTATGCACCAAGATTGGTATGTTGACAGGAAGTTTTTGAGCGACAGAGAAACAGTATGCACGTAACCATAGTTACTCACTCCTGCATGCACATGGTGTAAGAGGAGAGGTAGAGGCTGACTGACTACTCTGATCAGCATGAAGGGGAATGTTTGCGTCAATTTGTGTTCATGTTTCACTTTCACCCTGATGGTCGATATCACATCCTGCCTCTTCATGTTGCAACGTTATCATTTATGCATACCAGGCTTTATTGTGTCAAAGTGTCAGTTATTTGTGAGATTTTGTTCCTTTGGGTTTTACATTTTATACATTTGTAAACCAAACTGCTTGGTGGTTCTGAGTTGGCACCAGTTGAATAGGCCTGACGTCATATTTTATTTTTTTCAGTTTCACAGCGTTGTTTGCAACCAGACATCCTTCAGCCCAATATTTTATTATTTATTTATTTTACACAATATCTCATTGTTCAATCTCTCAAAAACAAAAAGTGTGAAATCACATTTCCTTTCTATCTCGCCTGTAGAATCTGCAATAACAGCCCCGCCCTCGCCCGCCTCGTGGATGCTGCGGGATGCGGTGTGCGACATGTGTGAGAGAGTGTCTATCAATCTTTTGTCATTTTTAATACTGCAGTCTTATCAGGAGAAATGACAAGCTCAAATGAGCCGGCGCAGCAATTACCACAGTGCGAACAAATGTGGGCCCGTGTGTGTGAGCGTGCACATGTGTGTGTGTGTGTTGGTTGGGTGGGGGCCGGAGGGAGTTGGTGGTGGTGGTGGGACCATTTACAGCTTGCTGATGAGAAACCCTGCTGTTCTCCTCCTCACCCCTTCCTCCTCGTCTGTCTCCTTCAATAAACCCTGAACACACACACTCACACACCCCAGGACACCTGTAATTAGGCAGTTAAGTGGCACACAAATACTCACATAATGGTGACTACAATGTCAAATAGATATCCCCTATGACACTGGAAGCACTTGCAACACATGTAAAACTGTTTTACATTAGAAGAGAGAGATCAGGTAGAAAACCTCAGGTTCTGAAATGTGAAGCCGACGCTGAAGCGCCTTAAACTTGTATTCTCTCTACTGGCCATCAGGGGGTGACTCCTCCGGTCGCACAAGAAGTTTGATGTTATAGAAGTCTATATAAAAATTACCCTATTCTCACTACATTTATTATCTCAGTAAACATTATTAAAATTAGTTTATGGTCTCAATCTCTAGATTGATATCTTGCAAAAAGAAGACAGATTGTATTAAGAGTAAAATAGACCATAAAGCAGGGTATACTTTAGAGTAGGGCTATCTTGTGATTGAAAATTCAATTCATATCACAACACAAGTTCCCTGGACACTTCACACATAGCACAGTGCTAGAGCACGCTCGTGATTTGCGATAGCTAGTCAATTATTAAAATATCCCAATTGCAAAGTGGCTAACACACACGCTTGTTTGCACACCAGCAGCTCTTGCGTGTGAAGTATACACACACTCGTATAGATCCGTCGCCCTCTAAAATGGGCGAGGGACACATCAGCACAGCGAGAAAAGCCTGCAGAGGCCATGACATGCAGAGGGGATGTGGAGGTGTCAAACATGGAAGTGTCAAACAGTGCCCACTCACCACCCCAAACCTTTCCTCATCCTCACCGTGAGTGTGTGTGTGTGTGTGTGTGTGTGTGTGTGTGTGTGTGGAGCTGTGGAGTGTGTGTCCGTGGGCGGCTGTCACCTCTAAACAGCAAAGTTTCCAAATGACAGGGCCAGGCGATGACAGTTCAGCTACCGCCACCGGGCAGGTTAGAGACGGGAGCCCTCCCCCCCCTCAGCTCCGTGTTGTGACTGCTTGTGACAGGAGTTGCAGGTCTCCTGCTGTTTATTCCGTGTAGTTTTCTTGCTACAACATGTCTGCGTTATGCATTTTCTCCCAGCATGTTCATTAGTCTCAGCGTGCTGGTAAGAACAGCTATGTTATTATGCGTTCATACATGGGATTCACTAAAATATACATTTACAAAGCACCGGGGTGTTAAACAGCCACAACATATCAACAATAATAATAAGATAATAACAAAACAATAACAAAACATGGGAGTAAAGGAGTCAATTCAGTGCTCTCTCTGTATGGGCGTGTGTGTGTGTGTGTGTGTGTGTGTGTGTGTGTGTGTGTGTGTGTGTGTGTGTGTGTGTGTGTGTGTGTGTGTGAGTGAGTATGTGTATGCTTATTGAGCATAACCACTGTGGTGGTAATCACAGTCAGAAAATATCTCTATTAGGAAGTGTCACCCTGTTGAAAATAAATATACCAAGAGTAAGGGGGAAGTAACAACAAGCAAAACACGAGTTGAACAGAGGTCTGAACAAAGAGGGACGGGATTTATTTGGTTCGGCAATGCGTTCAAATTCTCTGTGGTTTTTCTAAATGACCTACTGTACCATTAATCATAAATAGTAAAGTTGTTGCACTTTTCAACTATTTTAACACATTTTTATAATCTTGGTTTTGTATTCTCCTTCAGCTTTGTTGCTTCCCCCCATTTGACCTGATATTCACTCACTAGTTATGGGATTTCCCACCGTGGGAGACTCCTTGAATACCACTTGCACTATATCACAATATTACATTTACATTTACATTTAGGTCATTTAGCAGACGCTTTTGTCCAAAGCGACTTACAATAAGTACAATTGTCAAAAGAAGGAAACAAGGAAACCACAACGAATCATAAAGTAAGAGCTAAAAGTAGAACAAGTGTTAGGTCCTCATCTGAGTAAACTAGTAGTTCAAGAGCAACAGTGCTACGATCTGAGTGCTATAGGTAAGGGTGTTTTTTTTTTGTTTTTTTTGTGGGGGGGGGCGGGGGGGGGGGGGGGTCATGCTAGTCGAGGTGAAGTCTGAACAGGTGAGTCTTGAGCCTTTTTCGGAAAATGGCAAATGACTCAGCTGTCCTGACATTAGTCAATATAAACTATTGTAGGTTAATTCTTTATAAACAGGCCTCACACAAGAAGAGCTGAACATGGATTTCAACTGGAACACAATCTAGGGGAATATTTGAGTGAATTTCCTCTGAGTGCCCGATGACCTCTGAGTTAATCCTCATCCCCAGTAGCTCGGGAGACTAATGGACACTGGATTTGTGACTCGCGTGCCTGAATCCACCTCGTAACCGGTGCTATGTGTCACAGCGTCTCTCTCGTCGCCATTTCTCCTGTGTGCGTCTGCCTCATGCCACGGTCTAATGAAGCAGAACCACGTCATAAGGAAGACTGCTGATGGCCTCTTAGCCTCGCACATATGGATGGCTGGATGTTGGATTTATCTCTTTATCTCATCATCAAACAACAGCAGCTTTATAGGCCATGACAATCACAGATCACGGATCGCCATATTGCCATACATTTCCATTTACTGTGTCCCAACATATGGATTGAAATGCTTGTCAAACATAATGTCATTACCTATTTGTATATCTTAAGAGAATACCCCCGAGAGCTCTGTCCACTGACACCGTTGTAATTGAAGGCTGTAGTCTGCAAAACTATGGCTCATTACAGTCATGATTGATGTTAGTTTCTGGATTTATTACCTCTAAATTCCTTCAATAAAAGAATTTAGAGGTAATGTAAATGCATTAGATGTACTGTGGCTAAATGTGACCATAACAGAACCTTTATCTGTCATTCTTCTCACTTTTAGTGTCTTTGGGAGGAATGAACGGCACCTTGATCTTATTTTCAGATGGACATTGACACATTTTTTGACAGAGTATCAAAAGTTCTGGATTGATTTTATTGTGAAAAGAGCGATCACACCTGACACGGGTCAAGTAAATCATCGGGTTTAATTAAAAGTGACAATCATCAAGCCACTAAAGTTGCAGTTAAGTGACTATAGCAGCTACTTCAGTGTAGGAATCACCTTAAGAATGTCTTGGTTTAAAGCCCATATTTTTCCAGTTTCAGGCGCGTTCACAGAGTTACAGGTCATATTACCCTTCTGTCTCCCTCCGCCAGACACCAGCATCCACACATACGTATACGGAATGCTACAGCGCCCAGACACATGGAAACAATTGTTTGGTCCTTAACTCACAAGGAAATCATTTCATATATCACAGAAAGCAAATTACCAGTCGTTCAAATATTTAGGGAATGAAATGAATGGGGCCCTCTTCCTCTGCGTTGGCTTCCTGCACGGAAACTCTAATTTGGGAGTTAAACAAAGCTGGAAAAGGAAAATAAATGTGGCGGCGGGAGAGACGGCCCTGTTGTTGACCTCGGTGACACGGCAAGCGAGGAAGCCGGGGCGATTATGGAAGTGTGCTTCTTTGATTTTAGAGTAGGGCTCACTCCACACACAGGATGCTGCGTGTCCAACAAGGACCCGGGGCCTCAAAGAGGAGGAAGTGTCTCCTTTATGGCACTTTGCAGCATAACTGCCAATTCACTATTTGCCAGATGGCCTGTGATAGATAGGGAAGCAATCCAGTACACGTCATTTCTTGTTCCTTGTCCAGGGTCGGATAGTCCATCATATTTACCTTCTGTAGCTAGAAGATAAAAGACTGTCTGTGTACCGCAGGCACAGAAAATCCAGAGTGAATTAATCAAATAAAGGTGACTGATATGAATAACTAGACTATGTAATATTAAAAAGCAGTGATTAGTGAGGAGATATTTCAACAGGAATTAGTTTTTGATAAACTACCTCATCTCGTCCCATCTTCAAGCTGTGATGAATGCCTTAATAAATGGAATGCTCTATATTTTTTCCAGGTTGCGTAAGCTTAGCCAGTGATTTGGAACCAGCCTTTGACAAAAATGACTCTCGCTTGTTATCCGAATTCTCTACGATTATACGTCACCGCCTCAAGTGGTACCTGAGTTAAAGTTGCGGGACTGGTTAATCTCCTGCTTTTCTACCGATGCATCTTCCACCTCTTGACCTCCCCCGTCTTTGATCATCCCTGAGAGAAACGCCGTCTCCCAGTCAGCACAGGAACAAAAAGGTGCCCTTGAGCTATTTCTCTTGCCGCCTTTTGTCTTGCATTCCATCTGCAGCGAGCGCTTTGTCAGGCCGAGCCTTCATTCCATCCTTTACCTCCTTCCCCTCCGCTCCGCATCTCCTCCCACCGCAACGCTTGCCATCCATTCATAATTGTGCCGGAATAATTAAAAGTTTTTTCTGTAAAATGATAGCTTTGTCAGGCTTTTTCAGATGTTACCTAACAAGGCAGTCTACAGAGGTGTTAGTGTAGCATATTCATCATTGTCATCTGGGGCTAATTACGCAGCCTATAAATCACCAGTCTGACCCGGAGCAGACATGACTGGGAAGAACTCGGCTCTGTTAAGGTGGATCACGACTTCAATCCTTCCCCCGGGTGGTTCTGGTTTTGAAATCAATTTTTTTTAAATCTCTTTATTATACAAATTTGCTTCGTTATCGTCAGCTATTTTAATCGATGTTTTGATTTTTGTTAAATGATGAGTTAATAATCTAATTTACTGTATGCATTGTGGGATCCTTTTCCATTTTGTTCCAGTGCAGGCTCATTTAAAGCTGGACGGAGGCGAGCGAGATAACATTCTGTGCGTCATTAAAGTGTCCTCGCCCTGACTTTTACAATGATAGGAAGGTTAAGTTATCACTGCGTCGCCGCCTTTCAAGCATCCTTCATTTCCACTTACTTACCAGATCAAGCAATCCCCGGCCAGTCTATAAAATCCCACAGCTTACTTTTCTTTAATTAAATGCCACTCGTAATGCTCCCAGTAGCCCCCCCCCCCCCCCCCCCCCCCATCTGTGGCTGATGCTTTAAAAAGCAGAGCGCCACCTTTGCGCATGGCTCGGCTGCACCGGGGGGACGGAGCGACTGGGCATCCATCTTAACAAGGTCACACCGTTTGATTTTTAATATAACGGTCAGCGCTCAGGCCCCGCGTCTACCTTTGAAATATTAGCGCTTATTAATGATGTGGAAGCGCCCCGCCTCTCCCCTCCTTGCAGAAACCCATCAGCAATCATTCCGTACGCGAGGGTGTGCAGAGTCAGATCTGTGCTGAGACCTGCTCCCACTCACTGCCGGGGGCTGGCTCAAACGCCTGCTTTATAGGCCAGCTTTATGGCATTCATTATGCACACTTAACAGCCACTGTAATTCTCTGAGATGGGTTGGGGAAGTGAGGCGATTAGCTGTTGGTTCTAAAGGCGGGTTGCCTTAGACTTTGACCTTTTGTTTTTGACATGAAAGATGATGTCTCTGCCTCATGCAGAGAGATTTACTATCGGCGGCCTGGTCTGTACTTAATCATGTTTTTCTCCTTCAATTTGACTGCTTTTAGAATAATGTGTGATCAGGAAGCAGTGAGGTTGAGAGATAAAGTCTCGTCTTATTGAAGACGGTGTAATGAATTGGACGATCTCGTCGCGTTTCGTGCATATGCATTCTTGAACTTTGACCCCTTTTTTTCCTAAAGGCTTGTTAAAGTGTGATTGCATTCTTCTTTTCTGTGGAGAATCTATTCCGCGGGGGCTTCCAGCACAAAGGGGGAGTTGAAGTGACTGGAAGTTGTTTTTGCTTCACATCGCTGGATCTTTGGAGATGTAAAAATGAGATATAAAGGGTCAGGGTCGGAAACATCTCGTTAGACGGCAGCTTTTGTCGAGGAGTTTAACTTTCCTGTACTTCTGGTTTTCTGCTACCCACTCACTTAATGCCGTGCAGCGGGGGGGCCAGATATTAACAGCAGTGCTCCATAATAATCTGGATTGCCTTCGTTGTTCGACGATACTTCAGAGCTTCACATCGTGTCGTCAGAGAAAGCACTGAATCATGACCAACAATGCCGCTCAGTCTGCCGGATGACTCCATCTCCACTGTTTTACTGCCCGACCGCTGGGCCGGATCTTCTTACGCAAGCAGTATGCCCATCACAAATTACGCCAGCGCCTCCTCTCAACATGACTTATCGTCCTGTGTAGATGGAGATGCGAGACATTCCATAAGTTATTGTGCCGTGTGCCCTTGGAGCCGACGGCGTGTTTACGCAGGCCATACCTCTCCCCGCCTCCTCCTCGGCTGCGATCCCTCGGAGAGATTTCCACCGAGCCTCCCCCATTCGATGCTCAAACTAACGTCTGCTGTCGTGGATACCTTTAGGTTGTAAATCTACAGACGCTGACCGCACAAAGTGTGCCTGACCTCTAGGTTGAGGAGGCTGAATGGGCCACGCACCATTAAGTTCACAGACGGCGTCAGCGCTGGATTCCGGAGCTCCAAACTGTAGACGGTGGCACCTCACCGAGTCGATGACCTGCACCACTGAGAGAAGACATGGGGATTTAATAGTTGTGCGTGTTTTTTGTTTGTTTTGTTATTACCTCCACCAGACCCGGCTGCAGAAAAAAAATTAAGGGGGGGCATTACATTTTTTCAGGGGGGCAAACTTTTTCAACATACATTTTATTTGCTTCAGGCTGAAGAAGAAGAAGACCAGCAACAAGGGTTGTGTTATGCAGATAGCACCATACAGCTTCACTTCTACTGGAAACGTCAGCACTGATGTCAACCTGAACACTGAACTCATACTAGGAGAGGTAGCTACAGCAGCTAAGGAGCTACCTCTCCTAGCATGAATGTTTACTCTAGTGTTACTGTTGACTTCAGTGCTGACGTTTCCAGTAGAAGTGAATATCGCTGCTTCCTGCTCGCTCCCGTTCGCGTCCTCACTTCTTGTCCGCGTATTTTTGGGTAAAAAATACGGATATCCATACAGAACACCACAGCTAACTAGCGACTCTATGAGCAACTGCGACCATGGACATCAAGTACTACAGCGTTACCCTCTCATGAGTATGACTCAGTGACCCGCCCCCCCCCAACACCTGTAATTGGCCAGCACGTTGCCTTTGTTCTGTTCTGGTGAATTGTATGATCGACAAAACGAGATAGGAATAATAGAGCGTTGGCCACTCCAAGGTAAAAAACGAAACCCAAATAAAATAAACAGCTTCCAGCCCAGGGCGGGCACAGCTGACTCTGTGGGCGGGCACGGCCCGCCAATGCCCGCCAATGCCCGCCAATGCCCGCCCATGCCGCCGGGACTGACCTCCACCAGGGGAATCGTGCGATCGCTGTCCGTGAGTGACCGTGCACCTCCGTGTCTGTCCACGGCTAATCTCCAGTTATGGCTGCGTACTGAAGGATGTCTCTGGGTCAGGGTAACTCACCATTTCTGAAAGAACGCCTGTTTCATCCTGCAATTGACCACCTGCTGACTCCTCATTCACTACTCTTAACCGGTCCCCAGCCGGTAGCGGCCCGCGGTGATAGCACAGCGACCCCAAGCCACGACTCTGCCACCCAGAGACACAGTTAGGGGTCGCTTTTATTGTTTTGGACAGCGTTTTGGCTAACGAACAAACTTCCAGCACACGCACTGCTGCTAACCTTCAGCCAGAGACACAGTGGAGGCAAACATTTGCATCTTTGTCATTGTTTCGTTTTGGACGGCGTGTTTGGCTGCTCAGCAGACAGCTTCGTGGGTTTCATTTTGTTTGTTTGTTTTTTCATGACAATTATTTTCCACGACAACTTTGAGCTGATTGCTTGCCGTTTGCGCCACAGTGTGTCTGATGACACTTTACAGCCCAGGGTTGTATTGGTTTAGTAGCGGTGGCTGCACACACACCTTTCTACTCCACGCCGTTTAAATGTGCTGAAACTCACAGCTGAGATAGACAGACCCAAGTGGGTACAGAAAGTGAAAGTTCCCCAGTAATATCAACACAGATGTGTTTATAGACATCACACGTTGTTGATCTCATGTGAAGATTCCACTTTGTGACCACATTAATGTGCAGTAAATCTAAAAGCATGCGCTACTGTCCATAAAGACTTGTTTTCATCACCAGCATGTGATTTACGTTTTTGTTGAACTGCGACATGTGCACAATAACCAGTTGTTTCTTTTTCGGCTGCATTTTTCCTACATGCACTAATAAAGATTTATTTTCTCTGAAGCTTCAGTGGTTAAAGCTCAACAAGAAGGGTTAAACTAGCGCTGGCGGGTTTTTTTAAGAGCCCCACTTAAGGTCTCTTTTGTAGCTCCAGATGTTTCGTGTGGCTATTTATTTAGCTTGTAAACAGGCCGGCAAAAAGCAGCAGGCTCAATGACGGAGAGGCACAACCACAGTGACATTGTTGCAGCTACTCAGAAAAGAGAGCTATATGCTTCATGTGATTTAGAGATGGGGTAGGTGCAGGGGGTGGGGGGGCTTCATCGCCTTTGAGAAGGGAGGTCATCAAATTGAAATGCAAATCTTAACATTTTAGAATTCATTAGGGTTGACACGGCCCCTAGGAACAACAGCAACAGTAAATGAACGTGCATTGTTGGAGGGGGGGGGGGGTCACATTTCTTGCAAATCCTTTCTCTGAGAGCGAATGGAAAGAAATGAGTCCGACCTTCTGGCTTTGTTATTTCACCGCTTTGTCGGCCTCCTGGGATTCTTTTCTCCGAGCGCCATGTCATGGCCGGGCTCGCTTGCTGCAGCGTTTCCATATGGAACAGGTGGATCGCCCCCCGCTGCAGCGTATGAGCAACATTGCCAAGTAGTGGAGTAACACGCTAACCCCTCTAGGTATGAGAAACAGACGTTGGAATTACGATGACAGTATGATCCATCATAATTATCTTATATAAATGTTGTCTGCTGCAAACTTTGCCTGTGTTTGACTCCAAACTAGAGCAACGAGTTGCAGTAAAAAAAAAAAAAAAAACACAGAAGGGAACTTTCACTTTGCAAGGAATTTAAAAGTTAAGCAGCTTGGTGGGGAATCAGAGATGAACGCTGTTATAAAAAGCTCTTATGCTTTCTCATTCTTTGACAGTTTCTATCACTCAGTTATTCTGACATTCTCACAAACAAGCCTGTGTACAAGCGTCCAACAGACACACACACACACACACACACACACACACACACACACACACACACACACTGTTGTATGGCAATGCTGATCTGTATCTCCCACACACACTTCCCTGGAGAATTGATTAAAATCAGAGAGAGACGGGCCTTGAACATAGCTGCTTTTGTCTGAACAAACAAAGGCTGCCGGTAATTGGATTCACATTGAGAGAGGTATTTAAGACAGTCTGATAACTAACACAAGCTGCAGGCTTTTGCAGGGCATTTTTGTGACCCAGTCACCATTATTGGTCTAGCCCTGCTCCAGCAGAGCAGTTATGTCAAGCAGCTCCCCTATTTAACCTCAGGGAACATTATTACGAGAAATCTTGGGGTTCAGAGTTCTTTCACCTCCTTTTCCGCCATGGGTTCCTCCTTTTGGGGGCACTTAAACGCACCGCTGATTACACTACTTCAAATAGTGAATTTCCAGTACATTTTAGATAAAAGTCCACTCTCTATGTTTGATGAGATGCACCTTAAAGATAAGAAGGGCCCTGTCGGAGGCTGACGTGACCTATGGGAGTTTAATCCAAGCGGTTCAAATACCACAAGTTACAGATAATCAAACCAGCGAAGGGCTGATTAGAGTCAGTGAGACAAGAAATCAATGAAACATGGCCAGACAAAGTGTGTCTGATTGTTTACATACCTTGGCCTGGGATGGAGAGATTGAAAGAGAGAAAGGGAGAGAGAGAAATGACTGCCATTGTACGTCTGGGTTTGAGGTGAACAAGATAGAGATCAACTTCAAATGGCTGTAGTCAGAAGCCTCTGGTACGCGATCCATCGCTCACCCAGACATAGATACTCCATTACGCCGGCTCTGAACCCGGATTAAATCGCATCCTGACCCTGATTGTCTTTCACCTCTACTCCGTCCTGTTGACCTTGGCCTCCCCGGGCCGAAGGAAGCAGCTCTACTTGACGGCCCATGCTGAGTCATTGCCCCGGCCTGCTGGGTCCTGGAGGATTTCCTGGAGATAGCCCAAAGTGGGCTAAAGGGTAGATGGTTCCACTAAACCCTGAGAGATCTCTATTTGCACAGTTGTCCCTGCATAGTCATAAAAGTTTGCGAAGGCTCACAATCAGCCCCAGTGATGTTGAGTAACGTTTTGCTTATAATGCTTGTCTTATCTGGGTTTGGCTACACATTACACCCATGTGTGTTTACATTTTCATGTCGGAGTGTGTGTTCTAGCAATATTTACCTTTGTCTGTTGGTTGTTCAAGGGCAAAGAGAGTTCTACTTAGTCTCCGTCAGAACGTGTACTTTTCCCTGCTGGTCTTTGTTGACTTGAGCGGTGGCAGGCACTGAGCTGCATGTAGAAGTGTGCCGAGTTGGTAGACAGTGTCTGTAACTCTTGCATTCTTGCAAGTGCATTCATGTTTTTAACTAATGTGCCTCAATGTTGTTGGGGAGATGATCGGTTCGTGTGTCAAAGCTACACCCAGAAACACATTAACAGCAAATGTCTTTTGACCAATGGCCAGATAGTCACAATTAATGAAATTCTGAAGTTTATTTTAACATTGGCAGACTTGGTGCCGATCACCGTCGTTGGCTCATGTGGAATCACATTCCACATAGCGAGGTGGGATATGAGCATTTCCGTCACTGAGTCATTTATAGTTCCTTTGACAGACTGTAAACAGTGATGACGTACGTACGACGGAGTGAAATAGCTCGTCAAGCTGTGCGAGAACATTAACCGGCAAAGAATGAGAATGGAACGAGACAAATTGACTTACCAGCTGCGTGTGCTGTTAGTGAGTGGATAAAAACATTGGCGACCCAGTATTCAGTGATCAGATATAAACACTGTAAGACCAGCGAGAAATGACAAGCACATGTCACTGGATGCTTAAACTTGCATTAACCGTGGTAAGGTTAAAAACGTCAAAAACCATGACATAGACTGTGAGGTTTGAGTCTCTACAAACAGGAGCATTAGAGCATCAGTCCAGTGGTGGTTTACATGTGTGATAGCTTGCAGCCATAGACGCTGCTGGTGTTTGTGTTTAAGTTGTTCAGTAACCACTTAACTAAGAATGGTTGTTTTTGTTAGCATAAAATCAGTCTCTCATCTCTACCTACCATGTTGCACCGCCATGTTTCTACCATAGACTGTGTATTAAGTGGACGTAGACATTGTGATGTCACCCATTGGTTTGTGGACTATGGGTTTGAAGCCTCAAGTTTGGCTTCACTTAAATTATAAATCAAACAGGTGTGTTATATCAGAATTCATCCCTCGTACAGTTGTCATGAATGATTATATTAGCTGGCTGTTTATTTCTGCTGTACCATGGGGGTCTGTGAGGATTGACTGTATAGAAGAAGTGGAAGTAGTCGTGATGTCACACATTGGTTTGTAGACTGCGGTTTTGAAGCCTCAAGTTTGGCATTTTGGCCGTCGCCATCTTGGATTTTTAAAACCAGTGAAGGAAGTGACCATATTTGGACTGTGGAGGAGCGACAGGTGGACCTGATGGACACAAGTGGCCCCCGAGCAGCAACCTTTCTGGATCTGGATCCTTCCGTTAACAAAGTTGGCTTCCATAATTTAAGGTAAACTTTACAGCTAAGTGTTAAAGTCATCTTAGCTAATTGCATTGGTAGCGTTGTCATGAGGCCGCAGTAGCAACCTGTCAATCACAAGCTAGCCACACGCTAAATCATAACCTGCTTTTTGGTCATGCAATCAGACTTCTTTTTGCAACCAGGGGAGTCCCCCCCTGTTGGCAGCAGAGAGAATGCAAGTTTCAGGCATTTCAGCGTTGGCTTTAATTGGCTGCTCATTAAACATGTTCAGTGCCTCCATTGGTGGACAAGAGCTTTTTAAACAAGACCGCCATAACCAAAAGCATTCCTGCAACAGAGCACCTTTCACAATCATGCTGGTAAATATTCCCAATAATTATTTGAAGCAACTGGATTATGTTCCAATTGTGATCATGCGTGTTATACTTAAGTCGCGACAGTTCGGATTGCTGGCTAACAAAAACAAAGTGGTCAACATTTCAACTTCAAAATCTATCTCAATCTAGCCTGGATTGGAACAGAGAGTGAAAAAATGTCCCTTTTATTATAACAGACAAACTAGTGCTTCTACGCTGCACAGTCAATAGGTGTGTCTATGTTTACCACAGCCTATACTAGACAGAAACACAACATGTTAAATATGTATACTTCTAATTATTCTATGTGCATTATTAATTGCCTCAAAATATCCCTCCAAGAGGATCTCATTAGGGTAGGAAATTAGTCAAAGCTAATAACGTTCATAGTTCAAAAAGCATTTTTAAACATCATCCACGTTTTCCTCCCTCGTTTTGCCAGTGCTGAAGTTCATAAACTGCATTGTGAATGCGTTCATTAGAATGAGTATTTCTTCTAACTGAGTTGACTGGAGAAATTGTGTGTGATTAAATATTAGCTTGAATATAATTAGCATTTATTAGCAAACTCTGCTTTGGCAGATAATGAAAGTCTTAATGAAATGCTTTGTTGAATTTCTTTCAGGGGGGATTGATTTTCTCTCCCAGATTTGCAGTCAGTATGCTTCAATATAGTTATATATATAGTATAGTTATATATATATATATATATATATATATATATATATATATATATTATTGACTATTCATTTAGGCAGCTGCTGTAATTGTAACATCTGACTGGCCCAATCACTGAGACAATGTTTGAGTCTGTCTGCTCCACAGCCTACCGTGAGTTTAATAGGCTCCTCAGTCTGGCAGAGCTATTACCAAATCCAACACAGACCATTAGGCCGCATGGGCTTAATTGCACATTAATTGGATAATTAGTCCTGCACTTTGTTTTTCTCCCGTTTTCTCAAAACTGCTCCCCCATTTTGGCAAGCGTTTGGGTTATTCGCTAGTTCTCCCCTTTTTGCCATTATGTTTTTCAGCACAGCGATAAAAATACAGTAGGTGGTGCAGTCATCCTGTGGCTGGAGACTTGCAGCAGGGAGGGGTTGCTCCGCGTGGGTGGGAGGCCAAGGCTGAGAGGATTGATGGAGCCCTAGGTTGTCCTCCTCCTGTGCTGTCATGTTGACCCACAATACATGCTGCGTTTGTGTCTCCGCCAGCACTGAAACCAGGAAGAGCCATGCATAGTTAAATAGGCAACAACTCTCTGGCGTGCAAGGTGCATTATTTATGAACTTTTTTTTTTAAAGAGATTTTATTCATCCCTTCCTTGTATTTCTCCCCACCATTATTGTCTGTGCTTTAGGCGTGTGCCTCGCCACTCTCGGATTGCTACTATTAAACCCAGGGAGCCATCTGATGGAGTTATCAAAGTAAATGTTTGGCATATTTGATAGCGTTAGAAATATCCTCCTGTAATAAAGCTCTCCGGGGAGAGAGAGGGACAGGATTCTCATGCAAATACCCTGCTTTTTCTGATATCTCACGGTGTCGAAATATCCACATTTATCTCTGAGCTGTCAAGAAAACGCGCAGAGTGCCTTCCGATGTGGAGGTGGATGTTGGGCTCGGCGGGAGACGGAGGGAAATTGTTTGCCATATGACGTCGGGCCAGGCAGCACTTAATGAAATCATGATCTTAAATTTACAAGCCATGAATCTACCGAGCTCCAGTTTAATTTTAGTGTTGTTTTATTGCTGCATATGGTGTACATATGGATGCCAGACAACGAGAAGCAGGAGAAGATGCTGATGAAGAACATGAAATTGTATGCTGTAGCATTTTCTCACATGGCTGGTGCGTTGTGCAGTTTTGGGGGGCAAACAGGGAGGAAATCGGCGAGGAGACTGAACGGCTCTGCCTCTAACGAGCAAAGCGTTGTCATCCTCCTCTCCGAGACCCTGATGGGTCTCCTCCTGATGAGACGAGTTAAAGCTCAGACCTTCATCCCTCCCAGAGGAGGCAGCGCTTGCTTTTGTCTCTGCGCTAATAATAGCCATAAAGTATGATCATTCCAAAGTGTTAAAATGCTCCTTATAAAACATCGGTCTGTTTTGTTTATTATTCATCTCGTCCAATTACCATTCTAAAGGGGGAGTGTTTCTCGCCGCTCGCTGAGGGAATAGGAGATTAAAAGGCAATGAGGAAACATCTGTGTCTCCGCTTTGCCACAAATCTGCATCTCATTCCTACCACTGGCATCCAAATAGACAGCGCCTACAATGCAGGGGGAAAGAGAAGGGGAAAAATGAAAAGTGAAACGCCGAGGCGCATAGGGCTAGCGAATAAAGGGAAAGGGTTACCATAGAAACACATACCTCACATGGGTTTATGGGCTGCATCCTATCACATGCTATCAATTACCATAAATCTTCTGGTGCGGAGGGTGGTGGTTAAGGTGCCTCGGCAGTGAATGACAATGTGTTGATCTCCACATATCTGCGGCGATGCATCCAGGCTCTTTAAATCAAGAGGAAAATGGCTTCAGATTTAGCTTGTGACAATAGAAAGACGAATACTGCCTCTAATGTGTTTCCTTTCATGAGCCTGCATGCAAACAGATATTGAAAATCGGGGGGGGGGATGGAGGCGGCTGGCTGCCATTCCTGTACATTCCTGTCGGCACAGATGAATGATCGCCACATCAAAAACTTAGCGGAAAACATAATGCGCTATATGTTCATGCCTGATCATCTTTGACTGTGCATCATTATGCTTATTCTCTTCACTCGTCGTACAGCTGTCTGCAAGTCAAAAAAAGTGGGAATTGTGTCATCGCTGCGACTTCTGCAAATGGCATCTTTTCTTTCCCGAGCTCCCACCCTCTCGACCTCTGTGCCGAGCGCCGACGCTGAGAGCTTTATCAGATGTGTTTGAGCAGCTCCCATCAGCACGACCCCGGTGGGCGGTGCAGATATCGAGTGACCTTTTCTGCATGGCTCCCTGATATTAACGCAATCTCCCTGCCTTATTACCATGGGAACATTTCACAGAGTATTAGACTTAATAAATGACTTTTTCCTTGGCTCCCACGTCTCTTCTCCCTTCTCCATCCCCCCCATCTTTCCTGCCCTGCTCCCATCGCCTTCCCCGCTCCTGAGCCGATAACCCGACCTCCCTAGGGGCCCGGCCTCCATAATCGCGTCGGTTCACGGCCCTCTTATTCCAGCAGAATTGCTTAATTGGTATGTGTTCTACATAACTGTTGGAGTATTAGACTCACAAATGAAGGTTAGAACCTCAGTGCTTGTAATCGACTGAAAGAAATTGATTTGTGCTCAGCTGCCCTTCTGGGACGAGACTTTATGGTTCTCTGAAGAAATGAAGCTTTTATAATTGTGTGTTCCCCCCCTCCCTCCCTCCCTCCCTCCCTCTCCTTCCTCCTCTCCTCTCTCTCTCTTTTTCTCATTTCCTCCCTGCTAACTGCTTTGTTGACATTCATCAAAAGGCAAGACGCCGGCAATTTAAAGCCGATGTGTCTGGTTTTCCACGTTACGCTGCAGTTGGCAAACACGCTACGTATGCTTTGCGGTGGGAAAGCGCGTCCAGCATCAATGCACCGAATATCTGTTTGTCTCTTTTTGCCCCCGTGGGGGAAATCGAATCATAGCTTAGGTACTCTGTCAATGGAAATGTGATTGCATTATGTGTGATCATGTAGACGGGAGTGAAGCGGCGTTGTGTTAACCAAACCTGACCAACGAGCATAAATTGGCTTATGATTGATCTTCTCGGCTTTAAGGCTTTGCATCAATAGCTGGAATGTGTGTGATTAACAGGGGCCTTGTCACAGCTTTAAAGTGGTCAGCGGGAGGGTGGATCCATCCCACTCTTAAGGGAGAGAGCAGGACACGTGCAGAACACGGTGAACATGGATTTTGCATCAATAAGCATCGCGCTCCTTTCCATCTTCCAGCCTTCAAAATAGATTGTTTGTTTGTTTTGTTTGTCTCTCAGTCGCGTGGGACTCGTGTTTTTATTCCAGTTTGTAAGCCCGTGTTATCGCTCCAATTTTAATTCCTCACCAGCACAATAGTTCACTCGGTGTTTAAGAGTAAAAGAATCAGACACAATCAAGACTGAACAAAAGAGGAACCAAACAAAGATGGAGAAAAAGAAGAGGGAAGAGAAGGTGTGCTGAATTAAAGAGCGCCCTGCCGCTGTCTGGCTGCCGTCTCATGCATGACGACTCCCGACTACCGAGCTGACCGGAGATTATTCATGCCCTGCTTTCCAGGTGGGCGGACTCAGATGTGCTCAGTGCAGAGGTTCGCCCTGACGCAAAAAAGAAAAAAAAATCACATTTCACGCTGGCGCTAATGTCACCCAGTGAGTAAAGTGTAGTGAGAGCTGGCAGGTGGTGTTTACAAATGAGAACAGCCCCCCGAACCGCAAGCCACCCCGACACCAGATGCTGATTTGATTACGGGATGGCATGTAAGCGGGTCTATGAATGTATGGAGCCGGCGAGGTGATACGTTCAAAGCCCATTAAGTGAAACAGGCGATGAGTGTGCATTGATGTATTTGTATTTTGCGGAAGCGGAGGTGTCGTCTTGGAGACGTGGGGTTTCACAGTAGGGAGGGGTTTGAGTGGGGGAGACGAGGTGTGTTCTGCTCTGTTGAGGAGTTCTGTTTGCAAGGTGAGACCCGCCTTTGTTACCGACTCTCCTCCCGTGTGAAGTGGCTCTTTTTAGGGTGTTTTAGGTGTGACTGCACCGTGGCTGGAGGTGCTATCTGCTCGTGTGCTGATAAGTTCAGCAGAAATGAGCGCGTTCAGCCGCTCAGTACTTTGATGTCTCTCCCTCCCCCTCGTGTCTCAAATCACAAAGACACTTTTCTTCGAAATGCTGGTAGCGTCGTGTGACGCTGCGGCTCTTTGAAATCATTTTTTGCGCTCTTGGGGAACTTTTGGAGGAAGTCAGACAGATGATGTGTATGTGAAGCTCCTGTCTCATGGTGAGCAGGCTGTAGATCCTCCATCCTCCACACCTGCTACCTGAACATGTGTGCACACAAACGACCATTCTGCAGGTTGGAATAGAAAACATGCTCAAACTTGGCTTAACGTTGGTTTTGCAGTTGTCTCTGTCCTTTCCCTTGCCTGAAGGTGACACCTGTTGACATGGCAACATCATAAAGTGATCAACCTGCAGAAACAGTTGAAAATGGAATTCTGTAGTTGATGGTCTCAAGCAATGAAGGACTAAATGATCAACTCGCTGACTGTTTCTTAGATAAAATGTCACTTATACTATGATGAGTCATTTCCATCATACTAACGTAATGATAACGCACGAAATGACTCAAAATGAAGCGTTCCCTTTCTCACGTCCAAGTGAACACCATTTATCCTTCAATCCTTGGTAATTGCAAGCAGATGCAAATAGTGTTTTGACAGCAGCCTGTAGCAACGCACTTCCTCTCCAACCCAACCTCCTAATCAACTCTGTGTGATTTAACGGTGCATCCCAAGCATTAGTATTCCACAGCCGGATCCCTCCTGGATCCAGGCTAGGATTATCCAGGCTCTTAACATCTTAGCTAAGCCGGTTAACACCTGTTTTTATTGACATCCGAACACCATCCTAGGCGGCTCGTCTTCTGCGGTTTAAGAGAGATCTTCCCTTGCTCTCTCCGGTAGGCTAGCCCCTCCTCTTCATCGAGGCTGCGGCCCACAGACATGACGGAGGAGAACATTCTTATCGATTCAATTTGTTTTGATTTATAGTGTCATATAAGAGTTATCTCGGGACACTTTACATACAGAGCAGGAGGAGTACGCGCTCATGATTTTCAAAATGATGGCAGCCCCGTTGGTGGTGAAGCTACGTCAGAGATTAGTCGATGAAGGGAGAAGCGGCTTGTGTGGAGCTATGTAGAGTGGACTTGTTTTGCCAGGTCCAAGTCTAGACATGAGCTACAATCTCAAGAATCCCATACATGTTCGGAATAATTTGCCCATCGGGAAAAAAAAGAAAACAGGCTCTCTCTATGTGTTTATTAGATCTAATAATCCCACTGGGGCTCACGTTTAGCCCCGATACGTAATATTCCATAAACAACCTTCAGACTGTTGATGCAGCCTGGGGGACTGTGGTCAGCTGAGGCTGTGGAGACTCAGAGAAATCCTTGGACTTGTACGTGTGTCTTTAAAAAAAAACACACAAAAAAACTAGTCTTGCCAGGGTCAGTGGGGGTAACTTTGAAGAATGTCCCAGGATTTGTCTTAATCATGCCCATGGATCTTCTTAAGCGTCGCTGGCATTAGAGCTGAGCCCTATCAATGATTCCATTAACCTAAATTCCAAACCAGGCTTCACAACATGACCATATTGACCCCTCAGATTTCACCAAGCTCTTGATCCCTCGCTATTTAGATAGACGGGAATGAATGGTCACTCACATTTGTCCGGCAACCAGCTACGTTCCCCCACCCCCGGACGGGGAGTTATCTGTAATATGACCCCCGTGTTTATCTTTGGCCTTTATGTGTCCACATGTTTTCCCGTTTATGCCCGTAACTGTAACAGAAGCTGATTAGGGTGACGGCGGCGGCGATGTGAGATGATAAGGTGAGCAAGGACGGAATCCCAATCAGCCCATTTTCTTGCCGTTCCTCCATGAACAATAATCATTCCCGGCTAACATCGGCGTAACGAGCAGAAGAAGGAAAAGAAACGAGTGTCTGCCTTCATTAGGACAAACGGAGGGAGAGCGGGAGAGCGTCTGACAAGCCAGTAACGCCTCATTGTCCCTGATCTCAAGTTTCATACATTTCCAGAGCTCTCGTTAAAGGACGTGTCGCTGCTGTCACCAGGCACTAACTCGTTATCTCCTCCACGCTGTAAAACGCTGTAATTAACATTCAACAACTGTAACCGATCCAGCATTCTTCCTCTCTTGCCACTAATTGCCACACTATTGTGCTTGCTCATAAGTGGGCCGTGTGTGTGTGTGTGTGTGTGTGTGTGTGTGTGTGTGTGTGTGTGTGTGTGTGTGTGTGTGTGTGCTTGTTTGTACACATTTCTGTGGTTTGATTGGAAGTAGAGGTGAGAAAGCAGTTCATCCGAGCTCATGGGTTAAGAGTGTTCTCTCTGCTTTCCGTGCAGGAGGCATTGGGTTCATGCCTCAGTCAGTCGCTCTATCTGAATGGTATTTTTGGGAATGTTTTTGGAGACATCTGGACATTTTAAACGTCCTCCACGCAAGAGCTGGTAAATGAAAGCTTTGTTGACGGATACTTTTAGTCGACTCCCCGCGGATCACACAACCCCGTATTTTCAACGTCGACGAGCACATTGGAGCCCCATTTGTCGAAATCACAATGACTGTAATTACAAATTTCCACGCACAGGCCGCATGTGGCTGCGAGGACATGGAGTGTGCTATTATTTAAGGGGAGCTGCACCCATTTCTCCTTTCCACCACGCATGAGCACCCCTCTCCTGCCATATGTGCCATTGCATCATCGGAAATGTATCCTTATCCACATAAAATGGCACAAAGAGGGAGCTTTATACTCTCTCTTTTTTCCTTCTTAGACATCATATTTCCTTTCAGAGTTTCCGGTAGATGCTCAGCAGTGTCAACTCTGTTTTAGTAGGAATGTTTTTGTTTCCCCCCCTTTAGCTGATCCTGCTTGACCTCACTGGAGCTGCAGCCTTCACAACACGGCCTATGAATAATTAGCCTGGGTCAACTGATATTCTCTGGCTCCACACACCACTGTCATCTATCCTGCCAGCGCCAGCCAAGAGCCAATGAACTGTGTGCAATTCTGCTCAATTCAATCAGTTGAGGTCGATGCGACTCTTGTTATTCGGAGGTAGATGTAAGTTGATACAAGGGGTTCACTCCGTAGGCCAGAACACGGAGCAGGAGGGGAGGGGGGGCGTCACATCAGCGTCACCGGGACCACGTTTGGAGACGTCGATGGTGGTCTGTCACAGATATGCAATCACCTGGGTGCTTTAGCTGTGTGCTGCTGGCCCCGGCGCTTCATTCTCTGGGGATTAGAGCGCATGCCAGGGTTAGAGTTTCCCAGAGCCAAGACGGCCCGGGAGGACAAACAAACCAAATGGTTGCATAGTGTTTCTTGTCTTGGTTTCATGTTCAGGTCAGAGGAGATGTGGAGCAGGTGTCTGAGGATTTAAGTGCGTGTCTAAGCGTTTTATTGTCCGACACATGATGCGCATGAATGTTGTCTCTTGTTTTTTGGCTTTTTTGGGGGGGGCTAAAGGACAGTTATTTTTAACGTCATATTCCACCGAGCCTCCAGTTGGGTCGGGGTCCGGTGACGACTGTTTGAAGGCTGTAGGAAAGGTATGTGTTTACTTCACAGGACTAGTCTGGAGTAGGTGTTGGGTTGTGGTTTGTCCCCCAGATATAGATAATCTGCCCTTTTAGCAACTCATAGCACCCGTTGTGGTTTGACATGCTTGCACAATAGCACATAGGTTGTGGTTTCTCACAACGGCTCACCACCAACGAAACTGCTGTAGCTGCAGTTTGACTTGTCACCACCTCTCCTCCTTCCTGTTAGTCGAAGCAGTGACACTGGAGAAGAAAAAAACCCATTCATTATTCACCGGAGAGCTGAAGATCCAGAAAGCATAACAACTTTTCAAATGTATCTCATGCGTGTTGGTTTTTGTTGACACCAAATCTATTTCCAACCAAATGACAAACATGCATGACTCCGTTCACACGCGGTCACCGAGGAACTTCATTGGAGGTGGTTATTAGCGCCATGTCCTCAGGCTCAATAAATGGTGTCAATTTCAATGCATGTGCAGTGAAGATACAAAGACATGCTTTCAACATGCCACGTTGTGTGTTGCACCATTTTCATGCTCACATTTGCATACCTCTAACTGGGCCTGTTAACTCGACACACACACTGTCCTGATTGGACATAGATGTGGAAAACGATCCTATCCGACTGTGGTGAATTTTAAAGTTAGGCAAGATGCTGGCCCGCTATCAAAAAGGCCCTTTCACGGGCGCCACGAACAAAGGAGAATTTATTCTCGTCGGGGGTTTGCAGCGGAGAAGGTGGAAAGCATAAATGAGGGCAAGTGTCATCATATGGCTTTTTTTAATGAGATTGTTAAAGATAGATCTCATTTTAATTTGGGCTAATGCGAGGAACACTATCAGCCATTGACCAAGGGGTGTCTTATGACTGACTTGACGTACTTCACTCAGCAGTCTTGTGCTTCTCCTCTGCAGTTTCAGTCGAGGGAGCAGGCCGACTGCAGAGGCAGGGTAATTTTAAAAGCTCTTGCACTCGCTGTTTAGTTCATGAACTTCAGTGCCCCACCTTCCTCCTTCCCATCAGCTCCTGGAAACACAACTATATTAGAGTCTCCCAGAGAGCATCAGGCAAGTCTGCTGCTTCTGTTTACAGGCTATTCAATCACTCTAAGTACTAGTGGCAGACTGATTTTCTTGGAAACACATTTGCCACAGTCCCCCCCTGGCTCCTTACATGCAACGTATTTATCATATGACAATTTAGAGCGATCCGACTCGCCTGTTTTACTAGCCTTGTCCGAGAGCGGGGACTGGTAAAAGATTGTAATATATGCACCGCAGACAACATTAAACATAAAAGTATCCCGGAGTACTGTGAGATTTACGCTCTGTCACGGGGAGGCGGTTACTTTTATAACACCGTGGCACTGGAGATAACATCTCACAGCTTACAAGTTGTCTTCTGGTTAAAACGGCTCGTTTGTTCTTATTTGTTTTTTTCACTTCTCAGTGACACACAAGGAAAAACAGTCGTGTACTTTGAGCAACCATCCAGATGGAAAAGTAGCCTGCTTTGCATATGCAGCTGCTGGAAACACTGCAGTGTGCCACCTCATCTCGCATGTTTTGTGGGCGCGTACGATGTGTGTGTGGATGCGTGTGTGTGCTGGCGACCTCAAACCTGGCGGCGGCCCCGGCTAACAGCTGCTTCTCCTGCCAGCTTTTCTGCAAGGCCACCAGAAAATGAGCTGAGCTGTGTGGCGGCATCGAGCAGGGTGACCGCGCTCACGCCAGATAGATGATCGCCGCCTCGTACCAGGTCCTTGTTCTCAAGGTCAAAGGTCACACGCTTAAAATGGAAATACATGCAGCCTTTCTCACCAGTGTGTTCATTCGCTCCTGCTAGCTCGGTTATTGTAAGGGAATTCTTCCAGCTATCATTTCATATGTATGGTGTCATGAGTGTCATGATCTCAGGTTTAAGTTTGCTTATATCCAGTTTTATTTTGAAGTTCCCCGCCTTCTTGCGTCCAGTGTTTTGCTTGACGAATCCTTACGTGAGGCTCGTTGGAGACCAGCCAGGCCCGAGCAGAATCAATCATCGGCGATCGCCGCGCAATGCATGCTGGTTAGTGTCCATCGTCATGCACACGTGGCAACGATAACCTTTACGAGAAGGAGGCGGCCGCACTTTTCGGAAGCCAGGCTTCACAGTTGCTCTCCACAGACTGCAAGCCCCAGGGCATGATGGGAAACGCCTGGCTGTCTACTCATCCAAGAGCTGATTGGCTCTTAGTTTTGACAAGAAACGCCACGTTTTGTAGAAAATGTTTCTGTGTTATTTTACGCTACATTGAAGGCTGTTAGTCTCATGTAGTGCAAAGAAGGTTTAATGTCTTAACAAACATATATTGTTTGGTTTATAATTATAATAATAATAATAATATCAAAGCCAGCCATTACAACATGCTTTAAAAGGCAGACATTAAAACAACAAAGGATACAATGACAGATTCGGACATGAAAATATTATTTCCACATATATAAAGAATGACATACTATCTGAACGTGGTCGTAGCCTACAGATCGGCTCGAACAGGATGTGACTACTTCTGTGACTTCCTGTAATTTCTTTGAAGGCTGCTGGAAGCCTTTCGACTGAACAGCAGCTTTTAGGCTCCGCCTCCTGCTGTTGCGAGGTGCAGCTCATGTCCAACGAACCTCCTGCCTTTGTGGTTTTCCCTCCTTTTCCAGCGTGTGTCACCTGCTCTGTTTCCTCCAATCAGCTTGCAGCCTGCCTCCCGTCTGCCCGTCTGTCTCTTGTTGCCTGGTTAGTTTCTTGTGTGTTTAGTGTCGTTCCTCCTGTCTGTGTCCACTTATCTGCTTTTTGTCCTGCCTTCAGTTCTGTTCCTTTTGGCATTTCTTCCTTTGCCCAAGCCTGCCTTCTCCGTTTATTGTTCCCTGTCAGTTTAGTATCAGCTAAGTCATTAAAGCTCGCTTTTTCTTTCTTTTTAGCTGCCGACCTCCTTTTTGAATTTGGGTCCTTTTTTCACTCCGTTGTAATAAAAGGTGAAACCCGACTGAATCATGTCCCAGCCCTCTCCATGTCGCCTCCCTCCGAAAGTCTATTCACCAAGAATAACCCATGCTCCGTAATGAGGCGTGCTCGTTCGTCAGCCATGTTTAAACTGCAGCAGGATTAACTTGTCTAAAGACGTAATGCACATGCACAGGCACCCCGTGCTCTGTTTGCCATTTCCAGGCTACAGATCGACAGGCGGCTCCGTTAGGCTTCCCTCTCTTGCTTGTTTTCTGTCTCTCTGGGCTCCCGAGGTCTCCTCCTCCTCCCTCGTCCTCATTTTGCTTGAATTAATTGAGTTCTCATGTTTTGTGTTGAAGCTCACCGGAGGGCTGTGTGAGGAGGGAGTGTAGAGTGATAGAAAGGAAGATTCAGAGTGCGATCAGTGGCAGAAGCCCAGGGGCCATGGCTGTCCCAGAGGTAGGAGCGTCGCCGGCTTCCTGAGGGACAGCGAGGCCCCCAGCAGTCACTTATATGTTCATAATGTTCATACCTTCATAACCGCTTCTTCCAGTCCGTCTATGAAACCAGCCATCGAGCTCAACCACACCAAACCCAACCGAGCACAGTTTATTTAAGTAAAAGTGCATTTAAGAAAGCACACCGCTTCGCTAACACAGCTCTCATTGTGCAGGGTTGGATGTGACATGTGATGCTAATGCTAACCATGTGCGCTAAGTATGTGACCCGAGGACAAGGTGGCGTCATTGCCACGGAAACTTCGGAGAGCCTTACTTGAACTTGTTGCGAATGCTCGACCCGCAGACGCTACCTTGGCCTGAACTCTTTCAATTATGAACCATTACAACTTATCCCCTTGCAATATTCATGCACGTGCCGATCACTCCTTCAGACGTCTTAGGTTGCTGTAAGTTGAGATAAACACTCGCCACGGCCGTAACAGCCAATCACTCGCCCCCATTCCTCAATGTCACTGCCTTAGCACTCAATAATTCAAAGCTTGCAGTAATGAGCTCCCCGTAGGCCCTGTCCCCACGGAGCCTTCCCACTGTGCCTCCACTGTAATGTAGTTATATCTCATGTCAGCTTTCAAATCAATTACATTTCTATCTGATGGCTATGTAATTGCGCCTGATTGAGTTTTTGGCACGCCAGCCAAGAGTCTAGTTCCCAAATTCAAGCCAGTCAAAACAGGAAGCTTCATCAAATGAAACTGTATTTCATCCTGATTGAGGCTGCTCGCATGATAAGCACCACTGTAATTATGATAATAATAACAATAGCAATCTGTGTTTCTCAGCTTTGTTGTTTTTCCCCCCCTTTTTCCTCAACGTTTTGCCCCAAGGGCTACGAGCAGCGTTTGCTTTATTTAGGATGCAAAGGCTGATTTAATTGTTTGTAGCATGTGCAATTTAGTTGATTAAACGTAAACCGAAATGCTTTTGTGTACATTTAAGTGTCAGAGTCTGAGTTACGTGTAGTTTGAGTGCAGCAAACTTATTCATGCAGGACTACACGTTGTGACTTTGCCCAAAGTGACATGGCGTTGTGGTTAGATTTTGGTGTCAGACATATAGTACCTATACCCATCATATTCATGCTGTGTTTTGGCAGAATGTCTGTAAATAACCAGGTGGCAATCTCCGATTCTGAAAAGTGAAGCCAATGCATTTGACTGGCCATCAGGGGTGACTGCTCTGGTTGCAAATAGAAGTCTATAAAAGCCTATATCTTTCTTGATGTATTATTATGTCAGTAAACATTGTAAACATGAGTTTATGGTCTCAATCTCTAGTTTCAAGTCATCTTCAATCCAGCATGATGTTCATTTAAACAGACAATCATGCAGTTTATAATTTACGGCGGGGCTACATTGTGATTGGTAGCTACCATGCTACCAATGTTAGCTACTAAGCTACCAAAATGTCATCAACACTTAACTGTAAAGATGTCCTTGAATTATGAAGCTAACTCTGTTAACAGCTTTGCACCAGATGATTCAGATGATCCAGATGCACTAAGGGTGCTGCCCTGTTGTTTGTGTTTGTCGCATGTCAGTCTAAATATGGTCATTTTTATTCACTTGTTGTGGAAATTCCAAGATGGCGACTGTCAAAGGGCTGAACTTGAGGCTTCAAAGGTGTAGCCCACAAACCGATGTGTGTCGTCTCCATGACTACGTCCACTTATATCCTACAGTCTGTGGAAATAACAAGCTGACCTCTTACCTGACAGCCGAGCTATGTGTCCATCCTTTCAGAGCAAACACGAGTTTGGATGGAGTGATAGGTGGACAGACAGACGGACGGATGGATGAATGGACAGATGGATGAATGGACAGACAGATGAATGGACGAAAGGATGAATGGATAGACGGATGCATAAATGGCTGGATGGACCAATGGATAGATGGATCAACAGAAAGCATGCCGGATGGACATGGGGAATACCCTAATGGAGTGGTATTGAGATAGATGAGGGGGAGGATACTGTGGTTAGGTGCATCAGCAACTAAATAGTGATGAATTGTGGCTGCTGTCAGCGGCACTAAGTATAACAGACATAGTGAAGCAGCCTGCCTCATCCATAATCAGCAGACACAGATTGTCTTCATGCCAGAACAGAACTTCTTTGGAAAATAAAGCACTGAGAGCATCTTCCAATCTGTCTCTCTGTCCTCACTTCATCATGGCTTTTCTCTTCAGATCCCCTTACTCTTGGTGCTCTTGCCCTTTAAATCTCTTCTCCTGTACTATTCTCTCCTCGTTTCTCTTCTTAAGGTCTTGCATCTCTCTGCCTGTCTCCCCCTCTCCCCGACCCCGTCTTTTGTGTTAACAGCCTTCCATTTTTTTTTTTTTGCAACGGGAGAGCCACTGGGTGCACATCTACAATCTTGCCTTTCATTTCATGGCTTCTGGAAATGGATGTTTTACTGCCTTCATTAAGGCATGCAGCAGTCAGCACCGTGTTTTCCCTCTGAAGTTTAGCTCCATGAACCTCGCCATTAGAGGACATTATGGCCCCAGATTTCAGGGCACAGTGGAACACTGTATAATTTGATTAGTGTTATTAATCAAGTGGAATACCACTCCTTTCACCACCACCTCCATCCCTCCCTCCCCCTCCTTTTTTTGCCGTTTCAATCCTGCTTTCAAACCCTTCAGACATTTCCTCCCCCCTCCTCCCCCACTTCTCGGTGCATCTCTCCATCGCACACACCACAACACACACACACAGTGAAAGTGACAACAGACCTCACGCCTTCCCTTTTCAAAACAATGATTTACCACTTGTTTTTCTTCCCTTCCCCCACCGCCGCTAACACGTACCCCCCCTCTTAGCCCAGGACATAAATCAATTGAGATGAAAGTTCCATAATTGTGCTTGCTGGGAGGGATTTGAGCAAAATTGCACTATGAATTTTTAAAGGGAATTTTTACTAGCTGTTCAGCAAGACTTGGGAGGCGAAGGAAGGTGAGGCCACAAGGATTTATGGGCCTGGATTCTTCATTACTGAAGTAATTTTCCTGCAAATGATAGTGCAGCACATTGGGGGGGGGGGGGGGGGGGGGGGGGGGGGGGGGGGGGGGGGGGGGGGGGGCTGCCCGCCAGGGAGAGTACAAACCTGCTTAATCTCTCATGGAGAGAGCCGCTCAGAGCACTAATATCATCTGTAAGGGACTGAGGCTCCATTTGTTCACATCTAAACTGCAGCTAGTGTATTTGTGATTCATAGTAATTGATTGCTCAGACTCGTTCCAAGAGTGGCTATACAAGCTGATTTCATTAGGAGGGGGGGCACTTTTGTTAGAACGTTCAGAAACGGGCTCCTGGGTCGTTTCCCGCTGCGCTGTTTTCCACAAAAACACGTCCACGTTTGTTAGACATCTTCCGTGTTCAGTATGATCTGTGTAGTGGTTGAGGGATTAACATCACTATAGTAGTCTATAATGGAGGTGAGCTAGAAACAAGGGAAGCAGCGAGACACCATCAGTTTACATGATGACTAATGCTGTCCACACTGCTGTTTTAGATCTGCTTTTACTAAGTTGTCATATTGTTTTCTTCAGCAAAGGTCTCCACATCCCCCCCCCCCCCCCCCCCCCCCCCCCCCCCCCCCCCCCCCCCCCTCATTTTAACCTTCCTCAGTCCAATATGGCTGACATTCTGTCTCCATCTCTTTAGGTGCAGCCAGCAGCAGTGGCCCTCCTCAAGGTTAGTGCGTCCACGATGCCAGGTCTCATTCTTTATCCTACCTGCTGTCCACTCAATTTTACAGCTCAGTAGCTTGAGAAGCAGACGGGCTAAATCTGCTGTTAGGAGGAGAAAGTGGAGAGGGGAGGAGGAGGAGGAGGAGGAAGGGAGAAACCAAATTATTGTACACCCTGTCGCATACCGAAGTGGATCTCATTCCGGGCACACTAACAACTGAAGACAATTAGTCACTTCTCACTAAGCCAGACCTGAGACTCACTTCTGGGCCAAAACCAGGCAGGGAGTAGGGGGAGCCACTAGTCTGGCTCAGCACGGCAGTTACAGGAGCGACTCAGCGGAGAGACGGGAAAACTGAGGGACAGAACGGCTCTGAGTTTCTGCTGGAACGACTCCTTGGGGTCTTTTGTGCGACGCCGAGATAGAAACAGGAGTATTGAAGTGGGTTTTAATACGTATGTCTGGATATGAATGATTATTCTTTTTATGGGCATGTGTTAGATTGATATTCTTGTTTTCCCAGAGATGAAACAAATGCAGTTAATATCTATATTCATCGTGATCTACTGGTAAATAAGGTGTCACAGGTTTTATTTATTTAAAATGCTCGGAGATAAAATAAGACAGTTACGTTCCACGTATTGCATGGAGGCGGGTTTTATCGCCAGAGACGAGGCCCTGAAGCCTCAGCTACCACATGCTCCTGAACAAAAGTGAAGCGTGACTAAGGTGGGTGGTGCGTGGAAGATCAGGGAGTGGAAAGAGAGAAAAGTTTGTCCTGGCCTCTCTGCAGAAGACGCGGCGTGACCAATTGAGGTGAAGGGGATGAATGAGGCCATTCACTGGCTCTAATGAAAGAGTTCCTGCTGGGTCCTGAATGAGGGTGGGCCCATCTGCACCACATAGGCGTGCACAAACCAGTGACCTCAAAAATTACCCAGGAAGCACTTTGGGGACGGTCACCCCAGCAACAGGGCTGGGGTCCGCATAGTAACCAGACGCTTCAATCAGTGCCTGGCAGCTTCTTCAACAGAGTAAAGTTTTCCCGTATTGAAAGAAGTCCATGTGAAATCAACTTCCAGGGAGAGCTGCCCCCCCCCCACCCCCCACCCCGTTTGTTTAAAGGCGGGAGCTGCCAAGGATCGTCATGTGAAAATGGCCAGAAGCTTGCACCGTTTTTGAGAGGCGCTGCCCTCAGGACTTTTCCTCTCGACACACAAAGACCTGTTTGTCTTAGCTACATATGAACATGCACTGCCTGCCTCTGTATGCAGTGCTGTATGTAGGTTAATTAGGTTCAGGGCATGTATACTGGCAGGTTTAGGGGGCTGTGAAATAGATCCAATTACAAAGAGTCCCCGATAAGGAGTGAGATTCCTCCCAACACCCCCGGGGACTGGACATTAAGTTTACAAGCATCTTAAGGGACCTGGTTGGTTGGATTTTATCCACGTTGTTTAGTTTAATATATTCCGTCTTGATGAGCCCGAGGCAACGCAGGTCATTGAAGTTCCCATCGCCGTCTCCCTCACGGAACTTTTGACAGCGTGAAATGACAATCCGCCCCTGCACGCATCCCCCACGTCTAAAAGTAATGAGATTGTGCTGCTGGAAATATCACTACAAAGCATCAGGCCCTGCACTCGGGTCTGACTGCGCCTTCAAACAGCGCCGCCTGCCAGCTCGCCTGCCTCGCTGCAAAAGAAGCAACGAACAAAAACAATCAGAATCAGAGACGGAGAAACGGCAAGGGAAGCTCCCCACGCCGAGACAAACGAACACGCCGGGCCCTTTCATCCTGAGAGTGATTAGCCATCCGAAACGTTTTAAAACCCGGCTTTGAGTGTGTTCCTCAAACGAAAAAGAGTTCCATTGAGGAGTGATGGTGAGATGTGTCTCGCTGGGATGCGCCAGTGATCTAGTCTCTAATTGTGGCGTCGCTGACAAGGCTGCTGTGGCTGGGAGCTTTTTAAGCTGGGCTTTTTGCTACGCTCTTGTTCCCTTCCTGTCAGATCCACAACCAAAGGCACCAGGGAACAAAAAGGCCCCTCAGATTCTGTTCTTCCATCTGCCTATTTGAGCTTTGTGCATAAATACAGGCCTAATTTAGCACACTACGAGTTCCTGATGCTGGCCCCAATGTGACCAAAACTACAATAGGTGTTGTGAACATGCTGTTTGGTTGCTTATATGTGGATCGCCTAACGTCCATTTCACTCTGTATAATTGCTGCCTTTATCCCACTCATGTTTTTTTGATACTCCATTGATCGAAGACTCTCCGCTTCAGAGAAGATGCAAAGTTTCTGACACGTTGGCAGCCGTGGTTCTTCTTCTGCAGTGTAACGGGAACAAAGTCATGTTCAAGGTTCTTTGAGTGGCATTCAGCAGAGAGCTGGAAAGGAGCCTTCGGAGTTTGGCACGAAAAAAAAAAAACACACCTCCACCTATATCCACCACTGTTCAGAAGCCAGATTGTCGGAGGTTTGAGGAATCGGAAGAGAGGCATTTTGAAGAATCAAAGAATCGGCGACAGTGAGTGGAGGGAAAAAAGGGGGAGGGGGAGGGGGGTGAGGAAAGGGAGTGAAAATCCCTCGCTCATAAAAATCAGTATTATAACAACATTAATTGATGCTGCTGAGTGCCATATGTGACGCCATATGGAAAGGCTGCCCCAGAGGCCTGCTATAATAGACAGCCCGCAGCGGTGCACACAACTTGGCACATTTACAAACAAGGGACGTCCCATTAATATCAGCCACGCACGGCGAGCAGGAGGCGCTGGGAGAGGGAGTGAGGGGGAGGTGGAGCGAGGAGTGGGTGAGAAAACAGGAGGACAAACAAATGTGAGGTTTCTCTCTCTTTTGCTTCATGCCATCATTTGACCAGATTCAGAGATTTGCTCTGTGAGTTTGAACTCCCTGCTGCTCTTCTCCACGGATCCTTAATTACAGGACGATATGGCCCCTCCCTTCTGGGTTGATCAGACCACCCTCTGTCCGCCCCCACTGTCACTCCCACCACTCATGCCCAGGGGTCCTTTCATCAGACACGCACTTCAGCAGGTGAATTGATTCATTGGATCTCCTGACAAAGGCGCCGCCAGCGAGCGCTGTTTAACCTCGCCGGTGCCTCATCACAGGCAGCTGCTGTTTACAGCCCTGTCCATGCTTTCCACTGCTCGGTGGCTCAGCACTGTCCCTCACCGCACTGTCCCTCACTCACATTGTCCCTCACTCACACTGTCCCTCACCACACTGTCCCTCACTCACACTGTCCCTCACTCACACTGTCCCTCACCACACTGTCCCTCACTCACATTGTCCCTCACTCACACTGTCCCTCACCACACTGTCCCTCACTCACACTGTCCCTCACTCACACTGTCCCTCACCACACTGTCCCTCACACTGTCCCTCACCACACTGTCCCTCACTCACATTGTCCCTCACTCACACTGTCCCTCACCACACTGTCCCTCACTCACACTGTCCCTCACCACACTGTCCCTCACTCACACTGTCCCTCACCACACTGTCCCTCACCACACTGTCCCTCACTCACACTGTCCCTCACTCACACTGTCCCTCACTCACACTGTCCCTCACCACACTGCGTCATGTCTCATAACACAGACTGCATTCTGTAAAAAAAAAATGAATCACTGAAAGTGTCAGTTCATAGGTGTTAAATATTGCACTAATTAAGAATTGAATAATTTATATCCTGCAAGTATTTTTGTCATCAACACTCTTAAAATGAAATAGGCAGTGGTTTAGGCAGCAATTCTCTTCTTCAAAATGTACTAATAATCATTAGTACATACAGTATATGTATATATATATTTTGATCACTCAATAATCTGTTGATTATTTTTTCTGTCTGTAAATTGTCATAATTGTGGTCATCCAGTCTTTAAATAAAACATTTTTTGGCCAACCAACAGTCCAAAGCCAAAAGACACACACTCTAAGAAATGTCCATTAACCTTACTCACACTTTAGTAGTAAAAAAAGAAAAAAAGAAAGAAGCTTATTAAAATGATTTGTGTTCAGGAGTTAACTTAAGCTCAGTATGGTTTTAGTTGGAAAGTTCAGCTTGTGTTAACCCTGTGTTTAACGTTACCGGGAAGATTTTGCAGACTGAGGGAAGTTTGATAGTGTAATTCACTTTTTAGTGTGATATCATGTAATTTGTGTCTGTGAATGGTATGGAGGACTGTAAATCTACAGAATTTTCCTTTTTAGGGTTAAAGGAAATTTCCGTAAATTTGCCCGGACTTTATCCATTTTGTCGCATGTAGCAAGGTGACTAGAATCCAGTTTGAACTCTTTGAAGTCGATGCCTCCCCTTGAAGATCCGTCACATATCGCATGATGTGGCGGTAGCATCAGCTCGGTTTGTGTCGGTTCTCACAGCATCACACGTATCGGCCCCATGGCCCCCCATGCAGTCCGGATGTAGACGCATCCGGTTTGCTACTTCTTTTTCTTTTTTTTCGACTCTTATGACGTGCCCAGAGCAGGGAGGGAGAACGAGAGATCCTTATGAAACAAAGTTGTCAGACATTCTGTTGAGTTTCATACAATGTGAGGCGAAACAAGAATAGCATACAGCTGTTTCCTCCGTGACACAGAGGGAGGCAGATGAAGAGCAAAAGAGAGAAAAGAGAGAACGGGGGGAGTGGAGGAGGGAGAGCACTCCGCTTTGTGATGTGCACTGATGTAGCTGCAGCTCTAGGTCAAACGCTGCCAGTGTTTTGTGTTCATCTTCGTCTCGTCTCCCCAGTGCTCCTCTAAATTATTCACAGCCTGAAGATGTGCAGTGTGGCTGCCTCCTCCTTCCCTCTCTCCTCCTTCCCTCTCCTCCTCCTCCTTCCCTCTCCATCGCTCTCTGTCTGTCTTTCTCTCTTTCCCATCTCCTTCCTGTTTCTCATGTGGCTGCTTGTGTCAGGGGCAATGAACAGAAGCTTCTCCTTGCAAGCCGGTTAATCCCTCCACCCCATCCCGCATCCACTCGTCTACCTTCAGCCGCCCACCTTTCATCACCGACTCCAACTCTCGCACTCTTTCATGCCAGTTTGTCCCTCGCTTGCCTCTCCTGGCTGCCAGATGCTTCTTCTTTTTTAAGGGGGAGGCTGCCAGCTGTAAGCATCAACTGCTTGCTAGCTCCTGATCTCCCCTGCATGTCTCTCCCTCCCTCCATCTTACTTCACAGGATCCTCGATGTAGGGGTCAGGCTGACAGGGTGTTTTCATCATCTGTTTTTTTTTCTCTCTCATCGCAAATCTTTAACGACTTTGCTCTCGTTTTATCTGGCCGAGGTGAGAGATAAACCCTAAGTGTGCAGCAAATCCTCTGGCCAGTCGATGGCACTGATTAAAGATGTCCCCGTCAGTCATGTCACCTTTAACAGACCGCCGGTCCTGTGAAGATGCAGGGAGCTGCTAGAGACCAAGGACATGGTGGCGCTAGGCGACATGATGCATCCAGCATGAGGCAGCCATCAGTGCAAATCAGCGCAAAAGGCTGAGAAGGTATTTAAGCCAAGTACCAGCGTCATCCTCCGGTTCTGAAAAGTAAAGGCAACACTGCATTCTCTCTACTGGCCTTCAGGGGGCGACTCCTCTGGTTGCAAAAAGAAAATCTGATTGCATGGAAGTCTGTGAGAAAATGGTCAGATTATCAGCGTCATGTTAACTAGGGAGATGGGAGTATCGGATCGGTTTGGGCAGCAGAGGGTCGGGGGTCGGAGGGTCGGGGGTTGAGGTGTTCCCCTCGTGGCCACCTGAGTAGAGAGCAGAGCAGAGAGCGCAGTTAAATCCAGTTCCAGCCGGTGCCACAGGACTCTCATTTGTAACCCTGCTCCCTGCCTACAATAACGTTTGATCATTGCAGAGGGGGGACAGAAGGCACAAGACGGGGGGAGGGCTTTCTCCCTCTCTCACCCCCCCCCCCCCCCCCCCCCCCCCCCCCGCCCTCTCGCAATTGCTGTCACCCGGTATGAATGCCCCCTCTGGCCCGATGACAAGTCTAGCGTGAAACGCTTGGCTGCTCCCTGAAATTAGCAGTAGAGCCCCCCGGCGGCACATGCTTCTCATGACCAGCACACAGTGGGCCGCCGCCAGATTCTTTTCATTATGGTGGCCTGCCAGCCTCCTGACTCTACCCCCTTCTGCCTCTTCCTCCGTCCCCCCCAACCCCCACCCCTCCTCTGTGCACTGGCCAGAGCTCAGTAAACAGCATCTGTAGTGCTCATCACATTACTGTCATAGGGAAGAGAAGGAACGGGGGGGGGGGGATCTCTCTGTGGCTGTTCTGTTACTCCTGTGTATGGAAGTGTCTTTATGTGTGCATATATAGAATGCAGATTTTCACACGTGTGTGTACATGTTTGTGTGTTGGCCTGACAGGATTAGTGAGAGAGAGAGAGAGAGAGAGAGAGAGAGAGAGAGAGCTAGCAGCAGCAGTACGGAGAGTGAGGAGCAGCGAGAGGAGGGGTGTAGCAGTACAGAGCGATGCCTGGAGGCTCAATCTGTTCCTCACTGAGCTACATCAGTGTTAGAGTCGGAGGCTCGGGCCGCGGGGAAGCCTCCACTCGCTCCATCAAACTGTCAGGCAGCCAGCAGAGCTGCACAGGGAGACTCTCAGCTGCCCCCGGGGCCAGTTCAAGTCAACATCCCATTTCCTTGCTCCTCGCCTAATTTCTCCAATGCCCCGACTTAAATTTCCAATGCCCAGTGTCTGCCGCTCAGCGCGGGGCTCGGGGCCCTGTCAAAGCACTGGGAAGTTGTTCGTGTGTGTGTGCAGCTCTGAAGGAAAGATAGCGAGCTGGTTACAGTCACACGGTCAGCAGAGACAAGAAGAAGCCGAAGGGGGCCTTGTGAAAGACGAGGTGCGAAAAAAAAACATGAATCAGTGTTTTTTTTCTTTCTTACATTCCCATTTTTCTTCCACGACTATATTCATAACACAGTTGTGTATGCCTTGTCCCTTCAGGTTTCTGGCAGTTTTCTTTTTTCCCCTCTCTCCGCTGAATAAATGCTCCCCCTTCCCTCGTACATCTGCTGTTACTGTCTGCTTGGCCTCTCCACACTCCCACGGATCACAGCAGCAGCCTGGTCGCTGCCGCTCCGCCAGCGCTGAAAGTCAGGGCTGAGACATTCCTTCTTGGAAAGGTGGGCCCTTCAATTTACTGACGGAGGGGGCAGCTCTTAAAGGATACCCTCGCCACTATCACATCAATCTGTCCGTTCACCCCCCTCCCCCTTTTCCCCCTCGACCTCACCACATACTTTGCATGGAAGTGAAACGGAGAGCTGCCAGATCGCAGCGCTGTTTACACGGACTCTGGGTTATGTTAAAAATCTGCTTAGCTTGGCCCCCGGGGTCAGGACTATATCTTTCCTCACCCTGTCTTGATTTACATGGCCCCCGCTGATTCCTCCCTTAAGTGTGTCAGCTCTGAACCAGAGGCCTCTGTGTGTCTGGCTAATGCAAAGAGCATTTTCTCTGAGCTTGTCTTTTCCAATCCTCCTCCACTCTCATTCTCTCTCCATCCTCTTTCAATGGACCTCTGTGAAAGGAGCTTTCGCTGGAGCCGTCTCTCTGTTTGCACAGCCAACGCCGAGGTCCCAAGCTCAAATATGGTTTTTACGTGAGAGCCTGTCTGGGCCTCTTCTGCTGGTCGATATTATTTCTGCCCAGCAGAGTCTTTTTTTTTTTTTTCTCTCTCAATCTCATTCCCTCTGGAGCCTACATCTTCACAGGGATCAATACTTTCTTAATCCAGAGCTCCTAGCCCAACCCAGGGTAATCAGCTGACTTCCCATGCTGCCTGCTGGGTAGGTCAAGGGTCAAATGGCTGTATAGATTTGATCCTGTGATCAAATCACTTTGCCAGGCGGCGCTTTCAGATACAGCTAGTGGGGTCGAGAGGCAATCGCTTGATTTTCCTTCCTCTCTGTGGTGAGGGTGAACGCAGCGGTGCACACCCCGACATTAACACAGCATCGCTGCCCAGAGCTTTACAGTGAAGGTGCAGTAGCATGAAACAGTGAGGTTATCTGAGTCATCCACAGATATTCCTCTCTTTATGACTATTCTGAGTCATTACATCCCACCTACATGCACACACACGTGCACACCCACTACCTACTCAGCTGTGAAATGACTCCTGGTGTACAGAATGTGTACATCCTGATGAGACATTATGAAAGCTGAGTTGAAGTAAGGCTTTGGCCATTCGCCGACAAGGCCAAAGAGACCGGATCTCCCACTGACAGCAGATCTCCCAGCGGACCTGAGGCTCTGCCTCCTCGCCCCATCAGGGCCGCGGAGCCCACAACCCACACCTCATCCCAGCATCCACGGGAGGGAGATTGTGGGAAGAAATTGGAGTTGTTCCGCCTCTATCCGCCACCGCTTTGGTCCTCGGCTATCTAAATGGACCATTACCCTCTCGGCGTGTCCTCGCTCTCCGGGATCGGGTGTGTCGGTACTCTCCCTCACTACCGGGAGTGTCTTGGTGAATGTCCCCGGAGAGATAGTCTTCTAAATTGAAGCCATTTCTCCCGTCAGTATCAACATGTCTACGTTTTACACCAACAAGGGATCTGCTGTCTCACTCTTCAGACTTTGTGGCCCTTTTTCAATTTGTATAGTGTTTCCCATAAAGTTTGGTTTTCAGACACAATCCTCTGTTCATTCCTATCCCTATTTAAATGCATCAGTCATCTCTTTTGACAAAGTACAATGATTACATTATGTGTCCCAGGTGAAATGAATGAATTTGTTTTTAATTAATTAATTGGACATTATTCCAACTTTATGGAAGTGTATTTGTTTCTCCTAAATCCTCCAGTTTTTAATATAAGACAATCACTGGTACAACTAAGAAGGATTGATACACGATGTAGTTGCCACATCCCAAACTGATTGGTTTAGTGCTTCAGTGTGCCACTGTGTCTCTTCACCCTGCACCACTTCACCTTACACACTGTTCATGTACAGCTTTATCCAGCCAGGCCACTTTTATGAATGTGTTCTTCTTGTTTTACCTTCATCCATTTGATTTATTAATGACAGTGACAGTTGACTGCCAGCAGCTCAGGACAGACTTGTTTTGCCTTTTTTCCCTACACTTCTGGCAGCAAGTCCGTGGTTGCGATTAGTATTCAGGCAGACAGCCGTTGACGGCGTGCCAGCATTTGCGTCGCTGGGCGAGTTCCTCCTCTTCTCCTCTCTCTGTCTCCGAGGCAGAATTCATGGCAGTCTGTCCTTTGAGTGTGACAAGTGGAACTGTGTGATTAATTTGGCCAGTCGTTTTAATGTGCTCCGGGATGCGCAACGCTTGTTGTCCCCCCCCTCCCCCCCTGCACGTCTATCGGAATCTGCCAGACAATAATGTTCAGGAGGATCGAGACATCCTTCCCTTCGCTCTCGTTTCTTTTTTTCCTCTCGCTCCTCTGCCCTGCCTCATTTCAGGGCTGAGCTACAGGGTCGTCATGGGGGCCAACCCGAGTGGAGGCCTGGCTCCAGCCGGGGCCTCTGGCAGAATAAATCTCCTGCCACTGAAGTGTTGAAAGCCGTGTAAATGTCAAACGCATCCATCTGATGTGCCGGCTGATGGGAGGGTTTGTGGAGGAGCCGTCCGCTGAAGCTGGTTCTCTGTTACCCTTCAGCTGGCGGTTGCCAGGTGCAGATGTTACTGCTTTGCCAGTTGTTTATTTTTTTTTATTTTGGGGAGGAGGTTGTGATTGGTTTGTGAATATGCAGGAACACAAACCTCTAGGGTCTTTCTTTCCGATTGGAACACGCCCCCTTTGACCAGCGAACCTGCTGTGTAGGAGCTTTCTGTCTGGGCTTGTGGCTGCATGTTCCCTTCTAGAGGCCGAGGCATGGTCCTCTTCTCACACTCAGGACACGAGTCTTCAGCATCATCGCTTCATTGTAGTTTTCTTTGATTCCACCAAGTGTAATAGCCCGACAGGGCAATCACATACAATACATACAATCCTGACAAAAGGAGCTCCAACACTACCTCCATCCGTCCATCCCCTCATCTCTATAGCCCCCCCCCCCCCCTGACTGTTGTTTTGTTCCCCCTTTCCCACCTGCCTCTCCGTGCCCCCTGCTGTGCTGTGTCTCTCCGTCTCTGTCTGAGCCCTAGCTCGTATTCTTCTTTACGCTTTGCTGCAGCACATGCCTCGTGTAAAAGGATAAGCACCACGCTGTGCTCTTTTGATATTATTTTTCCTCCTCACCAGCTTCAGCCCTGTGAGGCCTCATCTCTAGTGTCACGGCTACTGCTGCAACACCAAGTACAAGCATGCGCCCGGGGAATAGGCCGAGCCAGTTGTTCATCTCCGTCACCGGGGGTTTAAACCCGTCCCCGTGATAGAGAGGAACTCCCAGCCGCAGTGAGATGGAAGTCAGCTGTTACGCCACAAGCTGAAAATCCATTCACAGTGGTTTCCTTTGGGTAGGGGCAAAAGTTAGAGATTGGATTTCTTTTCGCTGTAATTTACAGATGAATCGGGATGGACGGAAACATTATTTTAAATGAGATTCCTTGTTGATTAGATCAGGATGTGTCCCCAACAAGCAGCATAGACACGGCCCACTATTCATTTGTCTGGAATCCGTAATATTCGGAGGAGATTATTGAAAAGAAGCTGAAGCACTTTCTCCTTAATGACCTGCACGCTTCAACGAAGCCCACGGAGAGAAAGAGGACATGTTGTTTTCCAGCCTTTTACTGGTTCATACTTTTTGATTTATTTATTTATTTTATTCTTATTGGTCATGACAGATTTTAGGCCATTTTCCTTTAACCTAGAGCAAGTTAAATTGTTTTATGAATGTGGAACATATAAGAAAAACATGAAAATAGTTTGAGATTGCATTGCAAGGTCATTTCTTTTGCATGTTCTCAGGCTCTGGAAGCACAGTCGCCTCACATGGAGAAGGACTCCTATTGAACAGATCGTTTTACATATTTATCGTGGAGCGGGTGTACTCGCTCTGTGCAGTGTGTTGGAATGCGTCCGTGTGAACAATAGGAGCTCAGGCATTTCTCGACGTGGTTACTGTGCAGATAGAGATGCAAACACAAACAATACAGCCTCCACACTGTTTCCCCCTCACATCTGCCAGCGAGGACTCCTGCTGGATCCCTTGTCTTCGCCGAGTTAGATGAATCACCCGCCACCGCCACTTTCCTCTCCTGAGAGGTCTTGGCCACCGAGCCCTTGCACTGATTACTCGCGTTACTTAATTATACATTTGGACCCACCGCACTCGCGACAAAGGGCCGCTGTGTCTCCATTGACCCAGCTCCTTCCTCATTGTGCTCGGCCCTGAAAGGGAGTCAAACAAAATAAAGAGGGTCCACTTAAATATGTTGCCACAGGGACTTAATTGACAGTTTGAAGGCAGTTTTTCACTCGGGGCCCCTCTCCCTCTCCATGTGGCTCTTCGCTTGAATTGCTCTGCTCCTCATGCGTCCTGCTGTGAGGTCCAGTGGGGGCGGCCCTGCAGCCCCACCACTGCTGTTTCCACGGCTCCACTCGCTATTGTGTTGGAGGAGAAAGTTACCAGCAAAGAGCATTTACTATTTAGCATTCAGCAGCGAAGAGGATGGCTGAGCTGGATTTAAGTTGGCATGTTTGCCTTGAAAATGAAAGTTAGTTCAACCGGCGGCATCACATGTTTGTTTTAACTACGGAATAGAAAACCGAGCATCTAATCCGAGCCTGACTTTATTTTAACATCACACATTCTTCAATGCCATTTCCAGCGTGGGAATAATAATGTTGTTTTGCTAAAAAGGACTTTTCTGCCAGTGAAGACGTCAGGAATGAAAGGCGGTAATGCTTGGTATCTGCAGTATTCTTCTCTGCTTTTCCGTTACAAGGACTTGTTTCTCTTCTTCTTGTTATTTTTAAGGCTGCACCTCTCCTCGAGATATTTCAGCTTGATCACTTCGTATTTGAATGGTGAAATGACTTTTGAAAAGTGAAGTGTTGAAGAAAAACCCATTTCACTTTTGTGGGGAGTGAATAGAAGGTGATTTGGCCTTTGGCTGTGCTAGACAAGACATATTTCAGAGTTCAACCGTTCTTGTTATTTAGTTCCTTTATCCCCATAGAAGTCTGACATAAAAATTAAAGAGTAGTTTGACAAAGGTGGATCTGAAATACCCCACTTAATAGGCACTGTGTTTGAGTATTCAGAGACTAAGCTCTCTGTGTCCTTGAGATACTATCGCCTAATTTTAAAGCACTCTTAAAAGGCTAAATGACAAGCTGCAGCTGAATGCAAAGTCACGGAACAAGCCCTTTATAATAGAATCCAGTGTACGCTCGAATTCCTTTTTCATCTTTTGTAAATTTGCAGCATTGAATTTGCAACAGAAACACCAGAGTGGCGTTCAGTGTGCTGCTTTTTGAGAGATGAAAAACTCTTAGACTACTACCCTCTCCTTCCCTCTTCATCCTCCGCCGTTTGCACTGAAAGCTGTCAGTGAATGAGAGGTTGCACACAAAAATAACATCTGCACTGATTATGGGCTGCTGGGGGGGGGCAATGAATAATTCCTTATACTGTCTGTCTCTTTTCTGTTACAGTGTGACAGCGAGAGTGACATTGATGATAAGGTAAGACTGCTTTTCTTCTGTTCATTCACCCACATGAAGTGGCTGAGAGTCGGGCACAGCGGATCTGAGCCCTCGACTAAAGGGGGAACATCGCAGCGTGTTGTTGGCGGTCCCAACGCCGCTGATCGTTTTGCAGAGTGAGAAAGTGACAAGGACGATGCAAGACGGGGAAAGAAGCTCTTTCTCAGTGTCTTCAAGATTTGTCATCTATTATTTTTGGAGCATATGCCTCCTAGCCTCGATCATAGCATATGCTCCACACAATAAGTGCTCTTATTGCACAGAACTGCACTGTGTAGAATTGCACTCTATTTAATATACCAGATATTATAGCTTAACTTGGTGCTGATATATATATATATATAAATGATGATTATGTTCCTGTCACAGACTACATTACCGTTTTTTGTTTGTTTGTTGTTTTTTTTCAAAAAAATGTAGGTTATATTTTTGGAGGACAGAAAGGCCGTCTCTGTCTTTTAACGTAATCAAAGATGGCAACCAGAAGTGAGAGCTTGCTCACTTGTGCCGTTTCCATCATTCTGCTGGGGTGAAGGATGGGTTATGAACATCCCCCCCCCCCCCCGCATATTATTTGATCAGTGATGTCATCCAGCTTTAACCATGTGACAATTAGACAGATGTAGTCTATCAGTTTCACTTGTGTTGTAAATGTTTATTGCAAACTTGGAAGTGGCTGTCTGATGGCAGCCACCTGGTTACAAGATGAAAAGCCTTCGGGGAACCTCACGCATTCTAATTCCTCCACAGTTTAGCAATTACTCCCTGGTTAATGAATGAGATAGCATGCCTAATCTCCTGTAAGCCTAGCTCCCAGTTCTGTGGAAATGTCTGCAGCTCTCCCTATAAATAATACATTGATAGTAGGCCCAATTTGCATTAACTGTAGCCTGGCAAGTCAATAGGCTTTTATCTCTTCATTGGAGCGAGAAGGAACCGAGGGCGCTAGCTAGTTGACACGACAGGGAGACGTAGCAGGCCTGTCAGTCTCCATACGGCTGCCTGGCATCACGGGGGGGGGGGGGGGGGGGGCAGCGTAGTGGGGGAAGCTCTCGCACTTTTTCCTTTCCAGGCTTTTGTTTTCCTTCCTGCTCTACCAGTTACTCCAGACTTGTAACACTTCTATATTGTGTCACACATTTCATACACAAAGGTTTGATACTACGGCTCTAAACAACAGCCGAATGAAAGAAGACGGGGAACAACATTGCCTGGGTTCTGAGAAACTCAGCGGTGTTGTTGGATGAGTGTCTGTTCAGAAAACAGCTCCATATTTGGCGTTTGGCACCGGTTATGTCTGCCAGGTTTAGGTGGGCCTGGATGCAGTTCAACACACGGTGGACTATTAGACGCCGCCGCCAAGCTTTCAGCTGTCTGATTGTTGAATTCTGTAGCAATTACTACACAGTCTGTTGTCAAGAGCCAAACTGCAGCTTCGCCTGCTCGGGTTTTTTGTTTTACTCCTCATACACTTGTCATCACTATAGCATGACGTGGTGTTATAGCCTGCCAACCATTGCTGCTTCATTAAAACGCACACTGGATGCAGTCTATGATCATTCATGTGAATGCCATAGGTAAGAAGATAATACTGCAGATGTAACAGTATCATTCATGAGCATAACAGTTGTTCCGCTGTCGTGGCTTTGATGTGTGACTCCTTTACTTGCTTTTTCATGTGTTTTTAGTTCTAGCTCTTCATCTCAAGGTTTTTTGGCCTGTTTTTTTAAATGCTTTTTTGGCTTTGTGCCTAAAGGAGAGAGATATTTCTCTATAGACTATATAAGTCTTTCTTAAAACAATGCTGATGTGCAATATTTTCACTGAACCATTAAAACACTCCTTTAAGGTACATATATGCATGTCCGTATGAAAACCCAAACATTTCTATAGTATACTACATTACTGAGATAGAGAATTAATATGTTACAGATATTACATTACAATTCCCCTGTCAACTATTCTCCATGCATATCCACACTTGTAAGTGTTTCGTATCCAGGTGGCAACCTCCGGTTCTTAAGGGGGAAGTCAGGCTGTAGTGCCTTAAACTTGCATTGTCTCTACTGGCCATCAGGGGGCATTCTTAGGGCGTGGCTAGCTTATGATTGACACAATGACTACATTCCCTTCTCATGAACAGTGTTTGGATGCATCCTGAATCCTCTGTAGTCCCACGGCTCCTTTCTTCAACGATGAATTCAAGCCTATAAATCTTAACTCCCTTTTTATGTAGAACACGCTTTCAAAAGTCAGAGTACATCAGCATAATATAAAAAGTGATACAACTATCTGTGTGAGCCTTAATAATACATGCACACTACTCACCTTTCAACAAAATTCGCCGTTTTTTAACCAAAATTTGGTCATTTGTGTGAATCATAATCGCAAATGCGAGTCAAAATATGCCGCGAACCAGAGTGTTCAGATAAAACTTCTGTGTCTGCGTTTTGATGGCACCGCGACTTTGCGGAATGAGAGAGATGTAACACGGACGTCACGCGGTCTCGTCTGTGGACTCGTTGGCCGCGTCACATCTCGCATATTTACATGACTCTTCAACAAGTGAAGTTGCTGCATCATAAAAATGTGGATGTGTATAACGGCGGCCTGGTAGCACGTCTTCACTACGTCACATCTTTTCCGCCTCGGGTGCTCGGAGCGTTTAGATAGAACGCCATATCGCCTTGTCTCACCTCACCACCTGATGTGGCTCTGTGATGACCTCCGTTGCCGTTGAGGTAACTTTCAACATTTTGGCTTGTTCAGGCCAAAAGGTTGAACAATTAGTTGGGTTTGCTCACCAGCCACAGCTCACCACCAGACCAGTTAGAAATTCATTTTAAGTTTCATACACTCCAGGCACACTTAAACCATTTGAAATCTGGTGTTAATAAATGTGTGCTTTTTTGACCTGAAGAAAATGTTGTCTTTTGGGATGCACCCAGATTTAGACGGTTTAGTTTGTCACCTTTTTCAACCCTCATGAGTTTGCAGGTATGATAAATACATAAACATACATTGCACAAATAAATCTCAGATCAAATTCTGCAGTGCATTAAAGTGTGGAGTGTGGACTGCCTTTGGCATTGAGCTGCATGAATAAGCCTTTGGTTACTTCTCCATGCTCATAGCTCTTCTTCCCTTACTTTAAGTCACTGCATCTCAACATTGTTGACAACAGAGCAGCTAATATTGCTCGTGAGAACAACCAGCTAGCATGCTGTGTGTGTGGCATACACTAGCATTAGCTTTGCAGGAAGCAGCGACGTTGGAAGAGTGAAGTTTACATACATACATCATTATGACAAGAAATGCCAAACCTTTCCATACATAGAGCAATGAGAACCCACCCAACATGGCAACCGGCTGTATTTGAAGTAGAAGGTTCCAAGGTAAATATGTCCCATTGTTGTGATATTCCCAGGAGCAGAGCTATTGAACAAAGAAAAGTCAATGAACAACTGCGTTATTCCGACTCAGGATTCGCTGGTGTGAAAACTTAAAATAAAATAAACTGTTCACACATGTATTAACCAGGAGTGAGAGCAGGAAACAAAACATCTGAATAAAATCTAAAGCAGTGCTGACCTTTTCATTCTTCAGAAACACGTTATCATAATCAAGATGATGATGAGATAGACAACTGCGGAGGAAAGAAGACGAAAGGGGGAAAAAATACTTTGACAGGCCGTCACCAAAGGCAGAAGAAAAGACCATGGTGTAAAAATTGGTTTCCATAAGGAGAAAGACAAACATGTCATTTGTAATTGCCCGCTCTCAGGATAACTCGACAGTGATCATTTTCTGCAACGTTTTGCTGAAACAGGTGCCAGCTCCTCCCGTATCTTTCCAATGAACACAAAGACTCCTTTCACATCCGATTACCAGCCACCTGAACACCCACATTGTCAGGATTTCACAGATTAACTTAATTAGAATATTTCGCCCAGGTGTGCCCTCAGTTACATTGTGTTTTGAATCAAACTGATGAGTTGCTGCGACAGCAAATTCGGTCTAAGGTCGCTGCACCTTGTGAAGCTCGCTTTATCAAAACAATGAGATCAGAGAGTGTGTGAAACACGGGCGTGGTCTCCGTGACGCAAAGCTCAATGTGGGTGGCTCCAATGCATCCTGGTACAGCAACTTGAAAAATTCACACCAACACCACAAACATGGTCAAATTCAGCACCTACCTGTCACTCAAACACACCACGCCCTTAATTATGCATAACCTTAAATTATCATTTAAATAGGTGAGTTGTATAAAATGTCATGAATTGGGATATTGTGGACTAAGGTTTTGAAGCCTCGCATTGTGTATTTTGGCCGTTGCCATCTTGGATTTTTTGCAACCAGTGAACGGATGTGACAGATTTGGACTGCGGAGCAGCAACGGGTGGATCTGCCAACATTAAGGCATCTGGCTGAAATCATGTGAAGTCAACAATTACCAACGTTTCCTGAGATAATAAATCAATTGAAAAAGATGGTCATTTTCTCACAGACTTCCATGCAATCAGACTTGTTTTTTGTTTAGTTTAAGGCATTTAAACCTCAGCTTCACTTTTCAGAACCAGATTATCACCTGGGGCCCTAGTTTCGTGGCGCAGCGCAGGGCGGCGCAGGGTGGCGGAGCCGGCGTAATGCAAGTTTCGACCCGCGCAGCCTTGCGCACGGTCAGTTTGGCAGTTTGGTGGATCGCCTGCGCCAAGATGGGTGTGGCGGCGCAGCAGGGGGAGGCGTCACAGATTCAGCTTGGCGTAGCGGAAGTTTCGTGGCAAAAAGCCTCGCCGAGACTGCGCTGAAAGCTCGCCAGCTCCGACCTGGTCTACTCTCGGCGCAAGGCACAAGGCGTAAATAAAGTCCATTCATTCAATGCGAATCACAGCTGGCGGAGTGGAAGTTTGGCTGACAGCGCGCAGTGCGCACACGTCACCGAGACCTCACAGGCAGGTTTCCACAGTTCCAGGCACATTTAAATGCAATAAATAATCACAACAAACACTATTTAATGCAACTCATTGAATCAACACGTGAATGTATATCTATATAGATTGTCCCGTCACATCTGACGTCAGATCAAAGGCGGATGGCACGCGTAACGGAAACTCAGCCTCTCGGACCAAAACATCTCCCTCTCTCTCTCCTGTTTTTTATAATATCGGCATTGTTATTATTATGATACGCGCGCACAGCGCGTGATGCGCGTGGTGGGAGCGGCGGCGCTGCTTCTGTCATCGGGTTGTCAAGTGACGGAACTTGCACTGAACCTCCCCTAACACATTAAAGGAGAGGAGAGGAGCTCATTTGATTGGTGAAGATCTGAATCGGCTGTATTAATTCCAGTCCACGCCTCGTCTCCTCCTCGTCTCCCACTCACGCCTTCTTCTCCTCCCTCTTTCCCACTTGCGCCGGTGGGCGAGACGGGAGGAGTGCCTGCGCGAGCCTGCGCGGTGCACGAAACTTGCAAAGTCCAGGCGGACACACCCCGTCGGCGTGGCGCAGGTGCGCTGAGAGCTGACTGCGCCTGGTATACGAAACTAGGGCCCCTGGTATTGACTCCTCCTGGAGCTGGCCTCAAGTGGTGGTTTAGGGAACTGCACCTTTTCATTTCTGCAGCAGAGTTTGCCACGTGCATGGCATGGAGCCTTTCAGAACGAGATTGGACAGGTCACCTCCAGATCTTTGGGCCAGATTTGAAGAAAGAAGCAGTCAGACTATAGGTGTTGCGTTCTCATCGATGGCATGTCTTCCTGGAAGGCCTGTCATCTGATGTCTATGTTTACAGGATGTTTGACAATGTGAAGTATTCAGTGTTCTTTAAAAACAAAAAAAAAACAGTCTTGACCTTGAATTGCCTCACTTACGTTTGCACCCTGGGGGTAAAAGCCACATGCGGTTATTAAGGAAGTCTTGTGGATTAATAACAGTCTTTATTGTTATTGGGCATTGACGTGCTAGACCAGATGCTCAGGGAGGAACTAAGCAAGTTGGGTAAATGATTTGGAAATTCAGAGTTTAAGTGTATTCAAGCCTGTTTGAAGTCATACTATGGAACTGGGAAAACATCATTCGTTCTTTATTCTTGATCCAATTACTTTGTGCCACTAAATGACTCTTCGACCGAGTAAAAAAAGACTTACATGCCTCAGAGCCCGTGTTAGCTGTTTAGTGTTTCACAAAATGTTTGAAATGAATGGCTGCGCTTGTGTAATGGCGATATCGGCGATAAGATGTCACAAGGACAGCGTTTGATATAAATGTGAATGAGACGTGTTATTCACTCGTTAGATATTTTTATTTGGCTCATAAGGGTGGCTTTCTTTCTGGGAGCGACGTACTTCCAATCTGGTTAATTTATCTTCGGTCTGGCGAATTGGCGACAAGCGTGACAAGAACGTGGTGTGTTTGATCTGTCCCAACGCGTGTCTGATTTAAGGCGTCCTTTCCACTGCTCCACATGCTGAAAATGAATTCTCTCTCTCCTTTTCCTGTAATCTATCAACCAGCCGATGCTGTCAACCTCCGACATGTCTGAGATACTCCAAGTCAAAGCGGTCATTTTCTTTCATTGGAGAGGCTGAGAAAGAAACAGAGCGGGATTTATCCTTCTTGGTTTGTCCGTCCACTCTGCTGAAGTGTCATCCTATCTCCATTAGGCCCCACTTTTCCATCCTCGTTGGCTCCTCCAATTTCCTCTGTGTTCACAAATAATACAGTGGCTGTCTGTCTGTGTGCAGAATGTTAGCCTATATTCCCCGCAGCCCTTAACACAACAGCCTCATGTCAGGCGCGTCGCCACCACCGCCGCCACATCACCATAGCCACAGCGGAGGACACCCAGGTCGGCTAATTCTATTTGGTCCTATTTGCCGAGCAGTCACTCAGCAGAAAGTGTATCTGTCTCCGGGGGAGTCTCCGAGGACCATTACCACATCCTGTCTATGAGCTCTTTTATGGCCCCGGTGTACTCATCTGCCGGGGCGGTGCGCAGGCTCTGATTGACACATTAATTCCTTCTCTACCCCCTTATCTTTCCCGCTGTGCGGAATGAATGCCATATCGCCGCGTCGGAGTGTCTCTACCGGCTTATCGTAATGGCTCGTCAGCTGGTGGTATCCTCCCGAGCTCGTGTGTTTGGTCGGGCACGGCCTGTGAAGTTAGCCGCACACCCGCACCAAAAAAACGCCACGGGGATCTCAAACACGCCCGACACCATCACAGCCCTCACCTCTGTGTTTTCTTTGAATCCTCATCCTCCTGCTATTTTTATTTACTGCCTGCTCTCTATCTGTCTTTACCAGCGTTGTCAGTCCCCCCCTGTCGCGATCTCGGATAAGTAAAACAGTCGTAGTAATATATATTCATGTAGGTATGTGCCCCCTCGCCAACCCTCCGCTGCTTTGCTCGATCCAGATTGGTCTCCAAGAGTCGTCATATTCAATAACAAACAGGCCACCCACCAGGACGCCGACAACCTGAACGTTTTTCCTTTACGGACGGGAAAAATGGTCCGGCTTAATGTTTCGACATCAGTGATCATCCGTCCTCATCTCTTTAATGGAATTAGATTAAGTGCACCTGGGAAAGAGCTGAGAAAGCAGAATGCATTGCCACCTCCTTTAATCTAAAACCAATTTGCCAGTAATATAACCCCCCCCCCAGCTTGGGACTCACCGGCCCCGATTCAAAATGGAGGAGGAACGAGATGAGACCGGAGCTGACTGGTTGCATTCAGCTCCCCACAGGCACTGTGAAATTAGAACTGACACCGGCAACACAGGCCTAATATGGAGATGTCATTTTTTCTCGTCTTGGTTTTGTCTTTGTCTCCCTCCCTCCCTCCCTCCTTTCTATCACTCAGTTCCCTCTGTTTACTTCAGTTTCCACTTTGTGACTGAAAGTCTGAAAAGTGAAACAAACCTAAAAAGGGGGGCTGATCAGGTGATGTATCATGTAACTCTTTAAGACTAGCCTCCGCTAAGTTTAATGGTGAATGTTAAGAATGCCATAATGAACTTTTAAGGTGAGAACTTCTAACTCTGGCCAACAATAACCAGCTCATGATGTTCCTCACATCTCGCTATTCCAACCAACCTGGAAACGTTTATCTCTTTAATTTATATTGAGCTGTTTGCAACGTGCGCTCATTTCTGGTGAGCTCCGGATCACGTGCGCTCCCAAGGCTAATGTTTCTTTTTGTGGTTGTCAAGAGAGACATCTGTTGTACATTTGGAGCCCAACTATGCGGTGATCAGGGAGCACATTTGGATTGCTCTCTGAAGTGAGGGAGGCCGCCTCGAGTCTTATGCGATGTGTGTTTGTGCGCTTGGAGGGAAGCGAGCGCTCCGTCGGCGAAGGCAATGCCCCGGTGCATGTTGGGAAGAAGAGGCGTGATGACAGGGGGGGGGGGGACTCGGAGCGTCTGTGGGGCCGGCCGGCAGACACAGCCGACTGACATCAGCGAAGACTGCTTGTCACTTGCGATGCATGTCATACAGCAATGCAGGGACAGTCGTCACGGCGGCGGCGTCATTGATGTGGCGCCCAATAGCCCGCTGCAGATTCTTTCTTTAAAGGTTATAAGTGATGTTGGCATTGCAGATGAAAATAGAAGGGTTGTGGCAAGGGAAAAAAGCTCGCCAGCCACTCGGAGCAGAGGAGGTGTGAAAACATAACATCAAGACTGTAATCTTTTTTCACTTACCACCTCCTCTCAGCGAAGCTGTTTGTGTTGGCAGAGAACGGCAGAACAAATAGTCGTCCCTTTGTTCCGTTCAGAACGCGAGCCCTGCCCTCGCTCTTTGAAACGCCAGCGCTCTGCTTACGCTCTGACAAAATCCTGTCACCACTCGGCCACGTTCAGCAGCTCGTGATGGTTGTTATCCAGGGACTTATTGTCGCCCTGATGAACACCAGGTTGTGCTGTGTGTTTTTTCCCTCCACCTGAACCAGATCTCTTTTAGAGATGTTTTTTTCCCCCTCAAACACTATTGTTTCCCACCCGAGAGCTCAGGTTCTGTAATTGGACGGTTCTCCAGCGGCGGACACGTGAAACGCTCCATCGCACAACATCTCGTCACTTCAGAAATCCATTGAAAGAGAAAGCATGACTCATCAAACGAGACAAGCTGTGACGTATTTCTCCGACTGCGGCGCCACAACTGTTATATATATATATATATATATATTATATGCCATATGATGGCAAATCATTTTAGTAATCCAAATGAGAGTCAAAATGTCTTTCCTTTAATACGGCATTATCAATACAGCCAACATTTGCATAAATTAAGATGACGGTGTAATGTTAAGAGGGCTGCAGCTCTTATTGGTTGCATAACCTTTCAAAGTAATTCAATTGCAAAACTTAATATCAAACATAAAAACCTGCTTAACCTAATGAACCCAAAGTCGCTTCAAGCGTAATGTGTTTTGAATGATGCTGCTTTTACAGCAGTTAATGCACATCCACTTAATAGCAGGTATATCATAACAGCCCCGGGAGGAATCTGAATGCAGTCGTCGAGTTAAACAGGCAGCTAAACTGACTAACCCTGCACCAGCGTGTCCACTGGCTCCGGAGCGCCACGCCATTCACTGTGTTTCAAGTGGCCTGTGTTTGAATAACAATCCCAGCCCTATATACATTTTTCCACACGAGTAATAAAAGTTAAATTGACTCCACATTGGGTGCAGAAGTTCTGTGGAAAGAGAGAGAAGGAAAAAAAGCGGCACAAATGTTTTTTTGTGTATGTGGATGTAAGATTTGAGTGTTTCTGATCGTGCATAAACATAATGTCTAAGTGGGTTTTTATTCAATAAACATGGTTGGACTGTAATTACTTACACATTTCTTCTGGCTGGAAATCCAAGACAGACAGGCCTGCGTTTAGAGCTGGCGCACCAAGACTCGTGTCTGTCCCAGCCTTGGCTTGTCTGTACAAGACTTCCTAATGCAAGAGGACTTGCTTTTCCTCCACAACAAAGGGCATATGCGATCGGGATAAATATAGAATTCCCTGTTGTTATATGGAATCAGTGCCATTGGGGATCATGTTTCCCTAAAGAAGCGTCGCTTCCTCTTAGGCCAGGAATACATCAGCAAATGGAGCTTAGGTCCACTGTGGCTGTGAAAAGAATGTTTAGAGAGCCTTAATTCCCTCCTCAGACAAAGAGTCCAGTCAGCTAAGTAGCACGCTAGTTTTTTAGTAGAACATTTAACAAGGAAAATAGACACACATTAATCATGAAGTCACTGGCCATTGTTATTCCTTCGAGGCCTGTAGTCTGTCTCCAAATATTTCCTCATGAAGCCGCAGCCTTGGTCTTCATGTGGAGGATCATCAGCGGCGCTCATAACGGTGATGATGGACAGAGGAGGAAGTGATGAGTCCGAGTCCCTCCCACCCACGGAGAGAAACATATCCCGTCTTTCTCGCTAACCACTTGAGTATCCCCAAGTCAATCTAAACACTCGGATGCCTGTGGATGGGCTGGAGACTGCCAGACCTCAAGCCCTGCAGGCCCCACGTCACTTGGGGCTCTGGGGGAACTTTTTTTCCGTGGGTGAATGTGTATGTGATGTGGAAAGCCAAGAACCCCGGAGAGCGCGCTGAGATCAGGCCCAAACACACACAGGGGCCAGCTGCCTTCAATTAAGCCAGAAACCCCAGCCTCTGCAGTTCCTTATGTGCAAAAAAGCCGGCCGGCTTTGATCTCCGCCAGCCAGGGGAAAAGGTACAGGGCTTGAAAGATTACAGGGAAAAAATAATTATTGTATCAAAGGGTGCTCCATAAAAGTTAACAGGGGGATTTTTGGGCTCAGGGGGGCAGCGGGAAGCAGGTATTAACGACGGCTGTCACTCACGTTCATTTGCCAGTTATTTTTTCCCTCGCCTTTTTCAGTGAGCTTTAATTAGTGGACACACCTGGTCCCTCTCTGAAATTAACTGGAGAACTCGCCGTGCCACTTTGGTTTTCATCGGCATGGAAGATCCATTCCCAGTTCCTAGCAGGGACGCGGTGGAGCAGCCGAGGCTGACGTGCTTCAGTCTGGGGCTTGACACCCAGAAGACGTACAGCAGCAGCTCTTGGGGTATACACGAGGTCCGGAGATCAGCATTACCCCCCCCGCCCCCCCCCACCCCCACGCCAAGCAGCACGGCGGCATGGGCATCCATTAAATTAATTTGACTTCATTAGTGCAGACCTGCTAGGCCTGGGGTGCCCACGGAGATGCCAGGAGGTGGCAGGCGGAGGGGTTTGAGTGGCATCAGCCGCTGTGCTCCGAAGAGAGTGAACACATGGCACTGACAGGCGGAATATGGCCCCGGTTCCTACACCGGGACGGCTGCCAAACAAAGGCAACATGCGTCACTGGCTTTAGGGGAGCTCAATCAACACCCGGTCGGAGCATTAACGCCATTCGTGCCGCGCCACATCAGCGAGGAAGGGCCGCAGGTCGCCGCCCGGCCTGCAAGTCATGCGTGTGCACACGCGAATGTGGCAGCGTGATATGATACACAGACACTGCCGGCGGGTTGACCTCCCGCCATCACCTGTGTCCGCTTGCCAGGAACGCTGGTATCAGGTCTTCAAAGCTTCATGTATCTCTTGTTAGTGACTTATAGCCAGGCTATATGTGAGCCCTTTTTCAAGTGTTTGTTGTTGCATCGGCAGGCCAGATGATTGTTCACTCGTGGCGTTTGGTAGGGTTGGGTTTTTGTGCTCCGCTGGTGTTTTTTTTTTTACGAGCGAAAAAAACAAAATCAATTAAAACCACATCCTGCAGATGGGGAAGCAGTGCTTTGTGTTGACATCATTTCAGTCGGAGCACATTTGTTGACAGACTGCCACAGTGAAGTCGGACTCAGACGATACATATTTCATCTTGAGCTAATGGACCTTCTATTGGAAATAAATCAGGGCCTTTGAGTTGAAAGTTGATCTTAATTTGTGTCATTTTTTTCTGAAAACATCTTCAGCCCATTGCATCCAGCCACCAAACATTTTTGGGTGGTTTGAGTGGCTTGGCTTCTTGTTATTCTTCCTTCTAGCCATGTTACGGTTAACTCCACCAGTTCATTGAGCAAACCTAATTTAACAGCACCGTCATTTCCAACCTGACACCTCTGGGTTTGATGATAGCCATTCACTATATAATCCCCATAATCATCAAAGTATGCTTAAAACTCCGAAATGGCACTAAAACATACTGGAATCACTTTACATTTAATAAAGAGGCAAATATTTTTTATGGGATCACAGAAACATCTTTTTATTAGTGAACACGCTTTTCATGAAAAATCTAATAATCTTAAATCAGATGGTCATAAATCTCAGGTTCCCTGCATAAATAAAGGAGAAACACATAACTTTTTTAACAGGCTTTAATTTTCACTCGTCGATCAGCTGGACAGCTTTTTCAAGTCACTCATGACGATCTTTACGATTATCCCGATAATTCCCACGATCATCTTAATGTGGGTGGGGTTTTTTTTATTGCGATACACGATTAATATCCTGTATGGTCCCAAGCCTGCTTCTATAACCTCTCGGCAACAATGTGCCAGCTGCTGGAGCTGACCATGGTGCACCTGATAGTGTGGAAATAAATAAATAATGGGAGGCATTAAGTCTGGATCGGACTGGAAGGTAGCCTGAGGGTGGTAAGTGTTGGGTCTGACAGCAGCGAACACTTTGATCAGAGGGCCCTGTCTGAAGATCGCTTCCACATCTGCACAGGGGGAACGAGCTGTAAACTGCCAAGAAGCATTTTAATGACAGTTGGATTATAAAATGAAAGAGGGCTCCAGATGGCAGGCAGTGCAGCGGCTGCGGTTCGGGGGGGAGACTGTTTAAACTGCTTTTTTATTGATAAAATATGGGGTGAAAAATTGCACAGAGCTTATTAGGCGTCCCGCTGTGATGTTGCTCAGCTGGCCAAGCTGTTCGCCGTGGCCCCCGTCCAAACATGCCTCCATAAATTTTTAGCAGTACCTTTAAATGTGTAAGATCCCTGCTTGTTAAGTTCACCCTGGCTCCCCCCAAACCCCCCACTCCGTATTTGTCCTTTGAAAGACTTGCTTGTGTCCTTTTTTTCTTTTTTGTAGATCGGCTGGATGAAAGCGATGTTGGTAGCTCCACATACACTGAGGAGGTTGGAGGGGGGGTTCCCGCATAGCATGCTCATTATCGTCCGCCAAGAACCAGAGTTCAGCCCTTAAACAACTTAATTCCTGCATGATTTCATTAGCTGTACTCTCCTAGTGATAAAATGAAACCAGCCTTATTAATTCAAGACACTGTGGTTGTGCTTTCCACCCAGATCTACAGGCTACAGTTCAAGCCATTGACATTTACTAACTGGCTGCACTAGTGGCCAGAAGGGAGATGCAATTGGATTCAGTGTGAATGGAATACCAAGTTGAAGCCCAAATTGCATATATGTATAGTGATCTTCATCAGGATATACTTCCTTTGAGGCCCACAGGAGAGCTGCCACCTTGAGGCTGTAGAAAACGTTTAATGGAAGTCACGCTGATTCATTGGAACGTGATTTATAGTAATGTTAGTAAAATAAGATCAGCACCTTTTTGAATGAAGTGTCTCCCTGTTACTCTACACTATTGGTCTCATGCGCATCTTTGATCATGAGCTCAAATTGCATTTACTTGAAATGTGAATGGACCTGATTCAAAAACTGGGGAAGAAATAATGGTCTCAATAAAAGGGATCGGTGAAAGCAATCTTCACTCCATCAAAATCCATACATGTCTGATATATATGCTTCTCTCCGCAGAGTGGCTCCTTTCAGCAGAGACGCACGCTGTTGTTAGCCGTGCTCTCACCGCTAATTTAAAATCCATTTAAGGTGATAGGGCGGTTGACTAAAACGCCGTCGAGATGGCTCTCACGGAAAAAAATGGGCACATGGATTTTTTTTTCATACCTCCAGAAAATAGGCAGCCCCAATTTATATTCCATAACTACCGCGTTGAAGGCCAACCCACCGCGCCCCCGTTCCACCCTCGCGGCATCAAAGACAATTACTGTCAACATCACATCAAATTACAACTGTTGGTTTGCTTGTTTGTCTCGTTATGTGGCTTAAAACTGCCATCTCCCGCCCAGGAAAGGTCCCCTCCCATCTGCCCACCCTTATGGATCCACAGACACACACACACACACACACACACACACACACACACATCCCCTCGCAGCACAGAAAAGAGAAGGGACAGGCTGCCGACAGCCTAATGGACTAATTTGTGATTGCGAATGAGAAAAAGCTGAGTTGTTGGACGTGTTATAATTTGACAGAGTGGCAGCTCCGAGCCGGACAATGACGCTTTAACCGCAAATCTTTCCCTCCTCCTCTCCCGCTCCTTCAAATGCTTTCTTTCTTCGCCTCCGTGGAGAATAGTCAGAAAGGGAAGGTGATGCTTACGGCACATTCTGCCGCTCACAGCTCCTGGCTCTGTCATGTTCCTTTTCTTTCCTCCCACCCCCCCACACACACCCGCCTCCCTTCTCTACCTTCACATGGATCCCATAGGATAGACTAGGGAAAGCATCTCAGAGCGTTCACATGCGTTTGAAGTGCAGGACAGATGGGGGACTCGGGGGACTGTAAAAAAATGAATCGAGGCTAGTAATAGGAGAGATGTTTTGAATCCTCTCCCCCATAAGTTATTTATCAGGGGCCCTTAGTGGTGGAGGAAGACTTCAGAGTGCTCCCTTAATGTAGCATCTGATGGCTAGTAGGGGGGCTGTTCCAGGAAATACTGCTGTAAAACAGGAGGGGAACATTAGCAGGGAAGTCTCTCAGGGCCCGGGCAAAGGAGAGGAACAACATGCAGGGCGGCTCTTTCCCAGCATGCAACACAGGACAGAGAAGAGAGGTGTACAAGGAGATGTCCCGGAGTCCTCTGCCAGACAGCGATATCACAGGCGGTACAGAGCAAGACGTGCAACCATTCCCACCACGTTAGGCACGTTGGAGTAGACATGGTACTACAAGAATAAATAATAACACAAAGCAGAAGCAGGTGAACAGAAGGCAGTGACGGCTGGTTGCTCTGGTAGTCACTCACATCATCACTCCCTACTAAATGATCGCCTATTTTCTATTGAGAATGATCTGCTTGACGATAAGGAACAGGTCAGAGCAGGAAACTTGTTCACTCAACAAATAACTCATAAATAATGAAAAGAAAGCACTGAATTGGACCCTGTGCAGCAAATTAATTCATCTCTTCAAACACAAAGACATGACCCTTGACCCTCTTTGGACCAAGGCCTGGGGGTAAAAAAAGGTATTTTTAATAGCACTGCCAGAGTCTGTTTTGACAGATTAAAGCTGCTCTTAGAAAACATTATATGCATTATATTTGACACATTTTCATGCAACCTTGCAACCCCCACGGATCTAGTCTTTATTTGAAGTGTTTCCACTTGAACAATTAATGATGATGGTAAAAGAAATTCAATTAAGGCAGTAATTATCCTAATAAAATATGGCATGTCTTTATCTTTTTCATGCCAAAAACATCAAAGAATAGCAAATACTAAGAATACAAACACATCATTTGTTCTCAAATCTCATTTTATATTGTTTTGCTCTTCAATGTGTAATCACCAAACTGCATCCTGCCAATAGTATTCTTAATGAGCATCAGCAAGTACCTGCTTTCTAATCTCTACGACCGGAAAGCAGAACGTAAGCCTCCACCTTGAAAGAGTGTACATGTCCAATAACAAATGCCAGTAATGGCCGAGCCAAGCAGGGAAGTGATCACAGGAGACTAATGGCCTCTGAACTGATCACTGAGGCTAATAAAGACCAGCTAACAACATAGCCGCTTCGTTTGTGCTAATTGCTCTCCCTGGACCTCCGCCGTGGCCTGTGTCTCCCGAGCATCTGTCACCAGGCATATTCCCTGATACGGCTCAGACCCCGGCCTCCGCCTCACAGCCGGGCATGGCGCCAGGAACAATTGTCCTCCGGTGTCCTTTTACCTCGGCGAGGTGTGAAAAACCACCAGGAGGTGTGTTTGTTTTTACCATCTAGGTAAAACAGGGCGTGTTCATGTTCAGTTGACGAGCTCAAAGTCTAAATATTGGTCAACAACAGGATTTCACTGTCAATATCTAATCATTATGGAGGTCAATATTTACATGAGTGATACCTCCCGGAGACCGTCCTGGTTTCTCCTGTGCAGTAGGTGTGATGTGTGTGAGTCTTAGCCAGGCGGCAACCTCCGCTTCTGAAAAGTGGAACCAATGCTGCTTTTCTCCCAACTGGCCATCGGCGACACAAAGACAAGTCTTTACATGGAAGTTCATAGAAAAATGACCCGACTTCTCACCTGATTGATTCTCTCAGTAAACATTATAAACATGAGTTTGTGGTTGGGCCGTCGCCATCTTGAATGCCAAAATCAAGTCTTCGAACCTGTAGTCCGCAAACCAATGGGTGACATCATGATGACGATGTCCACTTCTTCTATACACTGTATTTAGCACATCAATGTCAGCCAAATCAATATCACGTCAGGGAAGACATCCCAGAATGACTTGGCTCAGTAAAAACAGTGAGAAAGTGGAGCCACAAGCAGTGTCATCTGATGATGATGATGATGTCATCAAACACCAGCTTTTTCTTAATTATGAAATGTAAAGGAACACTAAAATCTCAATTTTCCTGATTTTCTAATTTATCGATGTGTTTAATCACTGCTCCTCTGACATGTCTGTGATCACAAAATGATTGGCTTGACTCTTTGGCACATCGGTCTCTGTGCTGCCATTTGAGTGAGTGAGTGAGTGAGAGAGAGAGAGAGAGAGATAGAGAGAGAGAGAGAGAGAGAGAGAGAGAGAGAGAGAGAGAGAGAGAGAGAGAGAGAGAGAGAGAGAGATTGCTGTTTGCTGTAGAGCAGATGTGAATGACTGACATAATATGGTCCATTTCCATCCAAAATGGTCCCGTTGTTCTGTTTCTGTTCATTAAACCAGTTTAGAAACATTAAGCACAGTTAGAAAAGCAGCCACAAAAATCACAATCCAGCTGCCAATGTTGACTTTTTTTTATTTGATTTTTTTTATTAACCAAGCCTAAAATTGTTCTCATTTTTCTCTGAATGGTCATTAATGATCAACATACAATATGCTGTACATGTAATGATGGCTCTATCCGTACATTAGACAGGCCATTGGTTACATCATTCCAAGCTTATTTATACTTAGCAGACGAACATGTGCTGAATGATGGAGGTTAAAATCTAGGTCTAATAGAAGACATTTAGCTTTTTTGGGAATGTGAGTGGACTCCTGGCCCAAAGTAGAATCTTTACAGCTACCAAATCATGGTAAATACTACAACTATGGGTGTATGTTTATATATATATATACATACACATACATACATTAATACAAACATACATACATACATCAATTACAGACAATTTCCACATCAGCCACGTTTTCATTGGAACACAAGGCAGGCTGTCTACATTTCTCCACTACTGCTACAGAACTTGCCGTGCAGATGTAGCAGTAGCCATTTTGAAGCGTTTACGCATGGTACAGCATTACAATGGGCAGCAATTTGCATATCATTTCATGTTGGGGATATTAGATTAATGGCTTGTGACTGGTGTGATGAATACTAATTTAGCTTTAAATCATGTCACCGTTCAGACATGAGCAGCCTGCCCAACATGCAGCGGAGCATGCTCGGCAGCCAGGCATGTTAGCAGGTCAGCTGACTTCCCTCGCCAGGCTCTTCCTGTTCCTCATTCTTTTGTGGTCACTTGTTGTAAATCGGTGGCGTTCACTGTTGAAGGTAGACGTGCTCCACCGCGGGGGTTAATGCCGTCTGCATTTACCCCAGCAAACAATCTAATCTGCTGATGGAGTTAGAGGCCAGTGGTGATGGGAAAACACTGGCTTTGATGAGAATCATAAATGGTGCAGCGCTCCAACCCGTCCTCCCAGTGGCCCCAGTTTGAATCCCAGCGTGTCGCTCCCTGGCGCAGGCAGCTTCTGTGGCCGCGAGGCGCGATGATGTTAATGTTGTGTGAAAAGGCTACCAGGATACGGAGGAGAGCGCAGCATCACGCAGCGTGTTAATGTCATCGGAGGCCATTTTGACTCACCAACAGGTTGTGCAATCAAACAACATGGAGGACGAAGGAACCGAAACACTCACGACCAGGAGTTTCCTCAAACCTGCTGGTGTAAAAACATTCAGCCTTTTTTTATTCATTAGTTTTAAATCAGATCAAGTGAACGAAGTGGTCGCTAGTCTGTATTAAGGTGCTTTTTTATGGGATATTGATATTTTGTTTACATTTAATTGTAATGGGGTTATATTCAATATTCAGTACCTCCGAATTGGTTACTGAATATTTTGTTTGAACAGTCACCTTTCCACTTGCCTGAAGGCTACATTTCCAGCTGGACTGTTTAAAGAAACATTCTGAGTGAAGTAAGTCTGTGCACAGACACATGCAGCAGGCACTATAATGAAAACAGAAAAAGTTCTGGCTGCATCTAGTTCAAAGCCAGGCAACTGATGGTCGGCAGCTCTTCATAATAGTGTCATTCAAATGTACTGAAGTGTACCCCAATAACAGCAGGAAAAGATTTAGAATGATTTAATGGTTGGCCTTAATGAGCACTTAGACCGATGAATATTCACATTGGTTTATCGATAGAAAAGCCATTATGAGTGTGTATATGATGCTGCTATTGAACTATAACTGAACTCTGTTGGTCTATTGTATGGCTCTCAATGGTGCAGTGCCATCCTGCTGTGGATTCAGATATATAGTGATAATTTCATTATTTTATTCCACTGCATTAGCCATCGTATCCATTTTGCATGAGGTTGGGAATGTTCTTCTCTTATAAGATTTTTGTATGCAGGGTGTGTGTGTGTGTGTGTGTGTGTGTGTGTGTGTGTGTGTGTGTGTGTGTGTGTGTGTGTGTGTGTGTGTGTGTGTCACTTCATACATTCTCCTGAGAGTAGATGGCTAGCCAGGAGTACGGGGGGGTTATCCAGAGGGAGCTGTTTGATTGATGTGTTTTGGGGGTAGAGGAAGGTAGGGGGGTAGTCTTGAGGATGAGGAGGGGATAGGAGCTTGATGGGAGTCCGCAGCAGGAGGGAGGCAGGGCTCTTAAGTGGGGGAGGAGGGGATGGGAGCTTTAACAAGCCCTAGATTGTTAGTGACAGGCAGATACTTCAACACTTAAAGTAGAAGGTTTGATTTAATCACAGAGCTGTCATTTGTTATTTGTCTGGCTTGCTCCACCGGGGCCATGGCTGATCAACTGCCTGGTCCCAAGGGAGCCCTTTTTCCCCCTGTAATGTCTAAATCCCCTGCACAAATTACAGGCCTGCACCAGCTCCCATCCCCACCCCTCCACCCCCCGCTGCCCCCACCCTGCTTCAATCCCGCCACGTTACGAGACGAAGGCCGGCATGGGGGGTTTTGCAAAGTGAGGGGGGCGGGCGGGCGGGCGGGCGGGCGGGTGGGCGGGACGTGAGCAGGGCCGGGAGACAGGTAGTGGGAAAGAGAGAGGGAGATGGAATGGCCTGAGGGCCACTAAAGATCATTAATAGGACTATCAGGGAGGTTGCCAGTTGGTTAGCGTCTCATAAATAAGAAATGAGCTCCTCCTTCCTCGCCCATTCTAGTTCATTAATAATGCCTGCTGTGGCTATTTTGTTGCATCGTACTTTGAAGGGGGGGGGGGGGGAGCCGGGGACTGATGAATGGGAATTCGGGGATACAGGGCCTCGTTTCTCTGCTCTCTTTAGTAATCCAATAAGACGGCCTTCCAAATCAGCAATGAGTCCCCAGCATCACGAAACGAGCCAATTATTCCCACAAGCGGGGAACATGATGGAACAGGGCGGTGGGATGGATGCATCCGTCCACTCTGGGACTATTCAGCCTGTTCTTTGTAGCCAGTGTTTCCTAATTTTTGGTGGGGAAATAAGTTCTGGCCTAGCATTCTCCTGGGATCTGTACCAAGAAAGAAAAGGAATCACAAGATGGACAGATTGGAGGTGAGGAGGAGTGGGGGTGGTGGTTGTTAAAAGGGAGAAGAGGCAGGTTCAGAGGGGTCACCCTCCAGGTAAAGGCATTGCCTTTTAATTAGGGTGAAAGGATATGATTTTTTCATGAAGGCCAGGGGCCTAGGCACTGTCGGGGCTGATAGCAGTCAATGCTGCTCATTAACCCTCTTTCCTGCTCTCCACTCCCGACATGACTCCATCTGAGAAGGCATAGATAAAAAGCTCCGCCAGGCCACAAGTGACGGGAGGGCTTCTGGGTTTCTGCTTCACATGCTCCAGACTACTCTCTTTTCTTTCACTCCTCTCACTCCCTCTTTCCCTCTGTACATGGCTTTCTTATGTCGGTAGCTGACATCTACTGAAACTGGACCTGAAATGAAGAATGTATTTTAACCCTTTGAGGTGGCATTGTGCGGTGGTTCTCCTGCAGACGACACTACAGGAGGATGAAACAAGGTGACATTAGTGTTTCAGATTGCTCTTGAACTGGACCAAACCATCTGCATGAGAAGCATTTGTGCATTCTTTCTTTCTTGCTTCTCGTCTTGCGCTTTGGGGGGTTTTCTTGGCGGATCCTGCCCCCCATGTCTTCTGCCTGAATGCAAAGAGTTGCTCTTAGTGCTTCTGGTTGTTTCTCGACACGAAGGCCAGTTGTGAGAGTGAAAGAGGAAAGAGAGAGAAAGCAGGGCAGAGAGGCCAGCAGCAGGCCGGCAGCCAGAGAGCCGTGATGTATGATTTTATTCGTCCCTCCTTCCTGTTCCTGATTAGGCGCCTTTAAACTGTGATCGATCAGCCCTCGGAGCGGCCTCAAATCAAAGGCAGACGCTGTATGTGCTGAGTGAGAGGGAAAGACGTGGATGCATTAGAGGCCTGCGGCTCTGAGGTGCACAGCGAGAGGTTGATTCACTTTGTGCAGGCTAACTGGGACGTAGGAAGACATTGAGGGGCATGTAGGTTGATGGAAGACCATGGCACACACTCATATGCTGGCTGTAAATGAAGACCTCAGCTCCACCTGTCTGTTGCATGTGTTGCCCAGAGTGTTCATGGGCTGGTGGGATCACTGGTCTTGACAAACCTTTGCGTTCAGACATCCTAGCCTCGCCAAGCCCAGATGCTTAAACTCCCCACATTTTCCACTCCCTCTGCATTTTCTCAACACCTCCCCTCCTCACGGTCTCCATCGGCGAGGGATGAGCCCCGGTCTCCAAGAGAAGAACGTTCTGCAAACAATTTATGATGCCTTTCTAAGGAAGTCGGATCTTTCCTCCATACCTCGGGGACCTCCCCCCCCCTCACTGCCGCGGCACTGCCAAAACAACATTCTGATATGTAATCTCTGGCTGGAGGAATGGCAGACAGACAGACACATGTGCACAGTGCACATTTGTTTTCCTGCTCTTGACCTGTGATCGACCATAGAGCTGCAGAGAGAGAGAGAGAGAGAGAGAGGCTGCCTTACAACAGATGGTTCTCCTTAAGGAGCTGAGATGAAACTCTTTGTGTTACAAGTGCTCTTTGGTCTTTTTTGAGACTCCAATCGGTTCTGGCTCCCCTGCTGGGCTTCGTTCCAATGTGCTGAGGCCAAATGAGTGCATAGGCATGCATACACGCACACGCACACACACACACACACACACATACACACTCTGGTGTCTGATGAATGGCCTCACCTGTCCTTTTGCTTTGAGTTATTGAACAAACTGAGTTCCAGTCGAGGCTAATAAATTGTCCTTGGAATTGTTGGTGTAATTATTGGTCTTGGCATTTGACATTTTCGTTGAATACACGAGGCTATAAATTTCCCTTAACAATTCAATACAACACAGATTAGAGGGATATGAGTTCCCAAAATGCCTAAAGCCATTCATACTGGTGCAAGTAATGCAAAATGTTTTGTCGTCACTGTGTGTAGCAGAGTGCATAGAATCATCTATTATATGCATGCAGGTTAGCCGGGGTAATAGAAGTAGCTTGCCCACTGAGAGCAGATATGTTTAAATATTTAGAGAAGGGCTACTGAATAATCTGCCATTGTTGTTGTTGCTCTAATGAATGATCACTGCACACGTCTCGCCGTGGAGCTTGTTAAGACTGATATCTGGAGCCTCCAACAGATTGATGTTGAATCTGAATAGGAAATGGAGCGCGTGGCAGCCGAAGCCCGTCTCTGAAGGGGTGGGGGTGGTTAGGGGGGGCAGGAGCGATTGCATCCCCGGCAGAGTGATGGCATCACTTCTCAAAGCGCGCACGCTTGTGACAAGTAAACTGAAATCATCATTGATGTTATTTATTTTCAAATGTTCCCCGCTTGACAGGCGACATCTTGTTCGGCGCGCATCCCAAGGGAGGCCGCGGCGCTCGGCGGCTTCGCGGCTCCATCACGCGCAGACAGCCGCTCAGTGCTGACACCAAAGCGGTGGGACTCACTAGAGACTTGCTCTGGAATTTGTCACAATCCTGCACCGCATGAAGAAAACACAAATGCACTCAGCTCCTTGTTTACACACATCCAGATCTGTCGCGATGCTTGTCTCCCACCTCAGCATCTGCCACCACACTGGAAAACAAGCGATTGTTTGCCCAAAAAAAAAAAAGAAAGAAAGTCCATTTAAGATTGGATTATTATTATTTTTTGTGCTGGATAAATGTCAACAAAAGTTTAATCTGTGTGAAGGGAGTGTGCCGCAAATGCCAAAGCACCGACTGCCTGTTTCTGTCTGATTTAGACTTGACACGTGGAATTCAGGAGAAAATGAACTGTCAACACGAAACATTTTAAAATGTTTTCCAAAACCAAATCAAATCTCTGCAAATTGCCAAAACGTTTTTGTAATGTGCTTTGCTTCGTCAAACATTTATACAGAAATTGACTTATGACCGATGCTAGCATATTACCTTAACCTCCCTTTGTTACCCTGTATTCCAAAGATAGTGCAAGTTTTTCTTTGCCAATGTTCCACTGTAATTCATCACAGGCAGCACAGTAGCAGTTCCAACACAATGCTACTAACAACATACTGTACGCCCACCAGCCCTGCCTATCTCAGCACAGTCAGCCTCGCTGTCTCTAAGTGTGTGTGTATGTGTGTGCTGGCACGTTTGTGTGTCTTTAGCCTGGCCCATCCATTCATGTGTACATGGCCTCATTATCAGTCAGTAGCTGTCTGAGCTCAGGGGAGGCAGTGCAGATGAAGAAGCGAGCATAGCGGTGGGCAGGTAAACCAGCCATGAGCCAACACTAGAGCCCAGATCCCCCCGGCACAGCTCTGCTAAAGGAGTCCATTTGTCAAATGTGCCTCCACTGAGGACCGCCAGGGAGTACATTACTGGCTGGGGCCCCTGCAGGGATCGGTCCTCTGACTCCCAGCCACGCTCACTCACCAGCCTGGCCGCCCAAGGTGCTTCCTACAGTCAGCAGTGACCAGCCCCCAGCCTGCACTCATTCAATTGGCTCATTAATAAAACAGCCCCCCACCCTAGAGCAGGGGACATGCTCCAATGCTCTGGACATCGTTCTCTCTGGCTAATGGGCCAGCCGGGAGAGGCCTTTGTCCGCACCCGACTTCTTCACATCCTTCAACATGTCAGACTAGACAATGCAAGGAAGGACGGAGGGCTTTGATTATGTAAAGCCCAGATCATATTGTATGTGAGCCCGGGCCGGAGCTCAGTATCTTCGGCCAGTTCCATCAATCCCACTTAGCCTCACTCGGCTGAAGGCCCTAAACTGTGTCCCCTTCTTAACGTGATTATGAACTGGCTAGCATGTGTCCCCACCATAAAGCTCTCTGCTCATTTTGTAACGATCCCCACCTCCACCCACCAGCCCTTGTGCCTCCTCTTACTTCGTTCAGCCCAGACGGTGTGAATTTAGCTAGTTTTGTCTTTCTCCCCCACCTCCCTTCCTGTTTGGTGAGTTTAGCTCGGATAGAAGCTGCTCTGATTCACAGCTGGGCTCCTGAGGGAGAAACAAGAGTTTTGTTTGTGTTGTTGTAGGACGTAAATCTAACAAGAGAGGTGGAGATGGAGCACTAAGGCTTATGGATCCCTCAGGGGTCTTACAGAACTGACTAAATAAATCTGAATCGAAAATACATATGGAGCTGTAAACCGTTCGCATAAAGGAGCACTTGTTCTCCTCGAGGAGAGTATCAGATTTACTGGCTCCACGGTCTGTCTATTGGATCCCACCCTCAGCACATTAAAACAGGGAAGACATGCGAGACACACACACACACACACACATATGGTTGGTGTACACAAAGTTCATTGACTGAAATGTTTTTCTGATGCATCATGCCAGAAGGCGGGAGAAGCAGTTTTGACATCCATATTATTTGAACCTCTGCATGAGGTGGGGGTCTACCCCCCCCCCCCCCCCCCCCCCCAGCTTAAATCTCCAGGGGACCTAAACCTGTGGCAGTTTAGAGGGCAATGTAGTTACCACCATTACCTTAGATATCCACTTCCTGTTTAGAGGGGAAAGAGAGACGGCAAGTGGAAATGCTAAATTGGTGCTATAATATCGCCCAGACACAACTCGCAGGAAGAGGTGGCTCTCGTCAATTATTGGCTTATGGAAACAGTCTGGAAATTTATGAATGTCCCCAGTTGACTTAGAACAGCTTTAGTCACTTCCATATGTGACCCCGAGGCTGAGTGGTTGACAGGGCCCTTCCAGGCCGATTAGGCTCCCAGGCCCTAGCCGAGAGGCCTGCCTTGTTGGCAGCTGGGGGCCAGGGGAGCGTAGCCTCTTGAGCTCAATTGGTAAAGATCACAGATGTAGAGGCTGGGTGAGGGCAGCCAGTTGCCGGGTCACCGCAGCCAGTGGGGGCCCTCTACCTTGACACTGGGTTTACTGTTACCCTCAGTCCCTTGAAGAGGAAATAACAGAGGCGCCAATTAAAGCTTTAAGACATTAAATAAAAACCCTCTGTTGTTGCCTTTAAAACATCCCAGTTAATGCTTGTTTGTCTTTACGATGGAACCCCAGTCAGCTGCCATTGCTCTGCTTTCTATTAAAGAGGGATTGAGTGGGGGTTTTTTCTCTCCTCCTCCTGCAATCGTTCCCCTGCTTTCCAGCTCATGACCTGATTGCTATATAAACAACCTTTTTTATTGCTGAAATACATACTGTTATGGGGGGGAGGAAGTCCAGATTTTGTAGACTTTGGAGGTAGTAAACAGCTTGCTCCTGTGAACATCTGCAGGCTATAATAAGTACACTGTCTGTACTGTTTAAGTGATTTTACCAATCAGAATACATTAACAAAGGCTTCCCGGATAGAGGTCTCATGATGAGCCATGAGACATCCTGATATTTGAAGGTTTTGTTTAAGGAGTCGAGCCATTGCAAGAATCCTAAGAATGTCAAAGCTATTTCTCCAATTAAACAGACTTTCAGGTAGAGAATAGTAAATATTCTTAAATATTCTTATTTATCACAAAGCCCAACCAAAGTCTACATTCTGTTTATCCAGTTACAGTGCAGTGTTTGATTTCCCTAATTCACTTTTTTCATCGTAATTTTACTAATATATTCTTTATTGGACCAAAGGTTTGTTTTTCTCTAGCTGCTTTTATGGGTTTCTGGCTCTCTGTGTGCGTCACCTCTCTCTAATGCGCTGCACCACGCGTGCACTTAGTTTGGGGATTTCTGTGTTATTGAATTTAGATAACTTGTTAAGTGGGAAGCCTTCCTGGACCAAGCCCCATTATGGTGGTCCGCCTATGTGTGAGGGAAAGGAAATAATAAGCTCAAATAAATTACACGTTTGAACACCAAACACAGTGGAATAATTTTTTGAGATTGAAAATATTGGACTTTAAGCATCAAGTGACTACTCGGTGCATGCAATGCAGCTCAGGAGAGCAGGAAGTTATAATGGACACGCCTGCAGCCAGTGTACAACGTCACTATGGAACAAAGGAACAAAAGACCAATATGAAACTGATGTCAAAGGCTCGGGGCTCCTGACTCTGGAGCTGCATTGGTGTGATTAGCGAGGACGGCCCTTGCCCTTGCACCAGACTTCTATCAATCGGTCATCCCCACTGGGGTCCGGCATGAGGAGAGCGAGGGAGGCACACTTGGGGGAGCGGAGGAGTGGTGGTGCAGGGTTTGTCCCGAGGGAGGGCCGGGTTAGAAGTCACAGCAGGCCTGTGCTGCGGTGCAAAGAGGCTTTTCTGTCATCATGAGTGAGCTCCCTGAGCTAAAGTGCCCAATCCATATTATACTCACAAAGGCCCCAGAGATTAGAAGACACCTTCATCAAAATGAATTAAAATGTATCAATTTGGGGACGGAAATAAGCTTTTACCAAGAAGTGCTGAGAAGACATTTCCCTCTGAGGTTCTTTATAGGTTAACATATTCAGGTTGAGAACCTTAACCTCCGGTGTGGAAGCCATTAGTTTGGAGGGCAAGGGTCTTCTAGCTAAAACTATGGGATTTACTACTGACACACACAATTATGGGCTAAAATGGAAACCATCCCCCCGGTGTTAATGTCTTAACTCATTTCCACACTGGCTGAGATTTGATAAAGAGCTGTCGCGCTCTTACTTACCGAAAGTCCTCACGTACAAAGTCAATATTGAGTCATGACGTGGCCCCGTAGCATGGCCTCAGTTGGACTGTACTTTATAGAATAATGAGATGTGATTGAATAAAGACAATTTTCTGTTGATGTGCTATAAACAGTCAAAATCTAATTTCAGTCGTTTTCTCGGCCTCGTCGTCATTAACTTGTCATTAGCTGGTGATGATATTCCAGAGAGTCCTCATGCTCCCAGTATGAAGGGGGTTTTCTTCAGCCAAACGGCAAACAAGAGCACAACAGGGGTAGTGTACCAAGAACGTCACAGTGAGGAGAGGGATTCATGCGCTTGATTTGTGGGTTGATTGAAGCGGTAGAGTTCAGTGTGTGGTGTCACACACCCATCGCTGCATTCTAGCCCCAAGTGTTTACATGGGTTCCATCTTGGGCTCTTGGTTTGGCAGCGCTTTGGGCTCCTTAGTTCACCTGACTGCAATTAGCTGACTTGTGGTTTGTTTGCTTTGAGATATCCTACAGGATTGGAGTTTTGAGCGACTGAAGTTTGCCGCCAGTTCAGTTAAGGGATCAGTGTAAACAGCTGGCGTCTGAGTCCATAATTCAATTGAATTTTGGATGATAATATGATATTCCTAACCCAATTTCAACTCATTTACTTGCTATTGATTTGTGTTTTGCAAGAGGGGATATTTTTGACCATTTTCCCATTTGAGGGATGCTTGTTTCCTGCCCTGACTTGAGTTAATATTAGATTACTCAGCTTCTGTCTGCGTTCACTCTGCCACATGCTGAAACTGGGCAGCCTCATGGATTCTGTCATGAGGAAGTCATTGTGAAAGTATTCATGGGCAAAAATCCATACACATTATAATGATTCGAAACCAACATTTTGTAATCTCTTTTTAAGAATCGCCGACTTGATCCGTTTCGTTTTTATTCGAAACCCTGAAAATGGGCCAAGGTCACTGCTCTCCAGAGAAAGCTGCGGCACATCCTCTTTTTTTCAGGATGGCATACACAGAATGAAGAGCACAATGTTCCTGATCCACATCCCTTATGAGACAAAACTGGGAGTCAATAAACCGCACAGGGCATAGTTAATCTACCCACCACCATCTTAGCCTTCTATTTGGAGCATGAGGGAATCCGGCAGCCATTTTGTTTGACTGTTTTCCTGAATGGCTCCTGTGAAAAGCAGCCGCCTGTGCATGCAGTTAATTAAGCCATAGTTTTAGAGCCATAATTGATTAAATCATAGAGTCAAAATAGAAATTGCGGGGCCCCGGCAGCTGTGTCTTGCTGAATTAAAACCAGTGGCATCCTCTGCTGGTGAAAGAATATGTAAATAAGGCCTTGAATGCAATCAGATTTTGTTGTTTTTGTCGTTTTCTGAGCCTGGGTGTTTTCCCCCCCCCCTAATACTTTTCCTCAAGGGGTCTTATTATACACTTCTGTAACACTGGAGAGTTGGTGTGCAACGCACTGGGGAGCCAAAAGACCCTCCCCCAGCTCCCTTAAATCTGTCAAAGCATCTGCCTCATCCAACCTGGCAAAGCCTTTGACGTACGGGGCTAAAGAGCAGGCGTTGTATCATTCATGAATGCTGGTGGATTTCCATATCTGACACGACGCTGACTTACTGCTGGGAGCCCACATTCAATCCTCCACCGAGAACTGCAGCAGCACACTGTGACCGTGGAGACCATGCGACATCCTGCATTCACGCTATTTTTTTAATTTTTGACATTGACAATGTTACACCCATATAATCAAAACCTGAAATTGGAATTTACAGGAAATACATAGAGGAATTGAAATAATACGTACTCCATTTCCTCCACCGTCTCCTCCTGGCTGCTCCTTTCCCCGGCTGACCCTATCTCTGCACTGCTGTGGTACAGGGAGGTAATGATGAGAAATGGAGTTATAATGCCAGTTGTTAAACCTCAGGCCACACAACCAATGTGCTTCAGAGGCCCTGCATTTGTCTCTGAACGGATTAGGTCTTTTCCTCCGGTAACCTTATATTTAATCTCACTCCGGTCTCTGCCAGCAGCTCTGCGTTTCTCACGGTAACAAATATTCTGTCATTTTCTCCCGCTCATGTCTTTAGCCGTCCACCGCACCTGATCCACCGCAGAGTTTTCTTGTTTCTCGTTTTATCTGGTGTTAAAACAAGAGGGATGGAGAGTAAGGCAGTTATCTTTGCGCCTGTTATCTGTGCGACTTGGCCGTGAATGTCAGACGTGACATTAACAAACAGCTCGGCCGGATGTATGGTTCGTCCTTAGCGCAGACGTGATCTGTTTTTCTCAGCGTCGCCTTATAACTTATTTTCTGCACATTGCCATGCTTAAGTCAGGCGATGTCATTTTATTTGTATTTTTATTTCAGCGTTGCCTTTACCCTTTAGTATGTTATTGGACAGCAGAAAGGTTCGACCACCTGATCAGGGAGCAATGGTGGTTCCCCTCTAAAATACCACAGACGCTTATTATTCTCAGAGAGCAGGAGAAGTCTTGGATGTTAATAAACTGATCCTGGTCTGTATTAAATTATCAATGTGCATGAAAAATTCATCTCCAAACGCCTTTCACACTTTCTGAATCGGAGCACAATTCACTTTTATCTTGTTAAAGGAATGGAAATTTTATTACAAGGGAAGATGACACCACTTGTTTTTCATTTTCCGTTTCACATCCCAAGCAGCGAGATAGCTCTGATTATTGCGAACACTTTCAGTGTTCACGCATAATGTGGCGGGGCTTTGGCAGTCCTGTATGCAGGCTCTATAACTCTGTAGCACGTCACATGACTGTCCTTTCAGAATGCAACGCCGCACTGAAGCATATCAGCGGTTGTTATTGCAGGCACCCCACTAAGTGCCCATAAATTACTTGCTAATCTCACCTCTCCAATTTCCATCTTCTTTTCTTAGTGTAAATTATACCCTGGTGGAGACAAATCAGCAACTAGACCACACAAGGCTGTGCCTTCTGTTTTCATGTTTTCGAGACAAGAGCGGCAAAGTGTATTTTTTTCACCTCCGTCAATCTGCCAAAACGCTCAGGAGGACGGAAAATGAAAGCTGTGGGTCCATAAACAATCATGTATCAAATGCAAGATCTGGTTTGCACATTTTTGTCTGCCAGTGCTGTGAAGAAGATAAAGAATGTCAAGGTGACATGTGCATGCTTTTGGAGGAAGAATAAAGACAGCAATGTCCTTGCTGATTCTATCAGTGGGAGCCATTCTTTACCTTGTTCATTGAAAGAGGAGGGAGTCGGGGAGGAAGGCCATGAGAGGGTGGGGGTGTAGGAGAATAAAAAAACCCAGAAGGGAGCATAACATCCCTCCTAGAAACACCAGTCTAACGCAGCGCTGTTATCAGCTCCCAACTGCTTTCCCTTCCCTGATCGATCTGTGGTGTTGGGCAATGCAAATGGCTACAGCTAGCCCTGGGTCTTCTACCATCAATGGAGAGTAATTATCTTCGGCAACAACCAATATTGGATTGTTAAGCCTCAGGATAAGGTAGCCGGCAGAGCCTTCAAACAGTCACTCACCTCTGTGGGCTTGAAGGCTGATGGATGGATCAGCTGGGACTAGCTGCTAGAGGGGCTCCCGAGGCAAACTAGCAGAGTTACCAGCTCTCATCTCCCTCTGCCCTAGCAGCGCAGCCCTTTGAATCCCGGAGAAAATTCATTTTTAATGTGCCTGGCGGAGGGCGCTTTTTGTTCTACATCGCCTCGATCAATCAGGACGACTTTTCATGTCGAACAGGAACCTCCAGAAACATTTGCCACGAGGGCTTTGATGAGCACAACTTTCAAGGCTTTAAAAAAACCGAGCTGCCTGACAGGCACCACACATGGAAACGGATTCAGGACTAGGATTTCAGAGAAATGCAGACTACACGAGTGAAAATCCCTGACCGATAACAAAATTCATATAATCCTATAGAGTATTTTTGTTTCTGTAAACGTATTAGGTCCCCTTGTACATCTCTAGAGCTCCTGTTTTACTTTAAGTCGGGTCTCGTGAGAATCCTGCAAAGGCTCTGGCCTCTGTTCTCAGTAGCACTCGTCGTATTCTGGAGTACGCCGGTGCTCCAAATGGATGACCTAGAAATGTTGTCCGTATTGAAAGATGGGAGTCATTGAAGAAGGTGCTCATTCTCACATTGTTGGTCTATGCCACTCGAGCCCCCACGTAATGAATAAATCATAGATTCTGCAAGGCTCTCGGATAGAAATTACAATGTACAGCCATGGAAATAAAATGGAATAAAACATGACTGTGTTCTGTTTTGGTGGTGACAGCCCTATGTTGTTCCTCTCCACCATCATTACTGGTAATGGCGAGGGTTTAAAGCGGAGATAGCCGGGGTTCAAACTGCAGTTTGGTTTTCGGCCCAGTGCTGCTGTGAAGTTCATGATTAAAAAAAATGCCAAATGAGCTGAGCCTATAAATGCTATATCATGTGAGGCTTTAATTCCGTGAATGTCCCATGTCTCCCACCTCCCAAAAAAAGATATCATGAATGATCAATACTTTAGCTTCATTAAAGTATATACTAAACCCCTGCTACCTCTGATTATGAAGCCAGTTACTGAGCGTATTTGTCTTTACCCTCAGGCAGGATAACATCTCTATTTCCAAAACAGGCCGATGAGCTGTTAGCAGCCAAATACCATCCTCCAAGAAATATTTGGCTAATAGCTTCATATTAATAGTGGTCGATATTAAGACTTTATTTTTTGTCAACGTTCGACCTGGAATCAACATACTTCTTCCCCCTTTTCATAACAGCTTTTACTTTACATGCACCTCTTTTAGAAGCTGCTGAGGAGGGGGGGCGTATATGCCAGATGCTATTTCTACAAGGCAGATATTTGGACCAGGCCTCTAGATCCACTCAGTCAGCGCTGGCTTACCTGAGATTAACTGTTCTCCTGGCTGAGGCTGGCAGCATTAGCGGCCCACCACTGAATGGACGCGCAGCTGAAAGCTGGCTGTTAAAGTGCTGAAGGACAGAAAATACACCCAAGCTTTTTTTCCCCCAGAGGTGATGTAGTGTATTGGTCGGACTCCTACCTTGGGAGCTATATGTGGCCCTCGGAAGCTTAAGACCGAATCCTACTAGAGCTTCTCTCATGTGTCCATCTCAACTGTCTCAGAGGTATTTGCGCCCCCTGTGTTCACAAGCAGAAACCCTAAGCCGCGTGAACAACCTGTAGGTGCAATTAGCTTCGGCATCGGAGCCACTTTCCGACCACCAACAGCTGGCCTGTGCTAAATACACGCCCTGTACACGCCGGGACGTTTCCAGCTTTGCACAATGTGCCAAACAAAAGCACAACTAACCCCTTGATGTAGTGCTGACCGATTTGTAGTAAACAGGAAATAACACACATTTGGAAAAAATAAATACTTACTTTCTCTTTTGATTGCTCTAAAATGTGTTTTGTTTTAAAAGACTAAATAGAACAAGAGCACACCAGTTTTTCTTCATTGAGATGGAAGACATATTGAGGGGGGGCAGATACAATATGACCTTTGATCTGATGATGCCTTTATGGCTTTAACATCTTTTGCTTCCTCGACCGTCTTTGAGGCCAGTTTCCCAGGATGCCCCGCTGGTCCAACATCTGCCTTTCTGTTCCATACGTCGTCCTGGAATGTTGCCGGCTTTAGTGTCATGTATGTATCTCCTCTTTTTGGTCACTGGCTCTTTTCAGCTGCTTTCGCTAAGCTGTTATTTTCTAGGATAAACAAAATCAAAGCCAATTGCTCGATTGACCAAAGTCCAATTTAGTGGCTTCTAACCCCCCCCTCCCGTCGACTTCCAAACGCCGCTGTTCCTGTTACTCTGACCTATATGCGTGGGCCTGTATGTGTAACCCTGTTTTCAATGGGAGTCTGGAGGCTCGGGGATGACCCTTAATCACACTCAGCTGGGAAATAATTACAAGCCTTGCATTCCTGACACAAACCCGCAGAGTAGGCCATCACTCTTATTGTTGTTGCATGCCAGACAGTGCCTAACCTACAGGCAAAAAGGCGTAGATGCCCAGTTCGGGGGGGGGGGGGCGGTTATCCCAGTGTATCCATCCACAATACTGTATTTATCATTCTTTCTATAAAAAGGATTTGTTTCACAACAGAGCTGCCATTCTCTCGGGGGCATCTGTGGAGTATAACTCAGCATGGCAGAAAGTAAACACCAATCTTCTCCTTGTCTCCAGAAACCTCCACGGGGAGGTGGAGTTGCAAAGGAGCCCCCTTACTCTGCCTTGGCATTTTGCGAGTATGAGCCTCTTTCAACCTGACTTCAATCATGGCTAAGTTAAGCAGGCCATAAGAGTGAACAGGATAACCACAGGGCTAACTTTGTAGGAGACGTCAAAGCTCCTATCCTCCTCCTCTTAGCCTTCGAGAGTTCTCCTCTTAAGTACATTTTAAGAATAACATCTTCACTGTGCAAAAGGAGCAGATGGATGGCCTTGCTCGGGCAGGACTGATGCCAAGCCCTACTCCCCAGGCTACTGAGGGTTTTAGGGAATTGTTGGAAACTGAAGGGGTCAATAGGGGGAATCTCTAAAAAAGTTACTTTACATTTCTCCATGCATATTCGAAATGTCTAAAATTACATATCAAGTCAGTGCATGAATTTTAATTTCTAAAAATTAACGAATATAAATATTCCACATGACATGTTTTCTCCCTTTGATGGATCTCATGCTGATACAATGACTTTGATACTCAAGACTTAATTCTACTGTATGATGTATTATGAATTATGGCTCATGAGTGAGATCAATCAAAAACGATGGGTTAATGCAAAGCACATTTATGAATCTAATAAGCACATCTCCACAGCTCCATGATTGAACACAGACACTGCATACGCACATGTACGGAATTATCTGAAAAGTGTTTTCATCCATAGAAAATGAGCAGATATACAGAACAACATCTCCTGGTATTCTGGTTCAACCTAGCAAAATAAACAAAATACAATAAAATAATACAAAGGGGTTGGGGGAAAATCATGGGTCCATTATTGGGAATAGTGTTAACAAATCAGATCAAGCCCTCCTACATTGATTGCTCTGGTCTCGTCCTGTCCTCATTTTCAACAGCTGCTACCACACACACACACACACACACACACACCCTCGCTGACGCGCAGCGCAGTCTCTCTCTCTCTCTCTCTCTCGGTCTCTCTCTCTCTCTCTCTCTCTCTCTCTCTCTCTATCTCTCTCTCTCTCTCTCTCTCTCTCTCTCTCTCTCTCTCTCTCTCTCTCTCTCTCTCTCCGCGTCTCTCTGTCTCTGTTGCGCACGGAGAGCAGGTCGGAGCGGAGCGCAGCGCACTGCGTTTTTCGGGACTTCTCGCCGCACTAAACGCGCCGGGATCTAGTGGATAAAGCGCCTGACGGTCGCTCCGATGTACGAGAAAGCATCCGCGCGGTCCTTGGATATGTATTTCGTCGCGTTTCCTGCTTGAGATCGACTAACACTTTGGGGGGAATCTATTGTGGACGATCTGTCATCGGCGCTTTCACCATCCGACTTGGATTTCCTACGAGCGGCGCTCTGGCTGGACAAAGATCCGCCGTGTTCCGTCCAGGGGCGCCAACAACCTCCAGCAGAACTTTATAGAAGTCAAATAAACTGAATGTCCACACTATTTCCACAAGGTCTCGCCGTTTTTGTTCTTTCGACAGACGGAGGAAAAAATCGGCTCCGTTGAAGATTTTTTTTGTTCCACCAGGTTATTCCGTGTTGTGAATTTTATCATCGTCGAACCGTTGAACATTTTTTTTCTTCTCAAATTGGATTTACCATCAACAAGGCTCGCATGCATCTGTGTATGAATGCGTGTTCCTCGGTGCTCCGGTCCGGCTGATTTGGATATCTTCCGCGACCGATCTCAGCGCGTTTGGACCCGGTAAGCTTTTTCTACTGACGTTTCCACCGAGGCTTTTTGTTGCTTCCATCGGCTGAAATATTCACTAACGATGATTACAAAAAATCCTCATAATTATCTGCACAGTTCCCGTCGAAGTGGATGGTCGTGGCGTGTGTGACTGCGCTGTTCATTGTTAGGGCTGTCTGTCTCCGCCGGTGGCTGCGCATTTTCCTTCCCACCGAGGCGCTATTAGAAGCGAGGAGGAGGTTAGAATAACAGAACAACTTACTTTGGTCCGTCTTCATTTCAAACCCGGTTTAACGTTCGGCCGTCCTCCACTCTGACCGGGAGAAACCCATGAAGTTATACGGGAAGACTAGTTTCGGGTAAAAATAGATGTATTATTTTTTCATTAAATATGTAAAATTGTGTCTCACTGTGGGTTTTAATATGCTACAGCGGTGCGTAGAAAGTGGAGGGTTTATTGTAGCATTTAATTCCCGACACCACCGGCTGTGCGCCGTGAACTCCGTCGCTCGGTGTCGTGTTAATGCAGTATGAACGGGAGATTCTTCAACCCAGCACGCGGGACGTTAACGCGGCGCGAGCGTGTCCCGTGTCTGACTTACACAACCGCGCGAGGAGCTGTTTAATTGGGGGGTTATCTTCCCCCCGTCGCGCCCAACTAATCTCGGCCATCAAGGTCACACCGGATCACATGTCGTGTTCATATGAGTCCAGCACCTTCGACACGAGTCCGCGGCCGACGGGAACTTTTGCGCGGTTTCAGCTTTAAGACGAAGCCGCCGTGAAACCTCCATAGGGCTGAGACGCGCCTCGCAGTTGCGAGCTTAGGCTATAGTGATTTGCCCTACTTTCCGCTCTCCCGGGGTATTACTCTAATATTTCCATAGGGACCTACAGGCGTTGTGTTGAGTAGCGACACCCTGAATCTGTGCTATATATATTATTATTTTTGTCTCTTACAGTATCACTTTAATATTCCTACAGTTGACTATAAATATATCGTGTGAATTTAGTAAAAAATATTTTAAATGACAGCTTTAAAGCACACTCACGCTGAAGGTGTAGTCATGTTATACAAATCTATCCACATAGCAGAGAGATGTTTCAATAACATTTTATTATATTGTATTTTTCCCAGGTATTGTTATTGCAGTCAACATATAGTTGAATATATTATATTTTACCTATAAATTGTGGAGTTATTATATTGTCATTCAGATGGATGGCATAGATTTTTCTCTAAAATTGACTTCCATTTGGGTGGAACGTGTGACTGAGTATTTTCTTTTAATTTATGTATCTATTTGCTAAACGTCCTGAACATTTCCCCCTGATAACACACAAAGAGAAGTGTCTTTGTGCTCATTGTTATGCTCACAAATCATTGTCTTTTACTCTGCTGCCGGGTCCGGATAGATTGAAAATGTAATTTTGTCCTCATCTGCTGCAAAACCAGCAGTGTGACTGATGCGGTCAATGATGAAGTCTCAATAAAATATTCTCAGTCCATTATCTCCTGTTATAGCCTGTTAGTTGTGTGTGTATTTGGCTTGTAGAGTATATGACATTGAAATACCAGACACTTTTCAAACTGATACTTCCACACCACCTACATATTAAAATATGTATCTTTTTTCCGCTCCCCAGCACCTATATCTGTAATCTACTGCAGATGGGGCTGTGGAATTAGCTTGCAAAAACCTCTCTTATTCCTATCTTCAAAAGCCCATTTATCTCTAGCGGAAAGCTGATAAGAGACAGGCCTGCTTGGCAAATGTGATAAGAGGGTGAAAAATCCTCCAGCTATTTGTAATGTAAGAGTTCAGGCGGATCACAGCTGGGGAAGACACGACAAAACCCAGCATCATGAGACTAATGCCTTGTGCCCCCTGAAGCCTGGATATGAGATAGAAGAAGAAATGGAGATTTATTCTGGATCTGTGCATGAACTCAGAAGGGAAAAATGAGCTCAAGAGACGTTCAAGAAAATAGCCCGAGCATTTGGATGCAACGCCATGTTCATAGTACATAGGAGTGACGGCGGTGCCTGAAACCTGCGGTGTTATCAATGCTATCAGCCGCTATTATGAAGTCATGCCTCAGCCTGCTAAGCTATTCTGAACGTTGGGTTGTAGCTTTGAAAATACAACTATCTGTGAAATAACATGGGGGAGGGGGGATGTCAGTTAAATGTGTTGTTGATGCATTTAGGGTTAAAGCTGTGCTTAGGGAGGAACATATTCTAAAAAGTATTGTAAATCCCAACTGGAACCTGTCTAAAATGTGGAGCTAATCCAAATTGGCTTACACTCCGAGACTTAAGCTACCCTCCGCGAGAAACTCCAAGAAATATGGAAGTGGGGTTTTTCTGCTGTAAAATTGCAAAAACAAGGTAGCACCGTCAGTGAAGACCGGCAGTCGGGAGAACGGTGCTCAGACCAGCGTTTCCCCAAGCCAAGCCTGGCGTTCCCTCCTGATTCACAGCAGAGAGCAGGCTCATCCTCGTCCTTGACTATAGACGCTCCGTGGCATTGAAAGCGATGAATGTCTCCCTGGTGCTGAATCTGATTTCCATCACTGCATGTTACAGCCATTCGTTTGTGGGTGAGAATACGGTGGTCATGTTAACACTACAAGGGTATGTGAACTTGTTATAATGTATATGGCCTTTTGCAAAAAGTCAGCGTCAGAGAGCGAGTAGTCCTCTCATTCACAGACTTATGGGCCACAGGAGATGTGGATTGTTCCGAGGACATGTCATTACTGTATAACAGATGACACGTACAGCATGTGATGTTATTCATACTTCAAGGACACTCCCCGAGCGCCGCCACTTGTGGGTCCACGCTGGGAGATGCAGAATTTATGCTCGTCCCTGTGGCACTTGGATCTACATCTTAATCCTGACAGGGGACTCGCCGTAAAACACTCTCCACACGAGAGTGGAGGGAGACTTAGCGGCCGAGGAAGCGGCTGTGGAGCGAGGCGCTTGGCAGGCTTGTTCTTTAATGCACACCGCAGACATGTCTCTGTTTTTAACATTTAAGTTATAAATAACGCAAAAAGCGCCGCACAAGGCCAGTGGCCGTAAAGGGACAGGGCGGTGTTGTCAAAACAAAATACATTTTCTGCCCTTTTTTTTTATTGCATGGCAGTTCCTCCAGAGCTGGCTGTGTTATTAACTGCGCCAGACAGCGGGGGATTTATGTGCAGGTCCAAATGGAAGTGACCAGTGACCTTTCTTGTGGCGTTAGCCAGCTCTCAAACTGCCAGACAATGGACTGCTTCAACAATGAGCCGCGGCTCTTTTGTCCCACATCTCTTCCTATGTGATGTTATTTCCTAAATCTGGGCATGTGCTCACTGGGAGACCGTGGGGTTTGTGTCTCTGCTGTCTCCTGTTTTTTTTTCTCTTTTTTTTCCTCCCCTCTCAGCTCTAAATGTCAACTGTGTGCTGCACAAAGCAGCCATCCAAGGTCTTTTGAATACCTCCAGGTACTAGTGAAGTCATAGGTCAGCCAGTCGCTCAGTCAGTGGGTAATGTGTGTTTCATGCTCTCGGCTGAATGTGGTGAGTCCTTTGCATGAGCTGCTGAGCAACACGGTGCCCCGGAGGCGGCGTGGAAGGGGGGAAGCAGGTCACAGCACTACGTCACGCCGGCGTTCCAGCCGTTCTCCTATGATGTTGTTATTGTTGTTTCCCCCGTCCACCGCTGACAAAGCAGTCCCTCTTCACTTCAAACAGCTGCTAAATACCATACATATTTCAAAAGCCCTCTCCCTTTAATCCCCACAGTCCTTCTGCAATTAGCCATTGACGGCGGTGCCTATGTGCAGCCCACGATCTAATAGAAGAAGGGGAGAGCAGCTAGAGGTCCTTTGATTCTCAGAGCATCTCCTGCTCTCGGCCTGCTCATTGGGAGTCATCTCAAGGAGAGGTGGAGACACTCGAGTGAATTCCCCCTTCTTTTGAAGCTGCCGACTTGGGTCAACCTGTAATTCTGGCAGGTGGCCAGTTCCTCGCCTTCCCCCATCTCCTCTCTCTCTCTCTCTCTCTCTCTCGCTTCTTCGTCTCCCCTCACGTTTTCCAAACAGTGCTTCCCTGAGAGCAGGTCGTGTCTTTTGTTACCTTTATGAGGCGTAATTAAATGTGCACGGCGTGGCACAGTGTTTGAGCAGGAACCCCAGGCGTGCCATTAGCCAGATGTGGCTGCTCAATCCTTAATGATAGAGGAACAGAGGCGGAGGAGACAAGCCCAGGAGTCCTTCATCACGCCATCCCGAGGTGTCGTGTGGGCCTAATTGCCCCATCGTTTTGTGCACCGTACGAGGCCCCCATGACACCCAGCTTCATGCATTCATTATGTAGTCTCCCAGTGCTACTTGAGGCTGTGCTGTTCATGTCGAACCGGAGGTGGGTGGTGCGCTGCAGCTAGGCTTTTAGCCAGCGAGTATGATTCACGAGGGGAGTTCTTGACACCTTTTGTTTTGAGCAATCGCACGCTAGAAGTGGGGCGATGTGCTGTGTAATGCAGTATTAACAGTGTGCAGTGGAGAGCATTTCATGGTCGTGTTCTGTCACCGTGTGAGACTGCGGGAGGGAGGAAGGGCACATTTTTACATCCGTCAGCTGTTGAACTTTGGCCAAAGTCGTGCATCATGATTTGCGTGCTTTTTTAAGTGTTTTCTGCATCCGGATGAGGCTGTTGACTTCTGTCACTCTATGTTCTCTTGAATAGTTGAAAATGGATGTGCATGTCTTTGGAAGAAGGGCGGACCGGGAGAGTTAAGAAGCCACTTTTGTAGAAAACCACCTACTTGTCTGTCTCTGCCTGGGGGCTTTGGAAGTGCGAAGGGATCAGACTGACAAACGCTGACTGATCGGCTCACATTCACACAGCGTTTCCTTCCAGCCTTGCCTGGGATCTTACTATTGAGAGTTCTCATATTTCCTCCTAAGCCCTTTCACTCGCAGTGTATTAAAGCCCCTATACTATCCTACGCCACCCCCCGTCTTTTAATCCTGCCTGCCGTATTTTCCCCCTTAGTAAGCAGATTTGAGTCAGGGAGCTATAATTAGATGCATCTTCTCCAGGAAGTGGATGTGTCGGGTGGTCCATGCACAGCCTGGGGAGCGTTGGGTGGAAATGGGCCTACATGCCAAACATACGGTACCCTCGCTGGAAAGCAGGCCCCTTCGTTAGCGAGGAACTGACGAGCTGCCGCTCACATTTGGGTAATTAACACCGCCACAGATTGTGGAACAGCTGTGCAATTTAGCACTGTGGCAACACCAGCGAGTCAAGAGAGACTCTGCAAACAGAGGATGGCTATGAAGTAGATTCATAGAGCACCTCACACAGGCCTCATCCAAGCTCTCTCCGGTGGCCAAACATAACGCACGTCCTCAGCCACTTGGCAGAAAGGCATGACAAATTATTGAAATCATATTATTTAAGGGAATTTTAGATGATGGATGCTGATGATGGCAAAACAACGGAAAGCTATGATTACGTTTTGGAATGCGTACGGACTGTGTGTTGAGTTTTTTAAAAGAGTTCCGGCGTTTTTGTTGGTCAATCTGCAGTCAGTACATTTCAACACCTTCCCTAAAGTCACGGCCATGCGGAACAACTTAGATCTTGCATGGCTGCATCCAAGTCCACGGGCAATTTACAGCGAGGGTTTTGGGGCTAGTCATCAGCCTTGTCTACAGTTGTGGAGAATAGATGGACCATGTGGGGGGAAAAAAGCCTCCGTTCTTTCTCTCCATGTAATTTAAGTCGCGTTTCATCTTTCTTTTCTTGGCAGTGCCTGACTTGCCCCCACAAAACCAAATTATATGTGAGAAGTAATTAAAGCATCCTGGTCTCCCTTTTTGTTTCTTTTTGATTATAGTTAATGCATACCATTCCCGTCCTGCACTTTTATTTGCCTTGTTTTTTTATCCACACTGATCCGCAACATCTGGTTTTGGGTTTAACCGTCGGGGAGTGGTGAGAGTGCGGGGAAAAAATGCTGGTACACATGCAGTTTAAGCTGGAGTATTCCTCTGTTGGCGTCCACCTGATCGTTACTACAAAAACAACAAAAACATCCTGGGATACTTGGATTCCTGTTAAATTGAAAGCATTTTACAGGGACAGCCCAATATAGTCATTTGCTGAGTAATGAATTCAACTTGCCCATGGGCAATTAAGGCCAGTTTACATTTGTGTTACATTATAGTTTATTTCCAAAATCTGCAGTAGTTTCATGGGGAGAGCGAAGCAGCTGCGTGGAGTCTGGTGTGTGCGTCTTGTAGGCTTGAGTCCTGTTGCCTCTCCTCCGCTGGCATATCAAGTGTCAGTGGCAGTGACATGCCCAGGGCTGTCAGCAGGCCATGTCCTGGCTCCGTGCTCCGTCAGAGAGGGAATGGAGAGAGCCTAGGGAACTTGTTAAATTTCTGCTAAGCTAGGCTTTGCTGAGTTTGACAAGAGACATTTCCTTCCAATCTCCTCCGGTCCTCTGTCGCCATCATCAACCGCAACTCGGCGAGTGAGCAGGCCAACGGAGTCGATGCCACGATAATAATGTGAAAAATGTCTATCCGCAGTAATGCCAGGTGAAGGTAAACGGACAGGCGGGGGAAGCCAGTCTTTGCGATGTGTTCTGGGAGGGCCGGGCCGAGCCCCAGTGGGGCTGTCATTTATTTATCTATCTGCTGTGTCTTGAGAGGTGAGGAGAGGGGAGATGGCAGAGGCTTCACTCTACCAGAGGGGGCTGGCCGCTTCTTGAGGGATAGGAAATATAATTGGGCTGCTCTCACTCTAGGCTATGGCACCAATCAAACAGCTCCCCCTCCCCCCCCTCACCCAACCCACGTTGCTTGCAGACATAGCTGAGGCGATGAGGCAGTGCTGGCCTTTCAGGGCCCTGAGCAGGGATGACCCCAAACAAGACTTGTCACTTGTGCTTACAGTGGCATTTATTTGATCGGGGGAGGTTTTTCTTCCTTCCTTCCCTCCTCCAGCTCTTCCCTCTGCATTCCGCTCACCGCTTCTCTCTTTGGCCTGAGCTGTAATGCTTGGAATCCTGAATACAAGCTTGGCCGGAGCTGCCCGTGACTACTGCTGTGCAAGGCAAATGACTTTGCTGTGAGGGACAGGCCACCTGTTAGTGACAGGGTGGGTGCTGAGCTGACGGAGCGGGTGTCACTGTCAGAGAGGCAGGTTGAAGGGAGACGGGGGGGTGGTTGGCCCACACATGCTTCCATGCATTCTGCCACTGTGATCCACTATTGCAGTAGCATTGTTATGCTCGTAAAAAAGGTTGGAAGGGAGGATTTGAGTGTGCGAGCATGCATGCATGTTTTTCTGCAGTGGGAAGCTGGGGGTGTCACGGTGCTCGGTTAGTGTAGGTAGAGTGCCGGAGCCTGTGAGCGCATCTGTTTCAGCCGCTCCACCTCTGTATGGAAGTATTGATCTGTGGTGGGCGCAGACGTTCTCGCCTCCCCACAGTGGCAGCCCGCCAAGGGTCCTGTCAATGTTGGATGTGGGTGACGGCCTGGGAGAATTCAGAGGGCCTGCCTTACTGGGGTGCAGCAAAGCGTGTTAGGTCTCCAATTGCATGTTGGTGGGTGGCATGAGGTGGGACGCCACGCAGGTTCATAAGGCCGGCTGGGTAGCCCCCTGCTGCAACAAACCTCAGTATGTTTCAAACGCATCAACAGCAGAAACAGTAAACAGGGCTGTGAAATATACTGGCTGTGTATCGTTCACCAACTGTTCTCCAACCAGTGTGTTATAGAATATGGCATCATTATAGTCAACACCTCAAACCCTTGATCATTCTACCGCCATGTCTTATGTCTGATGAAATCCGCGTCTCTCAACTAAATCCTTGGTTATACTGAAAAAAGAAGAAAGATGCTTTGAGAGTTTCGCCTGTAAACTGTGCATGATGGGTCACCTGGGTTCTGTTCGCCATAATGTTCACCTTTTTCACTTGGGACTGTTTATATTGGCCTCTACTCTCCAACCACACATCTTTACCACTGACAGACATGAAATGCAAACACCCCCCCCCCCCCCCCCCTCCCCTTTCTCCTCTGGATGAATAGCAAGCAGTATAAAGGCCCTGGAGCCCTGGACCATCTAATCCAAGGATTCTCTCAAATGTGAGAAAAGGCTCCTTGAGCACACAGGCTGCTGCCTTGACTTCATCTGTTTGCATATCTCTTATTCAAATACAGACAGGAGCCACCTGAGCCGGGCTGAGTGTTTCTGGACGTGCAGATGTTGAAATGCCTTTAAAGGAAAGAGAGGTTTTACCGCAGAAAAACAAGCACTCCTTTTAAACATTTTGACAGCTTTTTTAATTTGGCTTATAATTGATGTTTATTTTAATTTTATTTTTCATACTAATTCTCATTTTTTTTAAATTCTTAATGCTTTTTTGTTTCACTCATATTTTACCTATTACTTTCTTTATATTGTCTAATTACATGTAAAATATATTGTATTGTTATTTTTGAATCACTTTGAGCTACGTCTTATCATAGGAACATTATTATTAGTATCATCATCAAAGGATGGATAATTAAACCACTTATCAGCATGGCCAAGACAATCCATGACTAGAGCGGCCTCCTTTTGAAAATGCCGACAACTGCATTAAAGAGGTAGTAATGTTCAGGTTAGTTTTATGGACAGAAGCCGCTTTGTTGAGGCGAAGCTGTAATGAGCAGTTTAACCTTGCTACACAGAAGAAGAAAAAACAATCCAGTGCATTATGTACACAAACTCCAATAACATCACAATAGCCGACATACTGGAAGCGGAGATGAATGCCCTCCGTTTGTGACTTGCGTCCTTCTTTGCTCATTTAGTCCGCTCGTACACCGAGACTCCCAGGAATACAAAGCTTTTAACAAGCGCTAAGATATTCATCGTTGCCATCGTGAACAAGCCCAGAAAAAAAGGTATTAGTGCTCCGGGGGAAATTCTTTGCCTGTTGTTTTTTTTTTTTCTTTGCGCTTAAATAATTTACGCAGTTGCATGTAAGACAAAGTTGCATTCACTTGCTTCATTATATTTTAATACAGAGCAAATCATGCTCTGCAGCAACGTTTAACAGCCCTTTCTGCAGTGATTGCTCATAAATCTGCTCCAGCAATGCAAACACATTAAATATATCCTTCTCACCCTGCCCTTCTCTTCTGTCCGGGGATTTGTGTTCGGACGGATGCCAGATCAAATTCCTCCGCAGGTGTTGCGTTATTACGGAGATAACAGCCGGTGGGGTTTACCCAGAGTTCACCGGGACTCATAAAAGAAGAAAAGAATAGACAATTACACATTATGTTATGTGTTATTATTGTGCTATTATTACTGGAAATGCCGTGTGCTGCAAGGGCTCAAATAATGAACTGAACTCCCCTTAAGGTTAATAAAAAAAGTGACCTCCGGTCGGGTATTGACAGGCCGTCGTCACTCTGCACAGCCACGGCTTTCATAAGTCCACGCAATTCAGAACTGCTCCCTATACAGTGGCAGCAGTGACTGATCATTGTAATTGAAAACCGCCGCTAACACGGCCGTTGTCAAGGTCAGGTCACAGCATGGTGTGCCAGAATGATGTTACACAGTAAGTGTGAAGTCTAAAGCCATAAGCTCTCTCACAAGGTCTCTGCAGTTGTCGCGTTGGCGTTAAACTAGCTTGTGCTGGGCTCCCTAGAGGTACGCAGTTAGCTCAGCTCTCCTCCATCACCTTCTCCCTTACAGAGCAAAGCTCCCCGGCATGTCCCACTGATATGTCATCATGGTTATTTATACTCCCCCACCTCCCCCACGTCGAGTCACACATCTGGACCGTCGGTGACAGATGACAGAGGAGCTCCAAACGCTCTTCTGCGTCCAGAAAGAAATGTGCCTTCTGTAATCTTGTCACGTTGATAAATTAAGATGTGGAAAAAAACGCCATCAAAGTCTAAAGGGTGCATCGCTGTGACGAAGAAGTGGGCGTACTGCCATGGTCCACGTTCTATATTAAATTCCTTCTGTAACCTCAGAACACCAGACCTCAGCAGCAGCTTATATATATATAGCAAGTGGCGAAAAACTAGAAAAACATGTTTCTTCCAGTAGCAATCTCACCTCTGTGTGTTTGGTAATGAAATGAAAGTCGGCGTACACTGGAAACGGTGACCCATCGGTCTCCCTCTGTTATAAGGCAGCTGCCCGGTGAAGGTATTTATAAAGGTGGGTGCCGGGGCGTTGGGTGTCCTGTCCCTCAGGGAGAGGCTTGGGTTACGACTGCCAGAAACCTGAGGCCTGATGTCTGCATCAAAAGTGAATTCCACTTAACGTGCCACATCCCTTTCCAACATGACCTGGGGGCTTCGGAGGTCTGAGACTCCTTTATATAGTGCATACCATGTTTGTTTGTGCTAGCCGGGGGGGGGGGGGGGGGGGGGAGTGTGGCTAAAAGTGGCATGGCAATGGCGGTGTGAGACCGATCGGACGTTTGGCAACGAGTACCCCGTCTTCCCTGTTTTCCACTCCCCCCCTCCCACACTTGACACCTCCCTGACTCCCCCCTTCATTCCTTTGCAGGACAATTGGCTGTATTGATCCCGAGAGCCTGGCCCGACATTCACGGTTGCAGGAGACATGTGAGCGAGATTGCTGAGGTGAATTCCTAAATTCCCTCTGCCTCATTTCAGCTGCCGTCGTAGTTTAGGAGAGATAATGTTACTAAACCATTATTATAACCCCCCACCCCTCCCCTCCCCCGTCGCACGGATAAACTGAGCTCAGCAGAGAGCGGCGCTCAAAGGTCGGGGGTCACGGGCATCAAGTGTGTGGACGGTGTAGGGTTTAGGAGGCAGTGGGATGCAGAATGAGTGGTGTGTGGATCCCCCATAGTTTTCTTCCCACTCCCACTGGTATTAGAATAATATGTATTTGTGTTAGAGGGGAGATGATTCATATTACTCAAAATCACTGGCATAGTACGGGTGAGATCGGCCTCTCGCTGCGCATTTTTTCTTCTCATTAAAGGTGTCCGTGCCCAGAGGAGCAAACCAGTGCCTACAATACATTTCCATGTAGTGCCAGCACTGCCTTTTCTTCTCTTTGTGTGCTGTCTCTCCTCGCAGAAGAAATTCACTGTGTGTGGGTTGAGGTGAGGGAAAGGGTCACAGCTTTTTTTATCGCTGCATTATTTAAGATCCTGCCGAGTTTTTTCTTTTTTTTTTTCAATCTTAGCAAATTCATCCAAGTCAAAAGCGCAAATACAATCTTAAGAGAGGGGAAGAAAGGGAGAATGTAACTTGTGGAGCCTGAGGTGGGCTATGACTCACCTAGACATTGTTCAGAGGGAGTGAAAGAAAAAAACAACAAGTTCAATAGCAGTTTCCATTGAGCTGTGCTTAAAGCCACCTTTCTCTTAACAAGCTGCAGTGAGAGGTGTTTTGCCTACCAAGCTTGCCTGCAGCTCTCCGCAGGGCAATTATGTCACGACGGGCCAGTCAGAATGATGTGTATCTCTCTGTTAGAAGGCAGCTCTGCTGCAGCAAAAGGCTCTGACTAGGAATATTATTATTATCTCCAGGATCCTCTCCACAGCAACAATGGTGCCGCATTGTGAGAGCTCTGGAGAAAGCTGTTTTTGAAATAATCCGCCTGCCTGTTATCCTGCCTCTCAGACAATAACATCCAGAAAGGCTTCTTTTTTTTTCTTTTTTTATTTACTTTCCACCACCCACACTGACAATGGGGTAAAGGCTTTACGACAAAAGGATGATGTGGATATGGGGACAGTGAGTTTTTCCGTGACCCTGTCCTATCACACCTCCTTGCAGCAGTCCCCCGAGGGAGCCGGGATTTGGTTGTGGCTGTTGACCAGCCAATCAGGGAGCGGTGAGCCGTGTGTTAAAGGGCTATCTGCCATCTCGGCTGCCGAGAAGCCTGGAGAGCCAGGAGAAACCACCGGGGCCTGATCCATATCAGGGCCACAGAGAAATGACGAACAGGCCCTGATTCCACCGGGAGATTACCTGTGGTTCTTATCGCTGCTGGCACACATTTTGACATTAAAAAGGAAAGGGGCCACGCCCTTTCCCTCGTCAGCTGTGCTGTGCTGAACCGAGCTGCTGCTTTTGTTTGCCTTTTTTTGTCTCTGTCTTTCTCTCTCTTTGCCCATTTCCATGGTCTCAAGCCGGACTTGATCATAGTTCAATGGCTGTGTCACACTGACCCTTATCTCGCCCTAAAAGAGACACTACTAACTCCCTCTCCTGGTATTGGTAGACCCCCCCCCTCCTTATTCCCCTATGCCTGACAAGGCAAGTGAGCCACGCATGCTTTTAAACCACTGAGCTTGGATCTGCTGTTGAATTAATTGAGTTAAATGGATTGCGATGGTTGAGATGATTTGTCTGTCGGCTTTTATTGCCGCAATTTAGACTGTGCCTCATTGCATTATGCCACTTAATGAGAGCCCTTCGCAGGCGTTTTGTCTCTGCTGGTATTAACATGCACAGGTTCACTTCACAGGAGAAAGTGGGCGCGAGCCAGCCCTAATTTCCTGCAAATCCTAGTCGATAATCAACTGAAAGCACTTCCCCCTGACTCTGTCACTGCCATTTTATAATTCCCTACCTGTTTCACGCATCCTTTTTTTTAGTGTGTAATCTGTGGGGTTGGAATTGTGATTTGTGACCTCCGCCATCCTTCTCCCCCCACCACCAGCCCGCCTCCATCCTTCATCCCAGGGCCTTTTGCGGGGAGTTTGAGCAGCTCTGGATTCTCTCCGGTGAAATATGCCTTGTCCTTTTTCCTTCATTTCTCCTTATCTGGTTAGTGCTGGCTGTGGGCCTGCTGAGGCGTTGATTTGTGACCCTCTCTGTCTGCACCAGCGAGAGGCTTTAATGCAGTGCATGCCTCTGCCCTTCTCCCTACTGATGAAACAGGACCCTGCATTCCCCTGATAGACTGCTAATTTGTATACTAAACTGACAGGCAGCCGTGATAAGGGCTAGCAACTGCACAGCCAGGGGAGGGACGGGAGGAGTGAGCGGCGGCGTGGGGCGCGGTAAGCGAGACGAAGGGTAATATTTTACACAAAGCTCAAGCCCCCCCCCCCCCCCCCCGCTCCTCTCTCGGCATTCATTTCCCTGCGTCTGTTGCTAGGGGGAGAGGGAGCAGGAGTCGTCAGGCCTGGCCCTCTGTCAAGCACACACACATGCGTTCTACATGCCTATGAAAATGGCATTCGGGCTCAAGTATAAAGAGGATTGTGTGTGTCTCGTTGTGTGCGTGCGAGGGAAGACCACTCCATTCTACACGGCCACTATGGAATTCATTATCATCTTAATGATGCTCCAGTGGAGGCGAGTGTCTGTTGGTTGACAGTTGCGTGGGAGGTTTCTTCTCTCTTTTACCGTTCCATGCCGCATATCTCACCGCACTCGCTGGGGGTTTGCTGTCTTGCCGGCCCACACCTGTGCTGACGAGCAGGCGGTGGCGGCGGCGGTGGTAATGGTGGGTGGGAATTGGAGGCAAGGTAGACGGTGCCTGTTCCCCCTGCCATGGGAATGCGTAGCGCTGCTGCGGCTTATAATAAACGACCGCTCGGGAGGTCATTAACTTTCCGGAACGGCGCGAGGACAAATGCTGGGGGGAGATAATTAATTTGGTGTCTCCCGTTGCATCCTGGGAGCTGTAGGCCTACTGTGCGACGTCTAATTCTACATCTGTTGTCAAACAGAGCATTAAGTGGACGTGCAGGGTGAAAGGGCGAGGGTATTTGAGGGGCCTGAGTGGGTGCTGATAGGAATGTTTATCAAAGCAGCGAGCTACTCCCACACGGAGAGAAAACCAGCCCCGCTCGCGTCTGATGGGTGGTTTTACTGATAAGCTTCTTCATGTCAGTGTTGAAGATCACTGTGGAACACTGTTCTACATAGGAAACACGCATGCTCAATAATACAATCACATTCAGGTTGATGTGTAATCCTAAAAAAGAGGACTCTAAGGACTGGAGGTGACAGCGAATAGAAAATTGGAAGAGAGGGCAGTGAAGGAGGAAGTTGACAGTGATGAAACACCAAGCAGGGAAGCAAATTAACAGTGTGTGTGTGTGTGTGTGTGTGTGAGTATGAGTGTGTGTGTGGGTCCATGGACAGGTTCTGGAGTAATTGACAGCCTGATCGTCCATGCCTGAGAATGTGCCCTCTTGCCCGCTTCCCATCTTCTCTTCAGTATTTGAAGATACTTTCCTTTCACGCCACCTTTAAGTGTCGTGTCCTCTTCTACAGGACCATGCAGGGTCTTCCTACACCGGGACGTTTGACCCACTTATTCAGCAGCACAGCAAAGTGTTGTGTGTATTTCTATTACCCGTGATTACACCCTTGGACAACATGCTTCTAGCTATTAGCGGCACTTATAAGGGTTACGCGGATCCGTTCTCATCCGGGTGCACGAATCATTTTGTACAATTGATCATCTTTGTTCAATTAGTTTTGAAATTGAGCTGCAAATCTTTTTACATTTTTTTAAAGACTTTCCTTTTGCAGTGAGAGAAATGTGACATTGAAAGGTGTCTGCTGGTATTTGGTTTGTGGAATAAGAGTGTTAACATCAGTCTGTCAAGAACATAGCATGCACCAAATGACTCAGAACTAAATTGTAATTATAGTCCTCGCAGGCATGAGCCCACAACAAAGCCTACTTACAGGTCTCTTTGTTTTCACGCTACAGCTGTTGTGTTAGCACTGCCAGCTTGTGTTAAAATTCTATCTCTGCCGTGGAGGGGAGGGCTTACCTGCTTTGCTGGGACGGGATGGGGGGCTGTATTAGGAGTTTTGGCTTTGGCTTTTGGCTTTACCTAACCTCTGGCTGCAAGATTTCTTCCTGTTTGGAAATCATTTGCTCAGCTCCAAGGAATGCAGGACATGCGGCGCGAGCTCTCAGATCAAAGGTAGACGGACGGCCTGGGGATCGTTTGATATGAAACAGGGTCTTCGCTGTGTGTGTGTGGGGGGGGGGGGGGGGGGGGAATTGGTCTCTCAGCAGTCTTTACTAAATGGGGTTAATTGAATCTTGGTAATTGCTGACCTTCCTGTCTTGGTGAAATCACAGCCTTAACTGATCAATGTCTTTCATAAATGTATGCCTGAAGGTCATTCATTTGATGGCACCGCCTCCACGGCTGCATGCGTCGCCCCTCTCTCCCCCCATTGTGCTGAAATTAAGCACGGAAGCATTTAACACAGACACATTCACACACACACAAAAGTGCAATTAAGCTTGTCTCAGATTTTCTAAATTAATTAGCTTGCTGTGTTGTTAAGTAAAAGCGATGTGGACATGGAAAATGTTCAAAGCCCCCTCCCCTCCCCCGCTTCTATGCTGCGACTGCAAATGCATTTCGCCTCGCAGTAAATGTCTCACTTATTGCTAGCGAGGGTTTCTGCCTCTCTGCTCTCCCTCTGCGGCTCTGCTATTATCTGGAGATTTATGCAGCCAATAAGTCATTGGTGTTCAGGGAAGTTGGGGACTTTTTAAAACAAACAGCAGTGTAATTTGTAATTTGGCATTCCCTAAATCTGGGAATTATGGTTCTGCATATGGCTCCTTAGGGAGTTAGCACTCTGATGGTGGGTTTACTGGCCCGGCTCCCTCCCTGGCCTCCTTCTTTTTCTTTCTCCCCTCATTCCTTTTACGCCTGCCGAGGAAACGGAAGGATTTCACAGCTGCTGAGAGCTGGGCCCCGGCTGGGCCCTATGACCTCCTTCTTGCGTTCCCCCCCCTCCCTCAGTCTCACTCCCTTTTTTCTCCCTCTCTCCAGCAGTCTCTTTCCTCAGGGAGCTCTTGTGTGGCTCAGAGGAAGCTGAATCATAAAGCATGGCTAATGAATAGAATAGGGAAGGAAAGCTGAGGCCTGCTGACGGCCCTCCAGAGAGGAGGCCAGACCCCTGAAGCCCCAGGCTCAGATAGCAGACGGCCCCCTCAAAGGTCAGGCTTCCTGCGGCCCGCTCCAAGGGCTTTTGGCTCCCAGGCAATGTGGCTTGAATTTCCCCCATTACTTTTTTGAAATGGTTAAATTTGCCTGATTCCTTTGGAAAAGCTGGCCTTTGCTCCTCTTTTTTTTGTCTTTGTCTCTCTCCTTTTCTATATATATATTTTTCCTCAGTCTCGTCTTTCCCCTCTCTGTTTTTTATGGCGGCCAGGGTTGCCTCAACAAAGAGAGTGTGAAGAATTTGTTATACATGACCTCTGCACACCACAACCGCAGGCAGCTCCGACTGCCAGCAGCACAGCCCCGTGAAAAAATGTCAACTTGACCAGCGAAACCCAGAAAGTTCTACAAAAACAACAGCGAGCCAAATCAGGGCTCTGCTTTGACATGCCTTTTTAAGAAGTGCTTTTGTAAGCCGGCCTTGTAATTGTGGATTATACGACTGACTCGCACAGACTTGGCAGGTGCATAACACAGCATTAAAGGCTAAATATTGGTTGTTGATGTGACTTGGAATATGTTTGGAACATAAAACGCCTCACTGCACACTCAAAATAGCCAGAATAGGAATGAGGAGAACTAGGTCGTCTTGGCGTTTTCTCTTTTCTTTCTGGAGAACATTGTGTCTGCCTTGCTCTCCCGATAACCACCCTGGTCATAACAGTTGTTTTAACTGTTATACTGACTTATGGCGTGACCTACCTTGTCTTTTTTTTTTTTTTTTGCTTTTGTGACCCGTGCCACACTAAGCAAGGCCCCAAGCCAGCTCCCGTGTCCATTTGACAAGCTTCATTTCATTCTGAGCCCATATTTTTCTTCCAGGGCCTTCGGGGCCATGATTCAAGGCTGAGGTTGTGCCGCTGCGCTGCCGAGGCTTGGTACTGGAGCGTTTAATGTCGTCCAAAGCTAACAAAGAGCCTGTGTTGTAGCCTGCCGTCCCGGTTCTGGGAGACTGAGAGAAGGCGATGCACATCCCTCTGCTCTGTAGTCGACTGTAAGAGGAAACAGGAAACATCTCCATTCAGCTGAGTGGTCGCCCTCCATTAAGTGTTGCGCTTATGAAGACAAAGCAAAGAGGCGTGACCTCTTTGACCTCCTTTGACATTTGCATCAGGCTATTGAAATACCTTAAACACACCTCTTTCAATAAATACTGTAGTTTATTAATCTCATAACTAACTATGCTATTGCTGTCGTTTAAAATGGACCCTAATGATATCGAGCATCATGTTTGGTTCGTTGCTGTAGAATTTGACTTGTGGGCCAATATTTCCATCATTATCGAGAGATAATTCGGGGTGTTTATCTTCTTCATGTCTGCTGTTATGGCGGTGATCTGTTTTTCTATACGGCTGCTGTGTGAGGAGAGCAAATTGTTGAGAGAATGAAAGGGATAAACACCGTGCAGAACAGTAACACAGTGGCACTGAAGGAGAAATCGGGAGGTCTTGGAAAGAAGAGGACGTCCTCAAAACACTTGTGAAGAACTAACACGGATGCCAAGGACAGCCATCTGTGTTTACCAAATGATTTGCTTTCTCTTTTTGTCTCTGTCGCTCTTGCACTCACTCTGATTCACTGTTCATTCTTTACATATGCTCCCTTTGTGCCGCATAAAATACAAGCATGGCAGTTAAGGACACCCGGGCCCTTTGGGCGGAACATATGTTCAGCTCTGGCAGCTTTTTCCAAGTGTGCAGAACCCAGATGAGAGGCAGGCAAAGCAAAGGGAAATCTGGGTTTTAAACAAAAAACCCTATATGGGCTCATATTCCAGGCCGGGGAGGATGTTTCATTGTTAATATTATCTTCCAAGCACACTGATTTCTTTGCACAACACCAGGTTTTGTATGGATTTACAGCTTTCTGGTGGTAGTGTTTCAACATGTCCCGCCCGGGAACATGTGTAAAAATGTATGGTGTGTTTTGATTTGGGTGGTGCTTGCCAAATTTCTACATGTCCATCTAAAGCAGGAGGAAAATACCTTGCAGTGTTTAGTCTAGAAGTCTCAACCTCCCATACAAGCAGGTTTCCAGTGTTCCCTGTCAGTCACATCAGCCAAATCAGCAACGACTGGTTTCGATCCAATAAATTCTCTCGTTCTTGACAGATCATCTGTTTACTCCCAGTGTGGTCTGATATTGTCTTTAATATTACGTTTGTGAAATAAGGATATTGCTTTTAGAGTAGAACCACATTCTACTCATGAGATGTGTTATTCCATTCAAAGATATTGCAGGGCAAAATGTGATTTCTGAGCAGCAGCGCGTATGCAGGAGCCTTTGTGCTCGAACGCTGCACAGCCACTTCCTCATCTCTGACAGCATTTCTTTTGAGGATTTTCAGGTGGCACAACACTGCCACCTAATGTTGCCTCCACGGGAAAAAGCCAAAGCGGGGCCATCAGACAGAGAGGGGAGCTCTTCTTGTCTCGCTGATTGTTGTACTTTCATTGACTCTAAAATGCTGGACTTTTCCTGCAGGCACTAGTGGCTACATTACTTTTGATGGATTATAATAATAATAATAAATATATAAGTCAGGTTGGATTCAGCTCATTAGACAAATCCACTAAAGGTCTGCATTCTTGTTTCTCCAGGTGTCTAATGTAGGATCAGAGAAGCTCTTCTCCCCCACCACACCCAAAGGTAAGCATCCGCTCTGCTTTCTCCATTCATTTCATTTTTCCTCCTCTGCCTCAACAACTGAGGTTTTTGCAAATGATTCCCAATTTCCTCCGCTCTAATCCTGCAGCGCCCATTCAGATTTAAATGTCAGCAGACATAAACAAGGTCTGGTGGCTACATATGCATACATTTTTTTTTTGCCTGAGTGCAGAGTGGCGTTTGTTGGACGACCCCGCCAAAGGCTTAGCCCTTCTACATATTGGTTCATTAGAGGGGATTTAGAGCCTCCCTGCCACATGCTCCCACAAATGGGAACTTCCCTCAGGCAATACGAGATCTCTGACAGCAGGCCTGGACCATAATAGATGCCAAAGGAAATAGAGAGAAAGAGCTTTGTCAGCCCCCCAGACAACACAAACTATGTGCGTGCGTTAACATATGCACATATGTGGATTACAACGCTTTTGCTTTTCTATGCTGGTGCATAATCTCACATGATGTTGCGTGGCCCCGTGCATCCAACCACTTGCATGCATCGGTGTGGCCGTAAAACGTCGGCACCTCTACATTCACTAAAAGCAAGGATGCCTGCTGGGTCAGAGCAGGGAGGGAGATGTCAAGTTGTGAACGTAGGGGGGCGGGGGGGGCGGAGGAGAGGCACGATCGGCCTACTAGTGACAGATAGCAGCATGCAGACCACGTCCCCCCAGGGCAGGAACCAGGAAGCAGGGCCATTAACACAAGCAGAGGGTGGTGGAGGTGGAAGTGCAGAACAGCGTAAAGTAAGGAGGGTTGGGGGGGGGGGGGGGGGGGTTGTCTGCAGACAGACTGGACAATCAGATCAGCTTGCCTCAGCTGGACTGTTGAAAATCATAATAGACACACAGTTGGGTCTTTGACATCACACAGATATATTTTACTCCTGCTTACCTTTTTACTGCATTTGCCCAATTTTTGTTGAAAAATGTAGCCCTGATGGCCAAACTAACTATCCTTAGATTATATATTAGTATGATGGGGATAACAGTCATTGTAAGCAATCTTATTTTGTTTTTCATCTTAGTTTTCATTTTGGGACATTCATACATTTTGGTAACAACAAATTAGAGGTATTTGCCTTTTATTCAGAACATGCGCTGAAAGCTATATTCCCTCCCAGCAACATGCGACGGCTGGGTTCAGCACAGTAGCGTTGGCTGTTAAGTGGAAAAGCATGGCTGACGGGGAGGAGGAGGGAAACCAGGCCTGTCGGCTGTGTGATGTAGATGACCTGTGACCGGCGGCGGCGTCGTGAAACCAGCGCTCACGCTGACAATGACTTCCAGACTCGCATGGTTTAGAAAACAACTAGACCGCGTCCAACTCCATCTATTCTCCACCAGGTTGCTGGACCACTGCTGTTGTCAGCTGTCAGGGTGTTGACTTATTTCCCCACATGCCCGTACAGAACACGGCTGCATAGCAACCGTACTGCGCTGTGCAGAGCAGCTAGTGCAGGCGGTTGTCTTTCCCACACATCGACACACTCAGACACCCCTTCCATGTCGCCTGGCAAACGGGAAGCCTCTGTGGATCTTGCTAATGCGCACACGGGGCCAAGGATTAGGACCCTGGAATTACATCCAGACAATCCAATCAGAGTCTCTCCTGATTGTCACACAGATCAAGCAGATCCTGTTTGGGTAATGTGGAAGAAGGGCACCGGATTAGAATCAGGGGTTAGAAAGGGTGAGGCAGCGAAGAAATCAGTGGTTTGATGAAGTGATTTGGTGACGATGTTATCGCACCACGATTGCAGCGCTGCTACCAGCCGGCTCTTTTTCTTGCATCCCAATGTTGTTTTGAGCTGTAATGGATTCTAGGACAGTGTTTGTTTTTGGCCTAGACTGGTTGATGTGTGTGTGTGTGTGTGTGTGTGTGTGTGTGTGTGTGTGTGTGTGTGTGTGTGTGTGTGTGTGTGTGTGTGTGTGTGTGTGTGTAATACAAAGCAGCCCACAGGCTGTTTTCCTCTGGTTTAGAATGCAGCGTATGTGTCCCATTACCGGTCTCGCTCACGGTCCTGTGGGACCAATGAAAAGCCTGCTTTCCTCTGATCACCAGGCCTGTCGAGCTGCTGGCTTGGAGACACTCCGACAGATGCACACACACACACACACACGCGCACACACACACTCATCATTGCACACATAAATATATAATGCTGTGATGATGTTTGGCTTGTACATTTCTCTAGGTAATGAGTGTTATTCCATTTAACTCTCCCTTTGCCTTTCAACCTCCTGCTCCTTTTTGAACTTTATTTTGGTGAGAAGTTACGGCTACAAACCGTTGAGGTTAAGTCCAAATTGCACACAGGCCCACAGTCTGTCACGTTAATGAAACGGTTGAGGGTTAACGGGGGGGAACCAACATAGTAATCAGTGGAGGCAGAGCGCTGTAATTATGCACACAGAACACGGCTTTTGGCAAAACCCAGACATTGGTGCTATTTACTTTTTATCATCTCTGCGTCGCATGCTAACAGTGCAGATAATGGAAGCTAATAGTATAACACGGCACGCACTGCATTCCTCTATGGATGTTGCAATGGTGTAGTGGAGGGTATACGCAGGTATACGGGGTATACCCACTTCTTTTTCTGGTGGTGTACAGTAGGGGTGTAACGGTACATGTATTTGTATTGAACCGTTTCGGTACGGGGTGCTCGGTTCGGAACGGAGGCGTACCGAACGAGTTTCCATACGGACATATTAAGTAGAGGACCGCATGTGTGGAGGATGCTGCAGCCGCACATGCAGCTACTTTATGCTAATCAGAGGCACCGGGCTCGACTCGCTGCCTCGGGAACGCTCGCGAACGCTCGCAAAAATCTGTTGTTTGAAGGTCTCCCGTTTGGGAACACTTCGGCTTCCCGGTGAGATACAAACGGGGACAAAGAGAGGTTGATAAAACCAAAGCGGTTTGCCGACATTGTTCATGTGAGGTCGGGTATATTTCTGGCAACACGTCAAACCTGTTGACGCATTTGAAACGGCACCACCCCCACGTGAACATCGCTACAACGAGGAGAAAGACGAGCGTAACGTTAGTGCAAACATAGCTCCCCACCGCGTTTAAACCGCCTCTCCCTGCCCTGTTCAATTTTGCACCATCAGATGGAGAAAATATTTGTTTTTAAAGAAACAGTCTGTTATTTTTATTTATTTTTAGTCTGAGCCTTATTCATGTTATTTAATCTGAGCAACAACTTGAAACTGTTTAGTGTTGCAACTGTTCAATTTTGCACATCAGATGGAGAAAATATATTTTTTAAAGAAACAGTCTGTTATTTTTATTTTTTAAATAAATATTTTAAATACTTGTATTTATATTTTTGAGCAGCATTCTAGCTCCAGTGCATGTTCCTACTGTTAAAAGCACAAAAGTAATAAACAACTAGCACATTTATATTTTGCATTTTGTTTTCTTACTGTACCGAAAATGAACCGAACCGTGACCTCAAAACCGAGGTATGTACCGAACCGAGATTTTTGTGTACCGTTACACCCCTAGTGTACAGTATACCCACCTATCAGCCAGAAAGCCATTGGAATATATGGGAGAGTATACCCACTTCCTCCTCTGTAACCTACCCATCTACCTAGCAGTACACCCACCTCATCAACTACCACCACACCACTGGATGTTGCTACCCGAATGCTAGCACACGTCTGTCTGTGTTGGTGGTTTGGAGGTAGGAAGGTACAGCGAAGGGCGAGCATTATCTAACAGCTATTGGTTTTTGTTCATTTTCCTTTCTTAAGCCTCCTGCAAAGTATCGATTTCCTGGAGGATGGCATGTTTAAGTAAAAGTGCTGTGAAGACTTGAGCTCCTCTTATTGAATCGCAGGTCAGAGTGGACCGTTGTCACTTCGCTCGGAGGCGAATGAGAAGCTAAATGTAGCCGCTGAGCACCTCCACAGAGCACAGATAAACACTTCCCTGGCAGGCCCCTTCTTGTAACATTTCACAACGCTGCGCTGATGGAAGTGGCGGAGAGTTACCGCCTAGCCGTCAACCGCTCAGAATATCTGAGGACATCTTTGGAATCTGCAGCGACTGTGTTAAATGTTGCTGGTCTTCTCTGCGTTGCTAGACGCTACTTGCCATGGTGCGAGGGTGAACCTGTACGCTGCACGGTCCACCAGACAAAACGTGGGGCATCTTGGGATAGCGGGAGAAAGATTGGTGCGAAACCCATTTTTGAAGTGGATTTGTGCCCTTGTAATCCTGATTAATTTTGACCCGTTGTGCTCATTTTAAACAGAGCATTACAGTAAGCGTGAACACAGCAAGCTCCGGGGCGAAACCAGGAGCTTAGCGGCTTTGGGAGGCTTAGCTGCAGATGGCATTTTAAGCCGGACTTAATAAATTGTTTCCATTAAACTTACCGGCCCACACATACTGGATTAGACCAGAGGAACAAAGGAAGGGGAGAGCATGCAGACGAAGAAGAAGAAAAAAAGCACACACACTGCTGCCATCGTGCACATCTGACTCTGTTAACATCTCTCTGAGGCCACATGAAAGGTGAAGACGAGGTTAGCGTGGTGTTCGGGGACAGAGCAAAGCTTTCGGACATGAATGCAAAATCCACTCACTTTAGATCTCTTGCTCGTCAGGGATGTTGGACCAATTTGCTTAATTGACACAGAAGTAAACAAACAAAAAAGATGTATAAACCATTTAGCTTGGCAGTGGATTTAGGGCTTATCCTCTAACTGTTTATATATAAACACATTACCGATGCGGTAGCTTAAGGATTTCGGCTCTGCCCGTACCCTTGTTTTTTCTTTTTTCTTTTTTCTTCTTTGGAGCCTTTTTTGCTCATATATCAATCTTCCATTGTAGGAAATCAATTCCTTATGGTAGAACCACGCCTCTCCCCTCTCCTATCCTCAGCCCGCCTCCACCGTACCGCCTTCCCCCATCGGCTCATGGCTCGCTCCCTAAGCTCTCATTATGTGCTACACAGTCCAGGGTCCCCGTGTCGAATCGCTAATCAACCACCCTGTCTGCAGGCCAGCTCCCTCAATAGGTGCTGAGTGGCCTTTGTTCCGCCACTGCTGTTTGCTGCATGTCAATAAAAGAGCTATGGCCTTCTCTTCTTCTGTTACCTGGGCCAGCCACCGCTACAGGCCCCGCTCCTGCAGAGAAAGCTTACGGGAAAATGAAACACAGTCCCACCTGCTGGATGCTGAATGCCGGAGAAGGGAGGAAAGGACAGGGATTGGACAGGGAGCGGCAAGGTCAGGGGCAGAGGGGATTGAGGGCATCTCAGCCATAGTGAAGTAGATGAGAGAGCATGTTTGTATTCGGCCGGGCAGCTCTCCTCTGGCCAGGTCAGTGTAATGTATCACTAACCCCGGCAGCCGGCTTGACTGTTTGCAGCCTCTCACCCATTAAATAATGAATGGAAGTTGACCCTCTGACCAACTAATCAGCTTTTCGCCGCCGTTGAGTCAGGATTGAGTGGAGGTAGAGGGAGAGTGTGTCTGGCTGGCTGGCTGGAGGGCAGACATGTTGTTGGAAAAAACACACAGAGGCTTCCCTCAGCCAGATTAGCAAACACTGGAATGGAAAGCAGGCACCACCAGGAATCTACGCCTGGGGAAGCTCACCTACTGGGATTTGTTTGACAAAAGTCCACGCAGCTTGCCGAGCATGCTTTCTTTATCATGAAGACCAATGTTCCTGTATTGACATTACACTTATGGTCAAGCTCTGATGTTTTGGGGTTTGGGTACTCACAATCCCTCTTCCCCTGATTTAATTTTCAATATTAAAATGCTACGAACTAGTAGCAGCACACAGAAGGCTGATGGGTTAGCTACCACTCCCAGTTCAGGGGGAGAAAATACTTGGGAGAAATTGGAGGAAACCAAAGAATATGACTTGTTTCTTTATTAATCTCTGGGTTATTACTGTTCACAGACACAGGACAGTTTATGAGCTGGGTGATTTGTCTTTGGAGAAAGGGGCTGATATTAATGCTCCCTTTATTGATAGTGCTAATGCTGTTTGTGCAGCCATCCCTGTCAGAGAGATGAAAATAAATAGGGGGAGCTCGGCGGAGATAAGACACGTGTTTAATTATTAATTGAGCCATTACTGACAGAGATTGCCTTTTTTGATTTAAAGCAGGAGGCCTGCTTCAGGGACAGAAAAAGCAATTACAGAATTCCCAGCTTGCACCGCCGCTGCCCATCGTTTCAGCGTGCGCCGCAAAAGAGGAGTGAAAGGAGACAAAACACTCCCACACACGTACACTCACACACATCCATTTACACCGCTGTGTTCCATAAATTATTTTAATTCTTCTTCAATATTTATGACGTTTTAAATTACGATTACGTCCTCATGTACTATTTATGTAGCCTAGAGTGGCAGGCAGTCAAAGGAACCGAGCCACATTACCCACAATCCTTATATGGCCTGGCACCTTGAAAGCTGACTGAAGGGAATCCTTTGGTTTTTGGACGACTGAGGAAGGGATGTCAAACTGCAGCGGCTCTTACAAGCTGCCTGTTTTCAAAGGCATTTTCTATGCACGGCAATTAACTGGCTTGTAAAAATCTGTGCTGATATGTGATGCTATGCCTGCGTGCACTCTGCAGAGCACTATTATGTCCATTAGAAAGTGGCGGCTCAGTGCAGAGAGCCCAGTGTGCATGAAATATTAACTTAGCCCCTGTTAAGCGTATTGGGTCACTGCTGGTTGAGCTTTGATCGTGAAACAGAAACTCTGCCAGATAGTCGATGTATTTCTCCCTCTTGTCTGTGTTATCCATGCACGTCAGGATGCCTGAAGCCTGTCACTCTGTCCCATCAGTGCCTGTCATCCGTGTCAGCAAGCCCACGGGTGGTGATCAGCTATCGTGACAGCAAATGGGAGTCACACTGATGGCTCTGTGATTAGGCTCCATTGTAGGTCTCTGTGTTCATTGACAGAATATGGATTCAGCTTTAGATGCGGAGAGGGAGCAATTACAGAATCACTTAAGGCCAGTTTAAGGATACGTTGTCAGGGGCATGACCAGCATTCTGACTGCTTTCACTCAACACCATGCGTGTGTAATGCCATGTCAGAGCTGTGCTTCCTGTCTTAGGAACAGGTTGGGCACAGAGGGATTCACAGTATAAGATCAAGTCAAAGGGATGTGTTGAATCACCTCAAAGCCATCTCTCGTACACAACGGAGGCCAGTGGTCCCCTGAGGCTTTTCCCTGCTGTTTCTTCACTCCAGGTTAATTGATAAAGTGCCAGCCTACTACCATCCTAGACTTCCCATGTACTCAGTTCCCCCTCACCTACCCACGGCATCAGCAGCGTCACATGCCGTGCCAGAAAATAAAAGTGAATGTGAATTATTTTTACTGCGTCTTTGACCCGGAGCTGACAATTCAGCTGATGTTTCTGTCGGTGCAGCCACCAACAGGGAGGAGGCATTCTCAATGTTGAAATCAGGTTACAGCCCCGCTGTCATCGAGACCAAACGTTAAGCTATGATGAGTTTTGGCTGATCTTATTCATAAAAGCATTGCAGAGGAAAGATCATTCAATAAATGACTATGTATAGCAAAGTAATCCCATTGACAGCAAAGCTGCGTGCTGAGCCCCACCTTGCTGTGGTCTGGTTCACCGGCCGCTACGCTATAAATCCAGGTCTTAGCTGTGCATAGGGAGCCAGGAAACCAAACACAGTCCTGTCTGCTTTCATGACATCATCCAGAGGTGCTCGGTTCATTTCACAGACCTGTATTTACCGTATCTAGCAAGACACATCGACTGGTTTACTACAGAAGGATGAACCCAAATTAAATTTAGCTGGGATTTAATTGTAATAAACGGATACATGGAATGCTGAAATAACTACATAATGATGACAATGTGTTAAAAGTCTGAAGTCATGCTTTGTTAGTACTGTCTGCAAGACGTCAAGCAAACAACTTTTAAAATGCTTATTTTTTGAATGGAGTTTGACTTGATGGCTTGGCTATGCTAACATTGTACCTTCTCCGTCAACACCTAAAATTACGTCACCTCAGCACGAAAAGGACAGCGACCTGGTTTGTACCATAGACAGGTTTCTCCACATAGTCTAGTCTGGTCTGGTCTCAGTATTAATATGAGCTACTATCATAGAGCTCTGGGCGACCACAGATGGACACATTATGCAAATTTTACATCTTCGCTGCATTTGCGTCAGCAAAAGTCCATCGGCTTTATGCAATATATGCAAATATTCACTTTGTGTTCGGTGTGAAAACAGTATTAGGAAAGGCTTTTTAGCAGATAAGCTGCACTCCCTGCTGCTCGCTGACCAACTTGTGAAACGCAGGTTGACTCCTGGCTAAAATGGATGCAGGCTCTCTGTTTTTTTTAGAGAATAAAAGGGGAAGAATTTGGAAAGGATAACTCTGGAGAGCAGTAGCTCTCATCACATCTTCTGTCTAATCTTAATCCTCCTCCTTCTCCTCCTTCAATGGAGACGCAGCCAGCTGCAGTGTGAAAGGCATCCTCATTGTTTACTTGGAAGAATACATGACCAGTGTCTTATCACAACTGTCAGGCCCGAGACGTAAAGCGTGTCGCCTGTGATCACTCGCAGGTTTTCTTGTTTTTAATCCTATATTCCAAGCTCCCGGTCTTCCTGCCAGCGAGACTGGATTTTTTTTCTCCGCCCTGCATTTGTTTGAAGATCCCAGTTACGCACTATGTGCCTTTTAAGCTCATCTGTGTTGAGCGCTTCGGAGCCAATGTTGTTTGCAGATGAGGCTGTAACGCTCATTGAAGAAGCCAGATGGTCGGCGATTGTGGCCAAACACGACGCTGGGATAATGTACAATCGTTGGCAGGGGGACAGTCGTCAGCCTAGATGGATATTACAAACATGCTTGTAATGGATTGGGACATTTTGGGAAGCGGTTCACACAGGCTTGTAAAGATGGGAAAAGCATCGCCAGGAGCAGAGCGGATGTAAAATGCTTCAGATTCCATGACGGACAAGGACAACCATGCATTGGAAGAATGTGCCAGAGAGGATTGTGGGGGAGATGGGAGATGAACCCTGGAAACAAGATGCTAAATCAAACAGGAAGATCAGCCTGCCATATAAAGTATTTTCCAAGTATTTCCAGATGGGTGGTCCTTGTCGTTGTTTGTTCAGTATTTCTGAGCTCCATACCTTTTCCAGTGGCAGCATATTAGCATCCATGTTTCTGTCAGTGGCTTATCACCGCCACTCCGTCTGGAGTGCAGCGCTGCAGGCTTGGACTGGTATGTATGTTTGACAGAGAGGTGGGTTTGGAGAGGTTTGTGATGGAGCCCAGCTATTAGCCCTGAACTCAACACACGGTAACAGCAGTAACCCGACGCATGCTGCTGAGTGAGGGCTCGCTGTTTGCTTCTGGATTTCACTGGTTTTGCGAGGGCCATTAATCGTTCTAGTGTTTGTTAACACACAGGCGGTCATTTGCTGAGACACAAGGGCCTGCGTTTTTGGCCATTTCAGGGAAGGTTAAAAAAAAAGAACATGCACAGTGTGGTCTCCTCCAATATTCAAGCGGTCATCTGTTTGGCTGTTGTTTTTGGCTCCCGGTGAATTCCCTGCGCTGGGCCCTGGTGGCGGGGCCCCTAATGGCCTCTGACTGGCTGCACTACGCCATTCAGCAGAGCGTGGGCTCCAACCTCCCTGGCTGTGGGGTTAGTGCTGCTGCGTTGAAGGCTGAGCAGCAGGACTGGGATTTCATGGCTGTTTGCTTCAGGCAGGAACGAGAGAAATGGCCTCAACGCCACATGACCCATGCAGACGTGTTTACAGAGCACTATCAGCAGGATGGACCGGGTTAGACTGATATATGGGCTTGCTGATAGTGCCATTTTGTTTTTGCCCTCTGTAAAATATTTACTAGTTTGATTATTGCACTCATCAGGAATGTACTCTTTGTTTGAAGTTTCTTTTTGTAGCAAACATTATTGCTACTTAGAATGGGCTCAGTTTTATTGTTCCAAATGTCTATAAAATACATATTTAGTTGGACACTTTATTGAAACGAAGATGTCATTTTTGAAAACATTTGGTGGCGTAACCAAAAGCAGTCATCTTCAGGCTCGATCCAAATATATCAGCACTGATTTCCTCAAAAGACCACATCTGCTGAAGCAAATCAAAAACCATGCCCCCCTGTGTTTGTGGAAAATATCCGTATATGGCTATCGCTATCCCTAATGATACATGTATTGACCCATCATCTGTTAAGTGCAGGGCAAGTGCCGAAGTGCCCCGGGTTCCTTATCAGCTGCAGCACACTGTATTAGTGTGCCGGCTCGGCGTAGCGCTGACCTAATCCGGGTAGCAGGTGCCACTGGAGCCGAGGTAAAGTGGACATGTATTTCAGGGAGGATGAGCCATCTGGGTCTTGATACTTTATGGTGCTTAAAACACACTCTAAAGTGTGACACTCCCAGCACTTACCTTTTTAGCTGCACACAATAATCCCGGCGCTGGCTGCCGAAGGGAGAGAGGAGGGCTTTCAGAAGAATTTACAGGGTTTGATATGGTGTGGAGCCTCCACTTCGACACGGATTCATGAAACAGTCAGACACACTCGGCGCTTTGATTTTGATTCCTCTAACTCTCTCAGTGTTGTTTTGTCATCTACAGTATGAAATATGTCGAGCAGAAAGAAGTGTGTTTGTTTTCTTTCTGTTTTTTTTCTTCCTGCTTCTGTGCCAGTCTGACTTGCTCAACACTTTTCTGGGGCCTTGTGTTGTTTTTTTTCTTTTTTTCCTGGTGTGGTCTGTTTCATCTCGCAAGTGATTTGGCTCGTTTCTGAGTCCAATTTCGCTCCCGTTTCACCGTGCATCCCTCCCCCTTCTACACAGATATACTCACATTCGCACATTTCCCCAAACTGACACGCCACCTTCACACTCCAAACAAATCAATTCTTCACTCAGTGAAACGCAGGCAGCTCAGAGCAGCCCTGAAAACGTGCAGGCTGTTGTTAATGTTCCTTGTCCACTATGGCTCGAGGAGGTCAGACCCAGATTCTCCTTCCTCTGCCTGAATGTGGCACTGGGGATGGGACCATGCCCGGATTTAATCAGGATTAAAAACACTCACAATAAGTTAATCATGGCAAGTTTTCATTATGGTGAATTTTCATTATCAGCATCAACATGTATATTGATTGTTGTTCATGAAAAATATATATATATTTGTAAAGTGATACCAGAATGTTTAAGAGTTTGAAGCATATTTTGATCTTTTTTGGGATAACATAATCACAATGATTTTGTCCAGTATAAAGGTGATATGATATTTTCATATCGTGTCTTAGGTTTAGGTGAGCAGCAGCCCCACAGGTCAGGATCCAGGCCTTGTTTCCATTAGTTAAACTGACACAACTGCCTGCCCTCTGCCCCCCCCCCCCCCCCCCCCTTTGCCTTATTAACTAACCTCTCTCTCCCTCTTCCTCCTCCTGTCTGGGTCACTTTATCCCTCTCTCGGTGGTGCTCTCTCTCTCTCTCTCTAATCAAGAATGATGAATAGGCTGCAAGGTCGGACAGCAAATTGTGTTGAACCTGATACACCCTGCAGTTGTCACTCTTTTACTGGGGGGGGGGGGGGTGTTTGTGTGTGTTAAGCTCCTTATGAGAGCAATTTCAAACATCGCCATCCCCGTAAGTGTGTCGTCAGCCTTGACATGTAAAAAAAATGTCAAAACTTGTGCAAGAAGTCTACTTTCCGGTAGCGCAGGCTTGCAGCTCGGAGGAAACGCAGCTCTTTTGGCGTGTTGCCATTATAAAAAAGGCAGCTCTAGTCTAGTCAACAGCTGCTGGGTCTCCATCTGTAAGCCTAATTACCCAGCAGCACCCCAGGAGCCGCTCAGCAGCAGGATCCTCCTATAGAAGAGGCATTGATTACATCTGTGTGTCTATACCAGACTGTGTTTCCTTGATGGCCCACAGATATGTGAAACTTAAGCCCAAGCACTTTAGTGCACACTGGGGTGCTATCTGTGGACAAATAGTCCTCTAAGATCTTACCCTTTTGCATCCACGCTCCCTGTGGGGGAAATTTCACCGACACTCTAGATCATTTAGAGATACTCTACAATTTGCGACACGTTATATAATATAGTACATTCAAAGTAGAGTCTTGCTGTTTACCAGTCAAACCATGTTTTTGATCAGCGTTCATTGATAGTATACGATATTTATATATTTATATTCATTTAGGTTTAGCTCCTCAGATGTGAGGATCTGCTGATTTATTTCGTTGTTAATTGAATATCTTCGGGTTATGCACTTAAAGATGGAATCTTGGGCTCTGGGAAATTTTCACGGGGCATTTTTCACCATTTTTGGATATTTGACGGAAAATAAATTAAAATAAGTAAATATTGTCAACAACGATAATTGTTGCTTAGATTCTAGCTGTATATGTAGTATTTTATTATTTGTACTCGATGCAGTGTCATTCCTGTGGCATGCTGTAATGTAATCTCTTGAAAGACTGAGAAGCCGAGCCTTGATCAGCACTCCTGGCCTGTAAGAACAGGAAGCTTCAACATGTAAACATGACAAGAAGAAGAAGTGCGGCGGTTGATTGATGACGTGGATCTCTTGCACTTGTTGATAAAGAGATATTTGTTTCTATAGACTGCCACCACTTGGGAAAGCTCACTGCCTCCACATTCTTGGCTGTCGGAGGGTTTTATTTGACATAATGAAAATGGCTGCTGTATCGGCATGATGCAGGTGAGTAGCTCGGCAGGCGTCTTAGCCTGAACATGACAAACTGTGGAAACTCGAAGAAATACAATGTGTTGGCAAAGACGGTTGTTGGTCCCCTTTCATGGCACCGGGATTTGTAATGGCTGCATACGTCAAAACGCTGGACGAGGTATGGAGAACCGTTAGGATCTGTCACCTTCCAATTGTCGCTTTGCTTTCTGAGTGGGGGGAGTGAAAATGGAGATGGAGGAGGAAAAGAAAAACATGCCGGCTCTTTCAACCCACCACTGTCATGCCACTTAGGATTTGTTGAAGGATTTTCACCCAGCCATTTCCCTTCCATTGAGAAGTAATCAGTACGCCACTGAAAGATGATATTATATCCACTTAGAGGCATGTGGGCTTCATGCATGCTCATACATGAAATGGGGCTGGAAAGCGTTGCTTCTGTTTACATTGCTGAGCACTCACACACACACACACACACACACACACACACACACACACACACACATTTCTGCTTGGACCTGAAGCATCCTGCCAAAAGTCTCCTCTTTCTTTCTTCGGTTCTCTTTCTTTCCTTCCATTCTCTGTGGATCGTGGCCTCTTTTGGGGGGTTAAGTGAGGATGCCTTCCTGTGGGGCACCAAAGTGATACTGTTCGGGCGTTGTGCAAGCTTAAGTAAAGCTGACACGCCGCTCCAGAAACACAATCCACGGCGGCACACGGATGCCTCTGAGAAGGTCTTGAAGGTACGGGAGACACAGGGAGGCTGCCACTGTCCTCCCACCGCTGCGTCCTGGTGTGGGAAGCAGGAGTTAAGTCCTTTATTAGAAGTGGCAGCCGTTGTCTCCAGTCACCTCGCTAATTGCAGTGCCACGTCCACCGCCGTAATCGATTGAGACAGCTGCCGCTGCGGCGTTCGAGTCCATCAGGCAGGCGTGTCATGCTAATTAACAAAACGATAAGGCCACTGCTTGCAGCGTTTCACAAATAACTCCTGAAGGCTCCCCCTCTCTTTAGAAATGAAAGTTCAGATCACCCCCCCTCCCCATCCCTGCCTGTTGGCTGTCTGTTCGCGGCAGCCCTCAGGGTGCTAACGGTCACCAGTGGCGGTGATGGGTCAGTGACAGTGAAAGGGGTCAAATTCCTGGCTGGCAGGGTGGGCCGTGTCAGAGGAGCCATTAGACGTGAGCTTTTCCTGTTGAAAGTTCCAAGATGTCCACCCTTTTTATTTAGGAAAGGCCCAGTGGCACTGACCTCAGACGACCCGGCTGTGTTCATGAGAAGCTGAGACTGATGGCGGTCACTGAACACACGAGCTCTGCTCCAACACGCCCTGCAGGGGGAGGGGCCCCGGCGGAGAGTCGGGTGGAGGAGCAGGGTGAGCGTGGAGGAGTTTGGCTTCTCCGCTGCACATTTATAAGTTAATAATTTATGAGTTAATGTTGGTGTAACGTTGCTTTTGGAGCACCACTGGATTGTATATGACACAGTCAACATTCAGAGCTCTCTCTCTCTCTCTCTCTCTCTCTTTCCCCTTCAATTTGGAAACGAGCTCTACGTCATTTGCCTCCCATGTCTGCAATGAGAGGTGAATGGCATATGTGTCCTGCACCATATGGCCGGTGTTTGAATTGGGATCCGATATGTGTGCAGGAATAACTGATTCATCCCGCCGCTTGAGGCTGCCAGCTATCTCAAATGAACATTAGGTTCTCAATTTATGCCTGGGCTTTGACTGTAAACGTGTCACAGCTTAACACCCGTCCCCATTCTGCTGCCGTCCTCTCCTTTTGTCAGCTGGGGAGAAGAGACGGAGAGGAATAATTGAAACGTGCCAGCTGTCCCCTCGCTCTTCAGCTATCTTGGCCAGATTTTTTTCCTTGTCCACTCCCCCATTAACGTCTCTTGAGTGATTTGCAAAAACGTCGCCTTGGCTCCCTTCGTTACCAGTTGGAGATGCTCGAGGCAGATTAAATAGTGCGAGGGAAAAGCAAGCCTTTGCAAATTTCTCCTATGATTTTATTATTAGCACAATGATTCAACGCTGCTCAGCCCTTCTGTTCCTCTCGTACAAAATAATTTTTGCTGAAATCACCCCACCTTCTTTTTTTATGACAGAATACCTCACAGCAATGAAGTGTTGATTGGCAAGACTGTGGTTTCCTGCCTTCTGCCAGTATCTGTTATAGCCATCTTCCACAGTCACTCAGTCGTGAGCTAAGCCTTGGCTCTGTGAAGATTGCTTGTCTAGAGAGGTACAAAAAACCAAATCATTGTGAGCTCAACCGTCAAGAGCGGAGGAATATTCTGTCAACCAGAGCCAGCGGGAGACGGATCAAGTCAGTGTGCATTCTCACATACCTTCTGCATCCTCAACGTCTCCCAGCAGATATGCCGCTTTATTTAAATATCTGTCTGTTCATGTCCCTTTTTTATCAGCGCCATGACTGTTTATGCCTTTTGCAAAGCCATGAAGGGAGTGAACCGCAGTGTTTGCCTTGTAAATGAGAACACCCAGTGGCCTTAAGCTCCTCTTAGCCCCCGACCCCCCCTTGTCACAGCGGGAATTTGCATACCCTCGTATCTAATCTGAAAAGGCTTTTTTTGCATACAGGTTCTGTCTCCCTGGCTGTTGTATATGCTGGCACCACGGCCACAGTGAGCAGGTATTTTATGGAACGCACTTATTTGCATTCACAGCATAAGTTTGATGAGGGTTTTAGTCAGAGGCCGAATGTGAGTCTTCTCTAGGGCCCTCGTCTCATTCGTGAGGTTGTTGAGGTCCATTCGTCGGTAGCCAGGTGTGCGTTTGAAATAAAGTGGTGTGAAAAAAGCGCCTCAAAGAGAAGGCTTTTTAAAGGCTACAGCTCTGCTACTCAAAGCACTTGAGAGTAAAAATGTGTGCCGCGCTGTCCTTCCTGGTTCCTACGTTGTGTTCTCAACATGACATGTGTCAGTAGAGCATGCCTTAGAGGGATATCCTGGTCACAGGAGGAGTTATCCTCCGCCGAAGTCTCTTGGATGATGACACTCGGCCCACCCTAGTCCAGACCGGTACGAGGCCATTCAGCGCTGGGCCATCTGGCTGCATAAAGACCACAACGGACCAAATCGGTGCAGTTCTCCAGATGTTCCACGGGGACAAACAGGGTCACGAGTGAAGGATAGTGGAGGCAGGAGCAGCTGCGTAGCGACGCTGTGCTCACCCCAGATTCCCTGCTGGACACATCAGTCATGACCAGCGATTCCCAGTGGGCCGTTGTCCGTCTGCTCCCTCAGCCCCTGTGTCCCGCCTTTCTCCAGACAACCCCAGCCCTATATCACTGCAAACCCAGGCACGTGTGCACAGGGCAAGGCCCAATTCCCCTGAGTCAGCAGGGCCACGGGAACAACTATAAAAAGATCAATACTGGGATGAGATGTCATCTGGTGTGCAGACCTGCCAACACCCCCGAGGGAATGTCCCTGGTCCCCCCGGTGCACCAACCCAGCCAACGGGAGAGTGGGGATGGGGGGGGACCACCCCCCACCACCGGGCTGCCCTCCAACCTGCCTGACTCACTCATACCATCTGCTCAGGTTTGCGGACAAGGCTTCAGGACAACACGTTTGTTTTCTTGCTGTACAGACTCTCGTATGGCATTTGCTTCACACGACGGCCTGTGGCTTGCCTACTGATTTCCTCAGTGTGTGATTGGAGGGAAGGGGAATGTTTTCCATGTCCCGAGGGAAGGAAGAAGAAAACAAATGCCGAGTTTGGCAGTTTGTTGGTACGCATGAGACTCCGGTTGACAGTTGTGCGGTTTCCCGGCAAAGGGGACAGTGTTTGTTGAGAAACAGTGGTTTTGCTGCATGTAGCGCTGAGGTGACATGTGTCAGAGAGGCATTTCTGTCATCGCGTTAACGATGCGTATTCGTCTACACTCAAAACGGCTGCAGCTGAAACAAAACGGTAAGATCTATTCTGGAAGAGTAAGTGTTTTCTACCACTATCACTATTCTTGACAGCCTGTTTGCTGCTCAAGAAGCTGGAGCTGCACTTTAAAGGCCCAACACACTATAACTCTGCATTCATACTTAAATAACAGCAAAGAATCTGTTTGATTACTGAAACAAAGTAACTGGAATGATATCTCCAATAAGTGTCTTATCTGGCTTTGTGGAGCCTTTCAGTGAAATGAAGACGTTGGGGCTCTAGTGTTTGTGTAGTATGCCCACACTGAAAACTTTTTCCGTGTGTCTTCTGTTGTGCATTTGTGCATGTGTGTGTGTCTTAGCTTGCAGAGGGATTTTAACGAGGGTTGGGTTGGTCTGGGCTGATACCTCCCTGCCTCCATTAGAGCCCATTAGAATCATCATTAAGATAACCCAGCGCTGGCTGTGGCCCTGGCTTCCCAGCATTAGTATTAGAAACCCCTTCTCTGTCTCCTAGTGGTCGTAGGGAGACTTCCTTCAGTATCACTCGCCTCGCATTGTGTCTGGAAGAACAGGTTGCCACGGCAACATCACCCAACGGCGACATTTTGACTGGATATTTGCTTCATCGCCCGTTGTCTGTGCCTTCAGTCTCTCTCTCTCTCTCTCTCTCTCTCTCTCTCTCTCACTGACAGATTAATCCAAATCCCAGACCCCTATAAATCTGCAGGTCTATATACGCCTGAACCCCAGAATTCATTTGAAAATCGTGACACCTTAGTCGGCCCCGGTTCTCCCATAAAATGCAAGGAGCAAAGGAGGAGGTGCTCAACAAATAAAAAATAAAAGCTCTACCCTGCCTTTTTATTGGTCCTTTTATGGGTGTTAGGATCCTTGAAAGATTAAGCAGGCTGTTAATAGGGACTGGATATTCCATTAGTGGGCTGCATGTCGAGTTCTCACTGGCTTGTCGGCAGCTCCCGGCTCTTCTCTTTTTTTTGTTACCGTCGAGAGTGCCCGTAGAGCGTTTTTAATTGAGGCACTAGTAAGCCTTTCGGACTGAAGCACTGCTGCATCTCAGCTGTAGATTAGAGCTGCTTAGAGGGCCTCATCTCCACCAGGCTCTCCTCCTCCGTCTCCATCTTTCTCTATCAGTTCCTTCACACTTTCATTCCCTGGTTTTCTATGCAAGTGACGTGTGTGCTCAAAACGAATTCCACCGCTCTCGCCTTTGAAGAGTTCAGAAGCAGTAGTAGTGTTTTAGCTATTGTAGTTACCATCTCCTCCAACTCAATTTCTTTACGGCCCATTTTGTTTTTCTTTTTCATTAAGTGCTTTTGAGATTTTTTTTCGTGTGAAAGCTGTCGAGATGCTGCATTTTCTACCACTTGAATTTTCCCCGCTACAATGGCATATGATTACAGTCATTAAATTGCAACAGCCTAAGTATGGAAAGTCGTTGTTCGTGGAATGCTGATTATAAAAGCTTCTTGTCTGTCGAGAAGACCTTTGATGAACGGTGAAGACAAAGTGGTCGAGTTCAGAGTCCTCTGCTGTGGTTTTTCCAAATCCTGTGAAAGATCTGGAGGGGGGGGGGGGGGGGGGGGGGGGGGGGTAGAAAAGGCGCAGTAGCAGAGAGGCCAAGATAAAGGGCCACGATCTCTCCTCACAGCACAATTGAAACATAATTATTTCATGCCAGATTGTGTGCTCAGCAAAGCCCTGAATAGGGGCCGACATTTAACTTTAATTAGCTGTGATTTATTCATACTGACTGGATCGCGGGAAGAAATTGGATCATCTGATTATAGTCAAGCATGAAAATGGCCTGATTAAACACTTAATGGAACCTAGGGAGCGGGGAACAAGGGGAACCTTGGGCAGAAGACGTTGGGACGGCATTATTAGGGGGGGAAGAGCTGTGTTCTGCTTATCGTTGATCTTGTTTATCCTCTGAATACACGCTGTCTATTTCCTGAAATGCCTCGACATGTGACATGGCCAAAACCTGATTCACACCATCCGCTTACATTTTGCTATTTTGTGTCCTCTCAGGTGTGCCGACGGATGAGAGTCCCGTGTCCAAGATCTGTAGCTCAGCCAAAGTGTCAGGGCTCCAGCGCAGCCAGGAGCAGAGCAACAGCGAGGTGCTCTTCACGCCTCCCGTGCCCAGCCCCACGCCCGCTTCGGCGCCCACGGGGTCTCCCGCCCCCGCTGCAGCGGCAGCCCCCTCAGAGCCCCCTAGGTCCTTCCTCCCCACCCCGCCTCCTCTCAGTGTCAAGAGGGAGCAGCACCCTCTACCCCCTGTCCCCACCCCTCCCCTGTTGAGGGCTCCACCCCATCCCCACCCCCAGCCCCACCCTCGCCCTCCCCACCCACACTTGCATCAGGAGCCCCGCATCCTTCCGCCCCCGCAGCACCACGCACGGCCAGTAATCAGCCACCAGGTGCATCACCCGCTGCAGTACAGCAGCCTCCACGACATCAGGTATGTTGTCACATGGTCACGGGCTGCTTGGACCCGCGCTACATATCACACACTGATGCTGCGTTACATCAGGCCTCGGCCCCTCAGAGTTATGTCTAGTAATGTCAGTGAGCAGTCCTGTATCCAGGGGAGCTGTGTGCTAATCAAGTTGTCGCATCGCAGACACCATCACTCTCCGTTAATGTGTTCCTGCAAGTCTGGCGAAGACAGCAAGAAAACAAACTGTAGCAATTTCCAAATGAGTATAATGTAGCCTGATGCAACAAGCTTGCTGTACAATTCTACACAATATCGATGGCTTTCATAAGGATATTGATTTTTCACCACTTGAAACCATCAGATTTACTGTTTTTCATTGAGCAACGCTCCAGAACATACAGCACATTCTCTATTTCACCATATCCTCTCTAAGTCGGCCCTCGCCTTTTTTTATTTAAATGTCAGATGTTTTATTGCAACATCACTCTCATGTCGTGAAGCAAAGTGTCAACCATCATCTCAGTGCAGCTGAACTCACACGTGGCCACATTCTGGCTGCAACCTGCATGACTTCATAAATGTTCATTTTTGTTAGTAAATTATTATTCAAATAGTGAATTGTCATTTTCCCCCCTTTGTCTCCCGTTGAATGTTCAGTCACAGGAGCAGTCCATTGGGTCTTTCCAAACAGCACTTGCCTCCATCTCCTCACCACCACGTTAGCGGGCTCCCATCCTCCGCCCCCGCCTTACCTCTCTCCATAGCCAACCTCTCTACCTCGCACTATTCCTCCCTACGGAGCCCGGCCCATCGCCATCCGGCCATGTTTGCAACCCCAGCCACACTGCCGCCACCACCGACCTTACCGACCAACAGTTTAGTTGTGCCTGGGCACCCCGCCGGCACCCCCTACCCAGGTAAGCAGCATCTCACACGGTAACACACTCCAACAGTACGGCAGCTTCACAAAGCTTTCTGGTTTCCATTAGTTAACATATTTTACACAAAATAACAAAGTATTTATTCTACCAATTATTGACATTGATTTAGCAGAAGTGTCCTTTTTATAAAACATTTAGCTTCATCTTTGAATAATGATGTTTAATGTACTTACAGGGTCGCCCATAAAGTTGGAATCATTTGCAAATGTCTTGTTTTTATAGCGCCAAACAAATGTTATGAATGAATTCAGTTCACCTGGGTGATTGGGACATGTCATGTAATCATTTCAATAGGAATATGTGTTCAAAAACAAAGTATTCCAACTTTATGGGCAACAGTATATATACACTCTGAGCACAGGCTGTGTCTAAAATGTCTATCTTATATTGTTAAGTTGTTTTATGTTGTACTAGAGTTGATAATATATACATAAGAAAAAAAGTATTTAGATACGCATAGAATGCTACATTAACTGTATTTATTAGTCGATCACAAAACTAAACTAGTCAAGTGATCCTTGATTTGATACGATTTGCTGATCTGGTAAGTGTCAATTTATTACATTCCACTCCTTATATATTCTTTGATATGCATAACAGCATATCCAAATCTTTATATTTTTATATCTTTAATGATGAACTTGATACATTTGTCATTGCTTAATGCATGTAGGTCCAAAGTGCCTGAGCATAGAGAATAATACATGAAATGTGTTGCATTAATCTCAGAAGCTCTGTATGTAGCACATGACATACTGAAGCTCATAGCAAAGCAGTAAGCTCTTTCCTAAAAATGTCCCAATATTCCTTTATTGTTCTGGCTTTAATTATGAGGAATGCTGTCCGGTAAAGATACTAACTAAAAGAAAGTAACTGAATATGCTTGAAAGGGCCTTGTGCAGCACAGATCAATCCGATTTAACAAAAGAAAAGTTACAAAAATCCTGTAAGTAGCATTCTTTCATGTTTGTTCTTCCTTTCACTGGTGGAGAACATCATACTTCATTGTCTAAAAGCTTTAGTGGCTTGGTGATGAGGTCACAACGTCTCGGAGGCTGCAACGTCAGTATGCTATAAACCATCACAGCTGGACACATCTGTGCTGTAGCACTTCTCAGTGTCGGTGCTTTCCATCATCTAATCTGATGCACCACGCCTACGACATGTGATTGGTAACGATTTGATGATATGATTTCCCCAAGACGATGATGATGTCTCCCATAGATGTGATAAATTAATATGCCGGTTGTGCATTAACTTTGTAATCGAGGGCAAGTGTGTGTTCGTTTTCTGCTGGGATGACTCTTGGTTCTCTCTTGTCTTTAGATACCAGCCTGTTGATATCATTCAACCAACCAATCATGTATTGCCAGCCTCATTCGGGGATTCTGATTGGCACATTGTCACAGGCAACTCTCTTACCACCACCAATGAGTCCCCACGTAGAAAACCCTCACAGCATGAGCTGGAGAAACAGAGAATGCCAGGTGACTATTTCTCTTCTCTTCTTCTCTTGTTGTGAAGACTGACTGGGCGCCCGTGCCTTTTTTTTTTTCTTGTCCCTCCCCTTCCCTCTCCTCACCCACCCCCCACCCTTTTTTTTTCTTTCTTTTTTTTGTTGTTTTGTTTTGGTTTCCCTCGCTCTCCTTTCTTACAGAGCATGACCTCCTGAGGCAGGAGCTGAACAACCGCTTCCTGGTTCAGAGTTCGGAGCGGGGCCGGGGGCCGCCCGCCTCGCCACTGGCCCCCGCGTCGCTCCTGAGGGCAGAGTTTCACCAACACCAGCACATGCACCAGCACCAACACACCCACCAGCACACCTTCACGCCCTTCCCCGCCAGTCTGCCCCCGGCCGCCATCCTCGCCCCGCCCACCGCACCCCCCATGGTGCGTACCCAAGCCAGAAATGTGAGGATAAGTAAAGAAAACCGAAGACAAAGCTCCCGTAACTTCCCACCCAGCTGTCACCCCTCCCAAACTCCTTTTCAAGCAATTCCTTCCTTTTTCTTTTTTTTTTCTCTCTTCACCCCAAAATTCACCAAAGATGTCCCGTAGCTGTAGGAACCCCTCCCTCCCGGAAAATATGATACCCATTCAGTTTGAGTTTTGCTTTTTGGATTTCTGCACACTGCTAAAGTCTGAGGGCTGATGAGAAGCTGGGAGCATCACATCTGCTCCACTCTCACGAGGACAAATGCTGGGCAGATATGGCCCACTCGCTGCCAAATCCATTAACACACACACACACACACTAGCACGTCTTCTAGCTCATCCACATACATGTTAGTTGCTGCTCAGGTTTTCTCAAACCCGACCAAACACATAAATACTTCCATGCTTTGCAACTTCTTCGTTCATTGTGGAAGTAGAATCTAAAACTGTCCATCCACAGTAGGCATCACTCTGCATCGAGGCCACTGAAGCCTTTTAGAAACGTTGACATAGATCTGCTGTTCAGTTTTTTGACACGTATCAAAAAAGGGGGAACTTGAAATGTTTGCATATGGATGTGTTTTAAATGAATGTTTTCATTTGCCTGTTCACAAGGAGCAACAAAGGCGCTGTCAAACAGATGTGTGTGTGTGTGTGTGTGTGTGTGTGTGTGTGTGTGTGTGTGTGTGTGTGTGTGTGTGTGTGTGTGTGTGTGTGTGTGCGTGTGTGTGATCTGTATATTTGTGTGAATGTTCCTGGCCATGTGTTTGGTGAGAGGGGGATGACATCACTGCAAAGCTGTTTTGATAATGTTTGTAATTGCTTCTGTGCCTTGACTGCCATCAGGTCTACGGGGGGGGGGGATCCAAACACTGGCAGCTCTTAGATTAGATTATAGGAAAAAAGTTTATGACTATTCATCCATCATTTTAAATGCACAGCAATCTCTTGACAGTCGATTCAGTCGGGGCCTTCCATTTGTAGCGGTTTGGCATTAGTCTAATAGATCTAATCCATCATGTCATGACCTCTGATTAAGAGCCTGTGGTCCCATTAAGGCTCCGCTGCAACATTACCCCCATCCTGTTCATTAGAAATCAAAGCTGTGGTATTTATGGCACAGTCTCAGATAAGTGTAGAGACGTTCAGACGGCCAGCACACATGCCGTCTTTGTTATCTGCTCTGCTGTTCATTCCTGACTTGTAGGAATTATATACAGTTCACAGTTTACTCTTTGAAGATGAAAGAGGCGATTTTCCTCATCTCACTAATGCTAGTATTATGTAGCGCGTGATGTACACACACACACACACACACCCTCTTGTGTTGTTACTACAGGATTTGAGATTTGCCATTAATGTCCTCTGTTTCTTTCCGTTTAATTGAAACTGTGTTGTTACTTAACGTATGCCTTTTCCCTCCATTCCTCCCCTCAGTAATGTTTTCTTCCCTTTGTTGTTTGCATAGAGAGGCAGAAATAATGTTGACTTCAAAGTTCTTTTTCACTGTATGGTCATGAAACAGCAAACCAAGTATGGCAATGTTGTGCATCCTCTCTCTCTCTCTCTCTCTCTCTCTCTCTCTCTCTCTCCCTCTCTTCTCCTGCTATCCACATCATGTCAACGATGTAACTAATGCTGCTCGGCTGATGGCTGTAATTAATGAAATCATGAAGCCTCTATTAGTTTTAGTATATTGTTTAACGCCCTGAAGCAGCTGGCTTGCCAAAGGCGGGCACTGAGGGTCTTTCCATGCCCCGCCCCCTTTCCCCTGCCATGTCTTTGGACAAGGGATATCCTTAATTGTTATAAGATGAAATATTAAACTTTGATTAGGCAAAGCTGTTTACTATAAAACTGTGACAGCCATCATAAATTGCAAGGGCAAGAGTTTTTTTTTTACTAGGTCGTAAAGAGGCCAAAATCCCTGTGACGGTGTGAGACATTAAACAGGCCGAGCCTTCACAAACGCAGAGGAGCTCTTTAATGAGCTCGGAAGCTGGCTCGGCGTTTCCTCTCAGTAGGCTGTCTGTCTTTGATTTGGGCCCATTATCGCCCACAAACAGGCCGCCGACACCAGCGCTGCAGCCATTTTGTGTGCAGATGTGAATGGCCCTGCTTCACCAGAGGGGCCCTGCCCCCAAACCCTGCATCTCCACTCGCCACCCCCCCCCCCAGCTCCCCCCACCCCCAACCACCCGTGTCGCTGCACACTCGCACACAGAAACACTGATTCATGCCCGCTCCTTTTCCTACTTTATGTAAACCCAAAACATCTGCGCCTGCCAAGAGAGCTTTGTGAAAACACTCGCAAAAAGTACCTGCAAATGGTTTGTGTATTTGTGGAATAGGAATGAGTTACTGTCACTTGTAATTAGCCAGTTTCAAAATAGAGAGCCAGTATTGGCTCGCGAACAGACGCACAAAGTCCCATTCATACATGGGGCAACATTCCCTGTTCCCTCCCTCCGGCCGCTGCTGCTCAGCTTACTGACTGCATTCCCATGTGTTCAAGTCATCATCACAGACATTTTTTCTTCATATAATAACAGATTTTTTGTATACGGCAAATTCCAATTGAGATTATTCAATAAGGCATAAGCTCTGCCAGGGAAAAGGTTTCCTCCCATCGGTTCAGCGTGTCGAGGCTGCTCTGTCCTGAATTAGCTCCTTAGCATTGCAAACGCCATCAGCTTCATTTAGCTCCAGTCGTAAAAGACAGACATGCAACAGGCTTCATATATTCATATTCTCTCTATGAGGTTATGCAAAAAGAATTGGCCTGCTTTTTGTTCAGTTTTGTTTTTTTGTTTTTTTTTGTCTAAATTGTGATTTTGAAGTCTGGTTTTCACTCAAAAAAAGGCTGCATGTCTCCACATTCTCCCATTGGGAGCTGCTGTTAAAAAAAAAAGAAAGAAAGAAAAGAAAGAAAGTCATAGCAGTCAAAAGCGATTCGATTCACATTTCTGCAAATTTTCCAGTGAATACAAACAACTGGTCTGGTTTTAAAATGCTCTGATTCTCCGAGCTGGGCCTCCATGCCAAACCTCTGTATGCTCAATTGGAAAATCATGCAGGCTACCTTCATGTTGGCAGTCTGCTAAAGCGCTCGTATTGTGAGTAATTTAACTGCCTATCTGACCATGCAGTTTAAGTCAACCCATGACCAGTGCAAGCCAGCTGCTTTGCTCCAGGGCTTATTATTCTGGATCAAAACCCTGTTTATTACCAGTTACAGATGTTGATCATGTGTTTTGTTTTCGTCACGTAAAAATAATGAGATGCTATTATTAAAAATACTTTTACATGAAGGGTTTTCATGAAGCAGATCATTTGGTGGCCTAATTCTTTTTCCTCTCTTATTTCTTCCAGTTCGACAAATACAGCCCCAAACTGGACAATCCCTTCATCAGACATTCAAACGTGAGTTTCTTTTCGTCCTTCGAAATTGTATTTGTTTTTGCGTTTGCCAAATCAAATATTTGATATGTTTGAATGTTGCTGTGAGAGCATTCCCCGTGGTTGTGTTGGAGTCCTGTACGTATCTCTGTCTGATTTGTGTCTTTTCTCCCATCCTCCTGTTTTTTCTCCCAGTTCTTCCCGTCCTACCCCCCCACCATGCCAGGCATGGCCCCGCTGCTGCCACACTCAGGACCCTTCAGCTCGCTGCAAGGAGCCTTCCAGCCCAAGGTTAGCCCCTCACCCTCACCCTCCACCCGTCATCTACCAACACAATTATTTTCAAGCTTCTGTACGTTTGAAACAGTCACTCATCCAAATGTTTGCCATGCGTGTCTTGACTTTTGTATCCTTCATGAAATGACACGTATCGTATGTCAGCGTAAAGAAAGGATTTAAAGATCCTCCTGTATGTAAGGAGTGCCAAGACTTAGCACGGGTCAAAGTGGCTACACACACTCACCACCCCGAACGCAGCTTCCTGTCCTCACCAGAGACACTAAGTGTCATAAAGGAGTGTTCTTAAAGGGTATACCTGGAGATGTGAAACAGCATCCTAATAACTCTCACCCCATCGCATTCAAATCCAAAAGTCCATCTAAAATACTCTGACCTGACTGGAACTGAACCGGGGTCAGCGATGTGTGCCGCCCCGAGCCAAGACGGGACAGAGATGATGTCAGTCAGCTTTGGGAGAGGTGATGCTGTGGGGATATGAGGGACGGCATTAGTGGGAGGGTGTGAGCATGTCTGGCAGATGCCCAGCGGCTGTGACCCGGTGTAAGCCACCAATCAAAGCTGGCCTAAATCTGCCGCTCCTATTCCCAGGGGGCTCGCTCATGGAGGGGCCCTTTTGTGGAAGGCCCTTCCAGATGGTTCAAGGAACACTCTTCTGCGTCCAAAGCCCCTGCTACGTATTCTTGGAGAGGAGCTTGTTTGGTTGGGGGGTCGGAGGCGGAGGGGGTCTGTTGCTCGGTGCTGGTGACCCGGGTCACCCTGCAGTGATGTGGGGATGGATTAATAAGACTGATCTAGGCACTTAGAGGGGAGATGGCAGAGATCAGAGATGTTACTCTGGCATGGCTCAGCGCTGCGGCATCATCGCCGTTTATCTCCTGACGTCAGCCATACAGTAGCATCGTCGAGGATTAGTGAGCTGCAGTGAGCTGAAGGAGATATACGGGGAAAGTGATCCTGTTATCACAACCTCGAGGATCTTCCTCCTCCAAGTTCTCACGTCGCCACGCCACGGAATTCCACCTTGACTTGTACTGCTGTATATCTGGGTCGTATGAGAGGACAGTGAGACAGCTGGAGTATGATTTAGGATTAGAACAGTGACAGTGACATATATATATATATATATATATATATATATATATATGATGATTTTTCAGATTGAAAATCATTATATGAGGTCAAAATACCTCGTCAACAATATATTATTATATTAATACAGAATTGAATTGAATTGAAATTAAATGAGATCAGACATTGTGTTTTAACTGCCGTAGATCTGGTTGATCACCACGCCTCCTTCTCTCTGTCTTTCTCTGTTAGTCATCTAACCCCATCGACGTGGGGGGCCGTCCCGGAGGAGTACCTCACACGCTCCTCCAGAAGGATCCGCGGGTAAGCATCAGGCCGGCCGCATCCTGACCGTCTGCTCCTCCTCTGTTGCATACATACCCAACGTGTGTCAGAGATGTGAATGCATTATTTGCTGGGACACATCCACACACCAGTGACTGAAAGAGTGAATGCAACGTTCCAGTGTACACTGAGCCTCCCAACGCTGCACATTTTGGCTTTTTATCTTTGTTGTTAATGATAACGATTGTCTGTTTGTCCACACAGATAACAGATCCGTTCAGGACAGCTGTTCGGGTAAGTGGTTGCCTTCTCTATCTTTTGTTAAATGTTTCATCTCTCTGGCCAGGCCACAAAGTCTGAAACTGCAAATTCTTCAGCAAACCCTGATCAACGAGATTCAGGGCTGCATTAAAGGATCGCTTTGAGGTCTTTGAGCTAAAGTCAGGGTTAGATTTTTCTTAATCCGTTGCCTGGTTGAAAAATTCTGATGAGTTCCCACTTTGTAGTTTGGCCAGAAAAATCTCAATGCCAGAATCCATTTTTAGCTCCCTATAGCAAAGCCAGCAGGCTAACCTCAGTTTCTCTCTAAATTTTTAGAAACCTGGCAAGTGGTGCGCAGTGCATGTCCAGATCGCATGGCAGATCTACCACCACCAGCAGAAAATGAAGGTGCGTGAGACGGATAACGATGTCTTTCAGGAATCTTGCTGTCATGTAAAACCAGCTATTGGTAATACAATGCGTGGGGCTGATCATGTCAGAGTTGGACCTGTAAAGTAATCTATAACCGTGTTGCTGGATTCAGAAAGACCATCTGGGTGGGAAAAGGCAGATAACGTAAAAGGAAGAGAATGCTGTAAAAGTTAAAACATGACAAAAGTCTCCTTTGTGACATTTCATACAGTACAATGGTTGAAAAAGCAGACGTAAAGGCTCTGTGCATGGCTATTTCCACCTCCAGAGAAAGATCATAAACCGCCACATTTATAGCACTCAATTGACAATTTGATCACAGACCAAAAACAAAAACATGTTTGTGTGGAAACCTATCACTGCTAGAGGATTGTGTGGCCTTGCCATGGAGATCCTCTGCTAATGCCTCTGGCCTGGTGGTGTCGGTCCTTCTTGGGCTTTGAACCCCCGTTGCCAAGGATTTAGTCTCCCTAATCAGCTTACATGTATTTGTTATAATACAGTTGGTCAGAATTGGAGACATGGAGCCATTGTTGATGTATCTGTCTTCCTCTGATCTCTCACCCAGTGTAGCCGAGGAGAAATCCCTCTCACTCTGCCATCGGAAATGTTTGGTACTGTTGTCGACGACCTAATTTTCTTTGTCTTGTCTCCCTTGCCTTTTGTCTGCCTCTCTCGACTACAGCAAATGCAGCTAGATCCTCACAAACTAGACATGAACGGGAAGCTGGACCTGTTCAGTCGACCCCAAGCTCCAGGAGTCTTCCCAGGGTTCCCATACACTCATGAACTGGCACGACCCCTCTTCTCTTCCACAGGTCAGTAGGGGCTCCCAGTACATCCTGCCGGGTGATGAACTGAATCCTTCCAAGACAAATTGTTCCAAACACTCAAATCATCTCAAAGCTCCCAGAGCCATGTTTTGCCTGAAATGGACATTTATAGCAGACTTGTTCCTACACGCTGTAATGAAAAGGCCTCCTTTATTTACTCTGCTCTCGTGTAGTGTTCTCTTAATTATAGTGGCTTTGCAGCAAATGTTTTGCCGGTGAAGGAAGTCAGATATGCGTATGAATATGGATGACTCTTAGTGAGGTAATTGACTGATTTGCCCTGCATTGGAGGGCAACGGAGAGGCGAGCGGCCTTTGACTGGTAATTATGCAGCGGCGTGTCAGAGGCGCCGCCGTAATTGGTTCTTTCAGTAACGATTCATGGAGTAGGGGAGGCGGTTTTGTGAAAGAGGCCAGCCTGTTGCACAATAAGGAACTGCCCTCAATAAGCAACTATAAACTCACACACAATCACGCCATGAAAGCGGAATATCACCGGCTAATTTGCTCTGTGGCGTTGCTCATCGAGCTGCATGCTGGTCATGCTGCTGCAGGGACAATGTTGTTTTACCTTGACTCACATCTTATCGATGGAGGATTTTCTTTGTCTCTGCTTGACTAGCTGGAGTCACTGGATACTAATAAGACATATATGATAATCTAATATTATATCCTCTGTGCTGACAGGCTCCGGCCACCCCGCTCCCTCCCCATACGGCCACGTCCCCCACCCCAGCGGCTTCCTGCCTCCTAGCCATTTGGCAGGTAAGTGTAAGTAATCCCCATGTTTCAATCTTGTTCTACATGTATCTCCTCTTTCTCTCTTTTACATTCATGTACACACATTACAAGCCACCAGAGTGTAGTTTGAAACCTCGTTATTTCCAACCTGATTTTAAGGTTAACACTGGTCCGGTTGGCCACTGTAGTCAGACGGCTGTGGCAGTTCTTGAGCAAACTGGAAGTTCACTGTAATGGGAAATGTAGCCATCATATAATGAGGCGGTGTGATTCATAACGCAGCCTTTAATGACTCTGGGTTCATTAAAAAGACTAAGCTAGACTCCTATTCATTCATTCTCCCTCATTTGTTTGCACAAACTATACACAGTGCACCAGCACATACAGCGTGACTCTATTTTCTATATGCTTGCATTCATTCTGAGGAATAATGGAGGGGAGTTAATGATTATGGATTTATTTGTGCATATAATTATGTTTTTACGCATTCATTTATTTTCCAGTTTTCTATCGGAGACACTGTTTTGGTTCAGAGTGGAAAGTTGATTTCATGGAATAAGCCCTTGAGTCGATTCATTTTGTGCTTATGAATTCACGGTGCCGTGAGTTGGGAGATTTAGCCAACCAAATTTTCCTGACCAAGGAATTTGTGTGTGAGGCGGAGAGGATTTCTTCATTGTTGTCTTTTCTAATGTATTAACAAGCCCCGGAGCTGAAAATCCTTAAACCCTAATCTGTTGTTAAGTCCTGCATTTCCTGATGGATTTTTTTTGGCAAATTAAAATGGGGCCGCAAAATTATCAGTTGATGAATGTTGTCGGGGTAAATGTTTGTGTTGTTCCTGTAAATTTGGAGGCTCTGGTGTGCGTCATTGGAGCCCGCAGTGGCGGCCGTCAGACGCCGATCTCCAATTAAATGTGGTCTGTCTAGCCTAATTTTTACAGCTTCTAATCCCCTTGTCCTACCACTATTGTCTATTTTCAGCTCAGCTCCCACAACTCCAAAGTAATTTCCCCATTAGGCAGTGTTCCTCCGCTAGCAGGGTCAGGGACACTCCAGTTAGTGGCAGTGGATCTAGCATTCAGGCGACCTGGCTCCTGCAGGATGACCAGGCAGAGAGCTAGATGGCAGCGCTAAAAAAAAAACAACACAGCTCGCTTGTAAGAGAAAAGCCGAGTGGAACGGGTTGGTGTTGGGGTGAGCACCGCTAGCCAGCCCCCTCCCCCCTTTTTGCTAATCCCTGTTTGGCATTTTACAGATCCTTTCAGTCGCTCCAGTTCCTATGGCGGCCTCGGCAACCTTTCAAGCAGTGCCTTCGGAGGATTAGGCAACCCCTCGCTTGGTAAGCGCTGGCCCCCTATCCTCCTCCACCGCTCCCCCTTTCAATCTGGCCCCTGTGGCCAGTAACAGAACAGAGCAGAGTAGCGTTAGACCACAGGGAGAGCCAGGAGGGGAGAGAAAAAAATCAAGACACTTAGCTCTAGTTTCTGTGTCAAAACAGCCCTAGCCCAGGGAGGCCTAACCAGGCAGCACAACGCACCACAGCAAACCTCCTCCCAGTCTCCACGTCCTCCACCACCATGTCCCCACCAGTCTGGCTCTAATCTGGCTGCGCTGCTGCCAACAGGCACTCTCAGGTCCGCTGTTTGGTGGCAATTCATCTATTAATTATTTGACAAACCCCTTCTGCACCACCACGGAGGGCTCTCTCTACTCCCCCTGCGTCATTCTCTCTGTGCCTTTCTCTCCTTCTCTTCATCCCCTCCCACCTTTGTGTGCCAAATCGGTCACCATGTTGTGAAAATGGATGTGATTGGAATAGACATGCTGTGGAATGCTAAGGTTTCCTTTGGCTTTTCGCAGCCCTCGACTCCAGAGGGCAAGTGAGTCTCCCCTGTTCACCCAGTGCAAAAAGGGAGGGGGGGTGGGGGGAGCCCTTTAGCACAAAAGCAAATGAGTAGGTTTTTTTTCTCTCTCTGGTGGGGGGAGCCATTAACCTCTAACTCTTTCAAAGCAGCTTCAGTGAGAGAACCTCCAGAGACAAAGACAAAAGCCGCTTTTGTTGTCGAGTCTTTCTCATCTTATGTGTCCTCAAGAAGGTTTCGTGCCCAATTAACTTACAGTGGGTCCCACGCCTGTCCCCCCTTCCCTCCAGGGTCCAACAGCATGTTTGGCAGCAAGGAGGGGCCAGGAGGACTGCCCACGTTTGGCAGCCCCCACCACGACACCTGGAACAGACTCCGACGCACACCGCCATCTTTCCCCACCCCGCCGCAGTGGCCCAAAACCGCAGACGCCGAGAGGAGCAGCTCAGCCAACAGTCACGAGAGGGAGCGGGAGAGAGAGCGAGAAAGGGAGAGGGAAAAAGAGAAAAGAGACTCGTCCATCGGCAAAGAGGAGAAGGATAAAGACAGGTGAGATGTTTCTGCAACAATGCAATTATGATCCTTTTTAACTATCATCACAAATTCAGCGATTTTTGACCTGAAACTTCACTTCACTAATGTTTCAAAGGACAGAAAGTGTACATTTTCATATACGTGACTCCCCCCGAAAATCCTCAAATACATGAGCACAAGTCTGAACACGTGGCCACAGAGATGATCCCTGTTCCAGCTCTTCTTAGCATATATACGAGATGATTATTATGTTTGGAATCAGCCATATCAGGTCTAGAGATAGAAAGATCCATTGTCAAAGACAAAAAAAGTGTGACGGTTCTCCAGTCCATTAGTTGTATCTGTGAGAAACGGAAATAAATTGAATTCTTGGATCCAACAAGGTAACAGACACAACTCAAACAGGCAACGAGCAGCTCGGAGAGAAGCTATCAGTCCAAAATCAATTCTCTGTGGACGAGCAAAACGTAGGCTTCACTCAAATCTAAAGGCAGTAATCAGTTTAATTCTAACTCTAACTGATTTTATTGTGGAATGTATAATCACGGTAAATCATCCCTGAATACAATCCACCCACAGGACACTTGTTTTAACTGGCGCTAACTAATTATGTCGTTACAGGGATTCTGTGGATCGCAATCGCCACTCCAACCGCTCATCTCCTGCCTCCGCACCTGTCAGCTACCAGATCAGCAGCCTGATCCGCTCAAACAGCCAGAACTCCTGTGATTCAGGGCGACATCACAGCGGCAGTGTAGACCGGGTCCGGGAGGCGGAGAAGGAGCTGCTGGAGCGCCACAGAGAGTCTTCCGTGCTGGCTGACGTGAAGGTGAAGGAGAGCCGCTCGCCTGGCAAGGAGATGCTCGAGAGGAGGTCCTCGGAAGACTCCATCAAACCCATTCAGCGTTCTCCTTCCCCGTTCAAGACGGTGATCAATGAGCAGGGCATGAAGATGGCAGGCGGGCCCCCGCCGACACTCAAGGACAGCGAGAGGAAAGAGCCGCCGTCTGCGGAGCTCCTCCACAAGGTGAAAAATGACATGAAGATTAAGGAGGAGAGGAAGGAGGAGCAGGAGGTCATGGTGGTGAGTTCGGAGCCCGCCCCCCAACCGCCAGCCCAAGCTCTTCCTGCTCAAATCGGCCAGCCTGTGAACCCGCACCACCACCACCCACCTTTGTCCCACCAGCACCCTCTTCCCTCCCCGCGTGGCAGCGACATTCCTGCACCGGGCATGCACGGTGTCCCCATGGCACACTCACTGCCCCTCTCCATGAGTGCCATGCCCCAGATGGGCAGCCTAAATGTGCTGGACCGGGCGCGCATGGCTCCCTTCATGGGAGTGAGCCCGCTGGCAGGGAGAGAACGCCTCCCCCACCCGGCCTTCCCATGGGATCCACTTAGAGAGGCCTACCGCAGCCTGGACCTGCAGCGGCGCATGGACTTCCAGCTGCGGGCCGAGCAAGGACACCGCTTCCCCAGCGTGTACGAACAGGAGCGAGCGTACCGTGAAAGGGAGGCTCACGACTACTCCCACCACGAGCACTTGTTGGAGGTGCGCAGGGAGCACGAGAGGATGAGACAGCAGGCGGAGGAGCGAGAGCGCCTCCACCTGAGGGAGGAGCTGGACCGAGCACGTCTCCACCAGCTGCACCAGTCCCCCATGGAGGGCCATCTACCCCACATGCCTCCCTTTATGCCCCACCTAGGCGGCATGCCCTACCCCAGACTCAGCCCCTCCACAGGACACAACGGCCCTCTGAACAGAACACCCCCTACCGCCGCACTCAGTGCGCCCCCGCCCCTCGTGCCAGCTGGCAGTGCCAGGCCAGCCTCACCAAGGAGGACTACCCCCCTCACCTCCACCCAGGACCCACGGGACTACTCCCCGTCTCGTAACCCCAAAGAGGTAGAGGCTCGGTAGCTCCTTAGAAAAGTGCACAAAGTCTTACTAGACACACAAGCCCCGCTCCCCGAATCTGAAATCTTTTTTCTGAACAAAATGCACTGCTCTTCACCAGAGAAGAGCAAACCTCCCTAAGGGAAAGGGTATGATTGTACAAAGTAAAGGTGTGTAAGGCTGATTAAGCACATGCCATGACTTTATTTTTAGTGGACTGGAGGTTGAATAATGTCGGTAAAGAGAACATAAAAATGTGTATGTTTATATCCGACTTAAATATTTGATAATTATTAATATATTAATCAAATACCTTTTTTCAGCTTTGGGCGAAAAGAGAGGTCCTGAAATGAGTTTGTACATTTCCTATCCTTGTTCCATGTATAGATATCATTTCTATGAATTTCATGTATTTTGTGCATTAGTCATGCCTTTTACAATATTTATCCCAGTTGATTGTGAGACATATCCATTATGACCCACTGTAAAGACTGGATTTGGTTTCAACCTTCAGTAATTTAACCTCATGGTACCAGGATATCCTCAACGATGACAATGTACAATGTTACATTACCGATTTGTTTTGTTCATTTGTTTTTGCCTTTGAGATATGCAGATAAATATATATTATGAGGTCCTTGTTCAGTCTCTGTAAAGAAAACTAATGTAAATAACTTGTTGATATTCCTTTGCTGCAAAATTACCGTGTAAATTTATTAGTCTTTTTAACCATTTCTAGAAAAACAAAATGAAATGAAACATGGGGAATCATTTCCCTGATGAATTTCCTGACAACAGACAAGCCTGGCCAATGGATGAGAAGTATGACAGGAGGGTGTTGCAAAGGGGGCCTAGAAGGATCATCTGCAATCTATGCAAAGCAGCACACAGCACCCTAATGAAGAGATCACCCGGAGGGAGCAGACGCTACTGGTGATACTGAAAGAAACTTGGATGAACACATGTTTATAAACAATGTTGATATGTGATAAATGATGGAGTTATTAAAAGACTTCCAAGTCAAAAACTGGACCATCCCCAGACAGAAAAGAAGGACACTTTTTAGTGGGCGGCAAAAGGACTTTCTCTGTCAACCTTGTGGTGTTGTGCAGTTGTTTTTCTTAGACTCTTGTATACAAAACAAGTAGAGTTTTAGGCGTGCAAAAAAAATGAAAATGAACATTCTTGGTTTAAAATGTACGGAATAAAGTTTGGACCTAATGTCACACATGTGTTGCTAGTCGTTCATCGTGGCACTCGTTGTCAGTGCTGAATACAAACACAGAATTTGTCTGTGAGCCAAACTCACCGAGTGGAATGTTGATGTGAGTTTGATGTGTTTGCCAATAATGCTTGTGCCTCAGTTTTACACATTTAGAGTATTATTTGCTCATCTGATATCAAGCTATCACTTTGAAATCCTAGAGGCAACAGACTCGACCGACAGAGTAGCCTATGCCATGAGATCATTTGACCATAATCTGTCATACATGGGCTGCAGAGCTCTTCAGAGGGGATCGATGAGATCGGGCCAAGGCAATACAGGGAGGGACTAATAGGACATTGATTTTGTATGAAAGCAGGTTTTGAGTGTTTGTGTTGCAGGTAACCGGTATTGACTGGCAGCCCGGCCGCATATTGACCTGCGGTCTGGACTCATTAAGAGGAGCAATGCCTGGGAGGCAGGCTGTCGGGGGGCAGAGGATCCTCTCTCTTCTCATACGCCTCAACCCCCCCCCCCCCCCCCCCCACCTCTACTTGAGCACACCACTCATCTGCTTTTCTAATGAGGCCGGAAGGCACTCTGGAGTGGGCCACGGAGGGAGCCCTGAGGCGCCCCGTCCTGTTATTGACGAGACCTCGGCTGAGCTCGTCGCCTGTCCAGAGACGGCCAATTCATCCTGATAATGCCCCGACTACTCATCTCGCTGCTGTGTGCCGCTAGACCCACCAATCCTGTCCCATGGTATCAGCCCATAATGACAGCGTGGATCAAACCGTGGCCAGGTCATTAGGGGATGTTATTGAAAATCAATGGCGCTCCTGTGTCTCACACACTCCGGCAGGGTTTTTTTTCAAAAGGGCTCCTTGAAAAGACTGTTTGCCAGGATGGGGCTGGCGTATTGGGAAGACTTAAATCACTATCACTTTCAATTTAGGCTCCTGGTAATTGAGCCACATATTCCTCCGACAGGTCTCATCTGTCAGTGGCCAGCTTCACTTGAGCGCTGTATGCTTTTAGTCCTAATCATCTAGTCAACAACAGGTACTTAACCCCTGTACTTGTTACAGCATAGTGATTTTTCCTGTAACTATTATTTACCAAGCAAGCTTTGGAGGAAGAAAAACACACACCTTACATTTTGCCCCCAACTCAATCACTGTCCTGCGCTCTATCCATTTTACGGCTGAGTGTGGAACGGCCCTCCGGAGATGAAAAGCTCCATCAATTTCATTCATCGCCTGGCAAGGTCAATTTATTTCAGCACACAGTCCATCATCAGATGGGAATCAATTGACACATTGCCGAGCATATCCAACACCAATGTGGGTTATTGCGGCTTCTGCAATTGTCAGCTCTTTGCCAAAGCTATTCTTCACATGTCCAGGCCTTTTCGTTTTCTTTTTTTTGTTGTTGTTGTCGCCGTGATTGTGTATGATTTTCTATATTTACTTGTTCATAAGTTGGAACGCATTTCCTATTTGATGGAACATTGTTCCAACAACGGGGTTTCATGTAACAGCTTGTCATGAAGGCAACTGTGTTTCAAGATTGAAGGTTTTTTTTATTTCTCCACTATAATCCCAAATAATAGGATACGGTGGTATCTGAGGTAAGACATTGTTTTATTGTTCCACTAATCCTCTTCATTTATCTGTGAGAAACGTCAATGCTGAGGGTTTAGGATTGAATTTTCATGGTCTCAAATACCTCCGAAAGTGCTTGGCACAGAGCTCACCCCAGATTCAGCGAACAGTGGAACAGGCCTAAGGGGCTTTTATAAAGCACAATGGCAGCTAATAACACAGTGCCAAGCTAATAAGATGGGCAACAAATGAATGGTTGGGTCCAAGCTCCTTTCCTCTCTTGCTCGCACTTCCCCCACTGATAAAACATGTATGAAAGCGTTTTTGAGCCTCTGTGTAGTGGCTCCCTAGACTTTTCCCCCAGCGAGAGCTAATGCATTAGTTCCCAATTGAAGGCTGTTTTGAAATGGAGATTGGTAATGAGACGGGAGGCCCCTGCCATGATCACATTTGGATTGCTGGGGCCTCCGCTGGGCCTGGTGATTTGGGAGACGGTGGCTCTGCTCAGAGTTCAAGCCCATCTCTCTGCAGGGGTTCGTAAACCCTGACAACAGCTATTCTAAACCACTAAACTATATCTGAACTGTGAACTGAGGGAGAGAACACCAAGTCAAGGGGTTTGGCTGTGGATCCCTGTCAGAGCGCTCTTTGTAGATGGCGTGTTGTTTTGACCACCTAAAAAGGCCAGTATCATACATCCTTCCATGTTGGCGTCTTTTTTTAGCCCTCAATGTCAACAGAGCGACAGCTGACAGAAACCAGGCCAGTCAGCGGTTAAGGAGCTGACTTGGAAACAGCCAAATGGTGTGAATTCCAGACCCTGGTGACAAAGTGCTGTCTAATGTCTTTGCACCTCTGGTCTATGACAAATATTCCGTCTGTCTCACACCACCACCGCCGCCGCCGCCACCACCAATATGGCTGTACAAGGAGAGCAGCCAATGCGGCTTTGGAGAAAGCATATACAGTAAATCACTCACACAGGAACCTCAGAAAGCTTGTAAAGCAGGGAGGAGTGTAAGAGAATTAAGGGGGATGGAAAAGAAGGAGGTCCAGAACAGTCACCACCAGCCAAAATAAGTTTTCCACTTTGATTCAATTTTGAGGATTTTTCCAGCCTTTCGTGGAACCTCACAATCTCCCACACTGGCCATATTATGTACACAAACCATAAAAAAATGAATAACATTTATGCAGCTGGGTGCATCTGGCAGCGAGAGTCCTCTCATTCAGGGACCCACAGGATGGCACCATGCCGCCACACCACCCTCTCTGTTCTGTGTACGGGCACTAGACAAGAGAAGACTTAGGGGAGGGTGGGTGGTGTAAAGGGAGGCTCTCAAATGGTTCAAATGAGTTTTAAAAAATAGAGAGATTTCAAGGCAAATGGAGGCCATACGTGGCCCGTCCAATTTGGCTCAGCTAACTCACATGATTAGCCGTAGAGACGTTAATCAAAAGTGGCTCAGTATTTGAAGGGGCGGTGAGAGCCACTGCCAGCTGGTGACAACATGGCTTGTGTGCACGGGCCAAGACTGAAGTTTATTTGAATATGGATCTTGCCGTGACCGTATTTCTCCAGAGCTCAGTTAGCAGAGCGTTCCTTGGCTCATCACTGGGATCGCCTCAGAGCCGCTTGGCATCCGGGAAGGCGGAAGTTTTTCCAGGCTGCAGAATGAGAATTACGATTTAGTCCATCCCCTCTGGTGGTGTGGGCATATTCATAAGCATTTATTCAGTTTGACGCTGGCAAGGACACAACACCTAGTTCTTGGCGTCCATGTGTGAGGATTTCCTTTCCAATGTGAAATTATGAAATTGACAAAAAGGTTGTTTTTACAGCCTATGAATTAATAACACATTTAAAAATAAAACCTCCTATCTTTCCACATAAAACCTTGCTAGCGCTCTACTGAGAACACAGAGCTTAAATGTTAAACTGTCAGTGTTGCCTGAAAGCCATGGGCTCAAGTTGGAGACCACCAGTCGTTGGAATAAGACCACCAGCACTCTAGACCAGCAACGGCACAGCATCTGTATTCAGCTTTGAAGAGTAATGGAGAGGTTTCTGTCGGGCTCAACTTAATATATTACAGAATAATTGAGCTTTGTTTTTAGCTTTTTGATGGGGTTAGGCTTGGGTTTGGACAACTAATGCATTTACTTTTAGTATCAGGACTCTTTATTCAAAATGATCAGGATACGCCTCTACAGCTCTGCTAACATTCCCTGCAGTCACATCATATTCCAACACAACAAGCATAATGAAAAACAGGAACAGCTCTTGAACAAGAAAAACATGCTTGTGTCTGTCTGAGTTACAGCTAAAACAAATATTTAAACATTAACTATAACTCAATAAATGTCTTGGCTTATATTAAAATATTTTTATATCTAACTTTTTACAGTTTTCATTTTGTATTGGCCTCAAGAGTTCTCTAAATACTAGCCAATGATTATGTCAGACAGTCAGTAGTTTCAATCATTTCTTTCACTAAAGCAAGTGAATCTTGCAAAGTACGTTTTATTGTTGTCAGGATCATGTTTTATTTATTAAGAATTTTCAAGCGATTGTTGTTGTAATGCATTTTTCAATCACACCGTAGTGCCTTAAACTTGCATTCTCTCTACTGGCCATCAGGGGCCAACTGCTCTGGTTGAACAAGAAGTCTGATTACATGGAAGTCAATGAGAAAGAACTTGATGTATTATCTCAGTAAACATTGTAAACATGAGTTTATGGTCTCAATCTCTAGTTTCAAGTCTTCTTCAATCCAGCATGATGTTCATTTAGTACATTATGGTCCATTTAGAGTCCAACAGACCAGAAAGCAGCTACTGAGGTGACTTTAACACTACGCTACAAAGTTGACCTTAAAATATGAAGCTACCTTTACACCAGAAGCCAACTGGATCCAGATCACCCAGAAAACAAAGGACATATATTGTTATAGCTATATGAATGTAAAATTTTGCTTACCTGTTTTCGCAGGTAAAAAAAAAGCAAGTTAGAAAAATAAACACAATACCATACAGACATAATATTTCGGTCACATCCCTACCTCTTCAGTGTGTGAATAATATATAAAATAATCAAAAATATGCTTTAACTGTTTGATGAAATTCTGTTTTTTTAAATGGTATTAAGGCCTTCAACATCCTTCTCTTGATGCATATTGGATTCTTATTGCTTCTTTCAGCACAGGAAGGTCCACTCTGTTGTGCTGTGATTGGCTGTGGGTTTTACACTGCATTCATGTCATCAACAAGTTATAACCCCCACTCACAAAAATACCAAAGGCGGCTATAATAAGGTGGAAAAGGGCAGAGGGATCATATTCTTTATGAGACTGGCTTCGGCGGGGCTTCTCAGCATTCCAGGCCTGGCTTTGCCCACCTCTCATGCTTCTTTGAAAATTTGTCTGGCAGCAAACATGCTTTGAATGTCTCTTATCTCCTATCTGGGCAGGAGCTCCATGCACCAAGATAACAAACCCCATCTTATCACGCTGTGTTTGTTAATGTCACAGCTTAAGGGGCTTGTTCTTCCACTTGCGATGATGCTTGCAGTGCGGATTGTTTGCAGATTAGTCAACACGGGCCTCTGGAGGTCTTGGAAATGCTTGTCTCGTTCCACAGACATTCGCGTACGCACACATTGGTATGTTGGATTCCTCCCGCTTCCCTGCGTCACTGGCAGGAGTAGATGCTCCACAGTGGTTGGGAGGCATCATCACACATGGGGAGACCTATACAGCACATCAGCACATTGTGGCAGCCACAACAAAAAGTATGCATGATAGCCTCCCAGGGCCAGCTACTGTATGTCGTTAGATGTTTTGACGATGTCTTGCTGTTATTCTGTTGCTGATTAGCACAGAGCCTTAATCAGAGTGATACGCTCTGAAATAACATCTATTGGAGCTAACCACCCTCGGAAAAAAACATTCAGCCTGCAATATTTCATGTATTTTGTCCAGTCTGTGTGGCCAAATTCATGATCATCCCTTTGTGACACAAGAGACCAAGCGAGGCTCCATTGACTCCAGCCATCTGGCTATCCCACACAACCCTTGGCTACACAGTGGCTCACTCAGCGATTGATTGGGGTGTTGAAGGCCAGCTATTTAACACATCAGAACAACAAGTACTGCTATCAAGCTGGCCCTTCTCATGCCTCGTTTCTGTGCTGCCCAAGAATGTCTCTTATCTCTTCCCTCCTGCTTGTTGGTTTAAGCCAGACAGCATATGCCCACATTCCCCCCTGTAATACACCGTTGTGCTTTTGTGCAACCCTGACAGCCAGACAGGTTGCAACTGAGTTCTGATGGGGGATATAACCCATGTGTTGGTTGGTAAGAATCTGCTTCCATATTGCAGCCCCTGGGAGAAATGCTGGAATGAAATGCTTTTTCCCCAACATGCTCTCCTGTTGTTGCGCCAAAAGACTGACAGATGAAAATAAAGCGCTGTGTTCCATATCATTAAATCCCGCTCTCTCACCTGATTACCTTCTTATTAGTGCCTCCATTCTTCTCCCATTATTGTTACTTCTAGTGAAACAGGCCTGATAATGTGCACTCATTCACTCGATGCACAACCTGCTTATTCCCATCTCTGATTCTTTGTTGTCGGCGAATGTTTTTTAAATGAAAAGTGTGAGTGCGGTGTAATTATAATTCTGGGGGTATTATGAAATCAAATATCACAATGAATGTAATTTGATTTGCTTGTAATCTCTCTCACCCAGGCTAATAGGCGTTTTCAAAGGGCATGCTTGGGGGGGTTTAAACGGCGGACCATCTCTCTACATAGAATGGCTGCTCTGCTCTCTTGCTCTCCGGCTCTGTTCTTTTGTCTTTGATATGCAGGCAAAGAGCTTGACAGTGTGGGAGACGTGGGAGATTTGTCGGCCTCTGATCTCCATGCCTCCCTGACAAATGAACGCCTTTGGCAGGACCGCTGGAGGTACAGCTTCTCTGCCCTGCTGGAATCCTGATGAGACTACTCTGGAGCTGGTGGTAATGAAGTCAGGGCACAGGACCAAACTGCTTCCAGATATGACCTTTAATCGACACACGCAGGTCATTTGGCATATGAAACTGCACATACACCTCTGTGCTATTACATTTGGTATTATTTTCACATTTTTCAGTGAGATGTGGCAAAAAATAGGCAGAGACTCACAATTAAAATTCATAGGGATGGGTTCTATTCAGACAGAAATACAAATCCAATCATCCATGCTGCTTGTTACGGCAGTGGCAAATAGTTTACATGTAATATTTCCTGACAATTAGTGAAGGCTGATGTTTTATCTGTATTCATATTGGACTAGTGGGGTAATTTAGGATTTAATCACCATCAAGTCAGTCTTCATTATATTGGACTCAACTGTTCCAGGCACACAATTGATTGACATTGATTTTGCAGATTCTTTCAGTCCAAGTAATTCCTCATACAGTCTACAGTCTCCTTTGGTGTGTCTGTACAAAGCAAGATATTAACAAATTCTGGCCTAAAATTGTGAATCCCACAAGGATAAATGTTCCCTTTCAGCCCCACAATGAGAAGGAAATAGCTGATATTGATTCTGGACATTATTATTCCACACTGAGGAATCTCTAAACCACAGTGCCCACTCAGTGCAATCCAACATGGTTGCCTTTGATTTCAGCCCTGGGCTTCAAGGCTGCTGCTAATGTTTCACAGGAAGAACAAGCACTACCCCTTGTGGCTCGCTTGGCCCAGTGCAGCATGGGTAAGTGGCACCACCAGCTGCTTCTGGGCCCCTCCTGATAAGTTAACCTTGTGATAACATGCTAATGCCTGATTAATGTTGCCGTAATTAGACACATCTTTTCACACTCAGTTAAGAGGACATCCTCCAGCAATTAGCCTGAGCCGGAGAGAGATAATTTCAGAGTGCACAGCGGAATCGCGTTCCTCAGCCTCGCCTGCATTCCCACTTGGCAACATTAAGGTTTATTTTCTCATTATTTCATTTAATTACTCGTTTGATGTTTTATACAGCTGCCACAAGTAATCTTTGATCCAATTAGGAAATGCTGATTGACAGCGTGGGTGTGGGATTCAATATGCAACATTCAGTTTGCCGTTGTGACCTTATCGGATGATCTGCAGAGGATTCTGTTCAATATTGAATGCCAACTAAAAATATAATCATTTCCCTTGGGAATATATTGTGCATGCATGGCACATATTTGTGTGTGTGGGCATATGTTTCTGCATGCATGTGCACCTGTAGGTGTGAATCTGTAGGAAGGCAGCACTTGTTTGTGTTCTCCTCACCAGACACCTAACAATGAGGAATGAACGCATTAGTGAGGAGAGGCCCCTGTATTCACCAGCCTCCACACTGCCCATTAATAATGCACTGCCAAGGAATAGATGGGGGTTTGGGAGGATTAGTCCTCCATTAAGGATTGCTTGCTATTTCTATTAGAGAGACATGTTGGTCTTTCTTAAACAAGAAAGATCAACCCACTTGCAACTGGACTATAAAGTCATATATCAAAATTGTCAGTGGTCCCACAAGCTGTGTAAGAGCAGTGGCTTCCACTAAGACATGGTGAATAGAGCTAACATGATAAAGAAAGAGGTTTATAGTGAATGTGTTGTGCAGACTGTTGCTTATTTACATCACCAGCAAAATGATCATTAATTTGGACTAAATGTGTGTCCACCTGGTTATTGGTCCACCTGTATTCAGGTGATAATTTTTTGAAGGTTCATCAAGCAACACATGCAAGGTTAATTTATTTGTTTTATTTGCATTTTACAACACTCTGTTCAGGGTTGCACAATGACATATAGCCTACAACAAATTGTTGTCCCTTCGCCCTACACACACTCACACACACACACAGAACATATACAAATTAGGAAATGAATAAAAAGAATCCATCCATCCATCGTCTACCGCTTATCCTGTATTCAGGGTCGCAGGGGGGGCTGGAGTCGATCCCAGCTGTCATTGGGCGAAGGCAGGGTACACCTGGACAGGTATCACAGGGCTGACATGTAGAGACAGACAGGTAACCAGTCTATCACAGGGAGACATGTAGAGACAGACAGGTAACCAGTCTATCACAGGGCTGACATGTAGAGACAGACAGGTAACCAGTCTATCACAGGGCTGACATGTAGAGACAGACAGGTAACCAGTCTATCACAGGGCTGACATGTAGAGACAGACAGGTAACCAGTCTATCACAGGGCTAACCAGTCTATCACAGGGCTGACATGTAGAGACAGACAGGTAACCAGTCTATCACAGGGAGACATGTAGAGACAGACAGGTAACCAGTCTATCACAGGGCTGACATGTAGAGACAGACAGGTAACCAGTCTATCACAGGGCTGACATGTAGAGACAGACAGGTAACCAGTCTATCACAGGGCTGACATGTAGAGACAGACAGGTAACCAGTCTATCACAGGGCTGACATGTAGAGACAGACAGGTAACCAGTCTATCACAGGGAGACATGTAGAGACAGACAGGTAACCAGTCTATCACAGGGAGACATGTAGAGACAGACAGGTAACCAGTCTATCACAGGGAGACATGTAGAGACAGACAGGTAACCAGTCTATCACAGGGCTGACATGTAGAGACAGACAGGTAACCAGTCTATCACAGGGAGACATGTAGAGACAGACAGGTAACCAGTCTATCACAGGGAGACATGTAGAGACAGACAGGTAACCAGTCTATCACAGGGCTGACATGTAGAGACAGACAGGTAACCAGTCTATCACAGGGCTGACATGTAGAGACAGACAGGTAACCAGTCTATCACAGGGCTGACATGTAGAGACAGACAGGTAACCAGTCTATCACAGGGCTGACATGTAGAGACAGACAGGTAACCAGTCTATCACAGGGAGACATGTAGAGACAGACAGGTAACCAGTCTATCACAGGGAGACATGTAGAGACAGACAGGTAACCAGTCTATCACAGGGCTGACATGTAGAGACAGACAGGTAACCAGTCTATCACAGGGCTAACCAGTCTATCACAGGGCTGACATGTAGAGACAGACAGGTAACCAGTCTATCACAGGGAGACATGTAGAGACAGACAGGTATCCAGTCTATCACAGGGAGACATGTAGAGACAGACAGGTAACCAGTCTATCACAGGGCTGACATGTAGAGACAGACAGGTAACCAGTCTATCACAGGGCTAACCAGTCTATCACAGGGCTGACATGTAGAGACAGACAGGTAACCAGTCTATCACAGGGAGACATGTAGAGACAGACAGGTAACCAGTCTATCACAGGGCTGACATGTAGAGACAGACAGGTAACCAGTCTATCACAGGGAGACATGTAGAGACAGACAGGTAACCAGTCTATCACAGGGAGACATGTAGAGACAGACAGGTAACCAGTCTATCACAGGGCTGACATGTAGAGACAGACAGGTAACCAGTCTATCACAGGGCTGACATGTAGAGACAGACAGGTAACCAGTCTATCACAGGGCTGACATGTAGAGACAGACAGGTAACCAGTCTATCACAGGGCTGACATGTAGAGACAGACAGGTAACCAGTCTATCACAGGGAGACATGTAGAGACAGACAGGTAACCAGTCTATCACAGGGAGACATGTAGAGACAGACAGGTAACCAGTCTATCACAGGGCTGACATGTAGAGACAGACAGGTAACCAGTCTATCACAGGGCTAACCAGTCTATCACAGGGCTGACATGTAGAGACAGACAGGTAACCAGTCTATCACAGGGAGACATGTAGAGACAGACAGGTATCCAGTCTATCACAGGGAGACATGTAGAGACAGACAGGTAACCAGTCTATCACAGGGAGACATGTAGAGACAGACGGGTAACCAGTCTATCACAGGGCTGACATGTAGAGACAGACAGGTAACCAGTCTATCACAGGGAGATATGTAGAGACAGACAGGTAACCAGTCTATCACAGGGAGACATGTAGAGACAGACAGGTAACCAGTCTATCACAGGGAGACATGTAGAGACAGACAGGTAACCAGTCTATCACAGGGCTGTCATGTAGAGACAGACAGGTAACCAGTCTATCACAGGGCCGACATGTAGAGACAGACAGGTAACCAGTCTATCACAGGGCCGACATGTAGAGACAGACAGGTAACCAGTCTATCACAGGGCTGACATGTAGAGACAGACAGGTAACCAGTCTATCACAGGGCTGACATGTAGAGACAGACAGGTAACCAGTCTATCACAGGGAGACATGTAGAGACAGACAGGTAACCAGTCTATCACAGGGAGACATGTAGAGACAGACAGGTAACCAGTCTATCACAGGGAGACATGTAGAGACAGACAGGTAACCAGTCTATCACAGGGCTGACATGTAGAGACAGACAGGTAACCAGTCTATCACAGGGAGACATGTAGAGACAGACAGGTAACCAGTCTATCACAGGGAGACATGTAGAGACAGACAGGTAACCAGTCTATCACAGGGCTGACATGTAGAGACAGACAGGTAACCAGTCTATCACAGGGCTGACATGTAGAGACAGACAGGTAACCAGTCTATCACAGGGCTGACATGTAGAGACAGACAGGTAACCAGTCTATCACAGGGCTGACATGTAGAGACAGACAGGTAACCAGTCTATCACAGGGAGACATGTAGAGACAGACAGGTAACCAGTCTATCACAGGGAGACATGTAGAGACAGACAGGTAACCAGTCTATCACAGGGCTGACATGTAGAGACAGACAGGTAACCAGTCTATCACAGGGCTAACCAGTCTATCACAGGGCTGACATGTAGAGACAGACAGGTAACCAGTCTATCACAGGGAGACATGTAGAGACAGACAGGTATCCAGTCTATCACAGGGAGACATGTAGAGACAGACAGGTAACCAGTCTATCACAGGGCTGACATGTAGAGACAGACAGGTAACCAGTCTATCACAGGGCTAACCAGTCTATCACAGGGCTGACATGTAGAGACAGACAGGTAACCAGTCTATCACAGGGAGACATGTAGAGACAGACAGGTAACCAGTCTATCACAGGGCTGACATGTAGAGACAGACAGGTAACCAGTCTATCACAGGGAGACATGTAGAGACAGACAGGTAACCAGTCTATCACAGGGCTGACATGTAGAGACAGACAGGTAACCAGTCTATCACAGGGCTGACATGTAGAGACAGACAGGTAACCAGTCTATCACAGGGCTGACATGTAGAGACAGACAGGTAACCAGTCTATCACAGGGCTGACATGTAGAGACAGACAGGTAACCAGTCTATCACAGGGAGACATGTAGAGACAGACAGGTAACCAGTCTATCACAGGGAGACATGTAGAGACAGACAGGTAACCAGTCTATCACAGGGCTGACATGTAGAGACAGACAGGTAACCAGTCTATCACAGGGCTAACCAGTCTATCACAGGGCTGACATGTAGAGACAGACAGGTAACCAGTCTATCACAGGGAGACATGTAGAGACAGACAGGTATCCAGTCTATCACAGGGAGACATGTAGAGACAGACAGGTAACCAGTCTATCACAGGGAGACATGTAGAGACAGACGGGTAACCAGTCTATCACAGGGCTGACATGTAGAGACAGACAGGTAACCAGTCTATCACAGGGAGATATGTAGAGACAGACAGGTAACCAGTCTATCACAGGGAGACATGTAGAGACAGACAGGTAACCAGTCTATCACAGGGAGACATGTAGAGACAGACAGGTAACCAGTCTATCACAGGGCTGTCATGTAGAGACAGACAGGTAACCAGTCTATCACAGGGCCGACATGTAGAGACAGACAGGTAACCAGTCTATCACAGGGCCGACATGTAGAGACAGACAGGTAACCAGTCTATCACAGGGCCGACATGTAGAGACAGACAGGTAACCAGTCTATCACAGGGCCGACATGTAGAGACAGACAGGTAACCAGTCTATCACAGGGCTGTCATGTAGAGACAGACAGGTAACCAGTCTATCACAGGGCCGACATGTAGAGACAGACAGGTAACCAGTCTATCACAGGGCCGACATGTAGAGACAGACAGGTAACCAGTCTATCACAGGGCTGACATGTAGAGACAGACAGGTAACCAGTCTATCACAGGGAGACATGTAGAGACAGACAGGTAACCAGTCTATCACAGGGAGACATGTAGAGACAGACAGGTAACCAGTCTATCACAGGGCTGTCATGTAGAGACAGACAGGTAACCAGTCTATCACAGGGCCGACATGTAGAGACAGACAGGTAACCAGTCTATCACAGGGCTGACATGTAGAGACAGACAGGTAACCAGTCTATCACAGGGCTGACATGTAGAGACAGACAGGTAACCAGTCTATCACAGGGCCGACATGTAGAGACGGACAGGTAACCAGTCTATCACAGGGAGACATGTAGAGACAGACAGGTAACCAGTCTATCACAGGGCTGACACGTAGAGACAGACAGGTAACCAGTCTATCACAGGGCTGACACGTAGAGACAGACAGGTAACCAGTCTATCACAGGGCTGACACGTAGAGACAGACAGGTAACCAGTCTATCACAGGGCTGACACGTAGAGACAGACAGGTAACCAGGTAGTGGTATTGTAAATACAACACCAGTATTATTATTTATGGTAGAGAACTGAAGACGGCTTTGTATTAGCTGATTGGCAGCTGTTTCATTGATGCTTTATTCATCAGTTCAGTGGTGTAGTGGAGGGTAAATGCAGTATACCCTCCACTATATATGTAGGTGTGCAGTATACACTCCATATAAAGGAGATAAAGGAGAGAATATCAAGGAGAGTTTACCCACCTCCACCCTTATACCTAGTACATCCATCACATCAATGTCCTTAGAAATAATTATACCAAAAACATTGACTTTGTGAAATTACACATACATTTTCCATCTAATGTTATTGTGCAAATTAGTTGTTATTATTATTATTACTATCATATTGTTTCATGCTTACTACATCTGTCGAATAAATGTCGTAGAGCAAAAAGCACCATATTTCCCTCTGAAGTGTAGTGGATTTTGGTATAGCAGAAAATGTAAAGAAAAAAAAAAGATGAATGTCCCCTGTTATATCCTGAATCATTTGAGTGGTGTAATACCAGTAATCTAACACAGATACATTTCTGGATGAACAAATGAAGAGCTACAAACAGAAATGATATCCAAATTGAATCACTAAGGGATGTTGAATGGACGGTGTGTGATAAAAGCCTGCAGTCTGCCTCTCTGTGCTCAAGCTGAAAACCTTTTTCTCTCAATACAGCTTTTACTATTGCAAGTCATTTTCTTTGCCATGAACATATAAGATCAATTGCATTTTTTTTCATGTATATTTAAAAAAAAAAAAGATTTCGAGTGTGATAAAAACAAGCATTGCTTTGGGCTCTGCTCTATTTAATAATTTTTTACAAACCAAACAATACATTGATTAATGGAGAATATAAGCAGCACATGAATCCATGTCATAATTAATTATTAGATGAAGTCCCAATTACAAAGTAGTTGAAATTAGACCCAACTCAGCCAGTTACATGGGAAGATCCTCCTTTTACAGTAATGTATCATCAATAATAATCTCATGATATAATAGTATAACAGTCGCAGGGCCCATTTTTCTGCATTGACTACTTGTAATACCCTTTTCTGATTATACTTTTACCCGAGTAACACTTGCACTGATGAATAAAGCATGCAAGGTAGTCTGTAGCTTGTGTGTGTTTCTTTACTAAAGTAACGGGATCAACCACAACAGTAGCATCCATTTAAGCCACAAATGTAGGCCCAAATTTCAGGGAAATTGTGTTTTACATCCAGCATGTAACATGTGACACTTAAATGCACCAGTGTGGGTTTTGCTCGGAGGATGCCAGCCTCGGTTCACTCACACAGCCCCTCCTCCGACAGCTGATGACGTCAACATGTCAACTCCGAGCTCGGCAGGAAGTGCATCTAGTGCCTAGCTGGAATATGAGAAGTAGCTGTTTTCTACGGAGCCAGCGGGACGACAAACTCCGCGTTTAACGGTAACGTTTGGACACTGACCAGTGGGACGTCACGGTTCTTCCAGGTCGTTGCGGTGGTCCAGAAGCTTCTCTTAGATACACAGTATGGCTGGCAGCTAATGTTAGCAGTCGCGTTAGCTTCCTGTAATTGAACGAAGTTGTGTGTGTTGTGGTGTCCTACATTTGGTCAGATTGGTAGTTGGCGATAGCAGTAGTTTTACTTTTCCCCAGCTTGTCACACGACAAAGCCATCTAATTACGCTAACTAGCTAACGCTAACCCAGTGAGCTCAGGGACAGCCGAGCTGAGCGTTAGCTGGGTCTCCTTAGATCCAGTGGGTTTCTTAGCAAACTGTGTTAGTTTTAGTTTGATTGCGTAACATAATCTATGAACCGAAAACATGATATGTTCAACAGCACAGGGTTTAAAATGAAATTCAAACCCGTAACTGGCTCCTGGAAATGATTACGTTTTGTGATGCGTTTTAGGTTAAAACAACTGTGGAAAACAGTTTATGAATTTTAAAACAGAACGTTATACCATGTTTTAGAAGTTTGTGTCTGCCTTTAAATTCAAAAGCCACCAATGCGTAGTTAGTATGACGTCCGAAAGATTTAGGTTTTGGTTTTAATTTCACCAGCGTACTGATGGGTACTTTCCATCTCTATTACCACCTGCCCATTAGCCTATGAAACAATGCTACAGAAGTTGATGCTTTGCTTTCTCGTAATTTCTTGCAGAAAACACATTGGGAGATGGAAAGTTATCAAAGAGGACAGCCGTGGGGAAAGCTAGTCAAAGTGGACTCCAGTGAAACTGTCCTGCTTTTCAGCAGGGAATGCACAGTTGGCAGAAAAAAAGGTAGGTTTACATCTTTATGTGACGTTATGTAGGAATGGTCCGTCTTCATCTTCAATCTCATGTCTTAAAACATGGACATATTTTACCATGCTTTAAAAACCTCTAAATGTGGCGATGCCTGTTAACAAAAGAGGTTGCCGCCGGTGTCTGGAGCTTCTACAAACCTCCCCCTTGAAAACACAAAGCCTTCTTTCGTGCACCAAACTTAGACAGCCCCTTGTGATGACAACAAAAGGCGTCCATTGAGAACATGTGTGCAGAATATTAAGTAGATTTTTTTTGTATGGACTTTTGCTTAAGAAAAGGTTAGGCCTATATTTCCCCCCGTGTCTGCTTTGTTGTCGAGAGCTTTTGGGGTCTACTTTTTTGCAATGCAAAGCCACTAGCCTTAATTGGTTAGCTTATGTCTGGGCCAGAAAAGATTTCAAAAGATGTCCCAGGCAACACAGTTTCAGGTGACTCCCGATATAATGAAGTTGAATTCTCACGGTGTATCTTTTAAAAGATAGAAAGTGAAATTGGCAAAGTATTGCTGAGAATTAGTTTTGGAATGGTCAGAGAGGGGGAAAAAGGGATATTAACACGGAGAAATTTGTTTTCATTTTCTCAAACACGTACATATATTACCCTTTATACTCCAAAAGGGGCACTGAAAGGCTTAAATGAATTAACTAGGCTATGTCTTAATGAGTCAAAGTAATCTGTATTATGTCTATTCTGAGTTGTCATTGCGGTGTTTTTTCATTTTGCTGCCAGGATGTTATCTGTCTTTCCCAGCCAACAAACTGGTCTCAGGAGAGCACTGCAAGATTGTGCAAGATGAAAGCTCAGGGCTGGTGTGGCTCGAGGACATGAGGTACTAGAAATGACATGAAACAAACCATATGTTGTATTTTTAGAGTGCTTGTCCTTTCATAACGCAAATGCACAAAACCTTTTACTTTGTGACATGTCTGATTGCCTGCTTGTCTGTATGTAGCACTAATGGCACGGTGATCAACATGTCCAAACTGGTCAAGAAACAAACATACAGGCTGCAGAACGGCGATGTCATCTACTTTGTATACAGGAAAAGTGAGCCAGAACAAAGTGAGTCGTTTGTTTTGTCAGCCAATAATGTCAATATGAATTTATTAGAAGGAAAGCCGATAACCTCTTCTCTTGTCATCCTGTAGACATTGCCTATGTTTACCACTCAATCCAAACGGAGCGGGAGAGTTTAGAAAGTAGTTATGGTAAGTAGCCAGGTAATTCCCCATAACCATTCAGTTCAATGTAACTACTTGTATCCCGCAGCTACTAACCCATTACTCTGTATCTCCACTTCAGACATAGAGAGGTCAGCCCACACTCCTGCCCCTGTCCCTCCGTCAGAGTTGTTACTCTCTGTGGAGCCTGTAATGCTCACAAAGGCTCCTCGTGATCCAACTCAGGAGGAACCTCAGCCCTCCACCTCCACGTCCCACTACTGCATCAGGAGCCCAACCACTTCTGGTCCCATGGCAACCACAGCCTGTCCTGCTTCTGGTACGTTCTCTGCTAACACTGCTAAAGAGGGTTGGGCTTCAGCTTTCCCTTTGTGATTTAATGCTTTTTATTATAGATTACACTTTATACATTTACCTGTGGATGTTTTATTAATTTACATTTAACGTGCGTAGATGAATGATTGTTCAATCATTGTTGGTGATTACATGCAGCACGTTTGAGCTCCTTTGGTGGGCTGAGAGCTCTGTGGTTTTGCTCTGGTATGTTTCTTGTCTGGGAGTAGGGACTCCCCAGTGTCTTTCTGGAAACTCCTAATGATGAAGTGACTTCTTCCAGAAAAGGAAAAAAACGAGTCCCGCACAAAACCCCATGCTTTTACACTTTAACATGTTTTTTGTACCTTTTGGGCAGCCACGCTAGTCTAAGCTAAGCTAACTGACTCCTGGCTGTAGCTTCATATTTATCAATCTTCAGGCAAAAGAAGCACACAAGGTTATTTCCCAAAATGTCAAACTATCGCTTTTAGGGCACTAGTAACAACAGTAGGCTATTTAGATGAACCCTTGAGTAGTTTATTTAGATTGTCAAAAGTAGGGGTGATATGGGCAGATTTTAGCCAGTCACATCTGCTTTCTGTCCACCATTATCATCTTAGAGTTAATGTCCTTTTGAAACCTTGTGCTGAGAATTGAGAAGTCCATGAGGAGTTCTGCTGAAGGCATCAACATTTTCAAACAAAGCATTCTTTATTCTTTATTAAGGCTCTTTCACATCTCCCTTCATCATCAAAACAAACCTGATTCCAGTTGACTGAAAAAATGGCAAAACAGGAAGTGCCAGGGATTATGGGAAATGTGATCTTATATTTCAGTTAAAATACAACTAGACTTTGAAATGCATCATCACATGTATGCGGTAGTTAAATATTACTGATATGTGAAAAACATTTTCCAATACGTGCATATCATCTTTTACTGTGGGTATAAATCCTTCATCCTGTAAATACAGTTTATAGTCATTTTAACATCTGTATGCTGTAGATTCTCATCCAGTCTATGTATATCCACTCAGTATTTCTTATTTTATTTCTGGTCATTGATTAGTTTTATACATATTTATATAATATGTATGTAAACAAAAATTCTGAATACCAAAGAAAAGTTCTTGCATGTTAAGTTCAGGCAAAAAAAAATAATATATATATATATATATATATATATATATATATATATATATATATATATATATATATATATATATAATATCTGCAGAAAATGCACAAATACTGATATCTTCATGATTAAAAGCATGATTTGTTCACTTGGAGCTGTAATAATCGAAATTCAACCAGAATCTTAGGGGTGGATTTTAGTTTGTTATAGACAAGCACTATTGTCTTACACTCGTTACTTTGAATAGAAAATAATATTGGTGTAATGGGAACGAAATAACAAGGATTATAAAGACAACTTAGGCTTCTTTCACCATTTGGGTTCTCATTACAGCAAGTTTAAACCCATGGTAGATGTCTGCCATATGGTTCCATCTTGGACTAGCAAGTCTACTGTTTATATCTGTGATGATAGCACTTCTGGGTCTTTTCACATAAAGCAAGCTAAGACAAGTGGGGCTTAATGTCCCAAACCTGACTTTAGTGAACCTCACAAATCAGGCGGGTCTAAAGCGACTCCATAAAGGCCAATTCCCGTTCACTCAATTTGTTAATAGTTTGAGTTAGGCTTGTGTGTGCATACTATTCTTAAGCAGCAGTCATCATAGCAGTCATTTAGATGATATGGACCAATCTTTGGTTTCTATGATACTATTTTCATTGTATGCCTTCCCCCCAGGCAGCTTCAAATTTAAGTAAAATATACAAATTAAGTGACTTCTATAATTAAATTATATTAAGCGGGAAGTGGAAAAAAGTATGAGAGAAATATGGTTTCCTGGTAAATTATTTGTCAATATTTGTTTTGCGATCGTACTGTTGACTTTATAGCTAAAAACATTCTATTGGGGTAACTAACATTGTTATGCCATATAATTAAACATCTTATGCAAGTCTTCTCTTGTCATATGTTACACTTTATTTGACAGCCCAGAGCGCGTCCCAGCATAGGTTGCCACGGTAACTGAACTATAACAAATGTGCTTTATGGAACCGAATGAACTGAAAATGAGTCAGACTTGCTTTAATCTCAAGGTAATGTTATAGTCTTAACTTCATCATCTCTATGTGACAAAAGAAACTGAAGTATGATCAGTAGCTGACCCATGTCTGTTGTTCTTCCATGCTATCAGTGCAATCTAAAGATGCTGCCCTGGCACCAGAAAAAGACTTGGACAACATGGAGCCAGAAAGCAAGAGGAGGAAAACCGATGACAGTGAGGGCTTTCACTTGGGGATTAACCTGCTTTTTCTTGGTTCCTATTGCTGGTTCCTGACCTTGAAACTTCCTTTGCCTACCTGTGATATACCTGTGTGTGCAGTGCTCAGGCAGGAAGGGAGGCTTTTTGGTGTTTTGGGTCTTGGACTTTTTTTCTAGACATCTTGAAACCACCTCTAATGCTTAATATTAACTATATTAATTAAACCTCCCCAGCCGTTGGATGCATTTAAATGGCATTATGAAATCACATTGGTTAAAATGGGAATGTCACTGTGCAGTCTGCCTTTATCAAATGATCTGGCTGATTCTTTGAGTACCTTGTTCTGTAGCTGCTTGTATCTTGTCCACACAGCTGCCTTATACTGTATGATGAGCTTCTCCATCAGTTCATTAAATCCCAGCAGCCGTCTAAAGGCAGCAGGACTATTAAATCTGCAACCCTTAGATTAGAGAAGTGCTACGCTATAGTGCAGTGCCATTAGGTGAGGCCATCCACTGTGTTTTCCTACATTAAATCACCTAAAATGACAGTAAACTGCTTCAGAATACATGGTATTCTGCCTGTTAATGTGTGAAACAGTAGATTACGGGGGCTCATTTATCCTGTGCGTCATAACCTTCTTTTCCAGTATAACCTGACCTACCACTTCCCACCGGTAGTTATTCTTGCGCAAATAAAATGGAGCCCATTTTTCTTACCAGAGGTTAACTTACTTTTCTTTCATCCACAAAAAACAAAAAAATTCACCTCAAAATCAGTCTAAAAGTGTTGTAAACCAACTCAGTGCTGCATGCAATACACAATTCTTGTGTTTCCAGATAAAGATTATGATTTGGGCGTGCCACACACCTCCAGCACAGAAGTAGTTGGTTCAACTCAGGGGAGTCTTCCGTCTAAGCCACCAGTGGAAGGGATTAAGACAGACAAGATGGAGGAGAGCCTGACTTGTGTTATTTGTCAGGACCTGCTGCACGACTGTGTCAGGTAAGACTTCAAGCATACAAACTTATGATATTCATAATAAAATGTGATAATAATCAAAATATGCTTAAAACTGTTAAAATGGCAGTTAAACATACTTTTTTTGTGAAAAAACATCAAATTTAAATTATTAAATTAAATAATTATTAGTTATTCATTATTATAATTATTAGTCTCCCAGCATATCCTGTATTTAAAAACAAAAAATCACACTCTACTTTTACTGGTCTAGTTACCCTTGATGATATTTACAATCATCACGATAATGCAAATTCACCTCAATGAACTTTTTGTGAGTGTTTTCTACACCAAGCTGCGATTAAAATCCTGTATCGTCCTATTCCTACATGCAGCATGTTACCAAATGGTAATGGTCTCTTGTTTTTCTTCAGCTTGCAGCCTTGCATGCACGTCTTCTGTGCTGCCTGCTACTCGGGCTGGATGGAACGTTCCTCCCTTTGTCCAACCTGCCGCTGCCCTGTGGAGAGGATTCGTAAGAACCACATTCTCAACAACCTGGTGGAGGCCTACCTCATCCAGCACCCAGGTTTGGCAGATAAACACCATTTTGATCACGAGGCATTCTTATTATTCTTATTGCCTGCAACTGGAAAGGTTGAACGTGGGTGTAAAACTGGCCTTACATCACAAGCATTTAAAAATTGTCAGCAAAATGCAGTGTTTTTTTTCTACCAAAGCTGACATGATAGAAATTCAAACAAGAGAGAAGGAATGGCATGTAAGCAAGACCTGCTTACCTTGTATAATTTCCAAAATGTTATCCATGTCCCCAACAATGTAATTAGGAACTGACTTTGTATGCCTTTGTGTTTCTTTCTGTCCAACAGAAAAGTGCCGCAGCGATGAAGACCTGAAGAGCATGGACAGCCGGAACAAGATAACTCAGGATATGTTGCAGCCAAAAGTTGAGCGCTCTTTCTCAGATGAGGAGGGCAGCTCCGATTACCTTTTTGAGCTCTCTGACAACGACAGTGACTCCTCAGATATCAGGTCTGGTTGTTTGGATTTATCGGAAACCAGTGCTAATTTTGGCACCTGACTTTGATCAAGTTTGATTTACATTTTTTTAGATAAAGATGAATAATAGTTTTAGTCGAACTCAAGTTATTTTTATTTATTTTTTTTTAGACCAAATCTAAAGACAAAGTCTAGTTTTCCTCAGAGAAACTCTAATTTATGTCCTTTTAGAGCAAAAGCTGAAGTGTCTGATAATGTTGTGATATTTCTTGTCATTTCATCATAGTTGTAGTCTTCAATGGTTACTTTATTTAGTTTTAGTTTTATTTTCACTGTGAAAAATAGATTAACAAATATTTGTCATAATAGTAAATAATCTATATGAAATGAAACTGCTGAAAGTGTATAATCAGAAGGTTTGAAAATGTTGACGATGTGAAACAAAGTGTGTATTCATGTACTGTAAGAGCAACTTATTAGAAACATTCACTTATTAGAATCATAAGAAGAATCATGAGAAAGCCATCACTGTTGGGAGCATGTGCTTGTTTAGTGAATAACTTCTCCATGTGGTGGTTTTCCTTTTTGTCTCCAGTCAGCCTCTAGTGATGTGCCGACAGTGCCCTGGCTACAGGAGGGAGGCTAGTCAGCTGCTGTTTGCTACAGGTTCAAACTACTGGCTTTCAGGTCTGCCAAGTCCACCACCTGTACCTCCTCCACCCAAACCAGCAACTGAGGAGGGGTCTGCAAAGCCCACAGGGGAGCAGCCTTCAACATCATCTGACATTCCCTCAGGTTAGCAATATACCGATACCAGTATGGGGTCCGATAGGGTACTCATGTACTTGTTGTTTAACAAGTACGCGCTTTTGAGATGATGTTTGCCTGAAAGTACTGTTGATGACTGTGCAAGACACAGATGAATTCTGGGTCGGGCATGCTTCAGTGAAATTGCTGAAACACGCTTGAAATTGGACCGGGACATAGGGCGACGCTCCGTCCTTTTTATAATAAAAATAAAAATCCTCTTGCTAGCACTCGGCTCACATGCGACAGAGCTTCTTGGGTCATTCCGTGTCATTTCATCAAATGCCTCCCACCTGACCATCTCAGAATGTCCTGAAAAAATTTGAGTACAAAGACACACTTGTTAATAGGACTAATCCAAAATATTAGGTCTCTACTGTCAACAGTTTTCTCATGAAACGTCATTGAATGAAGGGTAGTTTAGACGGTTTTTGGCATCATGCTCTGAAAAGCCATTTTTAAACGACATTATCTGGAAAACTATCTCACCTGTGGCCTTCAACATTTCTACAGTGTATATCTGTTACTAATAGCCTCCAGACATGGAATATCAGGGGTGTAGCTCAATGATAACCTAGTATGGTAGGTACTTAAAATGAGGCTTGTTGAAATAAAGTAGTACATTTGAAGAGTGGCTGAGCTCCCATTTTTGCAGATAAAAGACTTCTATCACTTCTGCCTCTATCTCTGGTGTTAGCTTAAACATTCTACAAAAATGGTCTCTCTTAGATGATTAGTTTCACAGATATTAAGGCTCAAAAATGGAAGTTAACACATCTTTGCCCAACTTCAGAGTCATATTCCAAAAAACTGACAACACGTATCAGGTCCAAACTTACTTTATTTGAAAGATCATATTCTTGTTAAAATCATATTAACAAATCAGGAGGGTGTTTTGCCTCATTTTGTCGCAGTGATTTTTTTTTAAATCCTGATATTGGTGGGGTTTTTGTGGCTGGTTTTGGTACTGCATGTCCTAATAGCCTACCAGTAAACATCACAGGAGGGCAATTCAAATGTGTTTTTTACCATTTACCAAAGACTTACATGTGACTAAATGCTACTGATAAATTAAGCCTTACGAAAACATTAAAATGTAGCACAGTTGTAGTTACAGAGGCAATAAGTCCTTGAATGTGAGTTAAACATGCTGAAACCATGAACAAACATAGCATAATATTGAAGACTGTACATTTTGTCATACTGTAAGTATATAAATTACACAACCAAATCAAATAATAATCTTAATTTGAGCATAAAGATTTTACATTACAGTACAAAAGTCTCCAAAGTTTGATATTGAATAACAGTTTGTCTCTATGCTCACTATGAGGGATCACACATATTTCATCTTTTAGATCCAATTCCTTCGTCATATTCATTAATTTGTCAGTCACTTTACAAATTGTCTAATGTACATCTCTGCTCTGTTGTGCTCATCTTTTTTGATGGCATACATGCACCCAGTTTGTAGTGTAGAGGGAACGTCAAATCTTGCAATTCTATGCTGCAGTGGGACATTGCACATGTCTTCTCTTCTTGGCCAGTAGAAACTCTTGGCAGGGCCATGTGGGTGCATGAACTGAACCAGTACATCTTCATCTGAAACATCTCTGATACTTCCTATCCACCATTTCTGATCATACACACAACTCACATATTGTCTCATAGTGAGCATAGAGACAAACTATTCAATATCAAACTTTGGAAACTTTTCTACTGTAATGTAAAATCTTTATGCGCAAATTAAGATTATTATTTGATTTGGTTGTGTAATTTATATACTTAAAGTATGACAAAATGAGCAGTCTTCAATATTATGCTATCATATGTTTGTTCATGGGTAAGACATTAAAAGCTGCTTTCAGCATGTTCAACTCACCTTCAAGGACTTATTGCCTCTGTAACTACAACTGTGCTACATTTTAATGTTTTCGTAAGGCTAAATGTATCAGTAGCATTTAGTCACATGTAAGTCTTTGGTAAATGGTAAAAAACACATTTGAATTGCCCTCCTGTGATGTTTACTGGTAGGATATTAAGACATGCAGTACCAAAAACGGACACAAAAACCCCACCAATATCAGGATTTTAAAAAATCACTGCGACAAAATGAGGCAAAACACCCTCCCAATGTTTTAATATGATTTTAACAAATATATGATCTTTCAAAAAAAGTAAGTTTGGACCTGATACTTGTTGTCAGTTTTTTGGAATATGACACTGAAGTTGGGCAAAGATGTGTTTACTTCCATTTTTGAGCCTTAATATCTGTGAAACTAATAATCTAAGAGAGACCATATTTTGTAGAATGTTTAAGCTAACACCAGAGATAGAGGCAGAAGTGATATAAGTCTTTTATCTACAAAAATGGGAGCTCAGCCACTCTTCAAATGTACTACTTTATTTCAACAAGCCCCTTTTTAAGTACCTACCATACTAGGTTATCATTGAGCTACACCCCTGATATTCCATGTCCGGAGGCTATTAGTAACAGATATACACTGTAGAATATTTGAAGGCCACAGGTGAGATAGTTTTCCAGATATTGCTGTTTAAATATGGCTTTTCAGAGCATGATGCCAAAAACCGTCTAAACTACCCTTCATTCAATGATGTTTCATGAGAAAACTATTGACAGTAGAGACCTAATATTTTGGATTAGTCCTATTAACAAGTGTGTCTTTGTACTTGAATTTTTTCAGGACATTCTGAGATGGTCAGGTGGGAAGATTTTCAGAAATTTGATGAAATGAAACGGAATGACCCTCTTGTAAACTACGTAAAGCCATGCGTGTGTGGTATTACGACGTGAGGAAGTACGTACAGGCTGGGCCTGTGGCAGCGCGAGTGCAGGCTGGCGGCGGGGGAGTGGGGACAATTGTGCTTTAGCGCGGTACGGAGCAACTGGACCTAGTGAGAGTGTGCCCCCTTACTAAGCTTTTTTATCTTTCATATTTCTTTGAACTGTTTAACTGATAGCACGGTTAACAGTTAATTATTAACATCCTTAATGCAAACTCTGCTCTGATTGTATCAGGAAAACACAAACCGCATGATATTGTGTCTTTAATTTGCAACAGTGAAAGTGTCTCTACCTCGATGGGAAGATCAGTAGCTAAACTAGGACTTGTCACTCGATTGCAGATTTTCAGGGTGTAGCATAATAAGCAAATCTGCTGGTGTGTTCTGTAGGGCTGGGTATCGTGGCCAATTTCCTAAATCGATTCGATTTCGATTCATAAGGTCCTGAATCGATTAATCACGATTCGATTCGATTCGATTGGCTCTTACATAATGAAAATGGCTCAACTGTGTTACAAAATACAGATGTACTTTATTTTTTGCTCTTCACCATAAACAACACAAGTGTCACAAGTTCTGCCGACTCTCTGCATTTTCTTTAGGATGTCGTCTTTCACACATGTATACATCATGGGGATAACTGTTTCAGTCAGATGTTTACGTTGCACCATAACGTAGTGTGGATCGAGCACCTGAACGAGCCGCTTGAAGCCTTCATTTTCCACTACCGAGTACAGGCGTCAATATTTGCAAACAAAAGTTGCGATGACCTCTGTTATCTTTATGGCCCACGGAGAATCGGCTGGTAATGTTAGTGATTCCCTCAGTTTCTTTTGTTTTGCCCCGGGCGGCTTGTTGTCAGAAGCTAACGTTAGTGTAGTGTGATACCTTGTCAACTGGTTTCTGAGGTTTGTAGTAGTTCTACAATAACTGAACTCCGCTTGGCAGATCTCGCAAACCACTTTGGTTTTATCCGGCTCTTTGTCCTTTGTTGTTTTAAATCCGAAATGGTTCCAGACGTCAGACTTAAGTTGGGACGGCTTGCTGAGCGGAGTTTTACCTGCGTCAGCCATCTTGCACGCTTGTGCGCATGAATGAACGTCAACCGGACGTAAACGCGCCACTGCTGCATCACGCACGAGGGGTAAACTTCATGGGGAAAAATCGATCTCATGCCCTATGAATCGATATTGCAAAATTTAAATGAAATCGATCCAAAATCGATTGAATCGATTTTTTTACCCAGCCCTAGTGTTCTGTAACTGAAGACCCTCCTGCCGTCCATTCTCATCTAAAACCTTTCTCTGTGTTCAGCTCCTCAGGAGTACCGCTGCCCCCCTCAGGGCTGCCATCTCATCTGCACCTGCTGCCTCCAGCCCATGCCAGAGAGACGGGCCGAGCTACATGGAGAGCAGGCTATTGCTCAAAGATGTGAGTGGTCCTTGTTAGTTCCTCTGCAGCGATGTAATGGAATACAGTTGATAGGATTATATGGTCATTCAGAAAACTGCATGTAACTCTAGTGAAATAGAGAAATGGAGTTGATATATATCCATGGATAATAAACCCCAGTCACTGCTGGTACACTTAGAATTGTGTAAAGCTCCTCACTATAAAGAGAGGTATGCATTAAATGTAAAATCATCTGATAGTTAAAAAACATCCACATGTATGGATAGCTGGTTGCACAAAGCCCTTATACACCTCTTACTGTATGAATGATGTGCTGTGTGTTGGCAGGTGTGCTGTGCCAGCGACCCTTCTGTCACATGTACTGGGGTTGCCAGAGGATTGGCTGTCAAGGCTGTCTGGCTCGATTCAGTGGTATGTATCTGTTTCACCAAAATAGCCCGGGGGGGATCCCACTGTCGGGTTTATTGCTAGGTAGGAGGCTTTGACAAGGATGGGCTTTTTTTTTTTTTTTTTTGTCTTTTAATTGGAGGGGGCTGATACCAAAAAAGTGTCCAAATGCAGTATCTGTAATTGTGATGATTGTCAGCACTCTGTGTGTTTCCCAAACACTGTTATTCTTGGCAGATTGGAAAACTACTGAAATAACCTCCGGTTCTGAAATGTAAAGCCAAAATTGAAGTGCCTTAAACGTACATTCTCTCTGCTGGCCATCGGGGTGACTCCTCTGGTTGCAAAAAGAAGTCTTGACCCTACTTCTCTTGATTTATTATCTCAGTAAACATTGTAAACATGAGTTTATGGTCTTCTTCAATCCAGCATGATGTTCATTCAGTTAATTATAGTCAATTTAGAGTCAAACAGACCAGAAGGCAGGGGGTGCTTTAAGGCAGGGCTATGTTGTGATTAACAGGTTGCTTTTCATCAGTGGTGGACAGTAACAGAGTACATTTACTTAAGTACTGTACTTCAGTACATATCCAGAGGATTTGTACTTTACTTGAGTATTAGATTTCTTTGGTACTTATTACTCTTACTTGAATACATTTCCAAGACAAATACTTTTACTTTTACTCAAGTTAATTTCTAGAAAGGCTGAAAAGTACTTGTTACTTTCAGGTCTGGTCTTTTTTTTTCCTTTCTTTTTTTTTAATTACTATTGGACACAAGCTGTGTTTGTCAAAGAAGTAACCCTATCACAGTGCACGCTCTCCACTGGGATCTACGTAAAAGCGGAAATACGTAATCCCTCCCCATAAGGATACATGGGGAGACAGAGTTTGTTGTGCTCCTATATTGTCCTTCCTGTAAAGACAAGTGACCTCAACATTGAGTTACTGAAAGCAGAGATGTAGTTTTTTGTAAAACAGTGATTCTCAACCAGTGGTGTGGGGACAACATTGGTCTTTGAGGGGGTTCCAGTTAAAAATGGCCTCATTTATATAGCGCTTTTGTCCAAAGCGCTTTACAGCAATCACTGACATTCACCCATTCATACACACATTCACACACCGACGGCGGAGTCAACCACGCAGAGCGACAGCCAGCTCGTCAGGAGCAATTGGGTAGAGGTGTCTTGCTCAGGGACACCAGGCACTCAGCTAGGAGGAGCCGGGGATCAAACCAGCAATCTTGCGGTTGCCAGCCAACCCACTCTACCTCCTGAGCTAAACCTCCCAGTTCCCAATGATAGAGAGTTAGTTGGACGGTGCAGGTTAATTTGGTTACAATTTCAATGATTGTGAATAAACATCTGCATCTGCAACATCTGCTGTAGTCCTTTGATCCCATTCATTTTATTTGAAATTTACTCTTACTCTTACTTTTACTTAAAGTAAATTTAAAAGCATGTACTTTTGGATACTTAAGTACCTTTAAAAGCAAGTACTTTTTTTACTCTTACTCGAGTACCATGTCGACTGAGCTACTTTTACTTGTAACGGAGTAAATTTTGACCAGTAGTATTTGTACTCTTACTCAAGTACTGGGGTCGAGTACTCTGTCCATCTCTGCTTTTCATATACAGTCTGTAGTTCATACTGCTATTTTATGTTTTGTAGTGTGCTAAATTAAATCCACCCTTTTTTCTTTTTTCAGAGCTCAATCTGACAGACAAATGCCTGGATGGTGTGCTGAACAACAATAACTATGAATCAGAGATCCTTCAAGTAAGATGGGCCATCTGGACGTGTCAGTTATTCCAATGATAGTCATAATTGTCTTTATTTGTACATTAGAATGCGTAATGTGTTTAAATCATTGGTGTCGAACTTACCATTAATAAGCTGGGAAGACACTTTGGATCTGTGTGCCAACCAAACAGCTTTTGCTACTCTAAAATGAATAAAGATTATAAAATGTCATCTTCATCAGCTAAATCCTCCACCAGCAAACGGTCGACTCCACTTGCTCAGAATGTTTGAAATACATGTGTGCACCTTCTGTCATAGATGCAATGTTAAGTTTCTGGTGCGTGTTTCCATCCTTCCACCAGAACTACCTGTCCTCCAGAGGGAAGTCATGGAGAGATCTGCTCCAGGACTCTTTGCAGGCCTTACAGCAGGGAAACTACTATCTGTCAGGTGACCCTTCAGATCTAAACCCAGGACATTTTGAGTACTAAGATGTGGACTTTGAAGTCTTCTTAAGAGAACGTGGTACTATCCTGTCCTTCGTGTCTCCGTCAGATTGTCGTATCGCCCCAAATGCCATCCTGTGCTTCTGCTGCGGCCTGCGATCATTCAAGGAGCTGGCCTACAAGTACAGACAGAACATCCCTGCACCTGAACTGCCAGGTCAGACGGACCAACACCAGAAGGCTTCTCATGAATGCCTCGACTTTCATTCATCCTTAATGTTTGTCATACCCATGTAGTAACTGGTCCTGATGTTCTTTCCTCAGCTGCTGTAACTTCTCGTCCCGACTGTTACTGGGGACGCAACTGTCGTACGCAGGTGAAGGCACATCATGCAATGTAAGTCTTTTTTACACAGAAAGCAACACATGAACTGTTTTAGATTCAGGTAGCCTATCTGCCCTCTAGTGGTTGTGAGGGAGAATTGTAGTTTCATGTGATACCAATGGGCCTCATTCACCAATATCTTCCTACGTTTTTCTAAAAATGTCTTCTTCAGAACATTCCTAAGAAAAGTCTACGTCGGATTCATGAAGTGTTCTTAAACAGTAGAAATGTTTCATCTGTGTTCTTATCTTGATGAATCCCACGTCTTTGTAAATTGAAAGCACATGCCAGTTCTACGTAACTAGCATATGAAAACTGCAGGGCCGTGTGCACACAGATGTAGATTTACTAAGACTGGCACAGTTTACGCTGCGTTTGTTATTGCATGTTTGCAAACGTGAACGCTGTGCTTCCTCATTTGACGTAAAATGGATCAAACCTGACAGCGATCGTTCAATCAGCGCATACTCCGCCTTCCAGTGTAATTAGCATGCCTCTAAAGAACAATGAATGGCCGGCATGTATCTAACATGGATTTTGCAACAACAAAAAGACGCGCAAAAAAGCACACGTCCACGCCACCCAGACCTGAGACACCCAGACCTGAGACACCCAGATCTTAGACACCCAGACCTGAGACACCCAGATCTGCGACCACTCGTGTTCTCAGGAAAATAAAACTACCTGAGCAAACAGTCTCAGATAAACATTCACTAAAAAAGAATAAAGAAAACAAAAAAATAATAAAGAACACAAAAACGGAATTGTTCCAGGCTGTGTTGATTATTTATTTTCTCCATTTTTATTTTCAATCAATTTCAACATAACAATGTGGATCAAGTCCAGTAACTGTATTATTGTATGGCTGTTAATCTGTAACGATGAGTAGGGCTGGGTATCGCCACTGATTTCATGAATCGATTCGATTCACAAGGTCCAGATTCCATTTAATCTCCGATTCACTGTCTTCATAGTTTTTGAATCTGAAATAGAGCCACACATCTGCCTTTAGGCTTGGCGGTGCCTTCAGTGGAGCAGCTCCTGCCATGTTTTGGTTCACTGCTACTCATCACTCACGTGGCCAGGGTCGTTGCACCAAGAATCAAAGGCTAGCCACGCGAGACTTCACGCATCCACGGGGATAGATCATTAGAAGATCAATTATAGGATTTTATTAATCGATATCAGAACATTCAAATGAAGATCGTTTTTAATCAGAAAATCTATTTTTTCAACCCGGCCTTAACGATGATTTCTGGTTTACATAATTGGAAGTTCGAAGTATGATTCATGTGGCGCTTCCTGGTTTAGACTGCTTTAAAAAGAATTTCCGCCGCAGAATAGAGGCGCGCTCTCATGCGTCGTCGTTGTAAATACCGGGGAATATATAATTAGGTGCAGCTAACGCGTATCCTCCCATCTTTATGTGGGGAACTCCCACTTTCCCCACGACCCTCCCACGAGCGCAGATTGAAAGTGCTACTTGCCTCTTTCCGGGAGTTGAACCCCTGTTGCCTGCACTCTAGGCAGCGTTGCTAACCATTAAACCACAGTGTGACACAGTGCACTTGATAATCAAACGTTATCAACTTTAGATCAATCGAACGTTTCATTCAGTTATAGGCATTAAGTCGGGCCGTAAATGTCTGCCATGCCAACTATCTCTACTTTGCTGTTTGCTGTTACGTTGCTCCGCTTTCTCAGGATGAGCTCGTTTTCTACATAAACACTCAGTAATATCTAATAACTCTCCCGGTTGCCATGGTGAATCGTAGCAGGCACGGGCGTAACTCAGAGTTTGCATACTCTGGAACATAAAACTCAGAGTTGCCCATCTCACAGTTGGTCAACTCAGAGTTCAGGGTTAAGTTCAGAGGATGTTGTATCCGGAGTCAAGTAAAGAAATAAAGAAACGGTTGTCAAATCTAAGGCAAACAATGAAATCACCAAACACAGAAGAGAGATGCCGACCACTGGAGGTGGAAAGGCTTGCTCAGGGTTATCACTTTAAAACTCTGAAATACTTAAAGGAAGTAATACAAATCTAAAAAAAACAATATGCAATGAAACCTGTTTGTTGAAGTGATGTGTTTCTTTCTTGAGATTAATTGCAATCTGTAATTCATGTGCATGCTGTTAACTTATTTAACCACCAGAGGGAGCTGTTGTATAAACCAGATCCAGGATTCCCTCTGGTCTTCGGATCTTTGGATTGTGTTTCGACTAATTTATGTTTTATTTTCTTCATTTCAGGAAATTCAACCACATATGTGAGCAGACACGCTTCAAGAGCTGAAGCTGCAGCGTGGTTGGTTCTCCACCTCAGTGTCAAATGTAGATAACCCAGCATCCTGAAGACACTAGGTGTAGTTGTGTCTATCTTACTGCCTTCCAGATTTTATGCAATAACCTAATGCAGGAATTACAATCATTATCCATTTCCAAAAGTGACCGTGTCTGACTTGTGAAATTATGCTATGCACAATAACATTCATGTTCAGCGTTCACTCCAGCAGCCGTCATTTCAATGCATTTTATCTGTGGCTCATGCATTCGCCTATTCTTCACGGTAACTGTAGGAGTAATTTATTTGTTGTTTGTTAAAAATACTTCCTGATATGTCCTCCAGCCTTTGTGACAAAATGTCAGATGAGTGAGGCGATCTGTATGGATAAAGGCCATTGATGTATGCTTGCACATGTTGATGAGCATGTTTTCTATTACGTCTCCTGCAGCCTTGATAATTGAGGCTTGTGTACATGAACATTCTTTAATTGTGATATATTTTAACTGTCTATTGACTTGCAGAGTTAAAAATCCAGGGCTTCCTACAAAATATTGATGAAAACATTACTATAGTACAGTAATAGTGATACTAGTGCTTCGTTCTTGGTCATCGGATTCTAAGATCCGACCTTTGAACTACATTATAAAGTGTAAAATTCTCACTTCTGAGGGACTTTTCTTGTTTTGCCAGGGCATTACTGTGTTCCCAGACGAGGGCAAAAAGTCACGACAAAAGCCTGCATACGTACTGGGGTAGATTTATAATCCCATGTGATATTTGTAGAGGATTGGGAAGGGGATCAATGTGTTGTAACGCTGTCAGAGGTCATGAGGGCCTCCGCTGTATGCTTTTCTCTGGATAATCATCTCCAAGGTGATTAACTTATCGAGGGGCGCTTTCTTCGAGCCTTCTAGTCGGGGTGGCGCTGAAACGTACAGTTACTCCCTGTCGACTCCTGAGAGGGGATATTCCACAGGGATTGTTGCATTTAGTAGCCCTAGAGTACACTTTTCATATGCACATTTTTACAGGATGCATCCACTGCAGAACCAACAGTTTAGAAATCGTGCCGATACCAACAGAACTGTGTTGTTTCCGTTTGGGTGGATTTTCTCTGGTTCTTCAGTTCCACGGTTGCTGTTTGGTTGTTTTCATTTGCAGTTTAACTGTTTTTGGTGTGATCCGATGATCTCTCATTTCTGACTATCATCACCCAAGTGTCAGTAAGTCCCCATCATGCTAACAGCTAGTATTGATGTCTACTGTTGACAAATCACAATTGTTGACATTAGTTTTTTAGTTATGTGAAGAATGGGGAAGTAGAACATGTTAAAGTGTAGCTTTGACCATCAGTTGATTTTAGAAGAATACGCAGTAAAGATGTCTAAAATGTGTTTGCTAAATTGTTTATTTTGTACAACTTTGAGGATATTTGCACATGACACGTCTCACAAAAACAGAAAAGGTCTACATCGTCAAGGAGCCATCTTCTTCCAGAGAATGGGATGTCAATACTCCTCCTGCCTGATCTGTAATCGTATGAAGGGTTTCATTCCAAAATCAGGAAGGGGGGACATCCTTGTTATCTTATATATTGTAATAGCGACACTAGCCATAGTGGATATGGATACAGTTTGTGTTGCTTTGGAATGTAGCTTTTCATGTTTTCATTCCAGATGTTGTTCTGGCAAAATGGGATTGTGAATGGGCCCTTTGGTGGCATCTGCCTGAGAGCAGCTCATTTTATGGTGTTAGCAAGGTGACTTAGGTGTGTCTTTATTATTTCTTTTGTTCCTCCCTCAGTCATGGTGGGTCCACACTGGCATTCCTTAGCAGCTCAGGCCTTCAGCACAAACCCAGTGGATCGCCGACGGAGTGGCTGAGTTTTAATTATTCTCTACCACAGATCTGGGCACCCTAAGCCAACAACAGTCCTAAGCTGCTCCAATCAGGAATTGGTAATAAAGAGGCTTTGGACGAGTGATGGGATGTGGGAGGGTATTTTGTATACTAAGGGCATAATATTTACTCACTTTGTGAGTAAAAAGTGTGGTCTAGGCTGCCTAGCAGTATGGAAGTGGCAGGTGTCATTCTACCTCATCACGACTCCTGGGAATACGGGAGACTGAACGGGCATCAGTCGCATTAGTTGAAAGCTGATTACAAGTCTCTCAGTACGAGGGATGGATGTCCTTACTGACGATGCCTGTGAACTTCGTATGCAATGCACTATTTGAGCAGTTAGTCTCGAGTTATTCTAGTTAAATCACTATAGAGTAGCACTAGGCACATTAACAGGTTTGGAGAGGACTTGTGTGTGACAAATACGTTTGAGAGTTTGATAAAGGCCTCCTTACCATGAATGTTGTATAAGCAATGCTACAATTGTCTTTTTGAAATCCATTCTGATCTGATTTGCCCCTTTTTTAGTTTAACAGATTAAAAAGACTGGTGTAGTTGTCTGTAGAAACTGACCTGCTTGCCAGTACCGCCATTAAAAAATGCTTCTTGTTACTTCACTTGGATGTGTGAGCCTCTCTGTGTTTCTGTCTGTAAGATTTGACCCTAGAAGTCTGTCCAAATGTAGTTTGACAAGTGAAATTAGTCCATAGGTGAGGTGCAAAACAAACAGCAATGTAATACTCTATCGATGTCTGTCCACTGAAAGGACTGTTTTTTGTTATAATAGTTGTCATTATGGAAAGGACCTTACAGAGAAATAAAATGCTTTTCTTTACCTTTCGCTTAATCCAGTCTGTTGTTGTTTCTAACCAATAGACAGTAAAAGCGACCTGTCAATCACATCGTAGCCCCGCCCCCTAAAGCATCCTCTGCTTTCTGGTTTATTGTATTCTAAATGGACCATCATGTACTAAATGAACATCATGCTGGATTGAAGAAGACTTGAAACTAGAGATTGAGACCATAAACTCATGTTTACAATGTTTACAATGTAGGGTCATCTTCTCATAGACTTCTATACAATCAGAGAGGAGTCACCCCCTGGTGGCCAGCAGAGAGAATGCCAGTTTAAGGCAGCTTTTCATTAACACTTCAGAACCAGAAGTAGCTGCCTGAAGTCTTTCTGAAAGAGAAGTCTCGTATGAAACCTCACGAGAGGGTTCGGGCTCATCCACATTGTCGAAATCTGCTAAATATTCAGCCCTGACATTGAAAATCTTTCACATAACACTAAGCTATGCTTTCTTTACTCAATAGACTCCAACACAAAACACACTTACCGGCTCTCGAGCTCTCACGTTTCCACTATGGTCTTCCAGCAACAAGTCACCACTCGGGATCTGGATCAGCAGGATCAAGACTCTGACTTCTGACCATAGTTATTGTCTGTTTATTGGAGGTCCCGACTAAAACTTTACATTAAATCAGCCTTAGGAGTGCATACGGTATACATAATGTTGCAACATTAATATTAATGTAGGTTCTATGCTCTGCAGGACATTTATGGGTAATAAGTACAAGGATGAATAAGCTTGTGCCAAATAAGTTAGCACAACAAGGTTAGATAGTGCTTCTACGAGTTGGGGGATCATTTTTTGTTCTTGTTTCTATCAGCATGTATACACTGATCAGCTGTAACGTTATGACCACCCGTCATAATATTGAGCAGGTCCAGGACAGCCCTGACCCGGCGAGACATGGAGTCCACCAGAACTGTGAAGGAATGCAGTGTTATCTGGCACCGAGCTGCAGGAGCAGATCCTTAAATCCTGTAAGTTGCAAGGTGGGCCACCATGGTTCGGACTTGTTTGTCCAGCACATCCTCGATCAGATTGAGATCGTGAGAATTTGGAGGCCAATTCAACACCTCAAATCCGTTGTTGTTCCTCCATTCCTGAACCATACTGTATGTAAGTACACTATATTGCCAAAAGTATTCACTCCCCCATCCAAATAATTGCAACCAGGTGTTCCAATAACTTCCATGGCCACAGGTGTATAAAAGCAGCACCTAGGCATGCAGACTGTTTCTACAAACAGTGAAAGAATGGGTCACTCTCAGGAGCTCAGTGAGTTCCAGCGTGGTACTGTGATAGGATGCCACCTGTGCAACAAGTCCAGTCGTGAAATGTCCTCACTCCTAAATATTCCACAGTCAACTGTCAGTGGGTTTATAACAAAGTGGAAGAGATTGGGAACGACAGCAACTCAACAAGAAGTGGTAGACCACGTAAAATGATGGAGCGGGGTCAGCGGATGCTGAGGCACATAGTGCACAGAGGTCACCAACTTTCTGCAGAGTCAATCACTACAGACCTCCAAACTTCATGTGGCCTTCAGATTAGCTCAAGAACAGTGTAGAGAGCTTCATGGAATGGGTTTCCATGGTGATCAGCTGCATCCAAGCCATACATCAGCAAGTGCAATGCAAAGCGTTGGATGCAGTGGTGTAAAGCACGCCGCCACTGGACTCTAGATCAGTGGAGACGCGTTCTCTGGAGGGACGAATCACGCTTCTCCATCTGGCAATCTGATGGAGGAGTCTGGGTTTGGCGGTTGCCAGGACAACGGTACTTGTCTGACTGCATTGTGCCACATGTAAAGTTTGGTGGACAGGGGGATATATGTATATATATATATATATATATATATATATATATATATATATATATATATATATATATGTATACACACACATATACACACACATATACACTCACTGGCCACTTTATTAGGTACACCTTGCTAGTACCGGGTTGAACCCCCTTTTGCCTTCAGAACTGCCTTAATCCTTCGTGGCATAGATTCAACAACTACTGGAAACATTCCTCAGAGAGTTTGGTCCATATTGACATGATAGCATCACGCAGTTGCTGCAGATTTGACGGCTGCACATCCATGATGCGAATCTCCCGTTCCACCACATCCCAAAGGTGCTCTATTGGATTGAGATCTGGTGACTGTGGAGGCCATTTGAGTACAGTGAACTCATTGTCATGTTCAAGAAACCAGTCTGAGATGATTGGCGCTTTATGACATGGCGCGTTATCCTGCTGGAAGTAGCCATCAGAAGATGGGTACACTGTGGTCATAAAGGGATGGACATGGTCAGCAACAATACTCAGGTAGGCTGTGGCGTTGACAAGATGCTCAATTGGTACTAATGGGCCCAAAGTGTGCCAAGAAAATATCCCCCACACCATTACACCACCACCAGCAGCCTGAACCGTTGATACAAGGCAGGATGGATCCATGCTTTCATGTTGTTGACGCCAAATTCTGACCCTACCATCCGCATGTCGCAGCAGAAATCGAGACTCATCAGACCAGGCAACGTTTTTCTAATCTTCTATTGTCCAATTTTGGTGAGCCTGTGCGAATTGTAGCCTCAGTTTCCTGTTCATAGCTGACAGGAGTGGCACCCGGTCAGAGGCGATTCTAGAGTCTGTTGGGGCCCCAAGCAAAATTTTCAGTGGGGCCCTTCTGACTAAACAATAACAATAATATACTTACTGTTAATCTTATGCTTATCATTATCTGCTCCACTTACCACTTTCTTTCTTTTTTCTTCATCTTTTTTTTTTCTTCCTCTTCTCACTGCCAGATGGATAACTCCTCTTCATTTTCCATCAGCTTCTTTTCCATAGCAGTCCACAGGTTGACGTGAGGTGGATTGATTGACATGGGGCCCCGTTCGGGAGGTTTCAAGATGTCAATGCAAATCGCCCATTGTTGTTGTTGTTTATTTACACTTTATTTTTATGAGGAGGTCGGTTGAAAAAAAAAGTATCTTTTTTAATTCTGTCTTCCATTGTGGTCTTTAGCGGCAGCGGCGGCGGCGGGGGGGGGGGGGGGGGGGGGCGGTCATCAAATTGATTTTTTAAACATTCATAAAACAGCCCTCGGGCCGAGTCTCGGGGGCCCCCTGGCAACTCGGGGCCCCAAGCAGTTGCCTGCCTTGCCTGTTCACAAACAGCGCCTCTGCACCCGGTGAGGTCTTCTGCTGCTGTAGCCCATCCGCCTCAAGGTTCCACGTGTTGTGCGTTCAGAGATGCTCTTCTGCATACCTCGGCTGTAACGAGGGGTTATTTGAGTTACTGTTGTCTTTCTATCAGCTCGAACCAGTCTGGCCATTCTCCTCTGACCTCTGGCATCAACAAGGCATTTGCGCCCACAGAACTGCCGCTCACTGGATATTTTCTCTTTTTCGGACCATTCTCTGTAAACCCTAGAGATGGTTGTGCGTGAAAATCCCAGTAGATCAGCAGTTTCTGAAATACTCAGACCAGCCCGTCTGGCACCAACAACCATGCCACGATCAAAGTCATCTAAATCACCTTTCTTCCCCATTCTGATGCTCGGTTTGAACTGTAGCAGATCGTCTTGACCATGTCTACATGCCTAAATGCATTGAGTTGCTGCCATGTGATTGGCTGATTAGAAATTTGCTTTAACGAGCAGTATGACAGGTGCACCTAATAAAGTGGCCGTGTATATATATATATATATATATATATATATATATATATATACACGGCCACTTTGTGTATATATATATATATATATATATATATATATATATATATATATACACACAAACATACATATGAAAAGGTCATAGTAGGGGGCGTCAGTCATAATATGATATGAAAAAAAAGAGCCATAGTACAGTATGTCATAAAGGTCATAGTATTGTACGTTATAAAATGACTTGATAAAATGACAAGATTGTGACTTGTGATTGTAGTTTTGGTTGAAGTCTTACTGATCGTGTAACATTGTGCATCAGATCAAGGACACAACGTGTGAATGACATAGCCTTTATTAAAACTTTACATGAATTAATTCATCACATTAAATACTATCGTGGTTGCTCGTCGCCTCTTCATACTACATACTAGTTAATACTAGTACTGTATATGCTTTTATGCTTTTACTTTATTTACTACACTATTACTATATTTGGATTTCCCTTTGATAATCCAATATCAGCCTTAGGAACGGTAAGCGTACATTGTTGAAAAATTCATATTAATGCACAGTCTATGCTCTGTGGAACAGTTGTGTAATAAGTTTAAGCATTTGTTAGCTTGTGCTAAAAAAACAAAATAACCATATGAAGAAAAAAATTCAGAAAGCTAACAATGGCAGCTGTTGAAGCAAAGTGCAATTGTTGGAGTATTACAACTCACTGAATAGCATCAAACTGGTTAATAATGCGGATTAAAGGTGTGTTCACGCCACGCTCAGCTGTTGTTATTGGCAGGATCAGCAGTGTAACCACTACTGCTGCTTTGTGTGTTGTGAAGTCCTGGTTACGCCGGGAATCAAACGGTCATCACCCAGAGGTGCTGTGTGAATGTCATTCAGATGGATTCACTGGATCTACCTGGACACGGCTGGTTTCCTGCAGCCGTAGTGTGAACACACCTCGGGGGGCTCTGGGGGACTCACTCAGAAAATACTTCTTTTTTGTTCATGTTTGCAATCAGTCATCTTTTCTTCTCTTTTTTTTTTAAACACAAAAATACCACGGCAGCCATTGCCATGGCACAGTAAGCAGCATAATATTCCATCTTTGTCCAAACACAATTTATAAAAAGGAGTGAGGATGAGAAGACCATATTTGCCAGCAGGAGGCTACAGTATATATATGTAGTAATCATGTTGTAAAAGCTGATTTCAGAAATGAGAGAAGTAGGTTATATATACCGTATGTACGTTTCACGCGGTGGCACGGACAGAGTTCAGAAATGCAGAACCTGGCCCACCAGAGTTCCTGCTCTTTGCACTGACTTAAAGCCTGTCACATCTGGTTGGTCACACTGCACAGCACCAGCGTGGCCTGGCCGACAGACGACTGGCTGCCGTAGAGTGTGCTCGACTCGCTCATGGCGGTGAGCGTGTTGGAAGGGAGTGGACCCACCCCTCCTGACACCTGGCTCCCCCATGGCCTCCACTCTGGTCTGGCCCTCTGATTCTGCGGGCTGATGCTGTCGTTTCCCAGGACGGGCCCCTTCCCCTCATACGTCCCCTTGACCAATCCATTCAGCATGGCGGCGGCAGAGGTCTGGTCCAGGTGCTCTGCTGAGACCAGAGGCTGCCGGTCCTCCTCTTCCGAGATGGCGAACACCGGCACGCTGACGTGGTCGCCCTCGCCCGAGAACTCGCGTCTCTTTCCGACCTGGCCACCCTCCATCTGACACTGGGTGTAGGAAGAAGAGCCGGGGCTGGGTTCTGAGGGAGAGCCCTCGGCATGAGGAACCTCGGAGGCCACCATCGGGTCCGCCGGCCCGGAGAGCAGGCCAAAGCAAGGCCCCGTGAAGCGCAGGCGCCGCATGTTGCTGGTGGAGTTGAGACGCCGCTGCCTCTGGGCGGCCTGCGACAGAGGGTAGGAGGCGTTGCTGAGGGCCGAGTCAGAGATGGTGCTGTTGTCCGCCGTGGCGTCCAGGTGAACGTCTGAGAAGACTCTCCTGCCGTTTTCACCTCTGCAGTCAGCTACCAAACCTGATGGAGCCTGGAATGATATGAGGGTTTAAAACTTAAGAAATTAGAATTAGAAAGAAAGGGGGGGGGGGAGTCCAAACACTGGTCCACTTTGAGGTCATGACATCATCCAGAGGCACTCGGTGAATTTCTAGCAAGTCACATGAAAATTTGTAAAACGTCATGTTTTGTCAGGTCTGTCTGCAAGACGATAAGCAAACACCTCTTAAAATGATTGTTTTCTGAATGGAGTCTGGAGTGTTCGGAGGTGGGTTATGCTAACGTTCTAGCTGCTCAGTAAGCATTTCAAATAATAATCTCTGGATCAGGGTGAGGTACTATTGGACCACAGACTGTATGATTTGTCTCCGTTTTGGATTCAGTGATGACAGGAAGAGAATCTCAATGCCGATTGGCTTTCGTGTCACGTGAACCATGCACCATGTGACTTTTTAACACCTAAATATAATTTTTAATGTCATATTACCCCTATGCTTTATTATTAGTTAAACATCCATCCATCCATCCATCCATCGTCTACAACTTATCCTGTATTCAGGGTCGCGGGGGGGCTGGAGGCGATCCCAGCTGTCATTGGGCGAAGGCGGGTTACACCTGGACAGGACGCCAGTCCATCGCAGGGCCGACATGTAGAGACAGACAACCATTCACGCTCACATTCACACCTACGGGCAATTTAGAGTCACCAATGAACCTATCCCCTAGTTAAACATATCTGCAATAAAAAAAATGTCTTAATGACATAGATGTGGTACATTTAAACTAACCATTCTGCATCCCCAATACAAAAACAAGAGTATACCTGGACGTGCCCATCTAAAGATGTGGGTGGAAAATGAGGAAATTCCCATCCCTTTACATACATACCTACTCCCCATCCGAGTGGTGTACACTCCAGGGGGAAAGAATTGTGTGGCAGGCTTAATCTCTCACAGAGACCCGTCCCACAACGAGTCCCACATTTGTAAAATGTTGTGGGACATGTTTGGGGAAAGAATGCACAAGGCACTCCTCATCATCTTCACATGCAATAAATGGTCCTGAGTATGAAAGGGATGAATAATGGTGTAGTACTGACGCTGTCCACCAGCTTGGTGAAGGGACTGTTGGAGTTCCAGCTGCACCACTTCTTATGCAGCTGCGGCAGCGGAGGGAGGAAGTCCTGGAAGGTGCGTACGCTCCAGGCTCTCGGTCTGGTACAGCCACCGTTGCCATCCTTGGCAGACCTGGAACCAGCTGGTGAGGCGGTGGAGTTGGGTGAGGGCCAGTCCCCTGCAGGGCTGGGACCGGTGTCGCTGTGCCGCTGAAACCTCTCCCGCTGCTAAGAGACACGGATTGCATGTTGGTCTATGGTCTGTATACGCTGCTCGATCACAGCAACCATCACAGTATAACAACAAGTTAAATGTCAGGGATGTCAGTCTGTCCATTCAGGAAGCACGAGTCATTGTGATTTCACCTGCTCTGGTGTAAATGAAAGTGACAGCAGGTTCAATGGAAGCAAAAACAAGACAACCCCCCAAAAAGAGAATGGTTTTGATGTGTGGAGACTCACCAGACTGCAGCTGCTGATGAATTAGGATTTTCTTTGTTAAAGTTTGTTTATCAGGTTATTGTTCCAGCTGGGCGACTGAGTAGGCTCCATGGTAGAGGTTAATGTCCATCTTTGTTTTTTTATACTTGAACATCCCAGCCAGAGAGCCAACAGCCTTAATGCCTTAAAAATGTGCACATTAATTCCACAAATGAATCATCTCGTGTTATCGTCGTAGTTTTGAAAGCTCTTACATACAGTATGTAGAAGTAGTACAATCTAACTTTTTATTGCGTAATATAATAATAAACTTTTTAATAAACATACTACTAACATGTTTTGTTTTGGGTTTTTTTTAATGTCAGTTAATGGTATAGTGAGTGATGACATTTTTATGTCATGCAATTATTTTCTATGACACTATTCTATGATGATGACATTTTTGGGGGGCCCTTTTGCTTTTTATTGAGAGAGGACATGGTGAGAGTGAAAGGGGGGAGGAGGGGGACGACATGCAGAAAGGCCCGCCGGTCGGATTCGAACCTGAGGCTGCTGCAGTGAGGACTTAGCCTCGGTACTTGGGGCGCCATCTCTTCCACTGAGCTACCTGGCGCTATCCCCACTATAGGTGTTTTTACACAGATACATAATGACGGAAAAGAAAGCCCTCAATAAGCGGCGATCGCACCGTTTCTACTGAACTTCTGTTTGTGGCCCGTGTAAACGGAGACAGCGTCGTGTTACACGTGGAAACGGAGACGCTATCCTGTTACACGTGTAAACGGAGACGCTATCCTGTTACACGTGTAAACGGAGACTCCGTCGCATTACACGTGTAAACGGAGACAGCGTCGTGTTACACGTGTAAATGGAGACGCTATCCTGTTACACGTGGAAACGGAGACTCCGTCGCATTACACGTGTAAACGGAGACAGCGTCGTGTTACACGTGTAAATGGAGACGCTATCCTGTTACACGTGGAAACGGAGACTCCGTCGCATTACACGTGTAAACGGAGACAGCGTCGTGTTACACGTGTAAATGGAGACGCTATCTTGTTACACGTGTAAACAGAGAGTCCGTCGCGTTTACACGTGAACACGACACTGTCTCCGTTTCCACGTGTAATGCGACGGAGTCTCCGTTTCCACGTGTAACAGGACGGCGTCTCCGTTTCCACGTGTAATGCAACGGAGTCTCCGTTTCCACGTGTAACAGGACGGCGTCTCTGTTTCCACGTGTAATGCGACGGAGTCTCCGTTTCCACGTGTAACAGGACGGAGTCTCCGTTTAACAGGACGGCGTCTCCGTTTCCACGTGTAACAGGACGGAGTCTCCGTTTAACAGGACGGCATCTCCGTTTCCACGTGTAACAGGACGGAGTCTCCGTTTACACGTGTAACAGGACGGCGTCTCCGTTTCCACGTGTAACAGGACGGAGTCTCCGTTTCCATGTGTAACAGGACGGCGTCTCCGTTTCCACATGTAACAGGACGGCGTCTCCGTTTACATGTGTAACAGGACGGCGTCTCCGTTTCCACGTGTAACAGGACGGAGTCTCCGTTTACACGTGTAACAGGACGGCGTCTCCGTTTCCACATGTAACAGGACGGCGTCTCCGTTTACATGTGTAACAGGACGGCGTCTCCGTTTAACAGGACGCCGTCTCCGTTTCCACGTGTAACAGGACGGAGTCTCCGTTTCCATGTGTAACAGGACGGAGTCTCCGTTTACACGTGTAACACAACGGTGGCAGCGCTAGTGTGACGTATTAAAGGTGCTATTGACAAAATTTATAACATCCAGCCACTAGATGTCGCACTCACACACCCCCCTTCCATTGCATTCACGTCACAACACAGCTGTTGCACAAAGCGCATGCGTCCTCAATGGGTTGCCAGTTCGTTAAACAACCTGCGTTTTCATGGTAGACTGGAGTGACACTCAGACTGACTCAGTCATGTCAAGTGATGAATTCATTTTGCAACATGAAGCTCTACATTTGGGTTACTTTGTTACTTCGGACTGGTACGGGAACGCCGCCCGCTTACTGTCAAACTCCATTTTTCTGTTTTTCCTGGCAACCCCAAAGACTCTTGACCCCTGACGTGCAGAGATACCACGCAGAGATACCACGTGATATCACACGTCTTTTTTCTTTTCGGACCAGTCAACATTTTTTTAAATTATTAATTCACAATCAAAAACATTTTTTCATTTCATTTTTCTCATGAGTGATACTTTGATTCTGCACCTTTCTAAAAGCTCTATGGATGTATTTTTTGTAATTATTCGTTTCAGTAAAAATGTTAACAATATGACCTTTGAATAAGCGCCAGAAGTACGATTCCCCCTTTCGCGCCGAAACAAAAAATACAGGTGAACCGTTATTCTAACATGTCCTTATGGTAGTGATATTAGGAACTGCTGATTGCACCTGCTGCATTTCCTCCCAGCACCTGAACGTCTCCCTGCAGACTGTGTTGTGTGCTACATGAAAGGATTAACAAGGAGGAACAGTGCTGATGAGCTTGGCCCGCTCCGTCACACAAGCAGCCAGCCGAGCGCTTGTGGCTCATGTTCTCAATCTCAAATCATCATTTATTAAGTAAAGCTGTGAAGAGAACAGCAGGTGCTTTGGAAGGATTTCGGTCATTTATGATGTTGTGTTTGCACACACCTCTTACTGTTGCTCTTGCTGAGCTGTATTTACAGGTGCAAAGACATGATTTAAGAGGACCCTTCATTTGGAGCTTGTATAGCTCATATTTGCTTCAGCAACCAGACGAGGCTAGTTGACAAGTTAGATGTGCAAAGGCCAAGTTCTCCTTCCTGATCAGTCAGCTGCTGTTGATCGGGGGAGGGGGAGGTTTTAGGGGTTGCAACCATCAGACAGAGAACGAGTCCAGATAATCCTTTACACAGAATCACTAGCGGCTAGCTTTGTCTAGACAAGAATTAGCTAGGGCTTTAAATAAAATGTTCTTTTGGCCACTAAAGCCTCAAGAACACAATGGCAACTTTTAGGTTTGACACACGAGGTGAGAAATTGGCCACCCGACATTGTCGCTTTATGCCGTGGCTCTGAAGGTGAGACCCTTAAGGGGTGTCTGGAGGAGCTTGAAATCCACCAGAAAAAGAGAAACTCTCGACTTAAGGCTCTTGAATTTAGGGCAGCGAGGAATGTACAAGACCATTTTGATCCGGACTTCCCTTGATCCAGGTTTTAAAGTCTTTTCATTCCTTTATTGTAACTAAATTGAAGCTTCTTTGCAACAAAATGTTATCAAATGGGGGGTCCACATGTTTGGAGGATTGTGGTCTTAAAAGTGCCACGCTAACCTGAAAGTTCACCTAGCACTGATGCTGCGAAGATGAATTTGGTATTTTTCAGTAGCATTTCTCAAACGTTATTTACATGGACGTCTGCATCTAGGACACACACACACATACACACACACAGGCAGACCACACACTGTGTGGTATAGCATGCATTGCACACAAACACACACACAAATGGAGCTGGGAATCTGGCTCTGTAGATAATACTCCATTAGCCTAGGCTGCAGAAAAGCTTGCCAGTCCTTCAAAAAGCTGCCAGATCTGTGTTATGCCAACTCTTATTCCAAGAGAATACAAAGAGAGTGAAAGAGAGTGGAGGAAAAAAAAGAAGCTTGCTTGAACCATTTCTCATTCCTAAACACTTCTTCCATCTTCCAATTATCCCCATTTCCCATTTATGTCCTCGTAGTTTTCATAGTTTTCGACTGAACCATGCGTACGCCAATAAAACGGTGTCAGTCTTATTAGGAACACAATTCAAAGCAATGAACGCCCCGTCACCTCTGATGATCATTGGTTCAGGGGATCAGCGAGGCGATGGCCTGAGACCACTGAGACTGGGAGCATTTTTCACAAAAAAAAATGTACGGCCCCCTGTAAAGCGTCAATGCTACTTTCAAATAAAACTTTTGTTGAGATATTTCAGTCCCACCGACTCACCGACCATCCACTGAACCACATGCTAGCATGAAGTTTTTAGGGCTTAATGTTTCTCTTTGAAGTGAAGTTCCTTCCCAACTCGGAAGTGTAGAGACAACTGTATCGGCATGGAACGCAGCCTTACCGTGTGAGGGGAGAAGGGTAGCCTGCTTGGACAAGTGGCTGAAGATGCAATGAAGACTTCGTCCGCACCGAGGTCCAGTTCAGTTAGACCGCTGCAGGAAAGGTCCACCTCTGCACTCGGGGAGCTGTCGCCGCCAGCACTGACTGCAGAAGTAGAACAATATTGAAATATGTTTAGAACATTGATGACGAGGCCTTTTTTGTTTTATATTTTGATAACTGTAATGCTTTACCATAATGGTAGTACAGAGCAGATTCATTCAACATTGTATATTACAGCTCCATTGATGTGTAATTCACGCAGACACTGAACATTGAATTCAGGCCGCCTGCTTCTTGGAGGAAGGACCGTTTGCCACTCAGAAAAGCAGCAGAGCTTATGATGCTGTACGGCAATTTAAATGCTTCAATGAAACAACATGCAGACTTGGCTAATCACAACTCTTGTTTATAAGCTATGTGTTTTGGTGTAAACTCCTTACACCGTGACTGGAACACACAGAGAGGGAGACTGTACTCCCCTGTTGTTCAAACTACTCCCAGGCTGCTTTGTGGGTTAAATGCCACAACCCACAAATCTCTCAGCCTGGGTTCAGGCCCACTGAGAGGGAGAGAAGCCTTTGGATTGTTCCAGGATCAAGCCTGTGTGCTGCTGCACAACTAATGCAACGTTCCTTTCCATTGAAAACTCTATGGAGCCACCCGGGGTCCACAGAGGGGTCCTTAGTCTGTTTTAATTTAAAGTTAATCTTACGGCATATTTCTAGCACAATAGCGATGTGGTGCCTGTGGCGTGTGAGTGCAAATCTTTCAGAGGAAAACTTCTGGAGGGAAAGGAGCACTTTCTGAAACAGTACTGGCAGTTTGAAATGAAATAAAAGAAGAACTGAGTGGTTAACATGAGCAGAGATAAGCACCATCCAAACAGGTCACAGCAATTGAGGCACATTGCTAAAATCCCAGGCCGTCACTTTTAAATGACTCAACCTTTATCAGATCATTGCTTTGCCGGGGAAATAAATGAGTTGTATTTGTATTCCTGAAGGAATTATTATAACATATTTTCAGGAAATTATATAATTCTTTATCATACCTAAAATGATTATAGTCAAACGTCTTAATATGTTGTGAAAATCGAAATCAATATAAGTGACACCTTGGCACGAGGTCATACAGTATGTATGAGTTTACAAGGGAGAGCAAGGAAATCAGCATGAATCAGTTTAGAAACCCATCCCCGGTGTGTGTGCCTGTGTGTGTCGACCTGTGTGTGGCAGGCTGTCGTTGTTGTTGTCGTGCTCGGTCCGGGTGGCTTCCAGGTTGGCTTGATTCTCAGCCATCAGCTGCAGCTCGCTGACCTCAGCGGCGGTGTTCTGGACGCCCTCTGGCACCTACAACGCCGGCACACAGCAGAACGCCATTCGCTTTATCCATGGGGCTTCAGCGTGACAAAGACATGGTAAGTGCAGGTGTATAAGGTTCTCATATAAGGCTCTGGTGTCCTCATGGCACCCTTTTCTGGCTGAGGAGCAGCTGCAGGGCACTGGAGAGCGTTCCATTTTCATCAAAAGAAAAGTGCTCAGAGCCATTTCTTTAATGGTTCTGACAATATCTTGACGGATATCACCGCTGATGTGTGATAGACGAGCATCGCCCCCTTGTATTGGGACTAAACCATGAGCACATGAGGATGACTGCACAGCAAGATGGCAAGATAGACTGGTTAGCTGTCTGTCTCTACATGTCTCCCTGTGATAGACTGGTTACCTGTCTGTCTCTACATGTTAGCTCTGTGGTAGACCAGCAACCTTCGCCCAATGTCAGCTGGGATCGGAATGTACTTTTGTTGACTCCGTCTTTTAATAAATCACCGTTGATCATGTTTAATATTGGTTAAACATCAGCTATAAAAGTACTAAGATGTAATTGTTAGACACAACTAGCAGAGATAATGAGAGTGAACAAGCTTCAACGTTATTCATACACAGCCTTCAGGGAGTCATTAGCCAAAATATTCCTCCTCTGAGAGAATCCTAGGAATCAATGTGAAGAGTGAAGTGTCTACCTGACAAGGGAAAAGAAAATAGGTAAAGGAGGAGAGAGGGTAAGGTCCCCGTTGTGAAAATAAAATATATGTGTATCAAATTTCAAACAATACTTGAGCGTACTTGCACTAATCATCAGTATACTTTGTGTGTTAATGCTTAGTTTGGCATTTTGGAGCAACTCATTTTGTACTTAGTGTATTTTAGTTTAATTTATATTGTAGAAAAGCACAATTTGAAGTGTATTTAGTGTACTTTTATGTGCTAAAATGGAAAAACTTCAAGTGTACTTGGCCGTGTATGCATTGAAATGCTTCATTACTGAAATTAAAGTTTATATTACAAGTATATAAAAAATTTATTGAGTGTCTTACTAATGTATAAGCAATATACCTTTAGTATATTCTTGCTGTCATAATAGTATGCGCAATTATACTTCTGGCTTATTACAATTAATTAATAAAATGTTAAATATTCTTCTAGTGCATTGTTCCAATAGCCTACTTATTTAGAGAGGGCATTTAAAAATATACAGAAAAAAATATTTAACAACAAAGTATTAAACATAAGTATAACTTTAGAAATGACACAACTTTCACTATGTTGATGTTCCTACAATATATTTAGAGGTGTATTATAGTACAATTATTGCGTTAAAGGTGTTGATATATTTCCAGATTGTACATTTCCTTGTAAGTATATTAGCAATATAATATTGAAAATGTAATTCTATTTTAAATACACTACAGTGCATTAAGTTTTCACCTGGGATGGGGAGAAGACAAAGATGAGAAGATGAGAAGACAGTCTGTGGGCAGAAAGAGTGAGTAGACAGCAGTGTCCGTACCTCAGAGTGGCTGGATGCGCAGGAGCCGGATCTTTTTGGACACAGTTTGGGTCTGGAAAATATACAGTACCACAGCCATTCACTTTATAATTACAGACACATCCAAAAAAAATGCTTTTCTGAATGTCCCCTATTTTTCCACTCCTGGCAGAGCTCCCCCAAGAATAAAGATCCCTGAGGTTTTCACAATGTGACCAGAAATGTAAAAATGGACACTATTCCATACAACTCTACTGCAAATGGAGCCTTTTGACATCATAACCACCTCACTCAACATGTAATCGCTCCAACATACCCGTGGCCATTTCCCCTCATAGTTGCTCTGTTGTGGTGCTAGTTGATGGAGCAGGATGCGCCATGGTCTTGCATTCACACATGCCACAACTGGAGCAGTTCACATCGTGGTTGTTACTGAGATGTTGTCCCTGTCAGGATGCACCGCCGTTGCACTCATTGGTTTTTTCACTGCCAATAGCTCCGTCCAGCGCGTTTTTTTCACAGACATACTGGTGGCTATTAATATTAGATCATTTCACAACTGAGAAAATGACTAATATCACTTGCCGATTCTTACCCTGCTTTTCAGTCCCAATCTTTAGTCCACATGAACCGATGAAGCATGCAGAAATGTAAGCACCCTCTTATTAAAAATTACTCTCACAGCTGAATGAGTTCATTCCCAGCCGCTGGTCAACTGAGGGCAACCCCTGCTGTGACTTTCATCCACCTTTGGCTGTTTTCTGACCAGAGGGGACCTTGGGAGTTACTGCTGCTTTAAACTCGCGAGGTCTTGCCTTGCTCGGCAGGCTAGTTGTTTTTCAATGAGTTCTGTCAACTCATTTAAATTAATAGGGAACAACTGAACAAGGGGAAAAAACAGCTACCGAGGCTGCCGTTTCATGGTGATGCATTTCCTAGCATCGGAATAACTCTTGTTGTTCTTGTTAATTACAAGATTCATTTTATGGAACACGTGTTTCCATTTTCCCTGTCATTAATAGTGAGCACCTGTGGAGTTATTGTGCCTCATGGATGAGTTGGAGACATTGAAATGGACACAAATTATATTAAATGGGTTTTTCTCACAACAAGGCCGACGCAAATCGAAACCTTCCTGGATTTTTAATCTATCTGGACTATGAGTAAAACGGCCTGTAAGACGGCTCGTCAGAACAGATAGTATTACAAACCTCCAAACGTAACCCGTCAGCCTGTGTTCATTGTCCCCTGGGATGGACAAGAGGGAACAGCTTGTAAATTACACCTTTTGATTGTCTGACAATGCTATCGGTACCAAACTCACATTGAGTTTTAATTCTCCTCAATGTCCCCTTTCCCCCGCCCATTCACTTTCATGGCGCTTCTGTGTTATTGTGTGCTGGAATTGATGCCAGGTGCTGTACCTTGAATGCCCCGCTGTCTATGGTGTGAATGCTCCACATCAAGGAAGCCGCACAGTTGCAGCCAAACCCAACTAATCACCAAGGGTCACCACATCAGGGACTGACGCTTCCAGCTGAGTCAACATAACAAAGTGGTGACTGTGTGTGTGTGTGTGTGTGTGTACATCTGTGTGTGTGAGAGAGAGTGTGTGCATTTACTGTTGGACCAGCCCATTTTCATTCATGGGAGAAATCAAAGATAATCATTTTGTCAGAAGAATATTCACTAAGGTTAAATTGGGTTCAGGTTTCGAAAAAGGAAGAAAACCAAAATGATAACAGTCTAAAGGTTTTATCTGAGAAAATCACACTCTTAAGAGTCTTTGCTGGCTGCTAATGTTGTTGAGACATTTCAATCTGAACCATAATGTCCACCTGCTGATTACACTAGAGAATGTAAGGGGCTCATCCAAGGCACTATGATTCATCATTGTTTCATACAAGTTGGCATTGCATAAAACATTTTAAAAAAAAAATACAACTATGTGGCAATCCATCATATCTCCACGGGGTTGATAATCATGAATCACGACTAAACAAAACAGTTTTTAACTTTAAGCGACTGACCTTTTAAAGTGAAACCAGTATTTTAACATTTAATGACTGACTGCAGGTTATGTCGAGAATATGTAGATCATTATTGGCAAAAAAAAGTCAATGAATCAACTGTATTTGAGCTGACATGAAGACAACTAGATTCTTGTCGCTCTATCTATTTGTCTGTGCTCATTTTCATCGTATTACCTGAAAACGATGCAGAGGGCACTTGTAAGTATCATTGTGAAGAAGGCCGCTCCACTCACAGCAGCCAGCAAAGTGTCTACCTTGCTGGCTGTGGGAGCAGAGGCGCGGCGGTCCCCCACCGGCTCCGTCAGGTTGTGGTAGTGGAAGAGAAGAGCGAAGCCGCGGCCCCAGTGGGTGGTGGTGATGAGCTCCATGATGACCTCAACCATCTCCTGACTGGAGCCGAAAACCAGCTGGCTGCTGGGAGGCCGGTTGGACCCACAGAACCTGGAGGAGAAGGTGATGAGGTCTGAGATGTAGAGTACATCATGGGGGCAGGCATCGAGCACCGAGTGCTGGGTTTCGGGGTTCACAGCTAGAGTGTCAGTGGAGTGTGGCGAGGCCAAGGTGGTCTCCTCCACAACTGTGCTCGGGCTAACACTGGGGCTGAGGTCTTCCCTGAGGTGAGACGAGGAGGCGGAGTTGATATTCTTGTCTCCTGGAGGCACAGCACCAGGTAGGAGGGGGAGAGAGGGGGGAGGTGGCAAAGATAGTCCAGAGGAGGCATCCGTGGATCTTTTGGCAGAATTTGAGACTTTGGCGATCTCCATCTTTGTGGACTGTTCCTGGACCACTACTTGTTTGACCTCGCCATCTTCGGAGGACTGCTTCGTCTTTGTGGCGTCCCCCACACTCTGAAGCATGGGCTCTTTAGGTCCTGATGAAGTCTTATCCGCCACTAAGCTGCCAGGAGTGAAGGTCACCTCTTCCTCTTCAAAATTAGAGATGGCAGAGTACTGTGGAGCGGAGTCATGGCTCTCAAACACGTCAAAGTCAAATATTTCCAGAATGAGCTGGTAATCAGCGGGCACAAAGAACTGCCAAACGCAGTGTGTCCCAGAAGAGTAGTTGTAGGGGAAGCCCGGGGACAGAATGAGGCCTTGGACATCCACCACATCCACCTTGGCACCACAGTCAAAGTATACCTGCAATAGGAATCACATTAACTTAGTTGTATCATTCAACCTGCTTTTAAAAAGGCATTATAACCAAAACATTTCACACTGAGATTTATTCCAGGTACAGGATTCCTGCAGCTCTGGCGGTAGTACTGCCAAGGTAAGGGCTTTTGAAGATCATGTTATTCTTCGATGTTGACCAGTATTATATTACACTCTGCCTAAATTCTAAGATGAGTCATGTCTTAATAGCCACTACGTGATTATGTTCTCTGTGCCAAAAGCACCAACAAGGTAACAACAACAAGGTACCTATCAGCAAATAATACACTCGACTTGTGGTCCGATTACTCGCTGACATAAACCAGCTTGAAACTGAACTATTCAACCCTGCTGTTCTGCCTTTATATCAAAGTCTGTGTTTTTGCCTGCTTGGGTAACCCAGGGGAGGGTATTTCTTCAAACATGCTGGCTGTAATTCATCCCAGGTGTGTGGGGGACCTGAATCTAAGCGGAGGCAGATGTGTGGCTGGGCCAGGGAGCTGAGGACCAGACCTTTGTAGGGGGCCTGTGTGTTTATGAGCTTTCCTTTTGGCCTCGGTTCTGGACTGTGGGAATGACCCAGACTGGCAGACCCCCATGCCAGACAGGTAAGAAACCAACACCCGCGGGCGATACTTGTGCTCTGGACTAAGCTAAAAGCATACGAGATATAGGAAGAGAGAAAGAGGGCAACGGGGACATAAGAAAAGCTAGAGTCTACTGGAGCCAGACAGTCACTTTGATTGCTCCATGGACCATCTATTGACATCTGAATGCATTTATCAAAGGCATTCCACGGTCAGTAGATTCGGTAGCAAAATCTACATGCAATTTTAATAATGACTGGAAGAGAGGACCACTTTCTAGGCCCTCCGGTCTTCACGATCAAACCAAAAGCCCTCTCCATAGTTGATACAGCTGACAGCCTCCCAGCCAGGCAACAGCATATAACATGGGGGTCACAGAGGGCAAGGAGGGCAGCAGGAAAAACGGAAGAAAACTCACCATCTACCCCCAAACCATGAAGGTCCATCGACAAGTTGTCCACAGCCGAACTCTCTCCTGACCTATTTGATACACCATGATCAATTCAAGTAACCGTTTTGCTGGTTACTACAGTACAAGCCATAGGCTGTATAGTCAGAGACACTGGACTGTTAGGGACATGACATTAACAGTTTGCTCACTCTGCTTTATATTTAAAAAAAACATGCTAAATTGAATATATATTTAACTACCACCATCCTGATGTAAATTTTGATCATTAAATGCCTTTAAGATGGTTGTATTTTAGGTTTTGTCTCCCGGTCTGACATTTGGAAGCAATTACTTTGGCACATGGCATGGTACACTTGCATTACCTACACACTCACTAGAAATGAATGCACTACAGCAAAGAATTACACGGTTGACATTTGAACAGACCAATGCCATTCCTGCTGAGGCTGAAGAGAGTAAGCTGATTTGGGGTTCGCAGTGATTTCAGCGAGGTTGCGCAATGAACCACATCACAATATGGGGGCTTAACAGGGGGAAGAGAAGTACAGCGTGTCCCCTTTTAGGACAAGAATGACCAGTGGTGAGAGAATGTATGTTTGCTCATAATGTTGCATTGCTGGCCTTTCCTCAAACGTCCCTTAAAGACACGTTTCACTCATTTCTCACAGTTCTTCCAGCCAATTCAACTTTTAAAAAAGGTATGAAAGAGAAGTAGATGTTGCAAATAATGCTGATTTATGAATTACACGTCCCTTGTATGCAGCGAAATCTTGCATCTGATGAAAGGGAATTGTGTCACCTCTCCCACCCAGACGAGGCGGCCGGGAGGTCCCAAGCAACCCCGGGATGTGCATGCTAGACTACACATGAAAGGGCCCCAAAGTGCCACAGTGTCGAATAGAAATGGGACATTCTTATAATGCCAAACATCTTGGTTCTGTTACATCACAGGCCGCTCCACTGGCAGGTCGCTAATTATTCAAGGATGCCTTTTCTCATGGCGAAACAATGGGGCGCAGTGCCGTTTTGGTGAGCCACTCCACCAACTGGGAGGGCAGATCATATTTTAATGAAGTGATGCTAAGAAGTACGAGGCAAGCTGAAAGTTTACATAAGAGCCGGCTGGTCATTATGCCCCAGTTGTGCCACTGACAGGAGCTTCCCTGGACAGAAGTAGATCAACTGAGCACATAATTGTCTGAAATGACTTGTTCAGTGAAACATCAGAACAGCTGCTGTCATTACTGAGAGGCCCCTGAGATAATGGTATTGTTCTATCGTTTTCACTTTGCATCAATACATCTTAAAAAAAAAAAAAAACCTAGAAGGTGATTGAATCACGTTCCATGATGGAGTTTTGTCTAATAACAAAAAGGCAACTTTAAATTCATTTTGCTGATGTTGTGGAGCTGATTTGTTTGTATACTACAATTCTATTATCATTTTTTAAATAACTTCATATTTTATTAATTTTCATTTAAATATTATGTATTGTTAAAAAATATAATTGAAATCCAAAGGAAACTATTTTAACTACAATATTTTTCTATAAGAGGTTGGATTTGGTGTAAAATTAGTAAACAAACAAAAACAAAACATAGTACCATTCTTCCAGCTTGTATGTGAATCACTTTGAAACCTCTCTTTGTAGTATAAAGGGGAACAAGCCAAAAACAACACTACTTGTGTCAGTAAACTTTATTTTACAAAACAGAAGCCTGCAGTCTGACCTAACTGTTGGCTGTAACATGGATTTTTTTAAACCACCCAGGCTGACGACACCGCTGTGAAAACTCTGCAACACGAGCTGGCTTCTGCTGAAGTACTGTTAATACACACAAACACACACTCTGCCTCTCATGCACAAACAGCCGCGAACTGGCTCATAAACAGGCAGGCGGGCCCCTCAAAAGGGGGCAGGAATCCTCAGCAGCCCTGTTTACTGGAGGGGAAAAGTGACACTGCTTCACAGGGCTAGAGCTTGAGCAGCAGCAGCAGTCTGCTCAGGATGCTTTCCAATCATACTCAATTTTCTCAGGTCTGGAGCCATATCAACGCAGCACAGCTTTGAGGTTGTACAGTTTGTAATAGGCGCTAAATTAATTTTCCATTATTCTTAATTTAGTCAGAGGGTTTTTTAGATCTGCACGATACAAATCTGAGGAGAAATCGTATTAAAGAAAATACAGTCAAGGATGCAGCCTACTACATGTTAGAACAGACAAAAATGTGATTACTAAAGTAGAGAATGTAAGAATGCATGCTGTAAACAGGATGGGACTGAAACCGATCAGATAATAAAAGGAGCTTTTTGAGCTCGACAAGGAGTGCCACTAATTCAATTGGAATAAAAAGCACTTTTTCCTCAAATGTGCAACAGGACAGTGCTTGCAGGGTATGAAAGAATACATAAAAAACAATAACTACATATAATAATATATGAAGAAGCTCCTCTTTTTAGACAACAATGGTTTCCCATATATCAATCATGAACAGCGCCATGCAGCCAAAAAGCTTGAGACAAGTCAATATCAGCCAGATGCCCCGTTTGTGTTTTTCTATATAGAACAGCTGCCTGCAAATACAGAGATAGAAAAACCAGAAGCTCCTTGGGGTCATTTTCCACAGCTGTGAAAAGTGCTGATACTGGAGCCCAGGATTTATCACATATCTGCCCTGTGATGTCAGTGCCTCTGCTGATGGGCTCACGTCAGTGGCGGTCGTTCCAGCCAGGGTGAGTTTACAAACGACCGGTGTGGCGGCCTGATTAAGCCCAGGCATTTTTAGGGTCGCCCTTGTTGGCCACTGTCGAGCCGACTCAGCATATTTACACCCCCGTGTGCATCATGAGTGACTTATGAATAGGCCTCTTTGAGCCGTTGCATGTTTGATCAACAATTTATTTACAGAGCCATCGGTCACGTTAAAGTGGAACGCTGGGAACGATTCCCACTGTGGTCCACGAACTCGCACAGATATGTGACTGGGTGAGCGAAAGGACAGGCAGAAGCAGGCTTTCCATGTTTGTGGTGGGAAAACCTATTAACATATTTCCTCTAAAAAGAGCTCGCTGCTGCTGTGGTAGGTGTTAAAGCGAGTCTTTGGATCCCTGCGGTGAATCGTGACCTTATCTCCACAGTGTTTTCAACCAGTTTGGGGAAATCATTTCCAGATTGTGGGATGTGATCCAGTGAATGCATCCATGGTAATTAGTCTTTCAGCAGCGCCCATGGTGAGAAGTCCAATCATATAGGTTGGGCTGCACCATAGTGACAAAGAATCAGAATCAGAGACTGTAAGAAAGTGGATGTAGCCAGTTTTTAAAAGTTAGCTTCATAATTCAAAGTCAATTTTACACCTAAGGGTTAAAGTCATCTAGCTAATTGTATTGGTCGGGCATTAGGGCTGTTAGCAACAGTAACGGTAGCAAGGCTGCCGACCATCATGTACTAAATGAACATCATGCTGGATTGAAGAAGACTTGAAACTAGAGATTGAGACCATAAACTCATGTTTACAATGTTTGCTGAGATGGGGCGGCCGGTGGCGCAGTGGTTAGGGCAGCCGCCCCATGTACAGAGGCTCAACGTCCTCTCTCTCTCTCCCTGTTTCCACACTGTCTGAATAAAAATAATAAAAAGGCTTGAACGGCGCTCTAGCCGAAAAAAATAATCTTACAATGTTTACTGAGATAATACATCAAGAGAGAAGTAGAACCATTTTCTCATAGACTTCTAAACAACCAGACTTCTTTTTGTAAGCAGACGAGTCACCCCCTGATGGCCAGCAGAGAGAATGCCAGTGTGAGGCACTTAGGAATTGGCTTCACTTTTCAGAACCAGAGGTTGGTCTAAATGGAGACCACAACATATCCAAGTGCAACATCTGCATCAAAATGGCCAGACAAGCTCAATTATTTACAATCATCTCTCCCAACACTGAACCGCTCATGTATTGGTATTACAGAACTAAGCATCTGATTATTCTTCTATTCTGAAGGTATTTCAAAAATCTGCAGACTTCTAACCATCTGGATGAAAAAATAAAACATTCTCTTTGCCGCACACGAAAGAGTTTTAACTGGTTCCTCAAGTTGCAAAGTTGTTTCCTATCAAGGAAACACCAGAAAAATGTGAATGTGTTGTTTTTTTTTGAAAATATAAAGTAATAGAAACATCAATATACACAACCACGAGTGACAGTCAAATGTCAAACAGCTCGAGAACAGGCAGAACAAATATGATTTCCAGCTACCATCTTTGTTTTGGTCGGTCTAACTTTGCAGCAGATGGATTTTTTTCTGCAACACAAAGGAGGATAGCTTTCACTCACTCGGGCTTTGCATCCCATCTCCTCTCAAATCCAATGCAGTGATATGTTTATCTGTTGACAGATTGTGTGTATCAGATTGTCAGATAATTCATGGGAGGAGTAAGCAAAAATCACAGTTCACTGGAGACCTACAACTCGGTTCAATTAGTGATGAATGTCCCCTCTTTCTATCGTAAAGACAGACGAGCGGAGCAACAAAACAAAGATCAAATGCACTCTGCCTCGTCCACAGCACTGAATTGTGGACTGACAGATTAGGATGCCTCCCATTTTTTCAGAGGGGAATAGAATAGATTCCGAGCTTGTTTATGCTGTTCCAAAAATCAACTTAATACAAAAGGGGAGCGGAGGACAAAGACATCATTTACCGTGCCCTCTCAGGCAGATAATTGCAAAGATAGTGAGCACCCTATGCACACAGGAACTAAAGCATGAGACGTTGACAATTCAATATACCATGGGCTTTTGTTGTCTAGTTCCAAGAACTGTGCTGCTGAGCCGCCATTCTCCATCGGTGGAAGAGGATGACTCTTGACAGGTGGAAGCTTCTCCTAGCTGACAATGTGTCCTAGAGGAGATCGTTCAGTGTCAAGGGGGATCCTTCTGGGATTTAACACTCGCAGCTGTCCCATATGGGGACAAAAAAATGAGACAAAAAAAAGGACATGGGACTGGAAGTTTTGGATAATTTGCTTCAAAATTATTTTTAGAAAGCACATCAAATATGAAACACATCCCTTTCCATTTAAGAACATTGCTTATTTCCGCTCTCACAATACAATATTGTCACAGTTTAACTATCACTGTTTACTCAGCAATGAAACATCACATATGTTTTCTAAAAGAGCAAAAAGCAAGGACCACCCCTGCAGCTGTCTGTGTACACATGACTATTCCAGGAGGCTGAAAATGTATATCCTGTCATCTGTAGTCACACATGTAGTTAGTGCCAGTATCCATAGCAACCAAATTATAGAGTGACACTTCAGGTATGGCGTCAAAACAAATGTTAAACCTCAACCAATCAACTCTAAAGCACCCATGCACGCTTGCTTTGACTTCATCAATCATAGCTGAATGCAAATCATGCCTGAGGAGCAGCTCCTGAATGTCAGTTTTCCTGGAGACAAACTCTTGACCGTGAGCTCCTCACATATCAAGGCAAAGCTTTGGGGATTTGCCTCAATAAGTATGAAAAGTAAAACACAGGGTTTACACGCTCTCAATGTGGTTCTCATTTCAGCAGCTTGGACTCTGCGTGCCATTCTCTGACTCCTAAAGAGCAGCAACATTGAAACAGCCTGCAGCCCATCAAACATCCCACTGGAGATTTGTTACACGAGGTTTGGGAATTTTAAAAGTATAGCCGCAAAAACTTTAATATATATATTTTTGGGAAAAGCAAATGTAGACAGGAGTAAATGATTCGTTTTAATCGTTACAGTGTTTTTTTTGTTTTTTTCGAGATTTCAGTTTGTAATTGTCCGATAAGCACATGGGATACTTACTTTACAAAAACAAATAACGAAGCTGGACGTGAACGTCGCATTGCTCTATAAGCCACGTGAGGCGGAAGCTGGATGTTATGGACAGGCACCGTTTCAACTCCCAACCTGACAACAGATCACATTTGTTTATGCAATATATTTGGTTTCCCACACAACCCTCACCATGTCAGAGGCCTGCGCTTTGAGAAGGCAATGTTCGCCTACGAACTATTCTGTTGCCAACCAGAACGTACGCAAAACCCAATAGTAAAAACTGTACATTTGAAAGTCAAACGCTGTCTGCCAAACTTTTCTCTGCTCTCATGCTTGAACTTGGACGGTTTTTGAAGCAGAGTGGTCTTGTGATAAAGTCGGCAGAAGTGCTTTCCATAAAAAATAAACATTTACAGTAGGCAATTAAAATGTCAACTTGTTTTTTAATTTGGCTCAACACGTAGCCTGCCGCGTCCTAACTCCTCCGACGTGGTTTGGGTTGAAAGAACTACATTTACATTTAAAATGCAGCTGACACAAGTGTTTCTTCGTGTTTCACGTGTGAGCCGAATTGAATGTTGACACGTATTTGTAATCTTCTTTAAATAACTTGCTTGAATTCCCCTCGAGATGCAAACACTTTCAAATATAAAGATTTACGAACGGCGTCCGTGGCGTTGCTTCTCTCCATGCGTGTGAGCACGGCACTCAAGCGGGGCTGGAGGTGAAGCTGCTGAATAATTGTCAAGTTTATTGTCAACAAATGCCAACTTACTTTCTGTGCAACGCATCCCATCACGAAGAGTAGATATGTGGCGGTGACAACATGCGCCCCAAGCGACGTAACGCAACTCATTTTCCTCTGAATTGTTCCTTTTTGAATGCGACGCACACTGACTGCACCGTGTCCCGCTCCTCTGCTTCCCTCATTCACCTGAAGTGTCGGGAGCGCGCTTCCATCGCTCATGGGCGACCTCGGACACAGGACCAGACCCCTGTTTAAAAACGAGCCTAGACTTGACTTTAACACTTCCATGTCATGTTTTAAAATATTTTTAAACTTAATAATATTATTGTAGATTGTATGCAATTTCTCATTCCCGTAAACATAATTTGGTCGAGTTATTATATTTCTATTCCTCAAATCCATTCCTTTTTCCATTCTAGTCTAGCAGATGGAGAGAAGTAAAATGTTTTTGTTATGCTTTCCTTATGCCTTATGTGATTATTATATATATATATATATATATATATAATAAGGAAAATGTCTAGCATCGTATTGCTTACGTTTTGAGTTGCAGGAAAACGAAATAATTGTGATGTGTTGTTTTAAGATCTTTGATCAGTTTTGTGTCCGACAAAGTGTCTACCTCAACACTACCACTAGATGGCACCAAAGTAAGCCTTTTCAATAAAAATGATTTAGACGTGGCCTTCTAGGCCCAACTGTGTGAGTCTCTCTAGTCTAACCTTGTCATATGACTGGAGACGGATGAAAAACACTTTAAACATTATATTGTTTTTTTGTTGTTGTCTTCAGGTTGCTTACGGGAGCGCTGCTGAGGGACCCTGCATGCTGGTGGTGTCCATAGGCTTACCGAGTGTTTGGGCTTGCTATGGTCCTGTTGTTGGTGCTGGTGGCAGGGCCCTCAAGGGTATCCTGTTTTTATGATCTGTATTTTACAACCCAACCAGCCCTGAATGTCCTGCTTATGCGTTGGCCTCATGGACACACATATTGCATTCAGTTCAGAGTATTTGCTTGCTTTTACTTATAACATAACAGAAAGGTATATATGATGGAAAGAGAAATGAGAGAGACATGAACTGTTCCTGAATGAAAACCCTTTTAATATTTTAATAAACAAATCCCCCCGCGACCATGAATACAGGATAAGCGGTAGACAATGGATGGATGGATGGAAATCTTAACAATGTGGGTGGTGGAAGAAGTAGCTACTCAGAACTCTACTTAAGGAAAAGTAGTTATACTACAGTGTAAAATACTCAGTTACAAGTTAAATTTCCGCATTCAAAATATTACTCAAGTAAAAATACAAAAGTATTTTTGTAAGTATTTAAAATGTAGTATTTGTGCAGAATAATACATACTATAGTGTTTTATCAATAGTGGAGCTAAGTTTAACTACTTTATATAATGCTGGTTTAATCTATTATAATAAATACAGAGTAGAGCAGTAAAAATAAATTTCCCTCTGATCTATTGGGGAAGTATAAACTAGCACAAAATAGAAGTACACAAGTAGAAGTACGTCAACATTAAGTAAGTAATGGAGTCAATGAATTTGTTAAATGACACCACTGTTAACAGCAATACATTAAATAACTGTTTTCCTATTCAAACGTCACTATTCAAAATGAATCTGGAAAGTAAACTGTACATTTGACTTTGGATGTAAATAGGCTATTTTAAATAAAATGCCAGTACATCATTTTAACTTAAATCCTAATCCTTAAAGCATTACACTGAGCAACGGCGTAGCCTAACGTTGTGCGTATCTATGCAATCCCTGCATTCTGTACAACGTATTGCAGGCTCAACAAATCTGCCACTGGCAACTGAATGGCACTTCCGGTGGCACCCGCGGCTGCAGTTAAGCTGCAGGAGGTGACACCGCTGAAAGGAACTGGGTGCAGCTCCGACCACAACAGTGAAGCACTGTACCTCGTCCACCAGATTCACCGGTGGTATAGTCCGTCCCGTATTATAGTTCGTGTAAAAAAATGCAACATTTCCACGTGCATTTGCAATATCATTATGTAAAAAAAAAATTCAAGTAATTAACATTCCTACGTTGTAAGCAGAAGACACGCTAATTGCTCGCAGATGAGTTTGATTCTTGCGCCCTTTGTTTGTTTCCCGTCGGACAGATAAGGGACGGAAACCAAACAGCCACGTAGTAAAAGGCGAAGCTCGCAAACGGGTGAGCATTTACTGTCTTTGATTGCATTTTCGAAACTGTCATGCTCTAATTTACACATGGGGGTTTGTAACATACTTACGCGACAGAAGGTAATGCGTTGACCGTTTTTAAATATATATAATATATTTGACAAATCACTCTACACTGGCGGTTCTAGCTAACGTTAGCAAGTAGGCTAATTTAGCTTGACAGGTTCCGCCGTAAATACATAGAACGAGCGAGCTAGCTCTTTCGCTGGCTAGTATCGCTTTAAGTAGTCCTCCTGGTCATGAACCGGTGAGGTTTTTAATAAACCCAGTCAACACATGAGGGCATTATAACAACCTTCACACGTAACGTTGGCTATGTGTATCGATGACTGTCATTTGTCTTCTGAGCCGGTGACAGCAAGACGGTGAGAATCCGTGCTGAAGTAACTGACAGATAACGTTAGCCAGCTTAGCATCACCTTGGAGTCGAAGGTTCTCTTAAGTAGCTACCGGTATACCACCATACGATGATTGCATAACGTTAAACACGCACAGGGTTTGAATACATGTAGACGGCTGCATCAGCTGTTAATAAAGAGATTATAAATGAATGCAAGGCTCTTATTCAAATCCAAGGTGCAAAACGACAGTCCTTGCCTGTCGACAAATGTACACAATTTGTAAGCATGGCTTATATTTTTCTCAGTTGTTTGTACAAATTATGCAAACAGAATGTCAACGTTAGTAATAGTAGTTAATCTATATTTAACACAACACAATCTACTTGACTACCAAGCCAGCTTGTTAACCCTTGACTCTACCTTATGCTTAGATTAAAGCCGACTGTCTTGTTATACAACATCATTAGTGTCCAAAACCGATGGATGTTTATGTATATTGCTCTTTAGAATGTGTCATGTTGTTCAAACAGGGGATGCACACAGAATCTAGATCTTTATTGCTGGTATAGATGGGATGACATTTTTTTCTCCTTTAATTTTGATTAATGCTAATCTTTTTAAAAGATTTGATTGATCAATAACAAACAATGTGTGTATTATCTGTGATGCAATAACAATATTTGTTTCTTCAAGAAAAGTAAAGTGATACCAGTATGTTTGAGTACCATTTTAAGAGTTTTAAGCATATTTTAATGATTGTCGGGATTGTGTCATACATCAGTTATTTTGGCTAGGATAATCGTGACATGAAATTTTCATATTGTCCCATGTCTAGTGCTCAGACGGGTTCTTGGACACTGACATGCTCCCAGTTGACCTGTCTCCCAAGAAGATGGTTTTGTGAGAAATTCTCAAGATTTGTGACTGTTCAGTTTCTTAATGGAAATGGATCATAACCAGTCAGAAGCAGCTCAGATGGAGGCGAATGCTTATCAAGAAGACCATGTTATAAAATCGAAGTTGGAAAGTGAAATGCAGTTGAAACAACAAGCGCTGGACGACACACAAAATGCAACAGGGGATTTTCATAATGGTGAGTACTGATGCTGTCTTAACAGGATACCATTAGGTCCCCCCCCCCACCACCACCACCACTGCATGGCAACGGGGTCTTATTAAAGTCACAAGGATTCAAAGGCTATGAATCCTTTTCTATTGGATCTATTTGCAATATATTCCTACTGGAATGACTGCCCTTGTGCTGTGATTAGCTGGTATCTAACTCAGCTCTCTGATCTGCAAAGTTCTTTCCCCTTTAGGCATATTACTACTATTACTGGTAATGCTTGTATCCTGCCATGCATGACCTGTTTTAGTGGCTACTACAAGGCCTGAGCCAGCTCCATGCTCTTTCAACCGATGGGTTGAATAGCTGAACTGAATTTTTATTAGTCAATCTCAGGGGACCACTATGCTTATAGTTGGGTTAAGGTTTAGGAGGAGCCAAAAATATGGCAATATGGAAATCACTGAAAATGTATTTTTGGCAAAAAGAGCATGCGGCCGAGACAGGTCGCAGGTTTTCTCAGGCTAATGGGAATAATTTTAAGTTTATGGGCAGTCAGTTTCAGTAGTGGTAATAATAATGTTGTTTTTTTTTAAACATCTTAACCATTTTGCTGTGGACTGTGTGGGTGTGGTTTGATCAGAATTCTTTCACTGTGGCCTGTCGACATAAGCAAACAATCCCACAACTGATCAGCTTTTGAACTGTTGCTAAAAATAGACACAGACATATGTGGCTAAGCCTGTCTTATTTCAAACCAAGGAAAGAAGCACAGACAAAACACACAGAAAGTCTTGTATAAAATCAAACATTTTTTGAAATTCATTCCAAGATCAGCCATAAATGTGCTCCTTGATGCAAATGTAGGTACAACTGAAGTGATGCATCAGTAGTCACATTTTTCAGTTAAGTAATAGTATTTTGACAGAGTTGCCCGTCCAGCTTGCCAAGTGGAATAACTTCTCTCTTTTCAGTCCAGTTCACAAGAACTTATCATGACTAATTGTCAAATTCCTAAGGGTTTCTCTTCCCCCTGCTCCTTCAGGTCCTGTCAGTTCAGATGGGATGCAAAATGGAAACGGACTGGCAGAGGACTTAAGTGCTGCTGGGAACACCCATATAAATGGGTCCCTGCCTCTGACAGCCCCTCCCCCGAGCACCAGCTCCCCTGTCAACTCCCAGACCCAAGATCCCTCCCCAGGTTTGGCTGCTTTTCCACCCATGATGCTAGAGAAGTCTGAGGGGGCTAGTGCTGAGATCACGGTTCACACGGGTGATTCATTGCAGTCGCTCAGACTCAGTATGCCTATGCAGGAGACTGAATTGTGTAAGCATAAACGTATACAGAGTGAATGCCCCCCTGTATTCTAACCTCATTTTGTTGTGGGATGTTTTGCTGTTTTAGCTTGTGTACACATCTGTTTTAACTCCCTTGTCTGTGTATTATTTGGACAGGAGAATTAAGTGGCACTTTATTTCAGTAGTTTGAGTCTACCCCCTTTCTGCAACTTGCATAGACGTTTGATTCTGTGAGGGTGCTTCATTTGCAACACTGTTTGGACTAATGGCTGTGTTATGGAACTAATCCCTCTAGCATGTTGTCTTTTGATGGTATTTTGAAGTCAGGCACATTTGCATTGTTCACAGTTATGATTTATGAAATGAAATATTTTTAGGCTTGGAACAAACTGATGATTTTCATTTGGCTTCACATTCAAGTCCCACACAGATTTTATGTAGCAGTAAATTAAGAATCCTACAGCATTTCTTTTTATGGATATGACTGATCCAGTGTCCATCAGTTTAAGGCTGATGTCTTCATCAAACATGATTGGAATATTGACAAAACTAGCTCCATAGCTGTTGCAGTTATCACTGCATTTATGTTTTCCATATGCACTTACATTAACCAAGCAAAGGGAAACAGTGATGGGGCAGCCTTTAGATATATGGGTGTAACATATAAAGTCGAGGTGAAACAACATTTCAAGAGCATCTATCTTCCGTATGATAATATATTTCCAAGTGAAACAGGATAGACGGGCTGAACATAGTGTTGGTAGGAATTTGATTAGATCATTGAAGGGATTAGCACGCAAACTTCTCTAGCTCTGTGCTGTCAAAAGATTGATGGATGGATGTCATGATATTATTGTTTGAAATCGGTTGCTACTAGCTGATGTAAGCATGCGTAATATTATGTTTTCCAAGAAAAAATATTGGATTTTATTTGTTTTGTAATTATTTCAGCATATTGTTAAATAGGTGCAGTGAAATCCTCTGAACGGGTTAAAAAAAAGTTTTTATTTCAGCTCGACTTTATTACCTTTACTTTCGCCTGCTCTAAAAATCTACAGTAGTTGTCAGGTAAGTTGCAGTGGAGTTTGTTACCTACCAATGCGGATGCCTTGTATGAAAAACATGTTTTCTGTTCAGGTGTTAACATGGGAGACTCCAGTTTGAATAATTTGTTGACTTGTGGTATGAGGAGTGAGAACAGGATATACATAATATATATTTTTATCAATTATTTCCCTTTATTTATGTGGGGAGACCTTATGATTTATGATCACGTCATCTTATTTAACATTAATTGCTTGTTTTTCACTAAAAAGGATGTTCACTAAAACAAGATTTGTGTTTTATCTCTGACGCAATAAAAATATTTATTTCTCGACAAAATCTAAAGTGATGCTGGTATGGTTTAGTGCTATTGTAAGAGTTTTAAGTGGATTTTGAAGATAATTGGGATAATATCGTCAATCACAATTTTGGCCAGGGTAATCGTGACATGAAATTTTCATATCATCCCATGCCTATTCTTAAACAAGCCTTTACATTTAATAAATGATGCAACATACAGTTAATTGCTTGGGTACACCTTTTACAGTCATAAGATCAGGTTCTGTGTAAATAAAGAGCTGTGGTGTAGTTGTGCACTATTGACTCAAAGGGAACATTTCCTCGCATACTTTCCCTTCAGCCAACCAGAAGCCATCTTTGGAGATGGAGAATGAGGAGAAGATTCGCCTGGAGGCTCGCCGGCGTCTGGAGGAGCAACTCAAACAGTACAGAGTGCAGAGACACAAGGAGAGGGTGAGTGAATGGAGTAGCTGTGCCCTTGAGGTCAAAACCAGTTTCGCCAGCTTCTGCATCATTTACATGACGTTTCTATAATTTTTGATGCTGTACATGTGCCGTTCAGCAGGTTTGCTTCCAGAGTGCCCTATATTTGTATCTTTGTTCTTTATAGTTTGTCATTGCTATCCCTAATTTAAGCAACAAACAACCATGTGTCAAATGTGAACAGGATGTCAGAACCATGATTAATTTCTTTCTGTTTCTAGTCTCACCGCACCACCCCCAAGAACAGACCATTCAGCACCCTGGATCCAGAGCTTATGCTGCATCCTGAGGCTCTGCCCAGGGCCAACACTGTTGCTATGACCACAGAGTATTCCTTCCTGAGGACCAGTGTGCCCCGTGGTCCCAAACTGGGGAGCTTGGGAATTCCCCTTTCCAAGGAGAGAAAGTCCAGATCACCTCGCCCAAGCAAGATCCACTCCTTGGCTGACTACCAGTCTCCTGAGAATGATGGTGCAGGTGGAGGTGGAGGTGGCGGAGGTAGAGTCAGAACAGCCGACAACACCATGAGCTCCCTCCAGTCCACCGTTAGCTCGGTGTCCACTTTGTCTGAGGTCAGTGTGATGTCGGAGGGCAGCACCTGTGAGACGGAGGCACAGCCTGGTGCTTTGCTCCAAGTTGGGGACAATGTCTCAGAAATCGACGGCAGTGAATCAGGAACAAGGCCAGGAAACGATGGCAATGACAGTGACAGCTCGTCCTACAGCAGTGTGTCTACCAGGGGGACATACGGGATCCTCTCCGCAGCAGTGGAGAGGCAGCAGGGGCCCTACACGGTAGAGGGGAGGGAAATTGCCCCCGAGGCCATGGGTCAGTACCCCTCCCTGCAGGAGGTTCTGCAGGCGGCCAGTGAAGAGCAGCACCTGCTGGAGCTGGAGCAGGAGGGCGAAGGGACAGCCGAGCCTCGCAGCCGCAGGGATAGTTTCTCCAGCAGGTATTTGTCAACAGAATTTCAATGTCTACTTATTGCCTAAACATTTGAGCACTAATGTTGTTAATATTTGTTGCAGTGTTTCTTTGGAGAGTTCAGTGATGGGCCATGACGATATGCTGCAGGTGTTGAAAGAGAAAATGCGACTGGAGGGTCAGCTGGAATCTTTGTCATCTGAAGCCAATCAGGTAATACTTATTTCAATTTTGTCTCTTATCTTCCTTCAGCACGAGTTGTCGTAGTAGAAGTGATTTACTTTTGCAAACAGTGCTTGCTGCGTTGGCATAAAAAAATAAATACTTATTACAGATCAACACTAGGGTTGTAACGGTACACAAAAATCATGGTTCGGTACATACCTTTGAATGTGTGTCTTTTATTTATTTATTTATGTGTTCAAATGTATGTTTGACTTATGTGAAATGCATGTGCCTGTTGAGCCCTGTCAAAGAGGAATTTCTGCCACCATTTTTTGGGGCAGACAATAAAGTTTTATCTATCTATCTATACCTCTGTTTTTGGGTCACGGTACATTTACGCTACAATAGGGAAAACAAAGAAAATGCAGATTATATATAGTAGTAGTAGTAGTAGTAGTGTGTGTGTGTGTATATATATATATATATATATATATATATATATATATATATATATATATATATATATATATATATATATATATATTTCTTTATTACATATTTTTAGTTCATTTATTTTTAAAATTACCTTCTACAGTTGCTGATTTACCATAATTCTAACACATTTAAGACACTCATATTAGTGATTAAATTTAGGATAATGGCTGTTAATTTATCTGCCCAGATGACATTTTCTGGTTACCAAGAATGATTGGACATTAGTGCTGACCACACTGTCCTTTCCTCCAGGCTCTCAAGGAGAAGACGGAGCTTCAGGCCCAGCTCGCTACAGCGAATGCTCAGCTGCAGGCTAAGAAGGAGGAGGCTCAGGTCACGCAGGAGAAGCAGAGTGCCCTCACTACAGATGTCATAACACTGCGGAAAAACTGCAGCCAGCTGGAGAAGGCCATGGTGGAGCTCCAGGGCAGCCTGGAGAGCAAGAATGCTAGTTTGACTTCTCTTAGCAATGACCTGAGGGTGGCTGAAGACCAATACAACAGGCTGATGGGGAAGGTGGAGGAGATGCAAAACATTGTAACCTTGAGAGACAGTACAGGCGAGTAACAGAGACTCAGAGAGCTCAGTGTAAAATAAATGGCCAACATTTCGAATTCAATTGGCGTACACCCTGAATACCGATTCACTCATGAGTAAATGGGATGCTTTGGTCTTGCTCTTTTGCAGTCCAGGATTTGCGTCAGCAAATGGGTGGTCTTCAGAGCCAGCTTCAACAGGTCCAGCTGGAGCGCAGCACCCTGCAGAGCCGAATGAAGACCTCTCAGGCCGAGATTGACTCCCTTAAGCAGCTCAGACAGTGGTATCAGCAACAGCTAGCATTGGCCCAGGAGGCAAGAGTGCGACTGCAAAGCGAAATGGCTAACATGCAGGTAGGGTTGATCCTGATGTGGTTGGTTTTACATCAGGGCATGACATTCATTAGACAAGAGTTGATATGACACATTATTTGTTTGTTTGTTTGTTTTTTTCTCCCAGGCAGGACAGATGACTCAGATTGGTGTCCTGGAACATCTAAAGCTGGAGAATGTTACTCTGTCCCACCAACTCACTGAGACCCAACACCGCTCTATCAAAGATAAAGAGCGTATTGCTGTTCAGCTGCAGAGCATTGAGGTATACTGAGCAACATCCCTTTTCTAAATATGCCATCTGTTTTGTAAAGTTTATTTATCCACTCAGGAAACAACCCATACCTTAAGGTCATCATTTAGTCAAGACCTTGGATAAAAGCAGGCTTTTCAATCTAGCGTATTGTAAAAAATATTTGACTCCCTGTGACTTAGGTCGACATGCTGACCCAGGAAGCTGCCTATAAGCAGATCCAGGATGCAAAGAACATGGTGGAAGATGATCTGCAGCACAAACTGGATGAGTTTGAGGATGAGCGAGAGCGTTTAATTAAACTGGCCAACACAGCCAACAGCCTGGAAAGGGAACTAGAGCAGGTAATCGAAGCATTTCTTTCCCACTTTGTGTGGGCAGTAACATTTGTATTGTATTCTGCTCTAAATGACTTTTCACACTCTATCCTTCTTAGGCGACATTGATCCTTTCCCAGAAGGACATGCAGCTGCAGTCACTCCAGAATGAACATCTGGAGCTGATGCGCCAGCTGACCACAACTCAGGACAACCTGCAAACCAAAGAGCAGTCCATCAACCAGTTAGAGGCCCGCTACCTGGAGCTGGAGGCCCAGCTGGCTGAGCTGCAGAGGGAGAGCAGCACCAAGGACGACAACATCCAGTTCCTCCAGAACGAGAAGATTGTCCTGGAGGTAGCGCTGCAGGCAGCCCGGGCTGAGAAGAGCCAACTTGACGAGGGTGCTGAACGCCTCGGAGAAGATGTTCTGGTGGCTTCAGATGTCTTGGATCAGCTCAGACAGGAAGTCCAGGTCAAAGCCAATCAGGTATGATAGCGCAATTATTTATGCATTGTAGGAATTCTTGAGCTACTATTGATCTTTGACTCTTTCTGTACCCCTTTCACAAAGGCTATTTGGTTTAAGTGAAATTCAGCAATTTAAACATAATTCAAGTAGGGCTGAGTGATTTTATCGATTCTGCGATATAAATCGATATTTTGTTTCCACAGAAAGTATCGATTTTTTAGCCACGAGTATCGATACATTATGTCCCATTCAAATCCCCCTGGCACTCTGCCCGCGGCGCCGAGAGACGGCCGCGCAGGATCGCGGCGCTTCGCGTCTGGTCTGAACTGCACTATCGGTTAACAAAGGCGCCGAAAGGAAGCGTGCTTCGTTCGCGGTGCTTCAGCGGCCGCCCGGTTCACGCCGGCATGACGCCAGGTTCACACGAGCTGCTGCAAAGCGTCACGGCCACGGAAATCACACATGATCCGCTGCCCCCCAGTTCAGACCAGACGCGTATTTCTCCGCGACGGTCGACAAGTGCTTCTGCTCAGCTGTTATTCATTCAGAGCTATTTTTTTCATCGTGGCTAAGTAAATAACCTCATGAAATTAATAAGCCATATTACTGTAGACACCCAAAACCCCACAGCCAGCCCACTCCGTTGCTGTGTGTGTGTGTGTGTGTGTGTGTGTGTGTGTGTGTGTGTGTGTGTGTGTGTGTGTGTGTGTGTGTGTGTGTGTGTGTGTGTGTGTGTGTGTGTGTGTGTGTGTGTGTGTGTGTGTGTGTGTGTGTGTGTGTGTGTGTGTGTGTGTGTGCTTTGTAAGTTACAGTTTGCACTTCAATAAATGTAACTTATTTTCTCACCACATATTTGATTTATTTTGTCCAGCATTTGCAAGCTGGAGACTCTCTGTCCAGTCAGAGCCATATATTGTGTAATTGATTCTTTCAGTTGATATTAATTCAATCCAAGTAAATGGAACACTCACAAGATGTCACCAAAATCACACTGTACCTTTTAAATCTTTCAGAAAATGATGTAAGTGTATCGAATTATATCGAATCGTATCGAATCGTATCGTTGACTGAATATCGTGATTTATATCGTATCGTGAGCTGAATATCGTATCGTATCGCGAGATTAGTGTATCGCTACAGCCCTAAATTCAAGTAGCTTTTACATCCATGTTGAGGGACTTTTCACCATGATGTAGTGAATAATGAAGGGCCTTTGTTCTGTTACAGATTGAAGTTCTACAACAAGAAAATAGTTCCTTGAAGAAACTATCTCAGAAACTGAAGGAGCAGTTCCAACAACAAAAGGTTAGACATCCTCCTTGCTCTTACAGTACGTAACATCATGTACAGCTCTCAGACCTTGTAGAAGCCAGTGTAGACTCTGCATATATTTATTGTTTTTATGACATTTATTTTTTTTAAATCTCCCGGGTGGTTAAGGTTGATGCTCATGCTGTGGTGAGAGGACGTATTGTAGAGGCAGATGGCTGTCATCTCAGCTGAGTGCTGCTTGACACGCCTCAGTGGAAGGAGCAGGGATGGATGCAGCTCATTTTGCATAGACAGGCTGTCATAAAGAGGGTGGAGTTCATTGACAGAATGACAGAAATGTGAATTGTACTGAATTTCTTTCGAGACTTGAGCTATTCAATACCCTTCAGACTCATGCATTAACATTCAGCATGGTCCATCAAAGTGTATCGGGGACTACTTGGAACCAAGGAAAGCAAACTAGAATACCTTTTGTTGGTAAAGAAGAAAAATCTGGCTGCATTATCAACAAATATATCTCTTCACCACGTCTGAAGTAACTGGGAAATGAATGAGAAGTCAGTGACGTGTGAGGTACTGTTTTTAAAAGTTTTAAAATGTTTAAAAGAGTAAACGAAACAAGTAAATATTAAGAACTGCTAAGCAGGTTCTTAAAGGCACAAATTGTGAAATGATCTTTCTCAAGCCTAGAGATGATGCAGTGTGTCATTCAAACCTCTCCCCTACACTGTATCTATGGTATGTGGTGAAAAGTCTTTAGCCTGCTGTCGAGACAAACATCAGCAGGACTACTTGCACTCATTGAGAGGAAACAATGCTCACTTCATTAATTAGACACATGCTTATTGATTTCCCAGGTGATGGTGGAAGCCTACCGTCGGGACGCCAGCTCCAAAGACCAGTTGATCAGTGAGCTCAAGTCCACCAAAAAGCGCCTGTTGGTGGAGGTGAAGGACCTGAAGCAGGAGCTGCTGGGTCTGCAGGGGGAGAAGCAGAAAGCAGAACTGGAGCAGGCCCGGCTCCAGAAGGAGGTGGTGAGAGTCCAGGAGCAGATGAACAGCATGGAGGCCCATCTGCAAACTATTCAAAAGGAAAGGGATCAGTTAGAGACACAGATCCAGGTAATACTAAATATTATTTGTTCAATAATTCTTCTTAAATGTACTTCACAAAGTACTTTTAAAGGAAATGTTGATGTTTTGGGCTGGTATAAACTGTTAAAGTGTGAATCCTGTTGTAATGTGAAGTGTTGTTATTCTGTTACACTCCAGTCTCTACAGTTTGATCAGAGCCAGCTAGCAGCAGTGACGGAAGAGAACGAAGGCTTGAGGAAACAGGTGGAGCAGCTGGAGGGAGAAGCCAAAAAGTGAGTCATTGCTGCGTGGAGAGTTGGAGAGCTTGAATGACTCCCACAATAATATCTTGGACCATGACGCATATATCTGTTATCAAGTGATATCTATAAATATAAATAAAGGCTTTTTATAAATTGCTTCTACAGTCCCTGATCTCCATGTAGACATGTGAGTCAGCACATGGGGTTGGAAAAGTACATCTATCACCATTATGCTGTGTTTGTGTGCCATGTGTATCTGTAAATGTAAGGCGACTTTAAAGATGTACAGTCTGCACACCGACATCTTGTGTTCATGTATCGTCAGCTGTCAGAACAACCTGATTTCCTCAGAGACATGTTTCACTTCATTTCTGATCTGCATCTAATAGGGCCATCTCAGAGCAGAAGGTGCGTGTGAAGCGGCTTGGGACAGATTTGACCAGTGCTCAGAAGGAGATGAAGGCCAAACACAAGGCCTATGAGAATGCTGTGGGCATCCTGAGTAGGAGGCTCCAAGAGGCTCTGACTGACAAGGAGACGGCCGAGGCAGAGCTGGTCAAACTCAAGGCCCAGGTGTCTGATGGGGGAAACAGCCAGGCCTTACAGGTACTGGAAGAACCTGCCAGACCTTTTACAGTTGCTTGAAACATTCAGGCCATTGGCACATGGAAAAGCACCATTGTTGTAAAGATCATTCTGCGGGGCGAGGGCTCTCTTCCACTAACAGTCCTTGGCAGGTGAAAATAGGTTACAGTATCTGTGGGACTCTTACTACATGCTGTACAAACATTAGGAGGCCTAATGTAGTTGGGATACAAGGATATAAAACCACTTTTTCCTGCACCAGGAAAACCACTTAATACATTAAGAGATGTTTATTTTGCCACTGTCAAGCAAAATGGAAAATGAGTAATATCTTGCGTTCCTATTTGAAGTTAAGGAGCACTTTTATGCAGTTAGCTTGTTGTACTGTAAGTACTTCCCCATAGTCTGAATGAGGGATACTATAGTTAAAAAGCCACGTTTCATTTTTTGCTGTTGTACACCAAACAAGGACACCATTTTATAATAATTGAAAAGGATGCCTTCAAGCTACCTTTGTCCTTCTATATCACAAAGATATTGTCATTTAATTGTGAACACTCTTGGATAATTGCATGTACTGAGTAAGTAAAAAGGGATAGAAATACAGTGTGGTTTTATTTGTCATCCAGGAGAAGGTTAAGGCTCTGCAGGCTGAGCTGCAGGCTGTGGCCAACAGCAAGGCTATGCTGGAGAAGGAGCTGCAGGAAGTGATCACCCTCACGTCCACAGAGCTGGAAGAGTACCAGGAGAAGGTCCTGGAGCTGGAGGATGAGGTGAGCAATGATCAATTTGTGTCCGTTTGTTTCCTTTTTTAATTTTAGGATGCTGATGACTATGATTCATGTCTTCACACTTCTTTGTAATCACTCAGTTCATATATCTTATTTTGCAATAATGACATGTATTACCTTCATAGCTTCAAGAGTCTCGATGCTTCAAGAAGCGGATTCGAAAGCTGGAAGATGCCAACAAGAAGCTTGCACTGGAGCTGGAACATGAAAAAGGGAAATTGGCTGGATTGGCACAGTCCCACAATACACTGAAGGAGCATTCCAATATTCTGGAGTCTGCCTTAGCGAAAAGAGAGGCAGATCTTGTCCAGCTGAATTTACAGGTGAAATTAATAATTTGCGTCATAAAGTTTTTTATTTATTGCCCCTGTATTTTAATGTCTTGTGTTGTCTGTATGCCATAGAAAAAATGTTTGAAAAATAACGCACTTTTGATTTTTTTAACAAAACATTGTTTTCCCATGAATCCTTTTTATAGGTTCAAGCTGTTCTAAAGCGTAAAGAGGAGGAGGACCAGCAAATGAAGCAAGTGGTACAAACTCTGCAGCTCGCCTTGGAAAAGGAGAAAACCAAAGTCAATGACCTGAAAGAACAGGTAGGCGCTCTAAGGATGCAGTGTGTTCTCATTTTAAAGTTGAAATGTCCACAGCTGAAGCATTTGGCTCTCCTGGGGCGTTTGGGTTGTACTGATGTAATGTGTCCTTTAGGTGGCAGCAGCAAAGGCTGAAGCAGCCCACAGTAGACGGCACTACAGGGCAGCCATGCTGGAGCTGTCCGAGATCAAGAAGGACCTGCAGGCCAAAGAGGACTTAGTCAAAGCTCTGCAGAGTGAATCTCACAAATTACAGTATGTGCATTTGTCTGATTTTTGTTTTTGATGTGTTATCGGGTTGCAAAGGACCTCTTGGTACTCATTTATCATTGATACTCTGCAGGGCTCAGGATGAACAGCACTCTCAGGAGGTATCCAGGTTCCAAGAGGAACTGGCTGAGGCCCATTTACAGCTCCAGGTCCTCCAGAAACAACTGGATGAAGAACTGGCCAAGCAGCCCCTCACTACCCAAGAGGTGAGAGACTGATTAATGGTTATTTAAATGTTTGTTTCATATTGTTCTTTTTGTGATTTTAATTGATTATGATAAAACATCCATGTACCTTTAGGGTTCCAGTTCTCTAAAATCCGTTGCATCCTCAGTTTGAGCCGTCACGTGTTATTGTAGAAAAACTGATGTCTAAAATTGACTGCTCCTTCAGGTTGAGGACCTGAAGTGGGAGGTGGAGCAGAGGCAGAGGGAGATCGAGACTCAGAAGCAGCAGCTGGAGATGATGGAGCAGTGTCAGCACAGGGAGCTTGACAACCTACAGAGAGCTCTGCAGGCAAGTATTCTCTTTCCACTTGTAAAAGCTTACGTGAACCTTCCTCTTCCCCTTTTAAAAAAAATGTTTCTAACAAAGATGAATCTCTGTCTCAGAACATCAAGGTGGAGCTGGAGTCAGTGCAGGATGAACTCAGCGGCACCCGGAAGGACAAGTTCATGCTCCAGGCCAAAGTGGCTGAGCTGAGGAACAGCATGAAGACGGTCCTACTGCAGAACCAGCAACTCAAACAGGACCTTAAGCAGAGCCGTCTTAGGAAGGTTTGAAACCTTATATTTCACAAGATTTCCAGCCACTGTATTTTAAATCATCATTTGTACAATCTCTGTAGTGACTTTTACTGTGAACACGTGACAATGTCAAAAACTGTCTGCCTCCTCTGTTCCACACACCTGGAGCCTTGGAGATTAACTACATGCACTTTGGAGCAATGTGCCACCCTGTGTCCAACTCAAGAACTGCATGTATAAATTCGACAGACTATAACTATATTATGGCTCCAACAATCTCTGTCACCTTTTACGCCAGTATATCTGATGTTCAGTCAGATTCTTTGAATATTTAACTTAAGTTATATATGAATTAGGGCTGTCAAAATGATTGTGTTAACGCAGGATGATTCATTTGTGGAATTAACGCATGTTTTTGTTTTAGAAGTTAGCGACAACACTGGCTGCTCGTCTGAGTCTCTTAGCTTTTTATCTTTTAATATTTATTTTTACTTTGAAACTGATAGCACGGTTAATTATTAATATCGCTACTGCAAACTCTGCTCTGCTTGTGTCAGGAAAACACAAAGCTGAATGTTTTCAAAGTTTTTGTTTGAACTGTTATGTTATTATTAAGTACTCATATTTTAAGTTTATTTTATTTAAGTACTCAGTCTGAAAAGTGGTTTCGGCACATTATACGCCTTTGTCACTTTATGCCTAGACAGCAGTAAGCACAGGCTACGTTTTTAAACAGATGATGTACCCATTTATTTCTGTGAGCAATGTATAAAGTACAAAGTTTTAAAGGCCAATGTTGTGCGTATAATTCCAAATAAGAAATGCCTGCTGAAGATAGCTGACTAAATACTTCCCTGTAATGTTCTTGTTGTTGGAGCAGCAGCGCATGGAGCTGAAGAGTGAGGGGAACCCATCCAACCCAGTGACACCAGTTAAAATTCCAGACTGCCCAGTGCCTGCCTCCCTGTTGGATGAGTTGTTGAAACCATCAACATCTGTCAACAAAGAGCCCCTCAACAACCTGCACAGCTGTTTACGGCAACTCAAGTAAGCCCATTTGTCGAACCAAATGACTGAACATTGTCGACGTACCTGAATGGAGGTTTTTGTTGTTGTTTTGTTGTAGTGCCGAGCAGCTATCTGAATACCAGAATGCATGTGATGTTTTGTTGTTTTCCTCAGGGAGGAGATGGACAGTCTCCAAAGGCAGATGGAGGAACACACGGTAACAGTACATGAGTCAATGAACTCGTGGACAAATGCAGAGGAGGAACTGGCTCAACTGGAGCTTGAAAACATCTCTGAATCATCAACACCGCTAAACAACATGCTTGTGGAAAATAACAATGAAGCAGATCAGCAGCAGTCATAACAGAAGAACTTTTCTCAGGCCATTAGAGGGAGAGTGGAGTTTTATCCACAAAGGCACTTTTCAGCCCCTTATTCCCTTTCTCTTTTCTTAACAATTGCTGCCAACATTTGGCATTGTCCCATCAGCACAGACGTGCTTTCGCAGAGTAATACTTTATTAACTATAGCTTTATTCTTTCCTCTTTATTTGACAGTTGTTTATATTTTTTGTTAAGCTATTGTCACGTTTATTTATTTAGAGTTATGGAACTACTACCCATCTGACAGCCTCTCTAAGAGGACCCCCCATCTTCAGTTTTCTTATCATAGATATAAATATGGTCTCGTATGGACCATTAAACTAATCTGTAGGGCAAGTTTTTCCCAGTAGCATCCGCAAATTAGTGGCTTCAGATGCTGCTCCAAGATGGCTGACATTATTCAAGATATTTTAATGAAAAAACAAACAGACATTAATCTGTCATCAGACTGGCTTTGAACTGTTCTTCCATTTCTTTGTGCCTGTGTATGAGAGCATATGCTCATCTATGATTTAACTGGCGTGGTTATGCATCCATATTGTTGCTAAGCCGTTGACGATGAAACATCATTATTCCATTTCATGAAGTTAAGTTATGCATAATTGTGATCCTTTTTATGTATGCCTCATGTTAAAATGCAGTGTTTCTTACATTTGTTGTAACCATATCACCTTGGGTTCTTAAACTAAAAACATATATCTCAGTTATATATGGAGGTGTTTTGTCTAGCATGGACTGCAGTCATTTGTATGCAAAAAAAGCCTTAAGCAATCTTTAATCCTCTGTAATGGACTAAGTTGGTTTGAGTTTAGTATTTCTGCTGAGGGTGTGTAATATGTTGTATTGTATGTGTGTGCAAATCCTTACTGAAGAATGGTTTATTGTAAAATAAGTGGGTCACATTAACAGCGAGAAAAAGTTGTACAATGAAGCAGAAATGTTACTACTTCTAACAGCAGGCGCAATCAGATGTGTTCATTTTCTGTTACATTTGGTACGTATTATATTTACCAAAAAAAAAAAAAGACTACCCCAGAATCAGATGTTATGCTTGTTTTATGGCAGTTTCATGGATATGGGTGTAAGCTAATTGTTTCCAGAGTTTAATATATACATTTCCTTTTTGTTCGATTGTAAAGTCATCATAATTGTTTAATAGTGTAACAAAGATGAAATACAAAATAGCACATGCAAAACGTAAATCAAAGCCGATAGTAATTCTAGTACAGATGCACTAAAAGGTCAGTGAAGAGGGGCTATTGCATGGTACTTTGTGCATGCACCTCCGCTGCAGCTGCCTTGTTGGTGCTCATTCTCACACTAAAGAAAATCACTTTTTTGAACACCATTGTATGCTTATGCATTTCCAAAGGGACAATACATATTTTGAAGAGAATGCTGACTGAGGCATTGCCAAGAAATGTACTGACATAATATTGTAGACGGTATCTTCCAAACTACTTTCACTGAAACGTGAGCTAGTAGGCTGAAATTACTTGCTTTTCGGTACCAGCGCTCGTGCTGCTGTCTGCCTTTTTTTTTTTTTTTTTTTTTCAACGATTGAAATTGATTCATTCCTATGTTCTAACATTTGTGTTGGGAGATGTGATTGTATTTATCATAAAATTGCACTATTCATCTGTCATTATAGTTTGTGCTCATTCATTATAGATTGAGTTATGAATGATGTCTCATTTTCCAACGTTTAGACAGCTTTTTTTCTTCAGGCACTATGTTAGACGGAACCGGGTCCTTGCTCTCTGTATTTTGAAACCGTCGCGGTGAAGACAGCTAGCATCAGTAGCCGGGGAGAGAGGAGGAGGAGGTGGGCATGACACTATTAAAATTATACTATTTTCAGCTAGCATTGCAGGACAGTTAACTGTGATACGTGTTAAAGGTAATGTGTTCCGTAAGAAACAATGTGTTAACTGTATGTATTAACGTATGCTATTGCTAACGGGTAGCCTTAGTGATTAGCTTCTTGCTTTGCTAAGTGGCTAATGACTGTTAGCATGTGTTTCAAACTGCTTCTTCGACGGATTGTATAGCCAACGAACGTCACTCTAATTTTCTTCGCTCTCACATATGATCTACTTTTGTAAATTGTGTTTCTTTCAGTTTTTGTATGATTAGCTGGATAATCGTCACGTCTTGCTGTCGACTTGCCTTATAACGTTACATGCCTGAGCCAAGTTGGCCTGCATACGTGGGATTGTGCCAATACGGAAGATTCTTTAGCGTGATGTTTGTACCAGCACTACAGCTAAACCAATACCTTATGTTTGGTTCATTTTAATAAGGTGAATGTGTTGTTGACCAGAACAACCTCGAGCTGTGTATGCTAGGTTATCGTTTCCTTGGATTAGTCACATCTGCCATGGGAGAGCATGGTGCTACATTCACGTCTTCGGGGAAAGCACGTAAATATAAGAGACGTCCTAAAATGTTCTATTCTATGTAGCTTTGGCGTTCTACTTTTTTTTTTATTCAAATCATGGATCAGTAACAAGCACATATATCCATTTCCTGCGAAAGTCGCGACCAAACGTACAGGTGCAAAGTATTTTAGGGAAGAAGGGACTTAAGATAACGTACAACCATACACTACAACTAAGAATCATTAACGTCATAATAAATGTCATATTCATGGGACGGCTCTGCTTTTGTTATGCTAACGTTATGGCGTTTACAGCAGCTGTTGCAACTGAAGTTTGATATTGATCTTGAACTTCACACATCCAAAGTAGGATGGCCGCAAGATATTTTAATGAGAGTAATGATTTAAGAATGTCATAACTGTGGCCATGATACAAAAACGATGTAGTGTGGAGGTCGGTCACATTCGTCAGTAGTGTCACGTGCCGTTTTCAAATTATCTTGTGTTTTCGAGAGGAATGTGACAATTCACTTAATGTTGGTCGCCTGTCACCACAGGTCGTTCACGATCGAGTTTTCTCACAGGTCTGGAATGCAGCGTGCGCCCTCCCTTGAAACTGAGCATGCGCAGAACATGTTGTAAACAATGAGACTATTGCAGACCGTCTCTAGCTTTGTGTCTGTACAACAGTTTATCTGGGCAGAACTAACCACGGTTTTCCCATAGCTCCGAGTATATTAAATCAAATGTTCAATGGTAAGTATAGGGACACATTTGTTACTTGATCCCACCACGAACACTTTGATTTTATCGGCATCTTAAATACGAAGACGTATCAAATGTGTAGCGTTACATCCCGAAAACCACATACTTGGGCGTGACAGCATGCTAATGAAGCGACTTTTATTGATATAATGTATCCAATTTTCTATAGATTTACAATCGTTAATATTTCAGCCCAAATGTGTGTGCTTTACTTTTGTCTAGTCTTGATTTTCATCTTGAAAGATTCCCTCGTTGTAGCCGGCGGCTAACGCTGCCTTGTTGTTTAGCAAGCTAGCTAGCAGACGCTAGTCCCACTACAGTGTGGTTAGTTCTCCAAGACATAACGTGTTGGGTGAATAATGTGGGTATCCGGACCTGCAGTAGCACTTGCTTTATTGTATCACAGAGACTTCGCGCATATTTGTGTAGCTGTTGAGCGTCCGCATCAACTATGTGATATACAGTCATATGTATGCAGCCTACCTGGAAAGAATTGTAACTGAAGGGATTCCTTTGTAGGACACTTCAGTCTGTTTTATTTTAATTTGCAATATGTGGCAGCTTGTTGGAGTAAGTAAAATAAACAAAGGATGGAAGGCACGTAGTCTTAATATCCACACAAAGCAGGTACAGGCTGTTGGATTGCGCATTATGGGGAATATAGTGGAAGGTAAAAACCTACTACACACTCTGTCATTAAATTGAGTCTCCCCAATCCGACCAATGACAATTCCTGTTTTTCAGAATGTATGGTTATTTGTAAGTAATAGTAGAGGAGCTATTATTTATTATATTCTACATTAATCTGACATTGTAGTGTTGAAGAAATCTTAGTAAGTGTGCTGAAGTATTAATTGAAACAACAAATGTATGATTCTTGAATAACAGTTAAGAAAACATGGTAGTTATTTAGTTCATGGACTGCTGGTCGTAATTGCCCAAGGGGGTTGTGTGCTGTGTTGTAGGGAGCTGAAGCATGGAGGCAGTTCTGAGCAGGCTGAGGGGGCTAAGTCCTGATGAACTGCGCGAGGAGTTTGCACGAGCAGAACTCAAGTGTGGCCCTATCACCGCTACCACCCGAGCCACGTTCGAGAGGAAGTTAGCCCGATTCCTGGCCGGGCCAGAGAGCAGTGCCACTGAAGTGGAGAGGACTTCGGCAGGTGTCTTGGGAGGTGCAAGCTCTCTTGCAGATTATGCCAAACCTGGGTCATGTGCCACTTCAGCAGTTGCACCCACCACTGGTGCAACAAGCAGCAACCCCGCTGAGGCTGCCAGCGAAGAGTTGGACTTTGGCTACGGTGTGGGACTTAACCCTCCAGAGGAAGAGGAGATCTCCGTAGAGGCGACCTCAAACAGCTCTGTGGAAGGCAGTAACTCTCAGTCCAAAACAGAAACCTCATCAAAGTCGGCACAAGTTTCCCCAACCTTTTATTTTGGAGTATGTCCACTGTGGGAGGATGTTTTGGCTCGAAATGGTAAGTTACTTGACCGACAGATTTCAGCATTACATATATAGAGTTTGCAAAAGAAAATGATAGTTCGGAATTGGAATTACAGGAAAGCCTTTAGATCAGTGTCAGAAAAATACTTTTAAACTTGTCTAGATTTAAATAGTTGATTTAAATAGTGATAGTTTGTTTTTACGCCATTTAATATATATTTTTTTCGAATGTGATTTTCTTTTTTGGGGTGGCACATACCATTTACTTTCATCACAATGTCCTGGCCTTTATTCCAGCTGTGAACATGTGTTGTTGCTTTCCCCTTGTTCCTGCCGCCTCTCAACTGTCAAATTGTCAAAACTTTGATTCCATCTGTTGTAATTGTGGGATGGAAACATACACAATGAATACATAGATCAGTGTAAATTAAAATAGTAATTAAATTTATCGTATCAACAATGTTGTTCAAATGTATACATTTTTCAATGTTTCTTATTCTTTCAGTCTGGAATAAAATAGATGACTCATCTGAACTCTATTTTCTTTGATGGGTTCAACTTTTGGTTTTATACTGATTCAAAGCTGAAGTCCACCTTAAAATATTGTCATGTTGCTCCTTTATTGATTTGTGATATCTGTTGTCCAGTTTCTGTGTTTGCTTGGAGGACTTGCTGCTGTTGTAGTGAATGAAAACACACAAAAATATGACTGCCTGAACTCTGTGGATTTTTTTATTGATCTAAATGAATCTTGAGCTACCACAAAGGTCAATGCTGGTAATGTTAACAGGGCAGGCTTTATTGCAACTGTGAAAGCAGTGGCACTCAGTTGCTCCTCATCAAAATATGACATTACAGGCTGAGTGGACAGAAAGGAATTTTTTTTTTTTTTGTTAAATCCACAAACTGCCACCTAGAATGTCGAACAGTTAATAAGACAGGAAATTGCAATCTTGGAGAAACCGTATAAATGGGAAAAGCTGGTTCTCAGTTGTTTTTTGTGTGTGTTTCTGCAGAGAGAGCACACGTATACACAGATAAGAAAGATGCCCTTCAAGCTGTTAAGATGATGAAGGGAGCCCGCTTCAAATCCTTCCCCAACCGCGAGGATGCTGAAAAGTTTGCTAAGGGGATCTGTGACTATTTCCCCTCTCCCAACAAATCTACACCCTGTGTGTCTCCTGTCAAACCGGGCCTGGTCATTAGTAAAGGTAAGTAGAAACCATTCTCTCATTAAAATACAATTATTGTCATATATATTGTCTGTGTGTCATGTTGGAGGCCAGCGACTGAGCAGGGTTGAAACTTAAGTATTGAAGTGTTCCCTGTCAATATAATGTTCCCTGTATTATTAAAGGAGTCATGCTGTATCACGTGTCAATACTTATGTAAATGGTCGCACTTTGCATCCTTGCAATTTGCAAGACCATTTTTCAACTCAAATTTTAATTAATAACTCACTAATTGTCGCATCTTATACACATTTTCACTCTTTTGGTCGGGCATTTAATGCTCAATATAGTGAAACATTCTATAATTCCTTCTGGGTTTTGTCAGGTCAATAGCAGCTGACACAAACTGATGCATGGGGAAAACCAGCGTTGGATAATATTTTGAGTTTTTGACAGCGGTGCATTTCCTCCACTTTCTTCTCCCTCTCCACACTAGACAACATGGAGGTTGATACTATCAACCGAGAGCGGGCAAACAGTTTCAAGAGCCCACGCTGCCAAGACCTAACGGCCAAATTGAGGAAAGCTGTGGAGAAGGGTGACGAGGTGGCCTTCGGCGAGCTGGTCTGGAGCAACCCACGCTATCTCATTGGCTCAGGGGATAATCCCACTATTGTGCAGGTGAGCATATCATTTTGTGTTAACCTCTTGGTGTACTCTCAGAACCACTCTCGTGAACACGTCATTAATGAAAACGGTTATGAGTTGATGTTGTTTAGCTTGTGGTAGTAGTACTGTTGTGGTTTCTCCAACTATGTGCTATTAATAGACATTTACATTTAGGTCATTTAGCAGACGCTTTTGTCCAAAGCGACTTACAATAAGTACATCTGTCAAAAGAAGGAAACAAAGAAACCACAACGTATCATTGTTGATAAAGTAAGAGCTAAAAATAGAACAAGTGTTAGGTCCTCATCTGAGTAAAGTAGTACTTCAAGAGCAACAGTGCTACGATCAGAGTCTGAACAAGGGAAGGATTTGAAGCGGGCTCCCTTCATCATCAAGTCTGAACAGGTGAGTCTTGAGCCTTTTTCGGAAAATGGCAAATGACTCAGCTGTCCTGACATTAGTCGGGAGTTCGTTTCACCACTGAGGCGCCAGAACAGAGAAGAGTCTGGACTTTGCTGAGCGACATTTGTAGGGTGGGTTTTTTAAGGAGAGGTTTCACGGTAGCTGTCTTAAAATCCACTGGAATGACACCAGAGGTGAGGGAGGAGTTGATCAGGGTGGTGAGGAATGGCAAGATGTCGTGTGAGATGTCTTGGAGAAGAGAGGAGGGGATCGGGTCGAGGGAGCAGGTGGTGGCACGGTTAGATGTAACAAGTGCGTGAACATCTTCAGAGGTGAGGGGGCTAAAGCTGGTAAGACCATCCGAGTTGAGAGTTGGGGGAGATGTCTTCTGGGAGGGAATAGGCGTGAATGAGGAGCTGATGTCATTTACTTTCTTGGTAAAGTAAGTAGCAAAGTCATCGGCAGTAAGGGAGGAGGGAGGGAGAGGGGTAGGAGGGGTGAGGAGGGAGGAGAACACGGAGAAGAGTTTCCTGGGGTTGGAGGCAGAAGAGTTGATCTTTGCCAGGTAGAAGGCAGATTTAGCTGCCGAAACAGTTGAGGTGAAGTCAGAGAGGAGGTGGTGGTAGTGAGTAAGGTCCTCGTGCTGGCCCGATTTCTTCCATTTTCTCTCTGACGCTCGCAACAACAATCTGTTGGTTCGCAGAGGTTCAGACAGCCAGGGAGGGGGGGGGAGATGATCGCGCAGGTCGTGAGATTGGGGGACAGAGAGTGTCCAAAGAAGAGGAGAGTGAGGACATCAGGATGGAGGAGGCTTCCTCAGTAGGCATTAAGGAGAACTTAATGCCTAGAGATGAAATCGTCTCGCTTGGAACGCTGGCGTTTGTTGATACATGAATGTCTTTTCCACATCAGTGCCAACATTTCAGCTAATGCCCTTGTCAAGCTTTCAGTTACGAAGATGAAGACAAAACTCTGACATGGCTTGTGAATGAAGAATGAATCTATTCGTTTAGAAACACATTTGTGATAAGAGAGTTTTCGCCAGTCTTGAAAGTTGGTATTTTTAAACCTACATGTCTTTCTATATTATAAACACCAACTGTTGTTATCATTAAAAGGTTCAGCAGGTGACGTTAAGGTCAAACGTTGCTTTTGGGCCAAATGAAGCATGGTTTCCTGTTGACAGGAGATTAAAGAGGATTATGTCCTGATCCATACAGTTGTTCCACTCTTTTGTCTGGTAGGAGGGCTGCCGGTACAACGTGATGCATGTGGCAGCCAAGGAGAACCAGGCAGGAATAGCCCAACTGCTGCTGGACACCTTGGAAAACCCTGAGTTTATGCGCCTCATGTATCCAGATGACCAGGATGTCATGCTGCAGAAACGTATCCGCTACATTGTAGATCTTTACCTCAACACTCCAGATAAGGCTGTAAGTTATTTCACCAAACCCCATTAGATTCTGTCTAAATGTAGTTAATCGGCTGTGTTCATGAGGTTTGTCTGTGTTTTCCAGGGCTATGAAACACCGCTCCACTTTGCCTGTAAGTTTGGGTGCCCAGACGTGGTTAATGTCCTCTGCTCACATCCTGACAGTGATAAGAACTGTAGGAACAAGGATGGCCAGAAGCCTTGTGATGTAAGGAGTTTTATTTTGAACCCTTTTTAACACATGCTGAGTGAGAACACCGTCAGTACACCTAGGTGGTGTTGCTGGGGAATTTTACACAGAAATGATTCACGAATGTACATATGAGAGCTGTCTAGCAGCTCCTCAGCCTTGCACAATACTGCTGTACACTGGGATCCAGCCAGAAGCTGCTGGGGGGAGGTACTGTTATGCTCACACAGGTTTTCAAGCGGTGACCTTTTAGCTTGCTTTTTAAATCTTTTGGCACCAATCACTCACTGCACATAGAAGGCTAAAATTAGATGATGATCATGAGCAAATTCTTTCCCCTGCTAATCCAGCAACAGCTGTATGTTTTCTGCTGTCTATACTGTATAGAGCTTATACATCTTTCTTTTCCTTTCCATAGCTTATTTGTAGCAGAAAAAATAAAACTCAAGCAGTGAAGCAGAAGATAACTGACTATTTGGAGGGTAAGGAGACACACACACACACACACACACACACGGGATACAGACATATGCCGTTCACTGTACCTCCACTTGGAGAGGCTTGATGAAATAAAAGTAGCATGTTATATGCTACGGTTGTTTATAATTTTGCTGTGACAAATTAACGTTAATTCTTTTTATGTGTTGGTTTTATCTAATTTCTTCAGCCAAACACAATAAAAACCATCATGGTTCAATCCCCTGAGAGTCAGCCTGTTTGAGAAATATGACCGTTGCAGTGTAATCCTGATACTGTACTGAATACGGCGTGTGATCATCGCATTTGGCATGAAGTTCTGCATACTGTATATGTTGTCTTATCTCATCTGTAGTGAAGGGCAACTTTAAATTGTCTGTTGTTTCGCAGACCGCTGCTATATACCTTTGCTGAGGGCGACCGACAACACCTCTCAGCCAATCATTGGTGGTCTGTGGTCACCCGAGTCCTCTGAAAGTCTCTTGCTGACCCAGCGGAATACGAGGAGCCCAATGGACCCTGTGATGACTGTCACAGCCTTCGCTGGCCCACTGAGTCCTTCTAAAGCAAGTTTACCTGGATACCTGTCTGTTTACTATAAGTCCATCAATGTGTCATTGAAAACATCCAGTGATCAGCGCGCGTTTTCACCCGTAGGCAGATGATTTCCGTCGGTGCTGGAAGACGCCACCCAGAGACCGGGCGGAGCTTTTCCACCACATCCTGAAGTCTGATCCTGACCGTGGGGCAGAGAGAGTGGGCAGGTATGTCCAAAACCTTCCTCTGCTTATGCTGTCTTTGTAACCATGTATTCTCAGAGATATTGTGCTACTACTGAAGGTGATACTACTGCGGTTGTGATGCATGAAGAAAATACACCGGAGGAAATACCTTTTCCACCACAGTCATGTTGGGCCATGTACTACACACCCTGGGTTGAAACATGTTAAATGTCATCTCCACTCTCTTCTTCTCATACACATCTCAGCCTACCCTCATTCATATAAAGGGGATGGACAAAATGCAATTCAGCAGCACCACAAACTGCAGCTCCCAAAATTACCATCCAATTGAATCAACAGCTCTGTAACTCCTGGCACCGTGACAGCAGGCTGTTCTCTGGCATAAATCAGTTTATAAAATTGCAGGAAAATTCAATATAAATCAGTGAATGATTTAGCCATGTCCAAGAAACTATGAAAACAAAATGACACCTCATCATTTATCTACAGAGACCTGGCTCGTGAGATGGGCCACCCGTGGGCTGAGTACTGGGACTTTCTGGACAGTTTTGTGGATCTGTCATCAACTGAGGGGCTTCGCAAGCTGGACGAGTATCTTGGCAAGAAGGATTTCAGCCCACGGTCTCATGAGGAGGCTGGAGAGAATGAGAACAGCAACAGGTTTAAAACCCCCTCTCCAGGTACCTTCCCCCGCTCCGTATCAGCTCCAAGTACTGAAACAAGAAATGTTCTACGCATATTCAGATGATCCTCCTTTTACATCTGTCAATTGACAGTGTAGTGTAATCAGTTTTCTCAGATATTACTCTTGTATGATGAAAATGGACAAAGCAGCAAAATCTCTCATGATTCTGTGATAAGATCCCACTAATAATGACCAGTTTTAAGTCTGTTTTGGTGATTCATCTTCCCTGGTTGCAGGCAAGCCCAAAAAGTTCTGCAACTCCATCTCAGTCGGTGCCTTTCTGGATGAGGGTGATGACATCAGCCTCGAGGAGATGAAGAATCGTCAGAACGCAGCACTCACCAGCATCACATCCTCTGCTGCGTCCAAGGACTGCCTGAAGGGGGCAGTGGGGGGCCGCGAGGTTCACATCCTTCCCATTGCGCTGCACCACCGCGGGGCTGACCTGATCGAGACGGCGGCCGAGCAGGATCTGCTGTGCTGCTGCGAAGACGGCCTCCTGACGCCTGGCGTCGTCTGCAAAAACGGGGCATGCTCCTCCTCCAGAGATAGGACTCACAATGGAGACAAGGTGACTCCTCGCACCTCCCCGTCTTCCTCCTGCCTGTTGTCGCCCATCTCCAACCTCATGGTAGAGTTTGAGCGCATGTCGCTGCAAGAGCCGCTGGACAGCACCGCCAGCTGCAGGGAGCGGCGGAGCAGTGGCGGGAGCCGACACAGGGAGGTTCGGGACTCCTACGCCTCCTCCTCAGCCACAGAACTCAGCTCTGGGCTGAACCGCCTGTCTTTTGGTCACAGCAGTCAGGATGGGGAGACGGCGGAGGGGCCGGGCTGGAGAATAGAGGGAGGAGAGACGGAGGAGAGGCGTAGTAGTGGCAGCTCAGAGGAGTACTTTGAAGCAGAGGAGAGTGTGGAGGTGCTAGGAAGGACAAGGGGGTCAACATCAGGGGGGCGCAACTTCTGTGCTCGGTCCAAGTCATGGGACCATGGGGGGAGGGACCTCAGCAGCTCCGGATCCTCTGGGTCCTCCTATAAGTCCTTAGATAACTCCAATGTGTTTCTACCCAGGACCCCGCCGCACATTAGAGGAGGGCCTTTCATTGACGGGTGAGTCTCGCTTGTTTCTGAGTTTCGGGGTACTGTAGTCTCTGGTTCTAGTCCAAACAAGTGTACTGCAACACCAACTGACTGCTATTTGGGAAACTTGACAGGCAGCCAGTTACAAATGGATTTGATGATGGTTTGAAGACTTGAATAACAATACTGACATATTCCACTGGATTAATCTTCTTTGTTTTTACAGGGATTCACCATCCAAGTTGGACAGACAGGTCTTGTCAGCAATAGATGGCTTAGACATCGATCCCCAGAAGTATCCCAGTATTCACAAGTGGAAGAGCACAATGAAGTCATACTCAATGTCAGACATGCAGAGGTTAGTACTTACAATGCATAGTATTTCTGTGTTTGGTCTACTGATTTTATTATATGTGTTTATGATGCTGTCATGGCCTACAAAGTGAGGTTTAAATATTTGTGTGTGGAAACAATTCACCTCCAGACTTCATTTTGTTAAAGAAGTGCATGGCATGCATGTTAGACGGTGATATAGTTGGCTGCATTTACATGTGTACAGTAAAAGCATATTTTTACCTCTGAGGCACTTCATACAGTGTGCCCACACTATGACTAATATGTAGGCGATGCTGACTTTCCAGAGAATTAATTCAAAAAAACAAATAATGGTGTAATCTTGTATAGTGTGCATATGTCTTGACAAACCAATTGTCTGATCACTAAGTAGAAGATGGCTGCTCCGTGAAGAAGTGTGGCAGCTGAAGATGCTCTTTTAGAAGCAAACATGTCTGGTGTTTTAGTGTAGTGCATTTCTTGACTAACCGAGGGGAAAGGTTTAAATCAAATTGTCCCGTTCCCCGTGACGTTAAACATCTCTGTCAGGCCCATGCAGCCAGTTTGTGGTGATTTTGTACAATGGGACAGTAGCATCTGTACAAATGTTCCCTTTTGAGCGTCAGCAGCAAAGTAACCATGTTGTAAACCACTGACGGGTGTTGCATTGCTTGTGTGTCGTCCAGCTGGCCCAGCCCTGCGGTGGTAAAACCACGTCTCAGGATGCAGCATCAGACTCCCGGCTCCCCGGGCAGCGGCCTGATGTCTCCCACCGGCCGCTCCAGTCCCGCCCGCCATGCCGCCTCGCCAGACTTCAGCCCCAGCCGTTACAGCCCTGCCAATGCTAGCTACATCCAGCGCATCCGCCTCAAGCACTTGAATGAGCCTCCGATCTAACCCACCACTACGGCCATACCCTCTCCCAGCCCCGACACCGAGCTCCCCTTCCTACGACGAATCCAGCTGCACCGAGGTGGCTGCACCCGAGCTCAGAAACCACATACCTAACCGAAATATGCACAAGTGTCTGGAAGATTTGTATTAACAACGTATGGTACTGCCCCTATGTAATACAGGAATTCTCATCACGTTGGGTTGTGATGTAAACTCAAGACTTTAAAAAGGAAAAAAAGAAACCTTGATAATTTATGTATTGTATGGGTGTGGGCCATGTTGAATTGACGGTAATGTTATTTGTGAGATGTGTCAAGCACCTGTATCATAGCCTGTGTCAACTTTTTTGAATATCGTGAATACAAGCCGCACTCCCCAAAGTTAGTCCATCACTAAAACCTTAGTGTGGAACCTTCAACAGGATTCTGTTGCTGAGGATGTTCTTTAAAAAAAAAGTAAAATGTCAATATTTTAAAAGTTATTTTTTTGTATATTGGTCAGTAGCACAAAATTTAAATGTTTTTATTAATGCTGTTAAAACAGACTGCCATTTCTTATGTTTTCCTCAGTTCAGGAATTGCCTTAATTTTCTGAAGTGATGGACCAGCTCTGTCAGCTGGACACACTCTCTAGCTCTTACGTGAAATATCTGGAAACGGCGACCTCACTTGCTGCGTCAGTCACAGATGAATTACGGCAAACATGGGAAAACTGATTAGACTGAGATCTTCCATGTTTTTATTTTGTTCTTCAATAAATGCATACATTTTCCATCTTTTCTTGGTAGTTCCTGGACATGTCTTGACTTTTCCTTTCTGCCACTTCCGGCGGCCTTATACTGTGCAATTTAATTTTTCTCTGAAATATCTTTCATTTACAAGCACCTCCCACAGTATGAATGACAAATCACACTTATCTGTTAAGTGTCATTTCAAATTGGTCTTGTCTGGGCTAAACTTTAAAATTGCCAAGTTGGAGACCAACTTTAAGCTGTATTCAGTTATTTGTTGTTTTTGTTTTTAACCACTAAAGGGTTGACTCCAAAACTAAACGGCAACAGAATCCAGATGTATTTATTAGCTACGTATTGATATCTCAAATTAAATAAACTGCCTTACATTTCCATCGAACCCCACTGATTAGCTGAGAGTAGTTGATGTTGATTCCCAGCGGGATCGGCAGTTTTCACCCTTCTCCCCTTCCAAAAAGTAGTTTGATTCAGTGTTGAGCTTAATAGAGCTTTAATGCCTGACGTTATGGTTCAAATTGGCTTACAGTAAACTCATGTACACATGGCAGGTACTTGCAGTTTTTCAAAACCTGTTAACTCCAATGGTGGAGTGTGAGTGTACATCTGCTGTAGCCAAACTGTGTAACTTAGGGATGAATTCACTGCTGTTCGAGGGCTGATGGCTATCTGTAGGACAAAAAAGCCAATCGTTTTAAATATTCAGATTGTCACTCTACTTGGGTTGAGAGGAACGTGTGTTCTGAATGTACATTTCTTTATTAACTAAACCTTTTATCCGAGAGCACAAACTACTTCACTGAGAAGATTGTATCGTCATCGTTGTGCTCTCAGGTGGCAACGGATCGAATTCTGATCTCTGAATGTTTATGAATGTGGAACTTTGCAAAAATGCACCTAAAAAACTTAAAACATGCTTCTTGTGCTTTATTAAAAACTTAACTTTCATGGTGAATTATTTCTGTATGTCTAGACCTCATTTGCTTTCCAACTAATCAATAAAACATCACCCCTACTTTACTGCCAACGTGTCTGTGCTTTTTGGATATTTGGGAAAAGAAACGTGAAGGAAACGGAGACATTCATCCTTGACTTTTATTTACTACTGCACTATACAACACAATAATCCTCACACTTCAGCCTACTGTACCAACAGAAGAAACACTAAGCAAGATCTGCATTGACAACAGCTATACAAATACAACTTTTTTGGTTTAAAAATGTCACCTGTGTAAAAATCTTCAGTTACATTCAGGAGCAGCTGTTGATCACTTCTGCTGGCATTCAATGGCACGGAAGTCACCGCATCCTCAGAGTCTCTCATTACATGATGGGAGTTCAGTTAGAAAATAATAACATCAAAAGTAATTTTCAAGACACTTAAGGAGAAAACTGAGCTTTGACCCTGCAACCAACTGACTGGGCATCCGGACCCCAGAAACCGGCCATCGTCGGGCTGTCAGGTCCGTGTTAGTTTGTCCGGGGGCATGAATCCAGAGTCTCCCAGAGTCCTGAGGGCCACCCTGCCGCTGGGTCGGATGGTGAGCCACGTGATGCTGCCATTGTTCAAGCCCATACGTAACCAGCCCTCCGGAGGAAACTGCAGAGCCCTGAGAGTCAAAGAAGGAGATGAGCATCACTGGAGCTACTGTACATGTACACGGCCCTTGTTTAACAAATAATGTGATTTGTTTGAGATCTTGTCCTGTAAGTAGTCATTTGGAGGATAAACATATTTCATAACTAACTAGATGCACAGTAGGGTCCGATTTAATCTGCCAATATTAGCCTATTAAATGTAAATTACCTTACAAATGCATTACAAACACTAACAAAAGTAACATTGGCATTTTTTGGCAGACGATATATCAACATCAGAATTCCACGAACGTATGCAGTAAACAAGAAACGCACAAGGCTACAAATATGTAGCAGCTACAATATTAACAGCAAACAGGAATTTTCTTATTAGATTCCATTAAGAACACAATGACACAAGTGAAGCACGATTCCTTTAAAACCATCCTATGGAAAAGCATTGCAGCAGAACTTCAACACAAACATCAGCAAAGCAAGAAGACTCTGCTGAGCCGCTGGCAACACAAACCTGCAGACAAAATAACGGATGACATTGGCATGACACACGATGATCTCGTAGCTGTCCTCCTTCTGCATGGGGTCGGCCCGGTGGATGTAGCGGCGGAAGGCTGCCTCGATGCGAGCTCCATCTTCGTGGTACTGCTGGAGGGATGTAGAGAGGTTGAAAGCCATCTTTGTCAAATGAAAGAGTTCTGTTTGAACCCCTCAATACATGATGCTGCTGTGCATTGTGGGGAATGTATGAAGAGTTTTGTTCCAAAATGAGGCCAACTTTATGTAAAATGTTGCTTCTACTAAAGGCTGAATCAGCACTGGATCTCTGAGGGCACAAAGCTGTTGACATGGGTTGTTTATAGGACCCAAGTATAGTCCAACTATGTCATGGTGCTACCGTGTACAGATCTCTTCTTTTAGGTCAAAGGTCATAAAGATTAAAATCAGCAATGTTTGAAATCTTTGTCATTTTAACTGGAGACGTAACTAGGACTTATTTCAGTAAATACAGTATTACAGTATTTCTGGAAGGACACAATAATGCATTCTTCGAAAAGGTGTGAAATCCACATACATTCCTAGATATCATTGGGTTACAGTTGTGCAATTGCATAAACCCAACCCTTGAAGTCCTCAATAATCAAAAGACATTTACCAACTTGTTATTTAGAAACATGATTATTGTAAGCATGCAAAATATCCATTTGAGTGAGTAAATAATAATGGAATAGCTGGTTGTTAGCTGCCAGACTCCCTTCAACATTGGCATTTTGGAAAACAACTCTTGACCATTCCTGTGGCAATGCACTGATGTATTGGCTGATTATTGTAGCAGGTAGCCTAAATGAACACTGGACACCTGCACAGACACATGGGCAGCACAGCTGCAGAAAGCTACCGAAACAAGGGTGTGCAAAGAAAATCCAGCCTGTAACCAACTCGTGTAGCTTCTCTCACCACAGCATCGGGCTTCCAGTGAGTGACAGGTGGGACCGGCTCGATCGGTGCGCCCTCCCTCAGCAGATCACAGCTCACGAGCTCCACTCCTAGACCCGTACGACATTCGGGGCAGCGAAAAATGTTAATATACATTTGCGTTGTTCATCGTTGCATCTGCATCCATTTTAATTTGCATTACACAGTATGGAGTACTGTTATTGTTCATATAAAATGTAATCTGTTAAATCTTATTAAGCTTAGAGCATTTGGAATAAACTTGACTTAAATAAATAAGAATTAAAAAAACATGTTTGACAATGCAGCTCTAAAGCGCGTCTATCCACTACCTGAGAGGTGTTTTCCAATAATATTTGCCGTCTCTATGGCCCTGGCCATGCTGGAGTGGACCAGAACGTCATACTTGAGTCCCAACGCTGCCAACCGCTTGCCCGTGAACTCGGCCTGCTCACGACCTGGAAGTAGAGACACAGTGGTCATTATAACAAATGACAGCAAAGAAACAGGTCGTTCTGCCGACAGGGTGGTAGCGTGCATGCATGCTTGTGACAGTTTGAATGAAATGACTGTCCAGACTGAACCAAGTAGATTAAAGGGGGAAGAAATGACCTAATGGTGTGAGGATCCTCTCTTTGTCACACAGCCCACTCAGGTTGTACTGAGAGTGTCTGATGAGGAGGATGTTGCGAGTAGCTTTTGGTTTGCCGTTGTCCTGCTCGGAGCTGGGGTCTTCGGTTGCTGGAGCTTGGGTCTTCTTCTCATTAATCAGTGCAGACGGGTCTCTCCTAAACAGAGGCAAGACAAGGTGATGTTGAGATTACAAGTGGCTTTGTGACTATGTTTTAAGATGATAGGATGACATAATCCTTTATTAGTCCGCCTGTGGGGACATTTACAGAATTACAGCAGCAGCGATAAGAGACAGGACAGAACAAATAGCAGTAAAAAACTAACGATCAATATATTATGTTGAGATGTTCCAAACATCTTGTTATGAAGAAATCCTAAGCAAAACTCTTTACATTCGTATTTATTTATAGCCGATTAGTTGTGATCAACATCCTAGAAGAAGAAGGATCAAACCATCCCACATATCCTTCTGGTCCACACTTGGATTTGGTATGAATCCAAAACACCTATTCAATTGACCAAGATATTAAAATCGCCCGTCGTGTACATTCACGTAATCAACCTACATGTGACGTGTGTAGCCCGTTGGTGGTTAAATTGGTGGTTATTTGACGGAGGTTTGGCGTGGCGTTAAAGCCATGCCGGAGTGGACGGTGGAACAGACCGCTACGGACAGCGTGCACATGACCAGAGCGCGTGTAGCGGCACCTACTTGTCCCAGTTGAAGTCCCAGGCGTGTCCCGCCGGGGCCGGTGTGTGGCTGGCAGGTGTCCACGCCGGCTGCGCAGCCTGAAGAACGGTGAATCTCGACCACCGACTGGCCGCTTCTCTCCGCTGCTCAGCGAAGTATCCGCGGGAGTCGGCGGCGGCGGCGAAGACCAGGACGGCGGAGCCTCCAGCGAAGCCACAAATTAGTTTCAACGTGTTCCTGTACGACATCCCGTGAGCCGCCGAATAAGCGTACTCTTGCTAGCTAATTAACGTTAGCTGAGCGTAATTGGTTTACCGTTACCGAGGTGTAAACGCCGTCTCCCAACAGGCGTGTGGCTTTCTTTCGCTCGCTGCTGTTTGACGGTTAAATTCCACTCAAGCGGGGGAAACAAAATACGCTTTCTCGGGCCCGATACGTACTGTGCGGCTCTTAACTGAAACTAAAAATACATCCGGCACAACTAACAGCAAGCTAATACAGGCAGCAGTTTCCTGCAAACATTACGGTGGGCCTTCTTCTTCTTCTTCGTCGTCGTCGTCGTCGTTGTTGTCTTCTTCTTCTTCGTTGGGGTTTAACTGCAGCTGGAATCCTTCGTGTCACATTACTGCCACCTTCTGGATTTAGTTAACAATGTCCGGTTTGACATATTTCCCCATCAGCACAACACTACCACATGGTGGAGCATACATTTTGATCACTATTATTTTTACAAATAACTAATACTGTTACTGGTGAAATGAGGAACAAAGGCACAAGTACCATGTTGACATACAATTGCCCAGGAAAAGAAAACAACACAGCAAATCAGCAGTTAGCCTGGAGCAGTAGTTTAGTTTTATTTTATTTCTTAATTGATAATTATTACAGTGACATTTCACATACTAGAGTTTAAAGTACATTTATCCCCTTGGGAATTGTTATGAGGCACTTGTAAATATGATCGTTTGTAGCGACACAGTAATTTCCAAACTTGAAACATCCACCAACGAGACCCTCTCACCTCATGTCCTTGCTTTATGCCCGTACTTCCTTATATTGCATGTGTGTTCTGTATGTTTATGGGCATCAACATGAAGATGTAATGACCAGGTGCTGGATTGTAAACAGGCATCCATGAGGAAGCTATGAGAATGGCAGAAACACTGACTCTGGGATTGGTGAGTACACGAACCATTGTTAAGTCAGGGAGGAGGGGCCAACTCTGAGTCTGGTTTTTACAAACCACAAGAGACACATCCTTCTCATCCTGCCATCAATGTTCATTAACTCACATTTAATTTAGCAGGGGATAACTCTGCTACTACACATCTAATTACCCCCACACCTCTCACTGTTTCCTGGGTTAATGTCCTCCTCCCACTGCCTGAGCTTGGTTTATGCTGCATATGCTGAATAATATGATGACCTCTTTTAATTAGATTAAATCCCCTAGTTCTGTTTCTCCCAGCATCTTGATATGCAACGTCCCGCCATGGTCCAGTCTTCCTCTTTATTTTGCCTTTACTCATGCATCCACTCATCTTCCCATAAAACTGTTGTCAAACATGTCCATTCTGTCTGTGAAATATCGATCAATATAAAAACATTCCAGAAATTCTAAATATATTTAATAAAGAGTCCAAAGTGGGCTGCATGGTGGTGTAGTGGCTAGCACTGTCGCCTCACAGCGAGAGGGTCCTGGGTTCGATTCCCGGCCCGGGTTCCTTCTGTGAGGAGTTTGCATGTTCTCCCTGTGTGAGCGTGAGGGTTCTCTCCGGGTTCTCCTGCTTCCTCCCACAGTCCAAAGACATGCAGGATGGGGATAGGTTCATTGATGACTCTAAATTGCCCGTAGGTGTGAATGTGAGCGTGAATGGTTGTCTGTCTCTACATGTCTCCCTGTGATAGACTGGTTACCTGTCTGTCTCTACATGTCAGCCCTGTGATAGACTGGTTACCTGTCTGTCTCTACATGTCTCCCTGTGATAGACTGGTTACCTGTCTGTCTCTACATGTCAGCCCTGTGATAGACTGGTTACCTGTCTGTCTCTACATGTCTCCCTGTGATAGACTGGTTACCTGTCTGTCTCTACATGTCAGCCCTGTGATAGACTGGTTACCTGTCTGTCTCTACATGTCAGCCCTGTGATAGACTGGTTACCTGTCTGTCTCTACGTGTCAGCCCTGTGATAGACTGGTTACCTGTCTGTCTCTACATGTCTCCCTGTGATAGACTGGTTACCTGTCTGTCTCTACATGTCAGCCCTGTGATAGACTGGTTACCTGTCTGTCTCTACATGTCTCCCTGTGATAGACTGGTTACCTGTCTGTCTCTACATGTCAGCCCTGTGATAGACTGGTTACCTGTCTGTCTCTACATGTCTCCCTGTGATAGACTGGTTACCTGGTTGCTCCAGTCAGAGACGCCCCACAACAACCCTCCTGAAAATCAGCCAGAGTCAGGCCCTCCAGGTCAGAACATAGAAATGCAGCTTTGGGATTTATTAGGAAGTTCAGATTCATTTGAAGTACAATCATCAACTGTTTATTGCCCCATGAAATGACATTAAAAACTAAAATCTTATTAACAATCCTTACAAATATGTTGGTTCAGGCATTGGCTGAGGTCTTGCTTGTGGTGAGCAGGGAATGCCTCCACACTTGTCAGCCGAAGCTGAAAACTCCTGGGCAAGAGAGCATCCATGTATCTAAGTGGTTGACAGAGAAGATCATAAAAGACCAGAAAATCATTACCAAGAACAGAGGACGAGTTAAAGGCTTCTTCATTTTAGAAGCCATGTTTTCAACCACCGCACACCTTTTGCTCCATATCACCCTCCAGGAGCCATCTGGGCCCACCGTCATCCAGTTCTACATTTACTGAGAGAAAGACGCCCTCAAGTCAGCACACTTCTTTTCTGTAACGACAGGCCAGCAACTCAGTACCATCAACAGGGAAATGTATGTTATCTTGCAACGGAACCCTGCATGTATGGCTTCAAAGAAATAACATGGGTTTCTTTGAGGCTAGCCATGGTGAGGGGGAACCAGACGCCGTGGGTGGGCCCCCAGAGGTCAGCAGACCGGACTGAGGCCCATGGAAGAGACATCCCTGACGCCTGATCATTTGTCATGTTGTGGTTAAAGGTAAAATTAATTAGACTAATCTCACTATATGTTTCTGCAAAAGCTGCCATTAAAGGTATTATGAGAATCCATGAAGCATACGATGACATACAGAGACATTTCAGGTGTTTTGGACTATTTCACTCTTTCATCTGATCAGCCAGCATGTGGAAAAACACAGAAATGATTGGGTTCAATTGAAGCACTGGAGATGGTGCGTGGTTAGTTACGACAATGCCCAGGTGTCATCCTGCATGTGAAGGCACAGTGGGAAAGTGAAGTGGTCCCCCGGGAGGCAGATACGCTGCCTGATGCCAGAACCACAAGCTCTGAACAGGGACTCTGTTCAGGTTAAACCGTCTGTTTGGGAGTATGTGGAAGAGCAATTACAGTGATGACAGTGTTTGCAGTTTACAATTACAGCAGAGAATGAATTCTAAAACCACAATGTTTTGTAACAACTCTTCATTTTGTTAAAATCATTCTCTCAAGTTAAAACCATTGTTTTATTGCGCCTAAAACGTAAGTGCCATATTATATTTGTGCAATATTCTGAAGATAATGTTTTACTAGACATGCCATATTGCTGTAACCTATATGTTGTCTTAGAGTTCATGAAATCAGTCTTTATAATACATAATGGTTTCATTGTTTAATAAATGCATGTCCTCTTCTGGTTCGCCCATCACCGAAGCCTTTGTTCACCCTGCCATGTCATTGTCAGAAAAACACAGTTAGAAAAACCTTTTATGTGATTTCTTTATAAGGAAATGAGGACCAAATGTATTGTTTGAAATTTTGACCTGATATATTTTCTCATTTACTAAAATATATTGTTGAGAAAGGGGACAGAATATCTTTCTGAAAATGTACATTTCATAATCACTATGCATGGTATAGTGGTAATGACCCACATTACTTTCTCTCTACTGGCCATCACGGGGCGAGACCTCTGGTTAAAAAAGGTGTGATTGTATAGAAGTCTATGAGAAAATGGTCCTACTTCTCTCTTGATGTATTATCTCAGTAAACATTATAAACATGAGTTTATGGTCTCAATCTCTAGTTTCAAGTCTTCTTCAATCCAGCATGATGTTCATTTAGTACATTATGGTTCATTTAGAGTCCACCAGACCAGAAAGCAGGGGATGCTTTAGGGGCGGGGCTACCTTGTGATTGACAGCGCTACCAAAGAAATTAGCTCCTAAGATGCCTTCAACACTTAGCTGTAAAGTTGACCTTGGATCCATATTTGGACTGTGGAGGAGGGCAACAAGTGGCAGAGCAGCAACCTGATCAGCAACCTTTCAAAACATTTTGTGACGACCAAAATCCAAGATGGTAATGGCCAAAATGCCGTACTCCAGGATTCAAATATATATATAATGTAATATTTTCATGTGAATGTATTTTATTTTATTAGGAATGAGGATTTTAAAAATGATTTATTAAACTGTTTTCATTTGTACAGATAACATGGCAAGGTCATTGCAATTGCCACAAAGCAACAGGTTTATACAAACAGACAGAAAAGACCAATCAAAAATACAAATGGGTATGGAAAATAAATACTTGTAAATCAATAAATACAATTAAGAGCGTAGTTCCGTTTAAACATAAACAAAACGTTTAATTGAAAAAACACCTCCAACAAACAACTTCCGTTTGCTCCCTTCCGCAACGATGACGACTTCCGGTCCTTGCCCCCGCCCGAGTAGTCTTTTGGATGCGACCATGCGCCACTTGAGGGCGCTGTGGGACTAACAGCCGTCATTATTCTATCCGCCATTCAGCAAGCAACATTTCAGTGGGGCCAAATGAACTACACACCGGTCTACAATGCGCAGGCGCACAAATCAACACATCATTACAGGAGCATTTTGAAAACGCTCTGGCTTTGTGTCTGTTTCAGGAGGGCTGGCCGGCACTGACCCTCCAATAGATGCCTATTGGCAGCCTGTAGACTCCAATAACACAGTGCATCTCAAAGTGCACTTTGTGTAGAAGCAGCTAAGCTGGTTTGTCCTGTGTGTTTTCTCCCTGCGCCAAGAAAACAAAGCTCATGCCAACCAAAGAACAAACATTAAACAGCTAATCTTATTCAAAGTTGACAGGCATTTTTATTTTATCTAATATACAGTCATATTGATGGAATAATAAAAGTAGAATTTAGTCTTTGAAATCCGGCTTTAAAAAAACTAGTGCATTCATGCTTGCGGACGAAACGCCGGCCAGCAGGCGGACGCTCCCGTGTTCTCCTTCTTCTAGTGCAGACACTTGAAGCAGCAGCAGCAGGGTTTCGCACTGAGGCTCCACCTTTCTCAGCGGACCAGTGACCTCACCAGTGGGCTGGATTGGGAGGGTGGGATTTCCAGGCTTCCAGTGAGTGAGCTCCGTGTATTCCTGCCTCTATTTTAGGATCTATGCGGCTCCAGCGACAGCGAAGACCTACCTTTAATAGCCACATACTCTGCACGCTGGATCTCCTTTTTTTCTTCTCCATGCGACTCCAATCGGAATAAATAATTGAGGAATGTGGAAATTACAGAATGCCCAACAGCGCTGGAAAGAGATTTAAACCCACCAAATACATCCCAGTGTCCACTGCTGCCACGCTCCTTGTGGGATCCACCACTTTATTTTTCGTTTTCACGTAAGTTTGCATCGCTTCTTGTGTTCTGGTTCGCTGCATGCCGGGGCTTCTCATCCACACGCACGCACACGCACGCGCGCACACACACGCGCCCGCACACAGAGCTCCAAGTTTGCATGGCTGGATTCAGTCACTTAGGTGGAAGGAGTGGTTTTACAGGACGACATGGATCACATCGGGAATCTGAGCGGATCTGAAATGGGTTTGCAGCTTTACGGGTCCCGGCTAATGCCTGCAAGGCAAACTTCCCAATAAGCCATGCAAGTTCCACAACGCTACTCCTGCAGGAGAGCACCGCTTACTCACTCTAATGGAAGAAATGCCGCAGGCGGTTGTTGATGCCGTTAAAATGGTTGCATTGGCCCAGCAGGCGGTTGTGTTGAATCCTGCTCACTCAGTTGGGACAGATCCAGTGTAACACCCCACCAACACGCATTCTGATCATCCTAATCACCACCACCCTGCTGGAGTCCTGCAAAAACCTCTGGTCTATTGCATCTACCCACCAAGTCTACTATACTACACATGGGTGATATATGAAATACCCTTCAGACCAAAGTTCCCATTCACAATAGTATCATCCCAATAGACTTTAAACTCTGACTATGGCTGTTAAACATACTGGAGTCACTTTACATTTAGTTACACCAATAGTTTGATTGTGTCACAGATAAGACGAACATCCTTTTTAGCGAAAAACAATACAATAATCTTAGTTAGATGAACATAAGTCTGCATAAATAAAGGATAAATTAATCACTCACAAAATAATCCCCATAATGGAAATCCACCATAATCAATTTATTGTAAGTGTTTTTCATTGCAATACAATCCCATACCTTCCCACTCCTAGTGTATACAGTCAGTTGGATTTTCCCAAGGATTATGGGTAACTTCTGACCACGGCCATCAGGTCCTTAGTGTCTCTAAAGCAGATGATTGATGGATGGATGATGGATACTTTAGTGATCCTGGGGGAATTAATTCATTTTGAGGGAAGGTCTATGTTCTGACAAGCAGGTGAATCTGGTTCGTCCACGCTGGCTGTGATTAGGATGAGTACGGTGTCATTCAGCCTATCAGAGAGTCCCAGCACACTCCATCTGACGACAGAGGAAGTAAGGGCTGTGGATGTAGGCCCAGCAGAGAGGGTGATGTGTCGGAGCCCCAGCTGAATACATCATCAGTGACATAATCAGCCTAATGGAAGGGAGATCATGTTGGAATCCTCTGATCAGGACTGGGTAGCTAACTCAACCCGTGTCAAACACGGTCGAGTGCCAGAACCGGCCCGCCAAAGGATCCGATCCGGTCCACTTCATGGGCACCTTTCAGTGGTCAAGGAATCTAATACTCGATGTCACTATCACACTCATCATGGTGAAAAATACAGGAACTGTGAAGGAGAACAGAGAACAGAGAAGATGAATGAACTGCTGCTGTGTTGTGGTTGGAGCTGAGTGCTCAGCGACACATCTCAGGGTTCTTCTTCTGGTTTGTAAACAGATTGGTCATTAGTGTTGTTCTTCATAGGTCATGATGGTTTTTCTGATCCGGCCCACTTGAGATGAAACCGGGCTGTATGCGGCCCGTGAACTAGAATGAGTTTGACACGTTGGGTGTCACATTGTCTGCCTGAGTATAGAACTGCTGTTTGGGATTCCTCGCCCTCCGAGGGTGGAAGGTTGTCCACTGTTTGAATGACGTGATGTTGGGAGCCTGTCAGCTGTGGTGACGCGTCACTTTGTTGCTTAATCCGTCTCCAACTAATATCTGTCCTTGATGGAAGCCTGTTTGTGTTTGGAGCTTTGGCACAGATCTGTTCTGATGCCGAAGTGCGATACGGAACGTGTTTTTCACCTGCGTGAACGAGAAAAATGCTCAAGCTGCTCCCGAGCGGTTTCACGTTCTAAGTCTCAGGTCAGTGACCGAGACCGAAGGAGACATATGGCGCTTGTGGCTTGCATCGGCAGGTTGGCTTGTAGCTTTAAAAATCTCAGCACTCCTTGTTGTGGCTGTGTCGAGGGCTTTGCATAAACAAATGGCCTGATTTACAAGTCTCTGTGTCCAATGAATGTGTAATGACTTAATATGAGAGCTGCGTTTCTGTCATGTTGTCAGCAAATAGCAGAAGTCAGAATTTTTGCTGCCTGTTACTATTATTAGTTGTTTTTTTGCTGGGTTCATGTCATTCTACGTTTAAGTCCCCCCTCCTCCTCAGCAGATGGTTCACGGTGAGGATTAAGACTTTACCCGGTTGCTCATTCATTTCCCAGTCAAGGGTCTGGAGGATTGAGTCCCACATAATGGACCCCCCCCCCACGCCATTTCTCTTCCAAACACTCATAAAGAGTCCATCATGTTGAACCCGTCTTCGGCTTGTCTTTGGCTGGAGGGAAAAGCCCCACATTTACATTACAAAGTAGACGATCTTGGTCACCATTCACCATATTATCCAGAGAATTATGAAAATATACTGAAAACTCTTATTATGCCACTAAAACATTAATAAATAAATATTTTCTGATTATTTTATTATTTCTTTATCTTATTGTTATTTTACAGATAAGACATCTTTTCTTGTTGAACATCCTTTTTAGTAAAAAAAACAAGCAGATAATAATAATTATTAATTTTTATTATTTTATTATTTCCAATAATAAGATAATCATAAATCATAAGGTCCCCCTGTATAAAAGAGTGAAAATACATTTAAAACAAATATAGAGGTATATTTTATATCCTGTGTCTTCTACCACAGTAGTGAGCTAGACCATGTGGATGAGGTCCCTCACTTGATGATGTTTATGATTATCTGATAATAAGAATTCACCACTCCAGGTGTAACGATATATAGGATTTTGTCCGGATTGCGATAATTGAATTGAATGTTCATTATTGGTATAATCGTCAGCTGTGTAGCTCGCTATAATGAAAGAGAAGGGGGGAAAATAGAGCCAGATTTAAAAATACAGGATACAAATATGTATTTTATATTGATTTATCCTTTACTTATGCAGGAAGAACTTGGGATTTATGATCATCATCTTATTTAAGATTATTTGTTGATGTGTCTTATCTGTGTATTTTAAGAGTTTTGAGCATATTTGGATGATTATCAGGATATCGTGAATCGCAATTATGTTGGTCAGTATGTGACATTTTCATATCATCTCACGTCTATTCACCATGACCAACCTATTGTGAGTATGTTTTATGGTGATAAAACCCTTTATTCCAGTCCCATCACTAAAGCAGTGGTTAAACAGTATCTACATGTCATTAACCATAATAACGTAACACAAGTGTAAAAGTAGGTACATATAATGTTTCTGTGCCACTAACTGATCTTTTCTTAGACATGTGCCGGTTAAAGAACTATATCAAGTCCCTCATATACACTCCAGTCCTGCAGAGTGCCGGGGACACGAGGCTTTTTTATTCTGGACCGCTGTGTGTTACAGGTCTCACTACTGCCAGCCAGCAGGCCACTTGGTATCATATGGGCAACACACACACACACACACACACACACACACACACACACACACACACACACACACACACACACACACACACACACACCCTGTCCACTGTGTGTTACTGTGTTTGGCTTACTGATGCCTGACAGTTTGTTTCTCACAGAGATTGAATTAGAACACATTAGGACAGAATTATTTATATCTCTGCAGCATGACCACGGCCCGTCACAAAGGACTGATGATAAATGAAGCTTTCAGTCATGGTTTAGACATCACAATATCATCCCAGCCTTATCTGGTCCATAACGACATTATTATACAGTAGCTTATGTGTCTAAATTTGTCCCGGCGCTGTATGGCCACACCGAGGAAGCTTTCTTTGACCTTTTTGATTCCTCAAGAGGGCCGGGCTGGCCTTCATCATTTGTTGCCAAGCTTAATAGTGTATAAGAGCATAGGCATGGATGGATGTGTGGAAAGCATCGATTGGTCATCTGGACAGGACCTTGGGGTGAAGGTGGGTTATGAAACGTCAGTGACGGAGACGAGAACGAGTCAGGAATCTAATCTTCGGCTTCCACATCTGTTTCCTTCTTTTCACTGTACGTCCATTGAGTCCACTTCATTCAGACTACCAGTGCATTGTTTGGCATCAGCTCTCCACTCTGACGTTCTTGTAGAGATTGTTAAAGGCATTTCCGATTGTTAGTTGAGAGAGTGGGGGGTGGGGGGGTGATGAACTGTTAAAACAAGTACTTGTATGTTTAACCCTTTAGGTTCTGTATCTTTGTATATACATGGTTAAACATAGACCCTGTACATAGTTAACCCATTTACTCGGGCCTGACAGATTCATCAGTCAGCCAATATAGTGGTATCGGCACAGATATAGAACATACATTTTTGCAGAATCTAACATGGAAATTGCTGCTAGAATGGTTCAGAAATGGTGTCATTACATAGATTGGCCAGCAGAGAGAAAATACCAGGGTGAATCATAAAATGCATGAATGGTAAGAATAAAATAATAAGAAAAACAATCAAATAAACATACAACTCGTATCATCTGAATACGCAATCAGATATAAGCGTGTTTTTAAAGTTTTAAGAGACTTCAAAGAACATTTGACTCTGAGAGCTTTATTTGTTTGTATGTAAATACAAATTATTTACTTGCTGTTCTCTGAAAAAGTATATATATATATATATATATATATATATATATATAGCAGAAGTGCCTTTACAGAGACACTGATGCAAAGAAAAGGTGTCAAGGATTAAACTGAGCTACATTTATTTATAGAAAAGTAGTGCGATATGAACATGAGTCATAATTCAAAAATTCTCATATATTATCCAGTTAATCATCAAAAGCTTAAAATGGCATCCCGGAATCACTTGAAATTTAATTAAGAAACAAATATTTGCATTCGTACATTAGAGACACATCTCAGTTTGTTTTGGTGCCATTTCAAGAGTTTAAATCATATTATTATTATTATTATTATTATTATTATTATTATTATTATTATTATTATATTATATAGATGAGCAGGATAAAATCATGAATCACAATTATCTAGGTATGACATTTTCATGCCCTGTGCCTAGTCCCCATTGTAACAGATTGATGAGGGCTATCTTCACAGATCAAATGCAAAAGGACTTCCAGTTTGAATGATACGACTCCATCCAGCCACTGTGGAGATATTGAGGTCTACAGTAAGGAAAACGGTCTTGCTGTCAGGTTTCAGCTCTAAGCTGTAGGTGGGAGCCTCCAGGGAGGAAAGCACTGCTGAGAAGATAAAACCCTATGTTGGGGAACATTCGCCTCCCTTTCATACATTAGTTATGATGTAATTAGTTGGCTGATGGTTGATGGTTCAGCTCACCTGTCGTATGATAAAATCCCCACTGCTAAAGAAATGGAGACGTGTCTTGTATTGTATGAATGAACCCTGGTTAACTAAAACGGGGTTATTGCAGACTCCCTGCAGGCCCAGCACTCTGGTTGTCCTCTTCTGTACAAATCCAATTTTTATCCTTTTTGTGTCAAATATTTATTTTGATTTAGGGATGAAACCATCAAACATTTGTTTGTGTGCCAGGATCCTGATTGCGATGCTTACTGTGTGCTGACTGTTTTCTGAAACACTCTGCGTTGACGTGCTGCCTTCTGTGTCTTATTAATTGAAGGTCTTAAAACATAATTGAATGTTGGCTCAATGGTCCTAATCCGTGTCCTGTGTGTGATTGTGTCGAGCTGCTGTCGTCTTCTTGTCGAGGGGCTGGGTAAACAAGCTTGTAGTCATTAATGCCTCAGTGCCTGGTGTTGGTGTCCATTAGAGCCCACTCGCCTTCCTCCTGTGTGGCGTTAGTGGCTTTGCAGGCGCCCGGCCTCCGACTGTAGTTAAATGAACTGTTGGTTTAACCCGTGCTGTTTATGCTCGCTGTGGGAGCCAGACCGCCTTGGCTGCCTGTTTTAAATAGCGCTCGTATGACATTGGGACTGATTTGGGTTAAGTTTGTTTATTTAAAAAGGATATATATTGGCAGGCTTGACGTGTTGCAAGGGAGGAGCATTTCTCAGAAAGAGGAAATTACCAAGTGACATGCTATGAAGATGCCCTTGTAGCTCTGCCTCTGCTCATTAACGTCATCTATGACAGCAAGAAGAATCTGTCTCCCATGAGAGCAGGATATTATATAACATATCATGACATAAATCAAACTCATTCATTCCCAGTCATCTCGCCATTAACAATCAAAAACACTCATCAATACGTTGATTTATGATTACCTTATTTAAGATTTGTTACATATTTTCTCACTAAAATAGATGTCTTATCTGTGTCACAATAAACATATTTGTTATGTAAAGTGATTCCATTATATGTTAATGCAATTTAAGAGTTTTAAGCATATTTGGATGATAATATCATGAATCCCAATTATTCTGCTCAGGATAACGTGACATAACATTTTCACATCGTCTCATGTTTATTCACAATATTATCCTGTTAATCAGCAAAATATACAGCTTGAAACTCAGCACTTAAACATACTGGTATTATACATATTTATTACAGACATCTTTTTTTAGTGAAAAACAATCAAATAATCCTAAATAAGATGATCATAAATAATAAGGTCTTGCTGCATAAAAAAAGGATACATTTTTGTATCCTGTATTTTTGTAAATCAGCATCTATTTTTCACTTCTCTACTCTGATAGTGAACTAGACAGCTTTGTCAAGTAAAATCCTCGTCCCATCCTAAATAAGGAACTATCCTGTCCTCATGTCAGAATAAAGCTTGATTATCTTGACGGGGTTAAGATTGACGTACAAGCTCACCAAGGCCAAAATATTCCCTCAGCCTATCACAAAATGCATGTGGCGCAGGCTCCTGGTTTGCTGAGATAACTGGGCGTGAAACCAGCAGCAGGTCGCTGCGGTGTGCTCAGCTTTGTCAGATTAGATACAGATGTAATTTCCTCTGTAGCACTTCATCCGTCAGCACCTTGAGTGAGGGTCTGACGCCTGCAGTGTAGGCTTGTGTGGCGTCTGCTCTCAGAAGGTGCTAAGGGGTCTTTTTCCTCTGTGCAGTAGATAAGACCACAGTCTGATTCATGGTCTATCTTCAGTCTGCCTGTGGTTTCCTGGTACACATGGCACGTTTCCAACCTGTAAGATCATGACAGATTGGAGAACAATCCCCTGCTCCTGCAGCTTCACAGCTTTCACGGATAATTCTGGTTCCTTCCAGCCTGGCGTATTTCCCATCAATGTGGCGATTGTGGCTCCATGTGTTGTGTTCACTTTGCACTCTCAACTTCCCCGTAGAGATTTGGGGAAATAAGGACTTTTTGTTCCATGAATCATTTCAAACGCTCGTCTTTGAGCCTGACTGAAGGTAAACACAGAAAGAAGCCTTATTGATCCCCCCAAGTCAACTTGCAACTGAGTTGCCTTGTTTACATGTGTGAGGCTGTGGATTGCTTTTCATTTAGCGTGTGTTTATGCTAGAGGAGTAGTGGATTATTAGCAGCAAACAGCCACAATAGTCACATTTATGGGAAATAGACATACTCAGGCGGCAATCTCTGGTTCTGAAAAGTGAAGCCAAAGCTGAAGTGCCTTAAGCTCCTCCACCCTCTGTCCAAATTTGGTCACTTCTGGTCACTGGGTGCAAAAATTCCATGATGGCGATGACTAGAATGCGGGTGACGCCACAAAGACTACGTCCACACTTCTATACAGTCTATCACGGATAAACTCAGGTAGAAATAAACCATTCATTCCCTTACATGGAGTGGTAGTGAAAAAACAGTTAAGTCTTATACTTAAATAAATAGCCAATCCCTGTGTTATGCCCCACCCCTCAAATGTTCTGATTTCATCATACAGAAGCTCGACTCTTTGAGGTTCTGTTTCTTTGACACCATCATAGAACACCATTAATTTCTATTTAAATCCCTCAGTCGTCTAGTAAGCATGGGATCATATGAAAGGATCATGGGATCATATGAAAGTTCACGATTATTCTGGTCAAATTAATAGAAGCTATTACTTTACTACTAAAAGCTATTTTGGAATTTCTTGTCTAATAAATGTCAGTGGGAGCAAGCTTGAGGTTGTTGTAACACATGTAATGGCTTTGATCAATTATGTCATTGTTGTATATCAGGATGAAAATGCAAATAGAGAAAATCTTCAAAGGATTCTGTTGGATGTTTTGAAAATGTCTAATAACTATGACCTAGAGTGTGTTTCTGAAGGGACTTCTGTGGGACTGTGTTTGGCTTTGAGCAAACCATTTACCAAACGGCTAATACATCCAACACACACGAACCAGTCGAGTCCGCCCTGGCAGGGAACTGCCATATATCTCATCTGTCGAGCCAAGGTATGTCCAGCTGTTGTGTCTCCTCAGAGTGAAGCTGTAGAGGTTCTCACTGGGGTCAGGAGTCCAGCCTATGGGCACCAGAACAAGGAACGTGTTGATTTTATTTGTTATTTTATCTTGTTATAATATCATCACTTCTGTGTAGGCGTGAGGCGTTCGTGTCACGATTATCCTGCCAAAATAATTGTGATTCGCGATATTATCTGGAGAATCAGCCAAAAAATGCTTAAAACTCTTAAACTGGCACTTAAACATTCTGGAATCACTGATTTGCTTAAGAAACAAATGTTGTGAGTATTCCTTTTTACTGAAAAACAATCAAATAATCTTAAATAAGATGATCAGAAGTCAGAAGTTCTTCCTGCATAAATAAATGAATGTATTTTTGTATCATTCATGGTGATATTCACGATTATCCTGAGAATAGAAATGATCCACGATAAACTCATTGTGACTCTAATCCTACATCCCATCCTGACTTGTGTTCACGTTAGATGGTCACTCTCCTGCTCACAGCGCTCGTGTACCTGCATTACACTGTGTCCTGTGTGCAACTTCTACTTCATACAAAGGTAGTCCTGAGCTACCACCTGGTCTTCCCCCCCATTAAGGTTCACACGTGCCTGATCAGCAGACTGCCTCCGTCACTATTGATGAGTGAAACAGGCCAAGAATAAAAGGTCTAATCTCATTCCGACCCAGGTTAAGATCATGCTGACAGATCCTCTTCCCTGGCCTCTCCCCGTGCATCGAGCAGCCGGCTGTTTACATGTCACACCCAACACCAACTGGGCTTTGTTTCAGTTACATCAAGCTCCAGGTCAAGGCCAGTTTACCTCAATTTGGTTCCGTTGTTTTCGTCAAACCTCGACAAGATGAACACAGTTATTATGTCGTTTAGCTTCATTTTATTGATCGTGTTTCAGAGTCTGTTACAGTGCCGTTACTGCATCATTCTTCTCATATAAGTGTTCCCTGTTTCATGGAATTATTTAAAAGGTTGCAACAGAGTGGCGGTTTCCAGTAAAGTAACATCTGCAGGAGACCATATGTTTTTAACGGGTGAGATCATCTCAGATTAGCATGATTCATCAGAAATAAATAAAAAGCACAGACGTCCTAATCTGTAACAGCAGTTGATGGATAATCCAAATTGCATCATGGTCTTAGCGTGATTTTCAGGCACATGTTGAGTTTTAATGGAGTTCAGTGCAGGTTTTCGTCTTTTGAAATAAGTGAATTAGACAAATGTAATTAGCCTTGAAGAGCAGCGAGGAGATATCTTCAATTTGTCTGAATGAAATCGGACTGAATCTCTCTGGAGGAATAAGGTACCATGAATATTTACATTAATTTTCTTGCCCTCTGCAGTTCGTGACCATGCTCCTTTTCTCGCTGTCTATTTCAAGTCGTTTCGGTTTCTCTGAAGCGGTGACCTTCTGTTGTTCTCTGGTGCGTGCCAAAGAAAAAAACTCAATTGTGCCTTGTGATGCCATAGTTGAGCTAAACGGATCCATGTGGATTCATTGCACGAAGCAGTGTGTGGGCGAAAAGTGCGGGAAAGTGCAACAAGGTGCCTCTCAGAGTCTGCCGTGCTCCAGCGCTCTCCCAGCAGCCGAGTGAGCAGAGGGGGAACATGTGGGATTCATTTAGACCTGCAGCCTCTCCCTCCGAGGGTGTCTCCTCCCCGCTTCCCCTCACGTTGTTTTGCCAGAGGGAGACCATGACTGCTAATAAGTAGAACCAGAGGTCTGTCTTAACACCCTAGGCCAGAGTGGCTTTCTGAGAATCTGTCCCAAGGTTCCCAGGGCCCTAGTTTCGTAGACTAGGCGTAGACAGCGCGCAGCGCACCTGCGCCACGCCGACGGGGTGTGTCCGCCTGGACTTTGCAAGTTTCGTGCACCGCGCAGGCTAGCGCAGGCACACCTCCCGTCACGCCTCCCTTCACTCCCACCAGCGCAAGTGGGAAAGAGGGAGGAGAAGAAGGCGTGAGTGGGAGACGAGGAGGAGACGAGGCTTGGACTGGGATTAATACAGCCGATTCAGATCTTCACCAATCAAATGAGCTCCTCTCCTCTCCTTTAATGTGTTAGGGGAGGTTCAGTGCAAGTTCCGTCACTTGACAACCCGATGACAGAAGCAGCGCCGCCGCTCCCACCACGCGCATCACGCGCTGTGCGTGCGTATCATAATAATAACAATGCCCATATTATAAAAAACAGGAGAGAGAAAGGGAGATGTTTTGGTCCGAGAGGCTGAGTTTCCGTTACGCGTGCCATCCGCCTTTGATCTGACGTCAGATGTGACGGGACAATCTATATAGATATAAATTCACATGTTGATTCAATTAGTTGCATTAAATAGTGTTTGTTATGATTGTTTATTGCATTTAAATGTGCCTGGAACTGTGGAAACCTGCCTGTGAGGTCTCGGCGACGTGTACGCACTGCGCACCGTCAGCTAAACTTCCACTCCGCCAGCTGTAATTCGCCTTGAATGAATGGAATTTATTTGCGCCTTACGCCAACAGTAGACCAGGTTGGAGCTGGCGGGCTTTCGGCGAAGTCTCGGCGAGGCTTCTCGGCGAAACTTCCGCTACGCCAAGCTGAATCTGTGACGCCTCCCCCTGCTGCGCCGCCACACCCATCTTGGCGCAGGCGATCCACCAAACTGCTAAACTGACGAAACTTCGAAACTTGCATTGGCTCCGCCACCCTGTGCCGCCCTGCACTGCGCCACGAAACTAGGGCCCCCAGTGTTTACAGGAAGCATTGTCCATCTCTTGGACACAGACTAAGGCAAAGAGATTGACATTGGGATTGTAAGGGGCGGAAGCTTCACCTAATATCCATTGTAACAGTCCATTCTACAAACCACATCAATGTGTACCGAGCCACTGATCAATAGACAACCTGCCGCTTCCTGATAGCTGCCACAGGCAGTAATTGGTCACAGACACGTAAAATATTTCAGAAGACGTAAACGGCATGTAAACGTAAACGTGGATAAACTCATTTACAGACTTCACTACAGCCCTGTATCTGACATATGGCTTTGCTTTGTCCAGATCTCCTCTGCCCTCATAGTTTTACATCTAAAACGCTGCCAGACATCTGCCTTCAGGCCGGACGATGCTGTCAATGGAGCAGCTTCCGTCGTGTTTTGGGTCATTGCTCTCATGGCAACAGATCTTGTTGGGCGGTCCAACGAGCCTAACGAAGAGGCTACAGGAAATGGCATCTGATAAATAAACTGATTCAGAAAATCATACCACACGCCTCGAAGCGAGCACTTCGCTCCTCTACTTCAGCTGGCCGGCTGGTACCACCATCGCTGAAATCAAACAAATGTCGCTCAGCAAAGTCCAGACTCTTCTCTGTTCTGGTCCTCAGTGGTGGAACGAACTCCCGACCAATGTCAGGACAGCAGAGTCATTTGCCATCTTCCAAAAAAGACTCAAGACTCACCTGTTCAGACTTCACCTCGACTCTGCATAGCATAACCCACTAACACCCCCCCCCCCCCAAAAAAACTTACCTATAGCACTCTGATCATAGCACTGTTGTTCTTAAGGTATCCTTACTGAACAGCTACTACTTTACTCAGACGAGGACCTAACACTTGTTTCTATTTTTAGCTCTTACTTTATCGCCAATGATATGTTGTGGTTTCTTTCTTTTGACAAATGTACTTATTGTAAGTCGCTTTGGACAAAAGCTTCTGTTAAATGCCCTAAATGTAAATGTAAATGTAAATGTGAATCCAGCCCTATAATTATAGTTTCTTTCAGTTTATTCAGATGATGATAGTTTTATACATTCTGAAACGTAGCTTCTTAGCTAATATTGGCCTTTGATGTTTGTGTGAAGTGACATCCTCTCAATAGAGGGGGTCGCTCTCGTCTTTGAAGCCACAGATCAGGGGGCTCCAGCCAGACTCGCCCCTGTTGGACTTTCACCCAGTCCCCTTGTAGTTCACTGTAGAGGTGACCTTATCCTTTCACATCTGTCGCATGCTATTGACATGACATGCTATGCTATTTCACACCAGTCCGGACAGTTTAGAATAGGCATCAGTTTTGTATTAATACTTTTTAGAGCGTATCCTGACAAATGTCATGTACTTATAGATATGTCCAGTTCATAAATCCGTATACAAATATGTGCAGACTTCAGCACAAGCTGCTATTAGAATACAGTATGTGTGTATATATAGTGTGATTCATCGTGTTCTGCATTAGCTGCTGTTTGCCTTCAACCCAAGCCTTTCTAGCTTTCAGCCACTCTCCATCATCCACTCTCATATCTGGAAATGTAATGGAGGTCCTCTGGCACCAAAGCTACAGCACTGTGATTTATTGTTGTTTTTATGCTGGACTAAACAAGTTTGTTTGTCTATTAAACCCCTGCCAACATGGGAAGATACAGCCAGGATGCCGAATGAGAGGGAAACTAAACCCCACCAGTGAACCAGGTTGGTGGAGGGCCTCTGCACTCCAACCAGTTACTGTGTTGTCCTTAAGCCAAATATATCTATTTAAAAATAACAGCGTCAGGCTTGTTGGTGAAGATATTTTACAATGGCGTTTGATTTAGAGTGGACAAATGTATTCAGCCCTCTGGTCAGTTTCTGCAGAGCCCAGGTTCACTCCCACCTACTTTAAGTGTGGTATGGAGAGAAATGCCTGCCTTTTGAAAGGTCGGAGCGTGGACTTAATATGACATTCCAGGTCATCCAATTATAGTTCTTTAGGTGACTTTAATCTCAGTCCCCAAATCTCAGCATTGTTTGATTAATCTATTATTGCAAACCAGTAAAATGCATTCATTCAGCTGTGCTGTTTTTATAACATTATTTGGCATGCAAAAGAAAATGGTGGTGGGGGATGAAGTTGTTCACCATATCTGCAACAGAGGCAGTTGTCTAAACCTTCTGCTGGAGGGCATCACAGCCAGCCCTGAGCTGTGGGTCTCCTGTGGGTTTTCTTTGGCCTATCTGTGTGAATAATATCCATAGTTGCTCTATCTTTGACTGAAAAACAAGGACAAGGAAGTTCACTTTTCACTCATTTGGAAAAGTAAAACATAAAGAAACTAGTGATATCACATATTTCCTTTCTGATGTGATAGCGAGTAAAATCCAGGCTGGAAACACCAATACCGATTCTTATTCTGTATTCAGAATAGGAAAATAAAAACTAGGCTGTACCCATCTAAGAAACAAAGGGTGTTTCTTGTGGTTGATGTAACAATCAGTCTTTATTCCAGTAAAGCGCTGTAATGAAGGATTGGAACTCCAGGTTCAACGGTGTAGGAACAACTAGCCTCTCAAACTTGAGCCATACTTACGTTTTATTACCGTTTTACATTTTAATAAAGGTAATGGGTCAGTTAAGCAGTTTAATTTGGTGGTCTGGATATATTTTTCATATTGTTTAACATGTATTTTATTACAATTAAGTATTTTAAAAGTGTTATTATTGAAAACAATACTTCAAAGTCTCATCATAGTGTACTTTCAGTACATTTCCAGATAGTCTTTGTTAGTATATTTGCAATACACTTTTGAAAATGTAAATATGTTTGAAATACAGGACATACTTAGTGTCCCAGGGAAGGAGCTTCATCCTCCTTATCTCTTCCAGACTAAGGAGGATGAAATGATCTGTCTTTAGAGATAAGCTGGAATTTAGAACATCACCTTTTTGATAACAGTTCATGCAAGCTCAGACCTCACACACGGACTACTGCACAGGCAATATTGTACTCTGAAGTGCAAAATATCAACACACCCGAAGCCAAATGAGTGATGAGCTACAGTGCTCAGAGCACCGTGGATTCAGTGCCACTCCAATTGTGATGTTAGTTGGAGTCTTAATCCGTCTTAGATCACACGGCGTTGATCTAATTTAGTGACCTGGCTGCACTCCGTTGGTTCCTCAGGCTAACACCATTTGATCAGAGCTGACATGAATGGCAGACTTTGTACTTCTCTACGTCTGCACAGCACCAAGCCCCCCACCGCTACCGCCACCATGTGCATACTCGGCAGTGTGCACAATTGTGAACGTCCTGATTAAACTGCTGTGGAACTAATAGCCACCCTGGCTGATCCCTCAATTGTTTTAATAGTATTCCCTAATGCTCACAGGGCCACCCTGCTGACAAAGATGGAGAGCTGATTACCAACTCTACACTGACACCTGCTGCCTCTCATTTTTAATTCCCATGATGAACAGTATTTCGTCAAAGCCCATAAAATAACGGCTTCAAATAGGAGGTGACTGTAAAAACTTGATCTATACCTAGTTGATGTCAGGGTTTGACCAGGTGGCAACCTCTGGTTCTATAATGTGAAGCCAAGGCTGAAGTGCCTTAAACTGTCATTCTCTTTACTGACCATCAGGGGGCGACTCTTCTGATTGCATGGAAGTCTATGAGAAAATGAGCATTGTAAATATGAGTTTATGGTCTCAATCTCAAGTTTCAAGTCTTCTTTAATCCAGCATGACGTTTCATAAATGTAATAAATTATGGTTCATTTAGAGTCCAACAGACCATAAAACAGGGTATGATTTAGGGCGGGGCTGCCTTGTGATTGACAGGTTGCTACCTCGGCCGCTACCACGCTACCAATGCAGTAAAGCTTACTTTAACACTTTGGGCCCTAGTTTCGTAGACCAGCGCAGGGCGGCGCAGGGTGGCGCAGCCGGCGCAGTGCAAGTTTCGACCCGCGCAGCCTTGCGCACCGTCAGTTTGGCAGTTTGGTGGATCGCCTGCGCCAAGATGGGTGTGGCGGCGCAGCAGGGGGAGGCGTCACAGATTCAGCTTGGCGTAGCGGAAGTTTCGTGGCAAAAAGCCTCGCCGAGACTGCGCTGAAAGCTCGCCAGCTCCGACCTGGTCTACTTTCGGCGCAAGGCGCAAGGCGTAAATAAAGTCCATTCATTCAATGCGAATCAAAGCTGGCGGATCGGAAGTTTGGCGGACCGGCGCGCAGTGCGCACACGTCACCAAGACCTCACAGGCAGGTTTCCACAGTTCCAGGCACATTTAATGCAATAAATAATCACAACAAACACTATTTAATGCAACTAATTGAATCAACACGTGAATTTATATCTATATAGATTGTCCCGTCACATCTGACGTCAGATCAAAGGCGGATGGCACGCGTAACGGAAACTCAGCCTCTCGGACCAAAACATCTCCCTCTCTCTCTCCTGTTTTTTATAATATGGGCATTGTTATTAGTATGATACGCGCGCACAGCGCGTGATGAGCGTGGTGGGAGCGGCGGCGCTGCTTCTGTCATCGGGTTGTCAAGTGACGGAACTTGCACTGAACCTCCCCTAACGCATTAAAGGAGAGGAGAGGAGCTCATTTGATTGGTGAAGATCTGAATCGGCTGTATTAATCCCAGTCCACGCCTCGTCTCCTCCTCGTCTCCCACTCACGCCTTCTTCTCCTCCCTCTTTCCCACTTGCGCCGGTGGGCGAGACGGGAGGAGTGCCTGCGCGAGCCTGCGCGGTGCACGAAACTTGCAAAGTCCAGGCGGACACACCCCGTCGGCGTGGCGCAGCCGCGCTGAAAGCTGACTGCGCCTGGTCTACGAAACTAGGGCCCTTAGTTGTAAAGTTGACTTTGAATTATGACGTCTGCACCATGTTGAAGTTCCAGTAAAATATGTATTTAGCTCGATATCAAGACCTCTCCCCTCCTTTCTCTGACAGAAACTGTACTTCAGTTCCACTTTACCCACAGACGTTTAATAATGCAGCAGTTATAATGTACCTCTTTGCATTATTCCCATGAGCATGCTGGCTTCTAGCATCGCTGAATATCGGGCAGGACAACCTGTGAATAACAATTAGTGTGTTTTATTGATCTTTCTGCGAGGCTTTGTGCTCTCTGCCCTCTTTAATTCATTTTACATTCTGATCCTGCACGTCTTCCTCTGCCATGTGTTTTCTGAAGATTCCGGCTCGTGTCGGTTCATATTTTCTCACAGTATATTCCCCCCTTTAAAAGTCTGAATCTGCCATGGTCTAAATGAATAGCAGGCAGATTAGCTTCACAGTGACAAGTGCAACACAAACACCAGGGAAAGGTGTGTTCATGTCCCAAAGCTCGATGCCACGATGGAGTCTGCGTTCAGTTTGTGACGAGGGAAAATGTCTGAGGGGTGCATGTGTTTAAATCTTCTCACCGTGGCAGGTTAAAGCCTCCCCGATGCGTGCCCGTGGGTTTAGCCTGCCTTGCACGAGATATCTCGCTCCGTGTTAATGAAATCACTCAGGGTTTGGGCGCTTATCTCTGCCGGGTCCCAGCGCTCTGATTCCTAAGCATATTGCTGGCGGCACTAATGCGCTAGATGTTGCAAATTGAGAAGTTCCCCTTGAGAATGTGTTCAGAATGTTATTAGGACTTCCCTGGAGACCTCAGCCATATTTTACTTTCTGAAAAAAGTTTTCCTTCCTTGTCTGATTTCTTCAAAATCTAACGAAAAACTTTTGACCTTTTTTTTCCTTTTCATATTTCTAAACTTACAGTGTCCCTGGAGATTCTCAGAAGTGGAAGGGAAAGCATTTCTTTATGCATTTAATAAGACAGATTAACTGCCCGGAAGTGCACTTCACAGTTGGCCTTGCCTCGGGAAGTAATGCCATGCAAATTTCGATTATTGTTTGGGGAGACTTTAGGATTCCAAGTGCAGGAACTGCTGGACAGATGACTATTTGGGGAGCTACAACCATCAACAACTGTGTGATTGATTCGATGGAATGCCCAAATGACTAGTTTCCAGAAGATGGAGGAGGAGGTGGAGCAGGAATCACAAAGAAACTGCTAAGCAGTCAGAAAGTACACCTGGCTCTGGGAAGCAGCATCAATATAAACAACTGTGTAGGACAGAGAGAAAGCAGTGCAGCCGTCTTAAACCCTGAGCGAAGACCTTAAAGGAGCACATATACAATTGTAGCTCACTGTCGTTTCATGCAGAACCCTTGTATTAAGTGTTCTTCTTCTTAGTAGCTAATTGCAGTGGTAGCGACCTGTCAATCAGCAGTTAGCCCCGCCCTAAAACATCCCCTGCTTTCTGGTCTGGTGGACTCTAAATGGACCATCATGTACTAAATGAACATCATGCTGGATTGAAGAAGACTTGAAACTAGAGATTGAGACCATAAACTCATGTTTACAATGTTTACTGAGATAATACATCAATAAATTAGATAAATAAATAAAAAAATAATATTATAAATAAATCATATTTGCAACCAGCAGAGAGAATGCAATTTTAAGTCGACTTCACTTTTCAGATCAGGTTTGGCGTTGTTGTGTCTGAGAAAAGATGGATTCCTCAGCAGGAGGGTGAGGAGGAATGTGAGGACAGCTGCCCCCTGTAGCCTGCTCTCATGGGTGGAGGTGTGGTGGCAGCTGGAACAGGAGAGTTGTTTAGTTTAGGGCCAAATAGAAGAAAGCAAAAAAGAACAACACGCCTCTGTGCAACAGATTCGGTAGATTCCCAGAACATTATATTTTTAGACCATCACTAATATAAAATGTCACAATGTCAGGAGCCTGTCGTGATGTGGACTTTCACTAATTTCCCCGTTGCCACTGTCTGCAGTCTGTAAAACCGTGGGAATGTATCATTTGTTCTGCTAACAAGCAGAAAGAGAGTTTTCACATGGGAGAAACATGCAGTATAGGGCACCTTAACTTTGAAAACCAAGAAAAATGAACAATTATATATGTGCAGGTGATGAGCAGTAACGGACTACTTGTATGTCAGAAGTGCAATAAATGTGTATCAACATGATCATGAACCCTTTTTCCCTACTGTTTTGTCAATTTTGGGTAGGATTTTGGATTTAGCTGAATTGTTGAAATTATGTGTTGTGTATGTAACAATTTTCATGACAGAATTTCTTGGCACCTCAGCAGTGTATGTAGACAACGGAGTAACATTAGCTCAGTTTGAATCAGGCCACTTGGCGGCAGAGAATCAGGTCGGGGCTGCGATTAGACTCCCGGGTCACGTCCTCCCTTCAGCCTCCTCGCCTGGCATGACCTCACACATATACATTTCAGACTCTTCCCCATAGCCTGCAAACGTTTAGGAGTATTTTTAAATAACTATCATTAGTAAGGACATTAAGCCTGGCTGCAGGAAAAGTGTATATATGTGACCCGCCGCACTTCATGCCTTTCATTAGTGTGATCACTGTATAATCCCTTCTCCATGGCTCTTGGGGTCCATATTCAATGTGATGGAGCCTGTGGGCGAGCAGGAGCAACCATGTGATTCTGACTGAAGCAAAGTTGTGTTTGGAAGCAGAATGTTTGCAGACATGTGGTTGTAACCCCAGAGCGCCGTCCACCAGCAGCATTTTTCAAGCCTTGTCGAGGTGACGCCTCGTGGTGTGCTTAATGAAGCACAGGCAGAATGAGCAGGGGCATTGATTGTCCCTCTAACGAGCTATGCATGAAGCAGGAGCTAATCACTTTCTCAGATTAACTGAGGCTTTATGGAGAAGGTTCATGAAGGCAGTGGGCTTCTTTAAAAAAAAAAAAAAAAAAAAAAAATATATATATATATATATATATATATATATATATATATATATATATATATATATATAGGCTATATACATCTTATGCTATTCTCTTTTATTGGGATTTTTTTTTCTTCTTAAATCTCTATTTATAGAGATGTTTTTAAGGCATTGACACAACCTCATCTCAAAAAGGCAAAGAATAAGAACAAAAAAACCCACAACTTTAGTGTCTTAAGATCATCGTTTTTTATTTTATGAACCACAAGTTCGATGTTTTTGTTAATTCTGGCAAATCTCATCAACGTTTGTTCCATGTTCTACAAGCAACTGTTTTTAAATATCTTATTATTTTAGAAAAAAACACTGCACACCACCTGCCCCCTGCCAAAGAACAGGCAGCTAAAGTTAGCCAGCTGGTGGAGAACAAAACGGAGCTAAAAGAAGAGTGAATATCAGATTAACATTCTTGTGTTTACAGCTCGTTGTACAAGTGGCCAGAAGATCAATAAATACAATAATACAGTAATTATAAAACATTTGTAAAAACAACAGCAGAGTTTCCTGTCGATGTTTCAGCATATACTGTTGTTGCCATTTCATTAGTTGGTGGATGAATATGTGGAAGAGATGGAGAGAAGGTGCAGTAAGCATTCTTCTGTCACATTCCTTATAGCCCAGAGGAACATCTCACCCTCAGTGTCAGGCAGCTACCACCTCCCAGCCTTTCTGCCACCAGCCTGTCAATCTAACCGCTTCTTGGTCACTTTTTTCTCGTCATCTGTCAGACTGTTAGATGAATGGACACGTGTCCTCAGCTGCTACACGGGCCTCCAAGAGAAGGGCAAAGTTTGAGTACAGAAGTGCAGCGAAGCTCTATTGAGGTCATACCATCATTGTATTAGCAAAGCAGCGTACAGCCAAGCATCATTTCTTCTCACACACTGTCAGAACAACAGCGCTGCTGTTGTCCTTATCTGCCCTACATACGGACCCTTAATGCATGATAAGTGTGCTGACTGCTCAATCGTGACCAGTGTGTGTTACTGCTTTACATTCAGTGTGTGTGTCAGAGTCCAGAGAGTCAGCGTCAAGGGCTGCCATTCAAGCACTTCACTGTGCTCATTTACAATCTGCTCTCCACATTGCCAGGCTAAGTGGTGACTGAGTGAGACCTATTTTTAACCCCCTGTAACTGGAGCAGAGTGCTCTCTCATTGAAATGGGTTACAGGACTAAAAGGCAGTTAGTTGTCAGTTGCTATGATGCATAGTTCTACTTTTTCCATCCTTTTTTTTGCAACAAAGACAAGTGGATCAAAATGTTGTTTTTTTATAACATTGCGGCTGTTGTAGGAGCAGCAGTTTACTCTAAATATTGCTGCTAGGAGGGGGGTTAAACTTGGCCGTGAGACTCGGCCTCCTGCCAGCCCTTATCTTAATACTTATCCAGAGGACATTTTTATCACACTTCCATGTGTACAAACCAAGAGCATGACACGGCCTGGAACAATTTACCGAGCACACACACACTTTTTTTTATTATCTTTCAGCCAAATTCAACATCAGGACAGGAAAGTGCAAATATGAAGGAATCCCAGGACTCATTATACGAGCTGATAATTTCCATATTCACAGAGATCTTGCTTGTGTCATCAGTGGAGGTGTAGTGCCTGGCTGTGGCTGTGACCCCTCTCCGCTGGGCATCCGTGGAACAGATGGGCCGGGGCTTAAGTGCACAAAGGCTTCTGCTGATGACACCTGTGCATCACAAGTGCACTTCATGCTCCTGGAGCTGTGTGTGTGTGTGTGTGTGTGTGTGTGTGTGTGTGTGTGTGTGTGTTCGTGTGTGTGTGTGTGTGTGTGTTCGTGTGTGTGTGTGTAGGTGTGTGTGTAGGTGTGTGTGTGTGTGTGTGTGTGTGTGCAGATACATACACTGATCTCATAATGGAGGCTGAAGTCAGATCAGTCCCAGCCACCTCATACATGTAATAAAGGATATGGTTGGCATTGTTCTATATTGTGATAAAGTCATCTTAGTAGCTAATTGCATTGGTAGCGATGGTCGTGATAGCTTTGTCTGGATTATCAGGTAAAAGCTCATGGATTATCAGGTAAAAGCTCAGGACAAAGCAATTATCAGTCAATGGATGGGGGGTAGGGATGGATAGGATTTTATCATGGATCGATTTTTAAAAAAAAACACAAGTTGATCGTGGTAAACTTCCATTATTGCAATTAAAGTATCATGGCAAAAAATATTTGTTTCTTCCCAAAATATCAAGTGATACCAGTTTTATCTCCATTTTAAGAGTTTTAAGCTCATTTTGATGATTATCGGGATAATGTTGACATGATATTTTCATTTCCCATTCCTTGAGGGAGGTTTATGTTTCACCTGGGAAGCACAGCCGTGCTGATGCTCGCCTCCACACACCTGCCCCAAGTCATGCTTATGCGCACACACACACACACACACACACACACACACACACACACACACACACACAGACACACACACACACACACACACACACACACAGCTGGTTATCGTGTATAAAGTGAGTCTCCTGGAAAAACAGTGGCAGCTGGAGACATCGGACCCAGCTTTGTTTCGCAGGTGGAACTGTAAAATGCAGCAGGTCGTTGTCACATGTCGTCCCATCACTGCATGAATAAGAGAATGTTGCTCCGAGCCGACGCTTCACTCCTGCGAGGCACAACATGGCAAAAGTTCAAAGAGGAAAATAGGTTTGCTGATGAGAGGAGGAAGGGAGTTTAATAAAACACATATAGACACCACCAGACTGTCACTTCAATAACACTTCATCTTTCCCCGTGTAGAAAAATAAACCTCACAGCCGGCGTTGAGCCGATGACCTTTGACGTCGCTACATAATAGACTTTATTTCCAAAGCGCCACGCTAATCTCATTTTAAGTGATGGTATTGCAGGGCTTTAAATCATTGAAGGGGTCTTTAGTGAAGACTGCTGCTGTTGAATCAGCTCATTGATTGCTACTTGCATTGCACTTTTAAATTGGAACACATTTAAAGTCCAGGTACCGCCTTCTTTTTTGGTCCACATTTGAATAATGACCATGACGATATTATCCCAATAACACAGCAATAATAATCTTAAATAAGTTGATCATAAATCAAAGATCTCCCTGTTTAAATAAAGGACAAATAAATGAATACATATATTTTAAACATATTTTTGTATCCTGTATTTTTTTAATTGGCCTTTTTTAATTAGTCTATAAGTCTCTTCTCTACCATGACAGAGAACTAGACTCTCTTTCAAGTCACTCTTGCTGATACTACCATTATCCTGATAATGGAAATTCACGATTAAGTTATTGTGAGTTTTTTTTTTATCTCAATCATCGCCCCATCCGTAGCCCATGCTTTCATGAGCCTGTGTGTGAGTGTGTGTGTGTGTGTGTGTGTGTGTGTGTGTGTGTGTGTGTGTGGTAGTGTGTGTGTCCATCAGAGAGGCACAGCCAACTGGTTGTACACCACCTCTTCATATTTGCAAATGTCACACATAATAGCTTTAGTCAATTCTTTTCAAATCTCCTCAGCACAAACTTGCACTCATTGTCAGCTGGTTGAAACGGCGACATCATCCTCCCCGCTAGGTGTGGGGTTGTGGGTGTTTTATTAGAATGACAGGGCAGAGGTGAGCTTTCAGGTGGACAGAGAAGCAGAGTCTATGGCAAGCCGTTTTAACATGTAATCGAACCACACTACTATCTGTAATTATATTGTAGATATCCATAATAGCATTTCTCCTAGTCAAAATGGTAATTAAAGATATCCACAATACATTCTTACTAGTAAAAATGATATTTTAAGATATCTACAACTTTGATTGTACTAGTCAAAACTAAATTTAAGATATCTAAAAATCCTTAAAAAGCATAAGTGGCCGTTTTATCATTTAATAGCTAAACTGGATATGTATTGAGGATATCTGTAATTCAATAATTAATTCATTCCTTCCTAGTCAAAAAGAACATTTCAGATATCCACAATGGCATTCTTCCTAGGACAAATGACGTCACTTTTGCCATTCATGTGTATTGGGCTTTCAATTTCAGATATCCACAATTACATTCTGGATATCTAGAATGAACATTCTGGATATCTGCAATTGAATTCTTACTAGTAAAAACTCCCATTTCAGATATCTTTAATCCAATTGTTACTAGTCATAATTTAAAATGTTTTAAAATGGCGTCCTGTCTACCTGTCAACAGATATCAACAATACATTTGTGGATATCTGCAATTGTATTGTTCCTAGTCATAATTCTAATTGTAGATATCTGAAATTACATTTCTACTAGTCATAATACGAATTGTGGATATCCATAACGACATTTCTACTAGTCACAGTGTATTTTTGGATATTCAAAATTACATTCTGGATATCTGGAATAGTTTTTCATTTTGGATATCTGAAATGAAAATTATGACTAGTAACAAGTGGATTGAAGATATCTGAAATGGGAGTTTTTCCTAGTAAGAATTCAATTGCAGATATCCAGAATGTCCATTCTAGATATCCAGAATGTAATTGTGGATATCTGAAATTGAAAGCCCAATACACATGAATGGCAAAAGTGATGTAATTTGTCCTAGGAAGAATGCCATTGTGGATATCTGAAATGACAATTGTGGATAGGAAGAATGTTCTTTATGACTAGGAAGAATTGAATTACAGATATCTGCAATACATATTCAGTCTAGCTATTAAATGTTAAAACGGCTTGCCATAAGAGTCAGCGTTAAGAAGAAACACAACGGAGGGGTCACTTTGTGCTAAATTCATAATCTCTGCGTTTAAACACAAAGATGCTTTTCTCCCAGTGAGACCCGACAGCTGAATAGACCCAACAAACAAGTTTACACAACAAGCTGTTTGCACACAATGCAGGGCAAGCTGAGGGCAAGGTGTTCAACGCAGGCTTTAGATCGGTGTGGTTTTGGCTATGCAGCTGTGTGTGTGTGTGTGTGACCTGTCACAGCTTAAGGGCCTGTCCACGCGAAAACGTTTTCAGTGGTAAACGCAGAAGTCTTGTGCGTTTCGCCCTGCCGTCCATACGGATCCGGCGTTTCCGCGGCGTGAAAACGCACTTTTTTGAAACCAGCTCTCAGGGTGGAAAAGAAAAAAACGGCACCCCTCCGTTTCGTGATCGTTTTCGTGTGGACGGCGAAAACGAATACGCTGACGTCATCGCCCCGCTCCTCGAGCCTGACTTCCCCCGCGACTTCTCGTAACAACAACAACAACGGCGGCCTCCGTGCTCGTAGCAGATATTCTGCTCGTCTGTACGACGGCGTATCAGGGCCGCTGTATGAAAAACAACGGAGCCGAGAGAGGGGGGCGATATTCCGGGGAAAAAGCTACTTTATTACGATGCTAACAAACAACCGCTAGCTAACTTCCCATGAATGTAGGCATTTATTTGTCTAATTAATCCATCCCAACGTGTGAGAACGCCTCGTCAAGGTCCTTAGGGTGACGGCTGTTGATACTTATTGTTGGTTTTATTTATACGGGCCAAATTGTCATCTTATGGGTGTTTATTGATCGGGTGGTTGGGCGGAGATTAGCCGTAACTCTCACGTGTTGCCATAGCAACGGCAGACATTCGGTCACGCTCCGTCTCTTCTTCTGCATTTTTGTAGCAGAAACAGCGCCACATATAGGCCTGGAATATGTACTACAGCGCGCTGAGTCGTTTTCAGTGGATTCGTCTGGACGCAGATTTTCTTGAAACGACACCAAGGCAAAACGGAGAAAAAAAGTTAGTTTTGCTTCGTCTGGACGGGGCCTAAAGAAGGTGTGAAGTCATGGCGAGGTGACGGTGAATACGAGGTTTCCCGGCTGATCCCTGCAGGATGAGACGACTGGGCGTTCTGATGTCATGCCATCTGTAACTTCATATCATATTATCTGATATTTCATGCTTCTATCTGAACGACTCATACCAAACATGTATGGAGCTTCCTGCTTCCTTTCATTAGAGGCCGTATGTTTAAGTTAGAAGGGCTTCAGGAATAATGGAAACAATACCTTCCCTCATGAAGACTAAATATACAAAATCTATTACAGTTTTATTATACTTGAGTGTACTTGCAGACACTCTAATCATCATTATACTTCAAGTGTGTTCATGATTAGTTCACTTGAAGTTTGCTATTTAATGCTTTTTTATGTACTAAAATGGAACAACTTCAAGTACACTTAGTACACTTAAGTACATGGCCGTGTATCTACTAATGTATACCTGTAGGCTGTGTGTTTGTGATATGAGTATATTATAAATGTATATGAGTATCTTGCTCATATATAAGCAACAAACCATTCATATTATTTTAGTAACAGTATGCTGTCTTATTCAAATTAATTAATTATTTCTTTATTTTTATTTACAATAATAATTTTACCATATATTTTAAGAAAATATCAAAGCAACAAAGTTGAAATAAATACACTTTAGTAATTACTAGGGCCGTCAAACAATTAACATTTTTAATCAAATTAGTCACAGGGTAGCTGTGGATTAATATAATTAATCACCATTCCTAAATATACTTGAAAAATTCCCATTTTCTCTGTATAGTTTTCTGGGAACTGAAAGATAAATGACAGAATGCGTCTATGAACCAGAATTCTACTAATAGAGAGGCACCGATACCTACCACTTACATTTCAGTATTTGCCGATACTGTGTACTGATATGAGTACTTCATAATTGAATTTAATTTACCAGGCCTCATAAATAGAGTTCAGGTAAATGAGCCTTACTGATAGTATGTCTACTCTTTATATGACAACAAACATTTGTCCACAAAAAAGATGAATATTTGGCCTTAGGTGTTATATTTAGAAGTTATGTAACGGGGCGATGACAATGTAATAGGTGCTTCATGCCTGGAATCTTCAAACTACAGCCTGAGACACTCAGTCTCAGACACTCGGTGTTTTAATGGTGTAACGCTGTACGAGCAGCGTGGAACTCGCTGGTATTACTACTCACTTCTAAGGAACTACACAGTTACTTCCTCACACTTATACTTATACTTCTTAGAACCCTAACCCTGGATGAAACCACTTTAAAGAGGACGGATGCTGTAGCGTGTCACCTGCATCCAATTCATTTTAGGATTATTGAACTGCTCTGTGAGTCACACCACCAACGATCAATCAATGTGTCTAATGTGGCAGCTGTTGAAGGTTGAATGTGATATCATGGACATGGATCACATCAATGAGCTAGCTCTGATAGAGTATCAGAGCTAGCTCAGAAGACATTTAATGCAGTGTCGTGGAGTCTGGAAGGGCCTCGCGGTGACATGGGCCCTGGATGTGTGCTGATTACATGTAGTCATGTGGCACTTCACAGTCTGAAAGAGAACAAGTTCCTCCAACGTTTGTCAGCTATAAATATGTAACAGCTTTCAATGGAAAACTGTGTTTTCAACTCTCTGTTGGATGGGGCAACGGCTGAGATCAAGGGAGGGTGTATTTCAGAGAGAACAGTTTTATAGTCGCACGTTGACAGGTCACTTTAATGTGAGGTAGTAGGAAGCAGCGAGCGGGCGATCCGACGCCTGTCATGTTGTTTCCTCCACCGTCTCTGAAAAAGTAATTTGCTTTTCCCTTTTGTTAGACAAGGACAGATGGTGTCACTGTAGCAGATATTCTAATAAATTAAATAAATCATGCTTGATGCTGTGATTAAGATAAATACAGTGTTGCAGTGTAGTGTCGCCTGCTAAGCCCGACGGAAATAATCCCATTAGCATTCAATTAATATGTGATTTACGGGCTGAAAACGGCACATTTGAATTTAAGCTGCTGATAACTGATGCTGTCTGCTAATAAAATATGTCAAAAATAGATTACATTTTCAACCTTGATTTGTTGGCAGTTTGGACAAGCTGTGAAACGACAGTATGCCAGTATGAGTTGCTTATGTCACAGACAAATCCATCCAACCTACACATTTTAACAGTCAAATGTTTGTCTTTTGTGTATTAATTACTATTCATGATGTTTTAACAGACATTCTGTGGATTGTTGGTTGTTGTTTTTGTGGAAAATGTGTCAGATTATTGATGCACTCTGACCAGAGAGCTATTTCACTGTGGAGGAGGGAGACATTCGAGGCAGAGTCCTACTACTTTCAAATGTCCTGCTCAGCCTTTGGTATTAAATCCCGAGTGTGTGGAAAGAGAGCAGAGGGAGGACAGAGGATGAGACAAGAGGCACTGTGTGTTTTCCTCAGAGCGACTGCCTGTACCAGAGCCTCATCATTACCAGCAATTGTCACGAGCACAAAGTTAATAACTCATATTGATTCTCTTGTTTGTAACACTGCATTCATAACAAAGGGAGAGAAGCAAAAACAGGTTTTCTTACCAAGCAATTTGCTGCAACCATCAACAGAAAAGGAAGGAAAGGAATTGCGATTTTAAAAAAAAACACTCACAAAAAGTTGATGGTGGTGAATTTCTGTTATCCGGATAATCGTAGATGTCATCACAATGACTTGCAATAGCTGTCGAGCTCACCGTCATGGTAGAGAAGTGAGAAATAGAGCCTGATTTTAAATTCACACGTAAAAAAGGTAAAAAAAAATCAATTTATAAAATGACAACGTGTATGTATTTGATTGGCCCACAAAGCGCCTTGACCTGGTTGGATGACGTTGCGTTGTGGTTTGGCAAACGCTGACACGGGTTCAGCTTTTTTTGCCAGAAAGCCCTGTGTTGTCGTTTTTTGCTGCACCGCTGGACCGGCCTCATTCAAATGAATAGTAGGCTGTGTTTTATTTCACGTAGGGCAAAGGGGGTCTAAAGAGACGAGACCAAAGCCAGGCTCCTCTGGTGCAAACACTCAAGCTGAACCTTTAACCCTGAAGTCACTCTGATTCTAACAGCTGTCAGTTAAACATCTACCCAGACATACAAGAGGCTGTGTGTGACGAGGAGGTGCTGGTGGGACCTCCCACCAGCCCAGAAGCCTCTTTCTCCTACCTGCTGCTGGCTCGTCATACTTTCCACTGTGGGTGGAAGCAGCAGACCATCAGGCTCAATAGAGCCTCCATTCATTCACTCATTGAGCCCAGAGAGGAAGGTGGAGGCTGCGCCCATAGTGGCTGCTGTTCTCTGCTCTTTGTGAATAGGTGTGGATGTAAAAAGGCTTTGACTCATGAACTGTTCCTTTTATTCACAGCTCAGGAGAGACCAGCGCTGGTTATAATCCACTCCAGGGAGGTTTTGTGGAATGAAACAGAGAGGCGGCATTGTTGCGTGAAGAGGACAGGCTCTGCTCTGTCGCTGGTCCTTTTTTAATGAGACCCTGCGTTCGCATGCGTGTGTTTACTGTAAACCCTTCCTGCCAGTCGGCCGGCAACGCACTGATGAGCAAGGTGTTGCTCGACTTGGGAGCTCAAAGAAACCTAAAGAGAGAATCTGGCTGATCCAATAGGCACCAGCATGGGAATCAAAATGTGTGTTTTCTGATCAGGTTCCTAGTGTTACTTATTGCCTTCATTCATATGTGATTTTTGTCCCAGCAACCTCTTACTGTATGATTAATGGTTCAGGGATGATGGCTGACAGTGGAACAGTGGAACTCTGCTGCTTTTCTCTGCAGACATGAGACTGAACCGTCCACACAACAATACGGAGCCAGCGAACAAGATAATGGGTTTTGAGTTATTTTATTTTATAGTGCAGCCAGGTAGCAGAAACACTTCATAGAACATTTCAATCACATGACATTTCTCTTCCCGTCACACACTCACTCACTCACACACACACACACACACACACACACACACACACACACACACACACACACACACACACACACACACACACACACACACACACACACTCACACACACCATCACCAGCTCTCTTAGCCAACTGGACTATGACTTCACAGTGTGTCTCCTATGGCAGGCTGCCACACATTGAACAAGAATGTAATCTCCTTGTCATGTTTATACTTATCAAAAATCTGCATGACTTGAGATGTCATCAGATCTATTTATTTTTGCAATGCCAAAAAAATATTTGAACACCCCATCTGTATTCCACATTTTCTACCATCGACTTCTGACACGAAGCCAAAAGCTTCTCTTGACTTTCTTTTGCTTCAAGGAATCCGTTTGCTGATTCAGTCTCCTTAAATCTCATGAAAATGAATTGCTGTATTGAGTTTTACTGTCCAGGCAGAAACCTCCAGTTTTGAGAAGTGAAGCCAAAACTTGCATTAAACTAACATTCTCTCTTCTAGCCATCAGGGGGTGTCTCCTCTGATTGAAAATAACAGATTGCATGGAAGTCTATGAGAAAATGGTCCTACTTCTCTCTTGATGTATTATCTCAGTAAACATTGTAAACATGAGTTTATGGTTTCAATCTCTAGTTGCAAGTAAAAATGCCAAACTCCAGACTTCAAAACCAACAGGTGATGTCACTATGACTAAGTCCACTTAATAAACAGTATATGGTTCTGCCATAGGAAAAGTGGTAAGATAAACTCTTCAGCTTTTACTCTAACATGTGAGATGGTGAGCTGATCCTCTTACCGAGTGTTCAGCACCAAGTCAAAAACGCCAGACTTTAAAAGTACAAATATCAGTGGCGGATGGAGAGAAGAGCTGTGATTTCAGGTGAAAGATGGAGCCATAAAGACAAGATGAGGAGCAATAAAAGAGATGACATCAAGACACTATTGGCTCTGTGAAGTGTTACTGCGGGAACGAGAGAGCTGGTAAAGTCCTGGAAGTAGCAGAGCAGAGTACAGAGTTGAACCTTTTATTCATTGAAGAAAAATTCTCATGCATGGCGCCTCCCTTTGTCCAACCATATGCCTGCCAAGAGCAGGGGAGTGATAGTTTAAGCCCAGGGGATGATTTCTCTGGAAGGAAAGGATCAGACATTGCCCGCTACACCCTGATGCATCAAACTGGGTCCTGTGAAACGGCTCAGTGTGTTTCAGCGACAAGACGAGAGTAGGGATGTAACTGTACGACAATTTCACCTCGCGGTTATTGTGACCAAAATGACCAAAAGTGTGTTCAATTTGTTCAGAAAGCACTGATAGGCCTACACAAACTGAAATAGTTTTAAAAAGTGCCACTGTGTTTATATTTCAGAAATATAGGCAAAACCTTCAAATCAAATCAAAAGTGCAACTCTTCACATCAAAGGAACAAGGATTCAGCATGTAAACATTGTCAACAAACATTTGTCAGGAACATTTCCAGTAGTGCAGGTTTAAATGATACGAATCCAAACATTCAAGCTAAGACATAAAGAACAATATGTAAATAAATCAAAGAAACTCCACTTATTATATACTTGTTTTCTTCATAATTAAAATGTAGAACTGTAATCATGAGCACTTTAAAGTAAACCTTAAAAAAAGACAGAAAGACAAAAGTGCATTATGCATTTAAAATAAATAGCCACTATTAGCAAATTACAAAAATAACGACCACAATCAATGTAATGAGGCACATAAGCATTTAATGCTTGCTCAAGTGTCACTGATGAACCAGTAGCAGTACTTGGCCCCTAACAGGGCAAATAATCATGTTTTGTGTTTTCAAAGGTTCAGACCGGCACCATGTGACTAAGTAAGTTAAAGTTATCCAACATTGCTAGTGGGCCTCCGGCTAGCTCCTAGGCTAGCAGCTAAGGTTAAGAAAAAGAGTCCCGATTAGCACCACACTCCACCACTGAACAAACATGTGGATTTTGGGTAGAATGCTTCTGGCACCATGTCATCCATTTCCAAACGTTTATGACATTGCTGATTAAAAGCACGCCTTTCCTTTCCTTAGTCGTATTAACTAACGTTTCACTGACTCATCGTAAATGAAAGTTTAGCCTAGCTGTTTAGTTTAGAATATTAGGTGCTAGAGGCATTCAGGCTTCTGTTTAAGTGAGAACTATTGACAAGTTAATTCCTTCGACAGACGGATCATAGCATTCTGGAAGCCGACACACCATGCATTTCTGCTAATACGTTAGCATTAACTTAACTTGCATTGGCTATAAGGTTGTGGTTGATGGTCATTGAGATGAGTCATGAGATTTGAAGTATTGCTGTCTTTAGCAGAAATTGTATTCCTACATGTTCTGCAGACAGGTTAACTGTCTTCAACCAACGGCCCCTTGGGATTCTTATAATATCCAAAATATACTTCAGACTCGGTTCTCTTATAGGTAGATGTCCTGAGCGCCGTCGTCTCCTCCTTCCGCCATAATTCCAATTTAAAGAAAGTTGTTGCTGATGTAGGCAACTTCAGTTGACCCGGATGAAGCTGGGAAAGATGAAACACACGGTTTCCACACCACACTAATCCACAGAGATAATCATTGTATTTGAAATGAAGATTTTTAGCGTGGTTTGCCGTTTCACCAGGAACCGTTACATCCCTAGACGAGATCTACGTTACATCCCTTTACTCACATTTGTTCTTCATACACGTACTCACTACCCTGATTCCTAAATGATGACTTTAACCTCCCGGCTATAAAACCACCGCTCTCACATAACATGCATTGGTTCAGGTAATCGCTCCCTATCAGAGATTCAGCCCACTCATGGACATGCTGATGGTGCTAGGCCTGGCCTAGTAGTCACAATGAGTGTGCTGTTCAGTCCGAGGCCTGGTGGGCAGTGCAGCATGATTCTGGCTCATCATGAACTGATGATGTTGCAAAACAACATCTCATGCTGGTACAAAGTGGAGCAAAGTGTCCTCAAAGGCCTTTCAGCAGAGCCACGGAGGTTAGAATCTTATTCTGAGGTCCGCACCACAAAGAAGACCAAACAAAACTCCCATTAAGTAAAACAATTGTGACCAGGATGTTGTCATTTAGTTTCCTGAAAGTGAAACAGAATATTTGCTTTTATCATGCTGCCCCACATGTGAGTTGTTTGCACCTATTTCTGTGTCTTTATGAGGGAAGCTGTCAATCCAGTGAATCCACTGTTTCCTATCTCACCCTCAGGTGAGAGAAGTCTCACCACACCTGCATACGCCCAATGACAGCATGTCCTCTCCTTCATATCGTATCTAGAACCTCAGGTCCCCTCTATCCTGAAGATACATTATAGCTACAAAGTGCTTAGTGTGTGTCTGCCAAGCCACAATGGCTGCAGCACCACACTCTTCCCATTTCCAGAGCCAGTTTTTTGGATTGAGTGAGTCTTCAGCCCCAGGGGTGTTTGGATATTTGCCTTTAAATAGGTCCCAACTTTTCCCTCCCAGATGGTTCTTTTATCTGTTAGAAGCACAGTTTAATCAACCACACTTCATATAACCATGAGTGCATGCAGCCTCAGCGTGGCTTACGTGGAGCTGACAGTCATGCTTTTTAATGGAATTACTTGGTATGTCAGCTCCTATTTGTCTTGTATTGGATACATGTATCATCAATGACTACAGATCAGAAGCTTTATTTTTATGCATACGGGCCACTGTCGTCCACACCAACTGACATTTATCCTGTTCCCCACAAGACAGATTGTGAAAGACTTGGCGATCTGGTATAGTGCGTTCATTAATTCAACATTTTAATTTGTAGAATACTTGGGTTATGACCAAAAAACCTACAAAACAAATGCACCCATCAACCTCAGCTGTACTTAGTGTTTAGTACTAATTAGCAAATCAGCATGCTTACAGGCTAAACTGAGACATCCAATCCTCCAAAGGATGGCTTCAGTCTTCTGTCTACATTATTTCTCTGGCTTACATTTGAAAGCTTTAGTGACCCATGATGCCTTTTCATAGGTCATCTTTAGTCTGATATGTATATACGTTTTGAGACACAATAAACATTCAATAAATTCAAGCATATTGAATAATATGCATTCAGTAATAACTGCTATCAGCTGTCTGGATAACAAATCCCACATCAGTGAAACCCAAGTCAGCACTACTGCTCTCTTTTTCATGGTGAACTCGTCAGGTCAGGCCCCAGAAAGGAACCGAGGGCTTTTAAGAAAGCCAGGAACACTGTCTCACTCTCAGATACCCCAGGCCTTTTCCCTCTTTTTGTATGTTGCTGAGCCGACGCAGCTCATGCATGTCACATTGTGTGCACAACAAAAGCCAGGACTGGAAGGGGCCATATGAAATTCTCAGTATAAAAAGATTCGGAAAGGTCGTGATTGTGCTCGTGTGAATAGCTGGCTCCACAGACTCGCCCCGTGGGCCTGTCAACCTTCTTCCTCCTTTTAACAACGTAACACATCAAGACTGCTACAATACAATTTAAGTCCACTTGCTCTCTGGCTGCTTCACCAACTTACAGTGATAGCAGTGGAGAGGGATTACTCTCTGCATTTTTTCAAGGCTGAATCCAGACCCCACAGCATTTCAAACAGTGCCCCGAGCCATTTTCTCGGCATGATGGGGGAAACTTGGTGGTATTAAAAATGAGACAAATTGTTTTTTTGGCCCGGGGGGATCATTATAATTAGCCCAGCTCAGACTCTGCTGGAGTAGAGTTTGCCGTACTGTGCTTTTGTTGCGATCGCAGGGTGCCATACATCTGTCTTGTGGCTGCTGTCAAAGCCATACTCGCACCATATTGTCCCGTCCGTCAGGTGTTGCGCTGCCTGGCGGGCCTCTCGGGTTTTTCAAGAGGCCTTGAGTTCAAAGAAAACAAAGGAGGGTCTAAAGTAAATCTTGTAGCCCCCCCTCCTCTCCTTCCACTTCTACCTCTTACTCCTCTGATTCCAACGTGCTTCTGTCATCGATGTTGCCTTAGCACTCTGTGTGAACTTTCCTGAGACGTTTCCTCCATCTGGGATCAAGGAAATCTCCACTCTTAGCTGCCCCGGCTCTAAATCATCCTCACACAATAGGAGCAGAAGTGCAGATAGTGCAGAATGATGGCTGAGAATAACTCATTCAGAAATACTTTGACTATATCATCTCCTTCATTAAATACTCAGCTGTTTAAAAAGAACATTCTTCTATTCCTAACATAGACAGGGACACTCTGCTGGTTAACTAGATCCAGCTTTGAGTAAGGGTTAAAATTGGCTACTAGGTGCTTTGTCCTTATCACTATGGCGACTCTTGGTCTGAATATAAGTTTCAATTCCTAATCTATATTTATGCGATGCTTTATCTACTCTTGTTAACCTGCATGTGGTCATGTTTCTTCTCCCACTTATGTGTATTTCAGGCCTTGAAGAATTCATGGGTGTACCAGTTCATATTTGCAATCATCTCTAGGTTTTACTGACTTGACCCACAGAATTGTTTAATACTAAATTGAAGGACAAGTGCCAATTCACCATTGTGTTTGAAAATAGCATGCTCCGTCAGACAGCGGCACTTTCCCAGGGGGAAGGGTGGTGAAAGCGTTGGTTTCTTAAGTGGTTTTCCTCATGCACGTTTCCCCAGCTCTTTCAGGACTCCACTTTTGTTTCTCTGCCCGTAATCCAGGAAAGACGTAAACAGGGAAGAAAGGGGGGGGGGGGCTTACAGTAGAGAGTCAGTGGGAGCAGAGAAAGAGGGTTGGGATTCCAGTGGGTTGATTTTAAATAGAAGCACCTGTTCATCTTGGATTAGTTGGAAGCAGAGCTCTATTTTGGTTCAGTGCGGATACTTGCCCATCTCGTCCCGGGGCCTAATGGCTGCCTGGGTGTGCTCTGATTTGGGGTTGTGGTTTGTGGGATCCATAGACTATATTAGAAGTTGACATAGTCATTGTGACGACACCCATTGATTTGTGGACTACGGTTTTGAAGCCTCCAGTTCAGAATTTTGGTCGTCGCCATCTTGGAACAAGTGAACAGAAGTGAATCTATTTGGACTGTGGAGGAGAGGCACTCTGAGCAGCAACCTTACTGGATCTGGATCCATTTGGCTTCTAGTGAAGCTGTTATTAAAGTTAGCTTCATAATTATTATGTTAAAGTGTTAAAGTCATCTTAGTAGATGATTACTTTGGTTGGCAGCGTGGCTGCATGAAAGCAACTGGAAATCACAGTAAACACATTTTTTACTGAGATGATAAATCAAGGTAGAAGTAGGGTCATTTTCTGCACAGAGAATACAAGTTGAAGGCACTTCGGTATTGGCTTCACTTTCCAGAACCAGTTTGCCGCCTGGTGTGATTTTACTATTTGGGTTGACATTGTCACCTTTGGGACATATTGCCTTTGTGCTATGCTAAGCTATTGCTGGTGCAGATGCCTGGATAGTAGTAGAGATGCACTGATCAGGATTTTTAGGGCCGATCATCGATCACCAAAAGCAGTATCTGCCGATCCCGATATTGCCGATCAGCGATCACAGTGTCTATTCCATAAATTCTTCTATATTGTTGTCTTATGTAACTTTATTTAATTTGTGATTCTTCTTACACAACATGGACATTGTATTATTAAGTATAAAAATTAGGAGATGAGAAAGTATCATAAATGAGAGAGAGAGAGACACACACGCACACAGAGAGAGAGAAAGAGAGAATGTGTATAGTAGACAGTAGTAGTGTAGATATACCGTTGAAATACACGTACTTGTTTATCTACTCTTCACGTTTATTAATTTTTTTCATCTCTCTGTTTAGATACACAAATATGATCGCATTTGTCAATCGTGGTATTTTATTTTGAAAATTGCTTTTATTTTGAAAATTGACCGGATTGTCTCGTGTTTCTTTGTGTGACTTCCTGCCAGAATTGACGGGCTCACGCGAAAAATAGAGCAGACGCCAGACAATCGCTTCACGGTGCCGGACCGCCGCGTAGGATCGTGTGAACTACAGTATCGCTTAACAAGCGCGCCGAAAGGAAGCGGACTCCGCTCTGCAGCTATTCGCGGCGCTTCCGTGGCCGGTGTGAACCTGCATGCAGTCAATGAACTGTCCATATTAAAACATTATCGATCGGCCTGCTTTGAACTATTTTGAGAACTCCGATCAAAACCGATAGGGCAATTATCGGCCGATGGCTGCCGATTGATACGTTAACAGGTTGGAACTAGATCTTGTGTGTTTGGTACAAAGTCTAAAAATGACAATAAGCTGCTCATGTGCTGTACTATTGCTCCATGCATCCGTCTGACCTTACGCATCCCTTTAAACCAGTGAGGCAGTTAGCGTCTAATTGTTGGTGGTGATATTTCCACCTTTTACCCATGGTCACCAAGTAAGGTTTTTCTGTGTTTTATTGGGAAAATATGATAGTGTGTGGAAAAACCCCAAATCCACAGGCTTTAGAAAACTTCTTTCAGAGAGACCTGATAAGAGGATGCACATGTGCACTCAGCCATGCAGCTCAGCAGTTCTTCCATGTGGCCACGGATACATTTGGATCAACAACACGTGCAGCAGATACAGCATGTGGGCACATATGACCGCCTTACAATCTTGAGTGAGTGTATCCTCAATGATTTAAAACAAAATCCTACGTCTTTTTTCTAACCTTCATAGGTTTTCACCTGCAACGCCATGCTAAGAAAGCAAGAGTTTAACAGCATTCACAAGGCAAATTATTTACTTGTCAAATGCATTTTTGACTCTTTCTTTTAAAACCCAGCTTTAGTTGTTTCAGAATATTTGGTGAGCCCCACCCAACCTACTGCTGGGGATTTTTTTGTTTGCTGGCTTCAAACAGACGAAATCACAGATGACTCCACTCCACCTATAATTGGGTCAGCATGTGTATTTATAGACAGAATCTGCCTTTCCAAGCTCATTCAACCCAAAACAGAGCTAGATGCACGGAATGGCTTGAATAGTGCTCTATGTAAACACCAGCTATGATCTGGTTCTCTCATTAGCGTCCCGTGAAACGACCACGTAGAGCATCAAAACACTCAGCTGTTGGAGCTTGTGTCGAAGCTGCATGAAACTGAAAGAAAGGAACAGTTGGTGTTGTTTTCTGTATGACTCTGCATCGCAGTGGACTAGCAAATAAATAAGTATCTTTCTCATCTTCTCCAGGGACCCTGGTAACAGGAATTGATACAGTGAAAGAGAAAAATACATTTATGTTAATAAAGGCCATCAGTCTTCATTCCAGCATGTCGCCAACTCGCTACTCCCCATTACTCCATTCAGCCTTTCAATGAATGATACATCCAGGAATCGCTTAACAATTCAGTAATGAAATCCCACATCCTTAATGTGAATATGTTGTTATTGTAAAAGCCGAGCAGAGCAGCCCTGGAGAGTCCCACTTATTGAATCAACGGCGACCTGACATCAGCGTTTATCCCTGCATATGGCTCCAGCAAGGCTCTGACTCTCCAGCTCTTCCCTACCACGGCTGCAGGGGGGAAAAGGCCTCGACAGCCCCCTAAGCGGATCAGACCTTACATATTACCTCACAATTTCATTAAGAGTCACAATTCCCAGGGCTGTCAGCGCCACAATAAACTCCCCAGTGCAAACGGAGCAGATGGCATGACCTGAGTGCAAGGGAAGGGAAATACGGTGGAATCCCTATAAGGGAAGTAGGCCAGCAGCAGGCACTTTAGAAGACAGCTTCTGCCTTTTCACTTGATTTTCACAAGATCCTCTGGTGTGTAAGTTGAGCCAGATGAAACTGCACATCCTGGCTTAGCTTTTCAAGGACTCAGAGGGCACTACTTTTCATCTTTCTTGGTGATTTCTATCAGCAATAACTGGGCTTACATGCAAGCACTTGTATGTAGAATGCCACAGTTTGTCTCATATGACATTGAATATTGCCTTAAGTCAGTAGTTGGTATCATATATTGACCAAGCGGCTGTTAGTTACTGGTGCTTCACCCATCAAACTTTGCTTTGTAACACATATGCAGTTAACACTCGTATCAGTGGCATATTCACCACTGAAAATACTTCTTGAAACGAGTTATGCACGGATGCAGAAAAAAAAAAGAGGTTTCTCATTTCTGAGCAGTGACTATACATTTTGACATCTTAAATGGCAACTGTCCCTGTAAATTGTATTAGCTGTATTAGCTGAAGCTAATTAACGTCACTTTTAAGCATCCCCTGCTTTCTGGTCTGTTGGACTCTAAATGGACCATCATGTACTAAATGAACATCATACTGGATTGAAGAAGACTTGAAACTAGAGATTGAGAGCATAAACTCATGTTTATAATGTTTACTGAGATAATACATCAAGAGAGAAGTAGGCTCATTTTTTCATAGACTTTCATGTAATCAGACTTCTTTTTGCAACCTGGTCTCCTTGAACTCCATCCTCCAAAACTCAGTAAACCACTCACATGGAATAATCAGTTGTGATATAGTTCCTGCCTTCTCTGTATGTTACAAGCAACCTCTGTGCCACCATTTACATTTCCAAAGGGCCCACCTTCAGGCCAAGTTCTTATAACTGCTATCCATCTGCCTTATGTTTCAGTCAGCAGGTTTATAAATGCCCCCATTGGAAAGAATGGGCGCTCAATCGAGTGCATCACAAGAGGAGCTCTTTTTTTGGACCTATATTTACGTCTGTCCACTGGCAACAGGTTTGCCCACTAAGCAAGGCTCGCTGGGCTGTGGCGTGTGAGTTGGCACGTGGTGTGAAAGAACATATTGATGCTCTTTGTAAAATGCTCACGCTGCTGCAATATCAATTACGCAACAGATCAGTGTGAGCTTGAATGTGCCCAATCACGTATGTGCCGCCACGACTTGCTGCACGCTGGAGCCACAGAGCCTGCATTGAAGACGGGTCAACACAGTTTATTGACCCTCCCACCCTCCGCCTGCCCCTCTTTGTTCCCAGAGAACACTGGTAGGATTCTGCCCAGTTGCTAAAAGGAATCATTGTCTTGTCTTTTTTTGCTGCTCGGTCAATCAATGGGACTCTTTGTTGGCTTGGCAGCATGTAGGACATGGAGGCCCGGCCTGTACTGACGTGTCATGATTGCGGTCTGCTGAGTGTAGACCCAGCAGATCATATTTGTGAGTCCTTGTGCTTCTTAGAAAGGTTGCATAGGGACCAGCAGATAGTCACGTCTCATTCCAAACCCCACAGCTATCCAAACAGACCAAATCCTCAGAGATGTCCCATCCCTCTTTCTCTGAGCCTCTGAAAGAAAATGTGCAAACTCCATGTGTACTGTATGTTTTATGTGTGCTTTTGCACATTTATATATGAGCCAGTGTGTTCATTTGAATGGTGTATGGATGTTCATAAATGTAACTATGTGTGTGTGCCTCCCTGCAGCTTATCCCGATCACCTCCCTTGATGGATAAAAAAAAAATCCTCGTTTGACAATATACAATTAAGATTCCTGCAGATGTGTAGGGGCCACTGATGAGTTCGTTGAGTAGCAGAGAGGAGAGAACGGGTGGGAGGCATGGAGACAGAGATGGAGGAGGAGAAAGGGAGGCTTGGAGGAAGAGGAGGAGGGGTGAGCCCTTGAGGGAGGGTTTAGTGAAAGCACCTGCCTCAGCTCTGGGGCTCATGATGGATGAAGAGGAAGAACTGAGGAAGAGAGGAAGGGAGGGGACCGAGCAGGTTTGAGCTTGGTTTGAAGGACATTTTGTCCTGCAAATTGTTCATGCCTGTTCAGCACATACATCAATGCAGCACAGACTAGGGATGGGATTATAAAGGATTTCTATCGCAGATCAACATTAAAATAAGCTCACAGTACGTTGACCATGGTGAAGTTCCATTATCATGATAATCGTGATTATTGTCACATGGGTGAATTTGAAAAAGCTGTCTACCTCGCTGTCATGGTAGAGAAGTGAAAAATAAAAAAAGGCCTCCTGGAATCTGAAAGACAAGATTCACACAAAAAATGTTATTTCTACATTCTTTTTTTATTTGTCCTTAAACGATCTTCACAAAACAGTCCTATGAAGCAATAACATTTACATTTACATTTAGGTCATTTAGCAGACGCTTTTGTCCAAAGCAACTTACAATAAGTACATTTGTCAAAAGAAGGAAACAAGGAAACCACAACGTATCATTGCCGATAAAGTAAGAGCTAAAAATAGAACAAGTGTTAGGTCCTCATCTGAGTAAACTAGTACTTCAAGAGCAACAGTGCTACGATCAGAGTGCTATTGGTAAGGGTTTTTCTTTTTGGGGGGGGGGGGGGGGGTGTTAGTGGGTCATGCTAGTCGAGGTGAAGTCTGAACAGGTGAGTTTTGAGCCTTTTGCTGAAGATGGCAAATGACTCTGCTGTCCTGACATTAGTCGGGAGTTCGTTCCACCACTGAGGCGCCAGAACAGAGAAGAGTCTGGACTTTGCTGAGCGACATTTGTTTGATTTCAGCGATGGTGGTACCAGCCGGCCAGCTGAAGTAGAGGAGCGAAGTGCTCGCTTTGGGGCGTGTGGTTTGACCAGTGTTTGAAGGTAGATGGGTGCTGTTCCATTGATGGCCCTGAAGGCCAGTGTCATCGTCTTGAATTGGATGCGTGCTGCAACAGGGAGCCAGTGGAGGTCACGGAGGAGGGGGGGTCACATGGGAGAATTTGGGTAGATTGAAGATAAGGCGTGTTGCAGCATTCTGGATATGCTGCAATGGTTTAATCGCAGAGGCCGGGAGTCCGGCCAGGAGAGAGTTGCAGTAGTCAAGGCGGGAGATGACCAGTGCTTGGACCAAGAGTTGCGTTGCATCCTTTGTGAGGAAGGTCCGAATCCTGCGGATATTGTAGAGGGCAAATCTGCAGGATCGGGCCACAGCAGTGATGTTGGGGGTGCAGGATAGTTGGTCATCGAGGATTACACCCAGGTTCCTCGCAGTTGACGACGGCAATACTGTGATGCCTTCGACAGTCACCGACAGGTCCATGCGAGGGCAGTCTTTCCCTGGGATGAAGAGGAGTTCGGTTTTATTCAGGTTAAGCTTGAGGTGATGTGCAGTTGTCCAGACGGAGATGTCTGCCAGACAGTCCGAGATGCGAGTTGCAATGTGAGTGCCAGAGGACGGGGGAAAAGAGAGGAACAGCTGGGTGTCATCTGCGTAGCAATGGTAGGAGAATCCATGCGATGTGATAACAGAACCTAGTGATCTGGTGTTTAGTGAGAACAGAAGCGGTCCTAATACTGAGCCTTGAGGGACACCCGTGTCCAGAGAACAGGGTTTGGACATAGAGCCATTCCATGTGACCTGAAAGGTGCGATTTGTCAGGTATGATGTAAACCAGGTGAGAGCAGAGTCAGTTATGCCAAGTTCAGCCAGGGTGGAGAGGAGGATTTGGTGGTTGACTGTGTCGAATGCAGCAGATAGGTCGAGGAGAACGAGAACCGAGGAGTGGGACGAGGCTCTGGCGTCTGGCAGGGACTCGGTCACTGTGAGGAGGGCCGTCTCAGTGGAGTGAGCAGTCCTGAATCCTGATTGATTAGGGTCTAGGAGGTTGTTCAGCGAGAGATAGGATGACAGTTGGTTGTAGGCGGCACGTTCCAAGGTTTTAGAGAGGAATGAAAGAAGAGATACTGGTCTGTAGCTTTGGATGAACCGCAGTTAATTTGTCAAGGACAATCTTGCATGAAGTTTTCATATCGTGCCATGCTGCAGACACAAAGACACGGGATGGAATTCATTCATGTTAAATCCACACAAATTCAGCGAGGAGTTTCAAGATGGAATTTTGTTTTGCCCTAAAAAAACTTCTCTAATCCAAGCATGCTCAAATGGAATTCAGTTTATCCTCTGAAGCTCTGTGTTGACTCAATTAACATTTTCAGTTGCATGAATTTTGTAAAGTTGCTTGTATTTTGGCATCAATAACATTTCGACATATTGTATACAGCAAAGAAATAACCATGTTGCCAGCTTCTACTAAGTCTCATAGTAGAAGCTGGCATGCTCAGTGGTCAGGTCTGTTTGAAAAAGCTTCAGAGAACAAACACTCATTAATGCTTAAAAAGAGAAGAAAAATGATTTTCAGAGCTATGTTTATTGGAAAATGTGGTCTTAAAGGATTTATTTGACATGTTGGCAAATGAGATTATTCACTTAGAGTTAGAGACATCTGTCATATCTGTCCCTTGAATAAGAAGCAGCAGATGCTTAGCTTGGCATAAAGACTGAAGCTTGCTAGCCTGTAACCTCATGGTAATGACGGGACATAATCCCCCATCAAACATTTTGACATATTATACCATGAGTTCACAGGTAATTTCCAAGATATAGTGATTTTCAAAAGGGTACAGCACCTTTACAATGAAAAACACTCACGCCCACGCTAACCGTAGCTATTTTTCACCTACGATGGTGTAGCATCAGATCAAGACCCTCGGGGAAGCACATCTGGACGTCAGCGGTGGGAGAGCGGCTCTAGTCCCAGGCCTGGTCTGTCATAATGGTATGTGGCTGCTGTGGAGGCAATGCTATTATGGAGCCCACCACCACACCACAGAAACCTCCCCTCAGAGTCCAGGGCCATGCACTGCACATGGAACACATGCACCCTTCTGCAAACGGGGAAAATACTACACTTCACCCACTTTCCTGAACAAAGACTTCTTGTGCTGCATATAAACTCTCTCTATAAAGTGTTGGTCTCTCATTTTTGTTCAAACCAAAGTTGCATATTTTAAGCAGCTCGCACACTGAGATGTTTTCAGAGCATTCTTCAGCACTCAGAAAATCATCTACGGACAGAGATGTCCCTCTGGGTTTCACTTTAAAATCACCTTTGTAATGTTCAGCAAATTGTTTGTCAGTATGGTGCAGCAGGCGGGAACATAGCCTCCCTCACGGGGACCAGGGTATGTTTTGCTAAATATATCTTCAGTATTACTGTGGATTCAATCTCTAAAGACATCTGTCAGCAGCTGTATTGGATTGGAAAGTACAGCATTATGAGCATATGGACAAGCATTTAGGATTAAGAATGTAATATTCCAACTCTGGGTATCCCATAGTGTTCAACAATGGCTTTTTACCATGATGTCAAATCTTCTAGAGGTGAGTGGAAAGCCAAATAAGCCGTGTGTGTGTGTGTGTGTGTGTGTGTGTGTGTGTGTGTGTGTGTGTGTGTGTGTGTGTGTGTGTGTGTGTGTGTGTGTGTGTGTGTGTGTGTGTGCGCGCGTGTGCGTGTGTTAGTTCACTATTTAACTTACTGTTGAAGCATGTTAATCGTATTATCTGTGTTTGCTGCTAGGTTGGACATGACCACTCCTACTTGCTTCCTCCAGTATTCATTAATAATGCATGGTACTAGGTGAGCCAAGTTACAAAATAGCTTGGGGCATGAGCTGTTTGGCTAAAACACACGTTCGACTGGAGACGAGTTATTTCATGAAAAACAGGAGGGAGTGTGTGTTCTGTGCTTAAATAATGAAGCCCAAGTCTCTGCGTTTGTGACGGCGCCGCTGGTGTCAGGGTTTGGTCAGTTTGTCTGTCAGTGGCGTGACCTTAGTGACCTCTGGGACTAAAGCTTAGGGCATGACTTCACCTCGACTCTACATAGCATGACCCACTAACACCCTCCCTCGACACCCCCCCCCCCCCCGGCAAAAAAAAAAAAAAAAAAAAAAACCTTACCTATAGCACTCAGATCGTAGCACTGTTGCTCTTGAAGTACTACTTTACTCAGATGAGGACCTAACACTTGTTCTATTTTTAGCTCTTACTGCATCGGCAATGATACGTCGTGGTTTCTTTGTTTCCTTCTTTTGACAAATGTACTTATTGTAAGTCGCTTTGGACAAAAGCGTCTGCTAAATGACCTAAATGTAAATGTAAATGACTCATTCAATCTAATGAGGGGAATGAACGTTACTGTCACCTGTGGTGGAACTTAACCTCAGCTAAAATAAATCATCACTCAGAGACACCGAGTGGACATACCAGTTTGTAACATATTATTCTTTTGCAAATGTAAAGTTGAAGTCAGGAGAAATTAGACACACCCAGTTCAAAATGCTTGAGGGGTTTTCCCACTACAGACTTAGCCTACTTGTTGTGATAGATCATTTGGTTATGGTGGCTAATTTAGCCATTATATGTACATTTAGGTAGCAATTGCTGTAGACTATAACCATAGATGCTATATAGGGAGCAACTAAAATGAAGCCCAGCCCCACTGCCAGCTGTCTGCAGGGAAAGGGAAGGCTGAGACCTGACCTATTCATCTAACCTGACTCTCGCCAGATGAATTTCGTTCCACCTAGCTCCACTCACATCCATCTGGGATCGCTTCCGTTGGGAGTGATTTCGGCACCAGATTTTATAGATGAGCCAATCAGGAAGTAGCACGTCAATAAAGATGACGGACAAGTGTCTTATCCAATCATATGCAAGGATTTTTGATAAGGCCCAGCCTTCTGAAACACCTCTCCAATGGAGCGATCCCAGATGGATGAGTGGAGCTAGGCGGAACGAAATTCATCTGGCGAGAGTCAGGTTACTATTCATCTGCTTTATCATTAAAAGTTATTAAAATGTGTATCAGGAAACACACTTTTACTGAGATAATAAATCAAGTAATTTTCTTATAGACTTCCATGCTATCGGATTACGTTTGCAACCAGAGGAGTCGCCCCCTGATGGCCAGTATAGAGAATGCAAGTTTCAGGCACTTCAGCTTCACTTTTCAGAACGGCAGGTTGCCGCCTGGCTTTAACCTAAACTTAGTTTTATTGTTGACATTGAGGCCAGCAGCTGTTGCTCAGCAACAACAAAAAACTATGCTGAGCAGTTTTTCTTTACTTCACTGATTTTCCAGAACAAATAAACCCTATTTTGGGTTTGCTTTTTTTAGTATTTTGCTTAGTAGCCAGTTGATATCATTTGAGCACAAAATCAGGATTCATTAGCAATGAAACGATCTGTAACCAATTAAACAATGCACGGATAAAACAGCCATATGGAAAGCATTTTGAGTCAGTAATGCCTGAAAGCTGTAGACATCAAACATGGCTGCAAGGCCCTTCATATATTCAACATTAGCAACAACAAAAAAGGCATGAAATATTAGGCTTAGTTTCTTATCTGACTGCTCCATAGGGGCATTTTATCACACATCGACAATTTCTGGCAGCTGTTGCTTCACAAGTTGCATGTACATTGACCTCCCCAGGATTATTCCCCAAACACTCCCTGTCTCCTGGTATCTGACTGGACGCTTCGGCTGCAAGGGAGGAGGATATGTGTCTACGTCTCACTTTGTTTTATTACCAGTCAAGGCTTGTGCCATCCATCTCTGCCAACCTCTGTACCAGCCAGGGCCTGTGTGTGTGTACATTAAACTGATTGATGAACAGTTCATTAGGCTGATGGGCTCGTCTGGGGCAGACGTGGATCCAGCAACAAGAAGTAGATTTGGAGAATAACCACAATGTGTTGTGGCTTGACACCAGCTGCATCAGCGGTTTGGCATGATTTCTGCAGCCTCGGTGATATAGTTTATGCTGTGAGGACAATTTGCTGAATGTGAAAATCCATTATAGATTTCTATCACTCTGCTTTCATTACTATTACTCTGCTATTACTCAGAAAAGTAGTTGAGGAATATGTTTAGTTGTGGGATTAAGAGTACATACCACACTGCCTGCTCATCCCATGTAATCAGTGGTTTTTGAAAAGGTAGGAGAGTGTACTGTGAATATCACCAGGACCAGAAGGCCGATCCACCAGTGACTGCCAACACTGCCTGCAGAGAGGCAAACTGACTGTACACAGTGTGGTGTGAATGTGTGTGTGTGTGTGTGTGTGTGTGTGTGTGTGTGTGTGTGTGTGTGTGTGTGTGTGTGTGTGCACGTTTCATCTTAATTTATCAAAGTTTTACTTACTCAGACCAGTGATCGTCAGCTCCAGTCCTCGAGTATCAGTTCTGGCCTTGAAAACCAATAATAGTCTAACCCCAATCACAAGGCAGGTGTTTGTGCACCCCCACCCCCCCAACTCTAAAATCTCCACATTGTGTAATGTAAGTAAAATGTATTTATAAAGCACATTTATAGACAGTTCACACTGACCAAAATGTTGTAAATGGTGCATTAATGAAGTAAAAAATGAAGAGGAGAAATAAAGTTGAAAGAAAAAGCAAACGTAGATGTGCAGAGGTAGGACAGCTAATGCAAAGATGGGTTTCTTTTTAGATAATTAGCCATAACCGTCGTGTGTGTCGGAGAGAGTGGGGCTGGGAGGCTAGATGGCCAGAAGGGTCATTGTGCATGTAGGTCAACGACTTCTCTTGCTATTTAAAACTCTAGAGCTTTGTGTTTATTTGAATACTTCTGTGTGTGGTTGTGCATGCCTGTGTGTCTCCGTCTGCTGTGATCCTGGAGTAGCTCTTATCTCTCGTCTTCATAGAATTGCTTAGCATGGATCAGAAGATAAGATTTGATCTGGGATCAGGATAAACACTCGTACTATAAGTATATCGTGGTGAAATTTAATGATCTGGATAATTATGAATGTTATCATGAGTTACTTGAAAAAGTATGTTAAGTATGTCTAGTATGCTATCATGGTAGAGAAGTAAAAATGAAAGCGTGATTTAAAAAGAAATACATAGGAAATATCATGTAATAAAATACAGTTGTTTAAGTTTTTTAATTTAAATTATTATTTTATTATTTGTTGTGTAAAATGTTTCTTAATTTTTTGAACAAAATTTAAGGTAAAGTGATAACACTATATTTTAGTGCCATTTTATTAAGGGTTTTGAGAATTTTGAGAATTATCGTGATATCGCACATTGCAATTATCAGGATAATGGTGGCATGACATTTTCATATCATCCTGCAGAGTCTTCACGCGCTCGTCGCTGGTAGAGGGGACTGACTTAGTTATTATCAAGATAATGCAATTCTTAACCTTGGGAAAAGTAGATTGATATTTTGAACTCAATGTCCCTTACAAGCGTTTTCCAGAGACCTTCATCAGTGGATCCAGTTTGCTCAGTGGTCATGGTCGTGGTCAGGTGCATTCTTGATGTTTGGATGTGGCTGTGAAATGCACTGAAGATGCTTTCAAAGGTGACACCTTCATAGTGTAGGTGATATCCTCCAAAACGCTTCACGAGTCCACCATTCAATGGGCGACGCCACGAAGACGAGCACCAATTACCTGGAAACACGCATGCGAAGCAGACTGGACGACTGTCGCCTCTTTGAGTCATAACTCTTGTTATGCAGCCGCCGTGCTCGGGGCTGAGAGGAAGAGTGGCTGGGAATGTGACACAGGGCAAGCCGACTTTTGCGGGCATTGCTTTCCATCGGCACACATCAGCCTGGCAACCGAAGCAGCTCCGATGCTTGTCTGAGGCAAGGGGCATCCATGTTAGCTGAATCCCCCTTAAAGCTCACATCCAGATTGGGTTACATGGAGATGCACACACACACACACACACACACACACACACACACACACACACACACACACACAGGCAGCAGTTGGGTTGGCAGAGCTGAGTGTCCTACTGAGGTCTAAATACCCACAGATATTCACTGCACTTGTCTAGTTAAACCCATGTCTTTGGCCCCATAAGCTTCATGTATTCCAACTGACCCGTGGCACTGAACTGGTTCCCAGTTTCCCACAGGGAACTGGACAGACCAGCGGCCCATGTGTCATCACCCCTTGGGAGATTACTCTCCACACCAGCCCACACAGCATGCTGTTTGTGAATGGGTGTGTTTGTTGTGGCAGTTTATGGACACATGTCGGTGCAAACTGTTTCATCAGGAG